>NC_137160.1:36944026-37604026 GCF_951394435.1 Stenella coeruleoalba
TTTATTGTACTTAATCTTCATGAATCAATGAAGTCAGTACTACCATTATTGTAACTTTACACATGAGAAAAGAGGTAAAGAAATGGCATAAGAGTAGGTAATAAAAAGTGAAACTTTAATATGTACTTAGAAGTCCTCAATAAAAATTCACTCCTATTCATAACAATTCTAACCACATTGTTTAATTTTATCTTCCAAAATTTATTGATTCCCATAGAACTTAGAGAATTTTGTCTTTAAATATTCCCTTTCTTTTATGAGAACAAGGCTGGTGTGGGTATACTAATGACACTGCCTTCTTTTGGAAGACATTTAAGAAATAAATATTTAAAAAATATAAATAGGAAACAAAAATATACTTCTTTCTCAGCATTTTATGCTTTCAACTATAAATTGGTAAATAGTACTCAATGCTAAGATATTAACAAGATATGAACAGATCAATCTGTTGAAACCATGCAAAGGTGAAATGTAATAGGTTACTCCATCTTTTCTTCACAAGTCTGCCCAACTTCTCTCTCTACCATGAAGAGTTCCCTGGTTAGTACCATAGTATTAATATTATCTTACTCTGTCTCCCTCAGGATTTCATAGTATTCCATCTAAAATTTTTTATCAGTAGTATTGTCTTATTCAAAAGGCTTCATGGACTCTCCATTGGCAAGAAGCAAAGTTAAAATGCCCTAAGTCAGTATGCAAGACCTTCTATAAAGGAGCCCTAATTAGCTTTTTCAATCTGATTTACCACATCTCTTTGGGGGTAGAGAAGTTACTCTGTATATACTTCTCTGCTTAGCATAGTGAAGAGATTAATAAAATTTTAGAGCCAGAAAAGACTTTAAGGCTCATCTCTCCAAATCAGGTCATTTAAAATAAAATACTGGTGCTAGAGTGTTCTAGGTCATAGAGAAGGTTAACAGTCAAGATGTTAACAGATCCTTTTCTTTTAGCTCTTAAACATGCAATTTGCTCAAGAAATATTTGTTGAATTAGTTGTATTATTGACCACATGTTTGGATGCATTTTGTGACCTGATAGAAATTACAATGTTTGATGTCAGTGGATGGAATGAGCCAAGACAAGAAATGTGTGCGGACGCTGAGCCATTCAATACCAGTAAAATGCAATGACAGATTCTTCTGAAGACCCTTAGTTGGAGAAAGTGCAGAAAAAATGTTTCCTGAATCCCAACTTCCACAGAATATGCCCATCAGCACACTCCTAATGAAATAAAGCCCATTTCTAAAAATTTCTCATCTCACTTTCTGTTTAGGGTCATTGATGAAAACTGGGATCCAAATTAGTAGAATTAGAAGAGCTCTTAGAGATAAGCTTTTGGCCCAGCCACTTCATTCTGAGTGAGGAAACTGAAGTCTAACAGTTTAGGATATGTGTAATATAAGCCCTGACATTTGTTGTTTTGTTGTTGTTGTTTTCTTTTCTGTAATGCAAGTTCCTGACATAAACATTGATTGCTGAAAGGGCTGGCATCCACTTCAAAGAGGACTGTCTCAATAAATACATGGCCAGACACAGGAAGAGACAAAGAGCCAGGCACTCCCAGTTGAGGTTACTTTGTTGTAGAGATCTTGGCACATTTCAATAACTGCCCATTTCAGTCACTTGTTTTTTGTTTTCCTATGCTTTAAATTTCTGCTCTTATGTTTTAAATTTACCAATAAAGGGTAAGTCCATGAAATCCTAGGTCCCCACCCTGGACCCCAATAAAAGAAGAACCTCAGGCCTATGTACTCTCTCTCTGTCTCTAATGGTGACCTCGCTGTGTGGCCCCAGGTGTTCTATGTAATTTCCAAGCTTTGTAAGTAATAAATGTTTTTTTTTAAGTTTTCAAATGGTTATCACTGAAGTGTGTCTTGCAATCATCATAAGAACCACAAGGTCCAGTTCAGCTTCAACATTGGTGATTGATAGGCTGAGACCAGAACAAAACAATATGGTATACAAGGAATCTTCAATCAAAAACCCATGAGTGATTTCAGCAGTGTTTTAAAACTCTATCCACAACTTTCTGGGTACCATGAGCATTCTCTTTGGTCTGCCTCTCACAGCTAGAAAAAGACTAACAGGTCAAGCTCCAGGTCCCTCATTTACACATGCAGCAATAGGTTTATCTGTTCTGAACACGGGGGTTCTGGATCAGATTCCCTAGAAGAAAAACGGCTGCTGTTTGAAACCATTGATCCCTGGGCAAGTAAACGCAGAAAAGTAGCATAAGAGATGGGATAGACTCCATATGTTCTTCGCCTTTCTGTTGGTGTTTCTGTCTCACCAATATAGAGCTCCTACACTTTAGTTATGGATTATCAGGAGTGGGAATGCCAAGGAATTTAATGATGTACTGAGGATAAATTTTTTAAAATGGTCCTTTCATAGTCAAAACAGTCAACTTAGGAGGTTATACTAATATTTTAGTCATCTAAGCATTTCTGGAACCACTTTTGGGAATTGCCTTCAAAACCCAAAGCACATTGTTTCAACTATTCCCAATCATGGCAAAATTGTGTCCTTTGAAAATGGTTTTGGTTTTGCACAATTAAAATGATAATTAGAATCAAGTATGACAGATAAGCGTGAAATCGAAAGTTAGGAAAAAAGGAATGAGAGGTGTGTTTCTGGGAGCAAACTGAAGAGAAATACCAAGAAATATTTACATTCTGGCTGATGGAACTGAATAGGTGTTGTCTCTTGACAGTACCAAATTGAAAGTCCAACATCAATTTGAGTACAAGAAATGCCTTGGTTTTGGGGAGACTCCAATTAGAGCCAAAGAGACATGGTTTGAAATTCCGTTTACACTATTTCTGATTCTTGGGACCTTGAATTTAACCAATCTTCAGTTGATTTCCTCACCCTACTGCAGGCTCTTCAGGTAGAAAAGAAAGGCTTTGTATGAAGCAGCAACTCAGTTTTGGTCATGATATACACTCATAAATGGTAGACATTATCATTATCCTTGATATTAAGAAACATTTGTTCAGATTATTTATAGTTTGTAGTCACATTGTTAATAGGCTATGTTCTCCATGAAAAAAAAGGATATATATATTTATATATATAAATATGTATATATACATGTTGTTTTTTCAAAATCCATGAGATAAAGGCCTGATCTTAGCCATATTTTCAGATAGATTTTGAAAGATACCTCCTCCCAGCAACTCTTTTCTGTGCTGCCTCCCTCACAGCTTTGTGTGACATGTACCTTCCTGAAGATATTAACATGTTCTTTTTAAAATGAATCCTCTCTTTTTATAGCTAGGAGACTGAGGCACAGAGAGGCTCCCTGCTTTCTGCAAGACCACACCCAAGTTAGCTCCTGTCTGTAACATCAAGGTCTTCTGACACCAAATCAAAGGTTTTGCCACTCTACCACCTGCTTCTTATCCTACCAAGGTATTAAAAGGAAAGAATTAACATACACTAAATGCCATCTTTATCTAATTAACTAAATCTATTTCATTTTCACACCCACAGCCCTAATATTAGGTATTATAATAGTCTCACTTGACACATGAGAATACTTAAGTTCAGAAAGGTTAAGAAACTGGTCCAAAGCTATACAGTGGGGAAGCAGTAAAACTGGGTTTACACCAGATGTTCCTAAAACAAAACACAAATTCCATGCTCATTCACCATAGAGATAACAAAGCACAGAGGGTCAGGCTTTAAGATGTTCTACCACACTTGGTAGAAATGCTATGAAGCATGTGAATCATGTGAATTAAAATTTGGTGGTGGGAGAGCATCCCCTCCCCATCTCCACTGCTCATATCACAGTCTCAGGTGTAAGAGATGTGGAATCATGTCCTTTTCCTATAAAAATCAAACTTCTTCCTGGTCATTGCTGAACTAGATCTCCAGTCATGACCTAAAGGGTAAACAATCCATTGAATTTTGTAGTGGCTCTGAGTTGAATGAGCTCTTCAGCCATACAATTGTATAAATGAATAATATGTATTAATTTCCTTTTTCCTTTCAGGCTTGGCCCTGTGTGCCTATAGTCTGAAGTTTTGAACCATTTACCTGTATGCTTTTCCAGGGCACCAGTGGGTGAGTCCTTCATTTTCTTTCTTTCTTTCTTTTCTTTTTTTTTTTTTTTGAGTATTTCTTTTTCTTTGTACTCGTATACAATACTTAGTCACAACCTCATTGCACACTAGTGTACTCCTAGTCAAATTCATTGCCAAGTGATAAAGTCTGAGTAGTTCAGAATAGTGCTGCCCCAATGCTCAAAATTGGCTATGTGAAGACTGGGAGACTATTTGATATGAAAAGGTCACTGAAGATTGTAAACAGATGTATGTCCCATCACATTAAGAATTTTCTGCAAGTCATCTCTAAGTTCAGTATCATTTTCTCAATTTCAACTCTGAATGCACCTTCCCTCATACACTGAGGAAGAGAGATATTATGCCAATATCCCTGGTGGAATATTGGAGTGTTGGGGTTGAGATTTCAGTGTGACAAAGTAAAATATTGAAGAGATTTCTTTCTCTTAAATACTCAGGGTTTTTTCCCCCAGGATTGTGCCTCTCTGGATGCTTCCATGAATCTATTACAGTCACAATATTCTGGAGCAGCCTCTCTCCTGTAAGAGCCATTACATCAATGGCCAGTGTGTCATGCCAACTCTGCTCTACCTTTTACTCTTGGAGTGGTTTTCCTTTTGTCATCCATTTTTGCTTTTCTTCTGCACCAGAAGTCACATACGTGGAGGAGCCAAGGAGAGCCCAGTAGGCTGTTAATGCAGAGCCTTAAAGATGTAAACAAGAATTAAATTTGCCTATCATCTCCCACTCTCAAGTATAGGCTTCAGGTGGCCACTGAAAGATTTGGGATTTGAGGATCTGGTCCAATATTTTTCCATCTCAGCACAGCTCATATTTGTTTCAAATGTGTTTGAACCTCCTTAATAAAAACATATGGGGAAGACACTTTTCCATAAGGGGAACTTTATAAATGTCCCTTGGTTTAACCAACAGTATTAAAGAGTCAAGATTATAAACCAACTAACAAAGTGCTGACATTTCAAAACACTTTTTATATCCCAGCCTAATGCTAGGTGCTCTGAAATGCAATAGAAACATATGAGTAATCAGGTCACAAAGCTTACAATTAGCCAACATAAATGGTATTTGGCTTACTTTTCCAATGGAAAAAAATATCCTAACTTCAGCTATTAAATAAAAGGAGAGGATTCATTTCAGCTTCATTTTCTCTCAGCCTGTATATTAATATCTTGATTTCCCTGAAAGTATCTAGGCATAAAAGTTATGTTTCCAATCTTTCATTTAGATGAAAAATATTCTCGATTGCCTGCTACACACTAAGGGCTAAGTAAATGCTCTTCAGCATTCCTTTAAAAAACTAATAACCCACGCTTATTTGGATGATTTTCTCTACTGTGGCTCAGGTGAAAGCAATACTGGGGCTGAGGCAACATTGTTAACCACACAAATGACCTTCTAATTGCAAAGACTTCCTGTCTCAACTGGGATATCACATCTAAATTCATATCCCAGTAATTTATTCTCTCCACTCCCTTAAGAGCTGGCTTGAGGTCAATGCCATCATGTGAGAGACAGCTTCTCTCTTTCTACAGTAAACTATTTTCTTTTATTCTTTCATTCCCACTCCTCCTCCTTTACTAATCTGTTCTAAAAAGAATTTCACATCAGACATGGTCAAATGTTGATGATTTTATCTCCTCCAAACAACTCTCTCTGGAGACAGTTAACCAACAATTACAGGGTAAGTTCCCACAAGGTCACAGAAATGGCCTCTTAGTTCAGGACCAACCACCCCAAACCCAGACCATGGAACACAGAACTGCAAGAGAAATAGCTGCCAAGAAATTGCAAAAGAGCAAATGATGGCAAATTAGTTTGCCTTTTCCCTTCTCTAGATTACTGTCTTCTCATCATTAAGTTGAGGATTCTTTACTAGACCCTCCAGTCTAGTAAAGAAGGAATGTGCAGTCCTCAATAGGCTGCCAAGGCAGCATGGTGGTTCAGAGATCTGATCCATCTAGTTGGAAGTTTCCACCCTGCTGGCCTATGACCTTTGGGTAGTTGGGAAGATCCTTAGTTTCTAAGCCTTGCTTTTCCCATATAAGAAGAAAAAAAAATTGTAAGACTAAATGCAGAAGCAAATTCCTATCTCACTGTAAATACTCAATTAGTATAAATAATATTATTTAAAAAATTAAAAGGTAGAGGACACCAGGGATTGTCTCTTGTCATGTAGCAGAGTTTTCCCTTTCTGCCTGACTTCCTATTCTCTCTGGCAGTCCACAGTACACTAATGTTGCATCAGGGAGACTCAGAACATATGTAAAACTTACAGGAAAAGACCTCCTAGCCTGCAGCAATCACCATTTTGAGCCATCAGAGTGGCCTCCAGCTCCATATCCCAGGCATTTTTAAGGAAATCATAAACTTCTTAAACATGACTTTGCTCATGCCATTCCTATACCCCCCAAGTCTTTCCACAGCTTTTATTTCTCACCTGTATAGTTGATATTTTTCTGCCTGTCTCAGGGTTCTCCATGGTCTGGCTTCATGCCATTTGTCCACTCTGCACCTCTCCTGTCAAATAGAAATCTTCTCCCTCTCCTCCAGAAATCTCTACTCCATAATTATTTTTCATCTCATGTCTTCATTCACATTGCTTCCTTCTTTAGGCATGCTCTCTTTTTCTTCCTTTTTCCTTTCCATACTGCCAATCTTTAAATACCTATCTTATTTTTCACCTCTTCTCTAAGGCTTTTCAAGTTTTTACTGAAGTTATTCTCCAAATCAGAGTTGCAAACTTTTTCTGTAAAGGGACAGATAGCAAATATTTTAGGGTAGTGGGGGAAATATCTCTGTGGCAGTTACTCAACACTGGTTTTAGTGCAAAAGCAACCACAAGCAATATATAAATGCATGGGTGTGTCTGTGTTCCAGCAAAACTTTATTTACAAAAACATATAAGTGGAATCATACAGTATTTGTATTTTTGTGACTGGCTTATTTAACTTAGTGTAATGTCCTCAAAGTTCATCCATGTAGTGGCCTGTGTCAAAATTTCCTTCTTTTTTATGGCTGAATAACATCCCATTGTATGTATATACCACTCTTTGCTTATCCATTCATCTGTCGATGGGCATTTATGTTACTTCCATGATTTAGCTATTGTGAATAATTCTGCTATAAACATTGGTGTAAATTATGTCTTTGACACCCTGTTTTCAGTTGTTCGGGGTATATATTCAGAAGCGTAATTACTGTATCATATGGTAGTTTAAATTTTTTGAGGAACCATCATACCGTCTACCACAGCAGCTGTACCATTTCTTATTTCCAACAAATTTCTCAACATTCTCACCAACATTTCTTATTTTATTTTAGTTTTTAGATAGTAGCCATCTTAATGGGTGTAGGGTGGAATCTAATTGTGGTTTTTATTTGCATTCCCCTAATGATAAGTGATAGGCATCTTTTTAAGTGCTTATTGGTCATTTTCCATCTTATTTGGAGAAATGTCTACTTAAGTCTTTTGCCCATTTTTCATTCATATTTTGTTTTTTGTTGTTGTTATTGAGTTTTAGAAGTACTCTATATATTCTGTATACTAGTCCTTATTAGATGTATTATTTGCAAATGCTTTCTCCATTCCATGTGTGGCCTTTTCAGTATAATGATAATTCCTTAGATACAAAAAGCTTTTAATTTCCATGAAGTTCATTTTATCTATTTTGTTGTTGTTGTTATCTGTGTCTTTGGTGTCATATCCAAGAAATCATTGTAAAATCCAACATCATGAAGATTTTTCAGTATGTAATCTTCTAAGAGTTTTATTTAATCTGGGACATACCATATTGTATATTCTGGAAAATGTCCCATGTTATCTTAAGATGAATGTATATTCATTTGTTGGGTAAAGTCTTCTTTATATACTTCTATTAGATCAAGTTAAATTTTTTGATTGATTGAGTCCTCTGTTTCCTTACTTATCTTCTGATTGTTAAATCCATTATTGAGGGGGGAATATTGAATTACCCAATTGTTATTGTAGAATTATGTAAATCATGTCAATTTTTGTTTCATATATTTTGATGTCCTTATATTTTGATGCTTCATATATTTTTGGTTTAGGTACATAAATATTTATAATTGTTATATATTCTTGATGTATTAAACATTTTACTAATATATAAGGTTATTCTTTGTCTTTTATAATCTCTTTTGATTTAAAGCCTATTGTTAAATTATTAAAGCCAACCCCAGCTCTCTTTTGGTTATTATTTGTTTAGAGTTATTTTTCCATCCTTTAATTTTCAACTTATTTGTATCTTTCAATCTAAACCAAGTCTCTTGTAAACAACATAGAGTTGGATCTTTATTTTTTTTCAATCTTTTCTGACAATCTCTGTCAGATTGAATAGTTTAAACCATTTACATTTAAAGTAATTACTGATAAGAAGAAACTTACTTATGTTACTTTACTATTATTTGTTTTCTATACAAAAAGCTTTTTGTCTAACATTTCCTGCATTACTATCTCCTTGCAACCATTTTAGTTATTGACATCAAAAAATTACATTTGTATACATTGTGTGTCCAAAAAGCGTTAACTAGTAATTGTTGTTTAATATATGTCTTTTAAGTTATGTAGAAAACAGAATGTGAATTTACAGGCCCAGTTACAATAATATTAACTTTTAGACTAATAATTGTGTTTTTAAAAGAACATATTTTTCCCTTAGATAATATAGAAAACAAAAAGTGGATTTACAAACAATTGTTACAATAATACTGGCTTTTATAGTTGGGCATCTATTTGTCTTTACTAAGATTTTTTAAATTTTTTCAAGTGACTGAGGTGTTGTCTAATATCCTTTCATCTTAACCTGATCTTAACCTGCTAGACTTCCTTTAGCTTTCCTTATAGGACAGGTCTAGATGTAACAAACTCCCTTAGCTTTTGTTTATCTGGAAATGTCTTAATATATCTCTCACTTGTGAAACAGTATTTTTATATGTAGGACTGACAATTTCTTTTAGCATTTTAAATATGTCAGTCCACTCTCTTCTGGCCTCCAGTGTTTCTGGTGAGAAATTTGCTGATAATCTTATTGGGGATCCCGTGTATGTGATAAGTCACTTCTCCCTTGCTGCTTTCAAGATTGTCTCTTCATCTTTGTCTTTCCAAAGTTTAATTATAATATGGCTCAGTGTGTATCTCTTTGAGTTAATCCTAATTGGAGTTCATTAAATATTCAGATATTTTTATTTGTCATTCCAATTTAGGAAAATTTCAGCAATTATTTCTTAAAAAAATCTCTCTGCCCCTTTCTCTCTCTATTCTCCTTCTGGACTCCCATGAATATATTGGACCATTTGATGTCCCCTAAGTGCCTTTTTCTGTGTTCATTTTTTTTCCATCTTTTTTTTTTCAGCTCCTCAGGCTCAATAATTTCAAATGTCTTATCTTTAAGTTCACTGATATCTTCTTCTGCTTGCTTAAATCCACTTTTGTCTCCCTCTAATGATTTTCTTTTTCATTTCAGTTATTGTATTTTTTTAGCACTAGAATTTATTTCTGGTTTCCTTTTAGGTTTTCTGTCTCTATTAATATTTCTACTTTGTTTACACATCATTTTTTGACTTTTCTATATCTTACTTTAGTTCTGTGAGCATCTTTAAGACAGATGTTTTAAAGACATTGTCTGATAGAGCCACCATTTGGTCTTTCTCAGGGACATTTTCCATTGTTGTTTTATTTGTCCTTCGAATGGGCCATAATTCCCTATTTCTTTTGTATGTTTGGTATTTTTTTCTTTTGAAAGCTGAGAAATTAAATCTAATAATATAGTAACTCTGGTAATCATATTCTCCCCCTTCCCCAGTATTTGTTGTTTGGTTTGGTTTGTTTTATTTGTTTTTATGGTTGTAGGCTGTCTCCATACAGAGGATTAACAAGGGGTGTAAATTTAAAGTCTTCTCAGGTCTTTTCTGAGCCCACACCTTCCCCTGCATATGTGAAGTATTGTCTAACTTTCCTCATATATGTGGCTGTTTTTGAATGTTCCATTCTTCAATGTCTAGCTCCCAAAAAGGGGAAAAAGATAAAAATGAAGGAGGGGAAAAATGTGCCAGCTCTTTAAATCCCTTTGAAATTGCTTCAGTCCAAGGAGGAGGAGATTGCAACAGTGGGAGTGAGTGTAACAATGACTGCCTGTTTCTGTGCCTGTACCTCTGTGATCAGAAGAATCAACCAGTGATCAGAACACAAATCCCTGATATTTGCAGGACAGTTTCTTATTGACCACCCTGGCTCCTGTAAGCTGTGTGTAAGCTGATCCAGGAACACATGCACAGCTGCCTGCCATGGGCTGGGGGTGGGGAATGGGTAGTTTCTTCTGAACTAACAGTTTAAATTGATTAAAAATAACCACTGGAGGCTTCCCCTGGAAGTTGAAAGGCTTCAATAGATTCCAGATTTCCAAAGTAATTACATCAGACAGATGTTGCCTGTGCAATTGTGTAGGTGATGAGACA
This sequence comes from Stenella coeruleoalba, assembly GCF_951394435.1. Taxonomy (NCBI): domain Eukaryota; kingdom Metazoa; phylum Chordata; class Mammalia; order Artiodactyla; family Delphinidae; genus Stenella; species Stenella coeruleoalba. Next base: position 36,954,592 of record NC_137160.1, read on the forward strand.
GATTTCTGATGCTTCCTATTCCACCATCTTCCCAGAATCTTCTAAAGTCTTAAGATTTTATCAGGAAAAAATGCTAAACTTTAGACATTGGCCTGAATAGGAGCGATTGAATGTCTTCATTCGCTTATATCCTCTGTTGGAACTTCAGAAAACTAAAGACTATTGCCTCGCTACCTTCAAAAATTAAGACTGAGGTTAAGCAAATTACATAATTCTGTTGGGGAGGTAACTTCAAGAAATTCCAAGAAATCCAATGCAAACATTAGAGGTTTAATATTTTACCAATAGGACATCATTGCATTGGATTGACCACAAAGTTCCTTTGGTTTTTAAGTAAAAATAAAAGACACATTTTTTATTTTCACCAAGAACTTTACTGAACAACATATTCACCATTTTGGTCCACTACCTTCTGCCATTTTTCCAGCAACTTCATAATTCCATCTTCCCAAAACGTTTTATCTTTTTGAACAAAGCACTGTTCCAGGTGCCTTTTACAGTCTCCCAGGGAATTGATTTTTTTTCCATTAAGATAATTTTGTAAAGACTGAAATAAATGGAAATCTGAAGGTGTAATGTCTGATGAATACAGAAGATGAATCAAAACTTCCCAGCCAATCTGTAACTGTTTTTGCCTGGTCATTAAAGAAACATGTGGTCTTGCATTATCCTGATGGAAGATTATGCATTTTCTGTTGACTAATTCTGGATGGATTTCGTGGAGTGCTGCTTTCAGTTGGTCTAATACTTGTTGGGATTAATCATTTGGTTTTCTGGAAGGAGCTCATAATAGTGGACTCCCATCCAATCCCACCATATACACAACATCACCTTCTTTAGGTGAAGACTGGCCTTTGGTGTTGTTGGTGGCGGTTTGTTTTGTTTGCCCCACAAATTCTTCCTTTCTGCATTATTGTACAGTATGTACTTTTGATCACCTATCACAATTTATTTTAAAAATGGAACGTTTTTATTATGTTTCAGTAGAGAATCACATGCTGAAATACGGTCAAGAAGGGATTTTTTTTTTCCCCTGCTTAACTTATGTGAAACACAAACACAAAGCGATTAACATAAGAAAGCTGGTGCAAATGATTTTCAGCACTTGATTTGGATACTTTGAGTATGTTGGCAATTTCCCGTGTGGTATAACGTTGACTGATTTCATTTAATATCTCATTTTGATCACTGTCAACTTCAACTGGTCTACCTGACCATGGAGCATTATCCAGTGAGAAATCTCCAGCATGAAACTTTGCAAAACACTTTTGACATGCTTGATCAATCACAGCACCCTCTCCATACACTACACAAATCTTATTTTGCATTTCAGTTGTGTTTTTACCTTTCTTAAAAATATAAAGCATAATATGACAAAAAAGTTGATTTTTTCCCCATCTTCAATAGTAAAATGGCCACACAAAAATTCACCAATTTTGATTTTTTTTTTAATACACGCTGATATGGCAGCTGTCACAATACATCTAACAAAATTGTTTCAAATGAAGTTCATGACAACTAAGCACTACTGGAGCCATGTTATGGAAAAAAATGAATTAACATTTTTGCCAACCTAATATTTCACATAGTAAGTAATAAAATGACAAATATTTAATTTACATTCACTTGAGCTATGCATTCACACTTTTTCAAAATAAAGAATGTGATGTTTCTTTGGGGTCTGGAAGTAGAAAAATGGAAATCTCTCCCAGAGATCAGAGATTCTTGTTTTGTTTTGTTTTGTTTTAATTTTAAAGGGACCTTTCTAAACCAGTGTTCACAAATCCCTGCCACTTGCTTTGGCAAGTCAGAGTGTTGACATAATGGGCAGAGAAGGGGATTTAAGGTGGGGACAGGTGGGGACAGGATGGGGAACTGAAGGGAAAGGTAAAAGACCTAAGAAAATTAACTATGTTCTTTCTTAAATTTAACCAATAAAGAGTCTTAAGTCACATTGTCTCAGATATACAAGAGAGGAAGTTTCTCATCAGACACTCTCTTCTCCAGTCCTCTGATTTCTCTGAACGCTCAACAGTATTTTGTGTTACTTCAGTTGCAACAGTAACCAAAATTTCAGCAATCTGAAAAAAATTGAGCATTCTTAAAATTAATGCCATGATGCCTTTAAATAGCCCTCATTTTTTTCTCTATTTTTTTTTAACCCAAACATCACAGTTTGACTCTTAGTGATGCATGCTTGATGTTACAAACATGAGTTTTTGTGTAATGATAAAATACCCTCAGGGTCTGTTATAGAGAAAGGGGCTGGCTGTCCCCACATACTCCATGAGATGAACAGTTTTACTTTAGGGTAATTTGGTCCTGTATTGTACTCCTTTACAAATGTTAGGCTTCCCACTACTACTTCAGTTTTGTTTTATGTTTGTTTGTTTGTTAGTTTTTTTCTCTTCTGGCTAATAGCTTATACCATCCTGTACCTCCTCAGCCTTCTGACTAAACATTAACCTCTAATAGGCTTTGATAAGCACATGAGATATCCAAGATAGTTACCTTGTTAGTTTAACAAAATTAAGTAGGTATCAGTGAAAGTTTGATTTTTAATACATAGTGTTTATGATTATTAGTATATTTGATTATATTTTTATTGTTAAAACTTCAGAATGTGTAATTCATAAATAATTGAGATAATTCGTATAAAGGAGAGAGAGAAAAAAAATAATTTGACTACATTTCCCTTGTATATACCCTATTGTTCCCCTATTTGCCCTTTTTCTGCCTCAGTTTCCTTCTGCATTGCATTATCTTTCACATGCTACCTGAGCTCCTCATATTATGCAGTGAACAAACAAGTAGGTATTTGGCTTATAGACATAATTATTTGTGAAACAAAAACAAATACAAATAATGTCATTAAAAGGAGGATGACGAATGGCTAAACATCGAGTCTTCACTTGAGTCTGATTAAAATAGCCTGTGTGACTTCAAACAAGATATTTCACTTCTCTGAGATTCATTTTTTCTGTATCTAGAGTGAAAGACTGAATCATCTCTAAGGTCCCTTCCAGTACTAATATTCAAGGATTCTACTCTTTGAGATATAATCTCCCTTTTTATGTGAAATCCTCCAAAAGCATCAAAGAATAATTAAGATCACAGAGTGATGCACATTCCAACTTTATAAGTCACATCAGATAAATTTTGAGGTTCATCTCCCAGAACTTGCCAGGCTGGAAAGCTTTATGGATGGGAAACTGTATCAGCGTGGGGTTGGCCTCACAGATTTCTTTTGCTGCACTAAACAACTCTGCTCACTGGGAAACCTAGTCTTGTCAAAGCAAATATTGGCCGCTCACCTGCCAGAGCACATTCACAGAGAAGGTGAGCTGACACGCATTAGATGAGCACCAGAATAAAAACTTTCCCAAGCCACAGACCTTTGGAAATGCAGAAGAAATTCCACTGACCTCTTTTTCTTCCATCTGCAGAAATGCTGCCTTGCTCCATTGTGATTCTGTGTGTAAACTGGGGCCACAAAGAAGTATAGCAATACCACCAGGAGTGCCTCTCTCCCTACACGCCCAACTTGATTAAAACTGAGGCTCATGTCCAGGGCTCTCTGAGACCCAGGCCTTCAGGGATCTCCAGACAAGTAAGGATCAGCAGGGCTGGGGCAGAGGCACTTCCTACAGCTCAGAGTGCTTGCTGTCCCAGGTGAGCAAGGGAAGTGGGGTTTTCTCCAAGACATAGGATCCAGGTGGCCAAAGCCCAGGCTTGCAAGATTCCCACACTTCATGCTCCTTGTCAATGAAAACTTGAGGCAATGATGGAGGACAGACAGACGAGGCTAAATATCTCTCACATTTATGAGCCGTATGTTCTTCTGCAAGTTACTGAACTTGGTGCTTCATCTGAAAAATACTCATAACATTTTTTCATTGACATTAGACTGGAGACAATATAAGATAACACCTAACAAACTAACAAACTCTGGGTACAGTTGTTCTGTATACTGATAAATGCAGGAATTAATTTTGCTGTGCCTCAGTATATTTATTTCTAAGTTGGAGATAATAATAGGAAATACCTTTGCGGAAGACTAAATAAGTCAACCCTTACAAAGTGTTTAGATCAATGCCTGGCATGTTGTAAAATCTCTGTAATATCAGCTATCATCATTACTGAGATCATGGTGGTGACCTCCTTTGTCAGAGGCAGTCTAGAAACCCAGCCTAAAATCATGAGTTTTGACACAGCTTGGTTTATAGATGATAGATGAAAGTTGGACCTCTACTTTCTCATCTCCAGAAGCACACAATATACATACCTCCTGAGGTAGGAGAGTACAGGGAATAAGAATCTGTCCTCTGGATTCATAGGCTCTTGGTTAAAACCCTGGCTCCAACATTTATTGGTTGTATGCCTTTAGGTGAGTTTTTCAATCTCTTCGTGCCCCAGTTTCTTAATGGGTAAAGTGGGGTATTATGTTAGTCTGTGCCTCTTGGGGTTGCCATGAGAATTAAATTATGTGTTAGAATGTATTTAGCTTCAGGTTTCAGGGATCTGGCTCATAGCATTAAATCATGAGTAACACTGGTACCTGAAAGGTAGTTGGGTGTATGTTGCATGCCTGCTATAACTAGAGCTCTGTTCCCTTTTTCTGTGCTCTGATGCATTTCACTGATATGTATGGGCTTTACCACACACTGTCTTCTTCTCTCATCACCAATCAGCATACATTCCCATTCATCTCCTCTAAAAAAGAGAGGCAAGCCTCTCTTGTTTTCCTCTGACAGCAAAACATTTTTTGCTGGAAGCTTCCAAATGTGACCTCCTTCTTATTATTGATTCAAATTAGCTTAGGCCTTTGCATCATCAGACCAATTACTGGCAAGGGTGAAAAGGGAGTACAGGCTTCCCCTGCTTTCTGAAAGTAGAGTGTTCCTATGAAGCCTTTCATAAGCTGAAATGGTGTAGAGGGAAGAAGCAATTACTTTGTGACACATCTTGCTAATGCAGGTACAAAATAAATCCAGCACAGGTGCTCACACATGTAGTTCAAAGTTATGGCAGCCTGATGCTGATATTCTGGGTGTAGTTCCGGGGAAGAGGCTTGGTGGTACCACTCCCTGTGCTCAGGTTGCCCCCTGCATCTATAATGGCTCACTGAATACCAAAGCTGAATGCTATTTTAACTTTTCATCTTTTTTTTTTTCATAAATGTGAAAATCCTATTCTGATTTCTATCAGCTAGTGAAATCAGTTACTTTTGTAGGTCTTTTGCAAAAATGAAGTGGTGAACTTTCGAAAAGTAGAGGATGTGATATCCTGATTAGTTTAGGCTACTCATCTCAGCAGGAGGCTACATCCATGTCCAGTACAAATAGGGGCCTATTTAGGACTGGAACTGGAGTATCTAAAGATGTGATGGCATTAACATGATTCCTTTTATTTAATATATTTATTGGGAAATTAATTGACAGCATATTAAAAGCATAAATCACAAGGCTTGGCAATACTAAGTACTTAAAAAATGGAAGCTACCACCATGTAATTAGTTCCCATCCTTAATCAAAGGACCCATCCACTCTACCTGGGCCAGCATACTCAGTGCTCATTCCCACCACATCTCTTTGCACCTGCTGTGCCTGATGCCTGCAATCCAATCTTCCTAAGTTTAACCCATCACACAACCTTTAGCATCCATCTCCAAAATAATTTTTTATGCTTCTTTTTCTGACGTCCCCAAATGAAGAGGATCTCTTTCCTTTCTACAAACTCTGATAGCACCTCCTCTAATATATACACTTTCTTTTCTGAAAGATGCCACAACATTAATAAAATAAATTAATAGTCTCATCTTTCCAAGAATTACTAAGGCACTGGAAGGTAGAGATAGAGTTTTTATATGTTCTTCCAAAGTGCCTGACCCAATGCAGTGCAGCTAAAGGGTACTCAATGAACAATAGCTAGCTGATTGCTATAGATGACCAAGTGGACTCTGGAAAGGAAAGCCTTTTACTTTGCTTCACTTTTTAAAGAATGAAAGGGTAGCAACACAAAAACAAATGCACTCATGGAGATTTTTTTTTTCTCACAAAGAGACTTTGGCATTGACAGCTCTTCATCAAAGGATAATTTTTGCTCTTAAGAAAATCTATGAACAGAGCAAAGGTTAAGTTTAGGGAGTCAGGAGTGGCATTGGAAATGAAAAATGTTTCTTCAGATGCCCCAAAACTAGTGTGAATGTTTTCTTATCCACATCCCTGAAATATAAGGACTGTTTCTATCCTCTCAGAAAAGCAGACATGCTCACTCCACATTCATTTTATCATCTGAACACTCCCAATCCTTCCTACTCACATCATCCATGGTTCCATGGACTGCAGGTCAAGGGCAGAGGTATAGGGTGAGTTCTAGGTATGGTCCTCTGACCACAGATGACAAGTCACTTCCCATAGATCCTTGATAGACACAAGCCAGGTGGGGCCTGACAGGTAACCTCCTAGCTCCTTGCTAGCACCTATGAACTAAAATCCAAACTTTGACATGCCGTTTAATTGTACTCCATCTGAAGTGTGACTCCTTACTTCCTATTGCCTTTTCCATTGTGTTCAAACTCTGCTTTCATCTCTTCTCCAAGTATTGCTTCTACTCTCTGCTTAAGTTTTTGTTTCTAGATCCCTCTGACTGGAATGCTTCTCCTCCACCCCTCCAACTGCAAGACCTAGCTACAGTCATTCTCTGTCTCATAAGTCATTCTTTCCTTCCTCTTCTTGACACCCTCAACTCAGCTAACCCTGTCCTCATCATCCCTCTCTTTGGAGAATACCATTCATTCAGCACTTGGTAATATAAACTGGTATGGTTTTTCCTGCTACTTCATGTGTGTTTGTCATTTCTCATCATATTTATGGGGGTGAATTGGGGGCTGGGATTGTCTGACTCCCCTCTAGTCTTTCCACAGTATTCAGCACCTCTCCCTCTCCAACCTACACTCAGAACAGAGAATTTGACTATAAAACTCATGAATGTTTGGTGAATTTCAAGTTATTACAGTGAATTACAATCCACTCTGGACATGTCTGAGCATAATGTTCTTTTTCAGAGTTTATCTCTCTTGCTTGATGTCAAGTTATGGTAGCAATAGGAATGCCTCTACTCTTTGCTCAATACCACACCAGAGACAAAAAGAATGGTCTCTCTTTAACGAAGAAACAATAAAGTTGGGCATATCAAGGGGTAGTGTAAGAGGGAGTGGGGTGGAGAGTTCAAAATTCTGTACTTGAATAGTCCATCCTCTTCCCGACTTCTGGGTCATGAATTCCAGTGTCCCTGGACCATTTCCAGCTCTTGATAAAATAGTTCACCCACATTACAGCAGCTCTGCTTGGTTCTGCTTAAGTCAGGACACAGAGAGGTACAGGGGAACCATATAAAATTGATTATTAGGCAGAGGGCATTGCTTACATATATTTATAATTTATAATAGCTATTAATGATCTCCGTAATGTATAGTAAATATAAATATATAATAACACAAGCTAGTGTTCCCAGAAAGCTTTGGTTTACAAATACATATTAAAACTTATTCTGAAAAAAATAACAAGTTACAAAGATACCAATAACCCCTCTAAAATATCATCTCACTTCTTTGGTCCTCTTTACAACACAACTAAACATACTGACTTAGTGCTCTGTTCTGTGTTGCTGGTAGAATAGTGCTGGTGGAGCAAGGACATGAGGAGGGGCTCTGATAGACCGTGGTTATTTTTTTCCCAACAAAATAAATGCACAATAAGGGTACACTCCTCTGAGCACTGATTTCATTGTTCTTCTCTCTGGAATACACCATGGTTCAAATTATTTCTGCTCAGATAACTATCCATATATTCATGTATTTTTTCTTTATCCAAATTACCTGAATCTATATCTTAAACTGAAAACTGAGGGTCAAAGTCAGGCAAGCATCCTTCACCGGCTCTTGTGTAATCCTAAACTCCTGTATTCCACATCTTGTCCAAGACCATTATCATTATCACCACCACAACCAAAAAGTCTGTTTTGAAAGCTTTCACATGTATGTTTTTATCTCAACCTTATTATAAAGAGAACTATAAACATATAGTTATACAAATACGGATGGCATCACTTTCATGTAGGCTTTATAAAGAAAATATTGATAGTCTGAATCTTGGACTCTCATGATATATGGACCATATATGTCCATTCTGCCCAGTCCTCTTGAGATCACATATGACAAGTATTTCTTTCTTGTCTAAATTATCATACAAAAAGCAACTGCTATTGTGAAGAGAATTATAACTTCATAATGAGTTGGGGGTAAAATTGTATGAAGTGTGAAACCCTGCTATTGTATTTCCTACTAGTGCAGACACCAGCATTAACAAGGAGAAGGGCTTCAAATGTAGCTGTAAGAATATAGAAAACTAAGAAAATGAAAAAAATATTAGGGGTGAACAGCACTAGAAGAAACAATGATATACAGAACAATATAGAATACAGTATACTACTTGGTACAGCACTACTTAATAATGATAATGAATTAAATAAGAATAAAATAATCAAAAATTTTATATAAGTTTTTTTGAGAAGGAGAGGAGGTGAATAAAGACATTAAGAGGGTGAAATACCTGCTTTCTATGAAGGAAATATAAATACATATAAATGTGCCAAATCAAAAAGTTTCAAAGTGAGTATTTTAAGAAATATGAAAGTAATTACCAGAAGAAACTGTTATTAATTAAAAGTAGTTGCCTCCAGGGAGTGGAGCTGTAGTTGGGGACGCATGGGAGAGGAAATGTTACTTTTACTTGTGTTTTTAAGTACAATCTGAGCTTTTTAAAGGCTCATGTTTCACTAGAAATAAAAATTAAAATTTTAAAAAGAGAAGTGGGCCTGGGATGTATCCCTGGAGCATTCCAGCACTTAGAGGTCAGGTGAAAAATGAGGAACAAATGGATAGGAGCTAGCAGTGGTTGCCAGGGGAGCAGGAAAATGTCCAGGAGAATATGATGTCACAAGGTCACAAAAAATAAAATTGTTCCAAGAAGAAAGAGGTGGGCAGCCACATAAAAGGCTGCTAAAATTTTAAATAAGGACATAGATGTGGTTCTTGAATTTGGCATGATGTATTGGGCTACTGACATTGACTAGCTGACTTTGGGTGAAGGGAAAGATGAAGCTCAATTGGAACAATTGAAGACAGATTGAGGAGTGAGGAATCTGTTACAAGGAATATAGAAAAGGTGGGTAGTTTTATTTTAATGGGGCAGAAAAATGAGGCAATATCTATATTAAGTCATGGGTTCAAGGGAGCACCAGTCACCCAGCATAACAGTCAATGAACATGAGCTTACTTAATTGCACCTGGGTGGTGGCTTTGAACTTGGACACCTGAAAATTCCTGCCCCCAAAATGTCTAATGTCTCTATGAAATACAAGGTAAAATAATAAGGTAAGAATAGATGGCAATTAGAGGTATGAAGGTGAAAAAATGAAATATTATCTCCCTAAATGGGAGTTGAGGTGGGGGTGGAAATAGCTGAAGGGGATTCAGTTACAAACCTCCGGTTACATAATAAGTCATAGGGATGTAATACACAGCATAGGGAACATGGACAATAATACTGTAACAACTTCAAATAGGGACAGATGACTTACCATGGTGACCATTTCATAATGTATGCAAATGTCAAATCCTGATGTAGTACACGGGAAACAAACATAATTTTGTATGTCAACTATATTTCAATAAAAAAATATGTATAGGTGAAAAAAATAATAGGAAAAAATCATAGGAAGAGTAATTTGGGCTTAGTATTAAAAGAAGGTAATAGTCAAAGAGTCTAAAAAATATTATCTTCTTTAGTGCCTGTGTGACCTTGGACAAGTCACTGGAACTCTCACATCTCAGCTTCTTCACCTTGTACATGGTGTACCAATATGGTGGTTGTGCAGCTTATACAAGTCATTGTATCCAAACACATAGCACAGTTTGGATACACAGCAAATTATCTCAACATCTGCCCTTTCTTCCCTGGAACCGGTAGGTGCCATCTGAGCTGAGGCTGGGCTGTAAACCATCTGGTGTGCTGAAAAAAGACCTCAAAGGATAGAATAGGTATTTTAAAAGAGTGCCCATAAATTCTGACTTTCTACTGTTCTGATCCCTCAGTGAAGTGTCATCATTTCTGTGATAAAATGACCCAAGCTAGTATTCCAAAGTACACCCTACAACTGCTTTTTGCAGGGAGAGGGAAACCTGCTGATTATACATGTTTTAGAAATTTGTGGATAAAATAAAGGATTGGCTCAGAGATGACAAACTAACGTTACTGAATAATTTTAAATAGACATTTAGAAGAAGTTATTTAAATAACAAGTCAAATCTTTACATGATCAGAGATTGCTTTCTCAAAAGTTGCTTGGCAGAAAATATATATATATAGAAAAACTGTCATTATTTTAAACATGATTAGGAACCAGCTGCTAAATGTGTTTCGTACATATAGGCACAACCTATGTTTTCAAGTACAGAAAGAACTATTACAAGAAGGGCATTATCCAGACTTTTTCTTCTCCACAGAGAACAAATAATAAAAATGAATGACCAGAGGGAGGAGCTTCAAGATGGCAGAAGAGTAAGATGTGGAGATCACCTTCCTCCCCAAAAATACATCAGAAATACATCTACATGTGGAACAACTCCTACAGAGCACCTAATGAACACTGGCAGAAGACCACAGACCTCCCAAAAGGCAAGAAAACCCCCACATACCTGGGTAGGGCAAAAGAAAAAATTAAAACAGACACAAAATAGGGATGGGACCTGCACCAGTGGGAGGGAGCTGTGAAGGAGGAAAGGTTTCCACACAGTAAGAAGGCCTTCACGGGCAGAGACTGCGAGTGATGGAGCTTCAGACCCTCGGAGGAAAGTACAGCAAGAGGAGTGCGGAGGGCAAACAAGAGAAATTCCCGTATAGAGGATCGGTGCTGACCAGCACTCACCAGCCGGAGAGGCTTGTCTGCTTACCCACCAGGACGAGCGGGGACTGGGAATTGAGGCTTGGGCTTCGGAGGTCAGACCCCAGGGAGAAGACTAAGGATGGCTGTGTGAACACAGCCTAAAGGGGGCTAGTGTGCCACAGGTAGCCAGGAAGGAGTCCAGGAAAAAGTCTGGAGCTGCAGAAGAAGCAAGAGACTTTTTCTTGCCTCTTTGTTTCCTGGTGCACAAGGAGAGGGGATTAAGAGTGCTGCTTAAAGGAACTACAGAGACGGGCGCAAGTCGTGGCTAACAGAAAGGACCCCAGAGACAGGCATGAGATGGTAAGACTGCTGCTGCAGGCACCAAGAATACTGTGTGCAAGCACAGATCACTATCCACACCTCCCCTCCCAGCAGACTGTGCAGCCCACCACTGCCAGGGTCCCGTGAATTAGGGACAAATTCCCTGGGAGAACACATGGCGTGCCTCAGGCTGGTGCAAAGTCACGCCAGCCTCTGCTGGCACACACTCGCCCCACACTCCGTAACCCTCCATTCCCCCGACCTGAGTGTGCCACATCCCCTGAATCAGCTGCTCCTTTAACCCCATCCTGTGTGGGCATAAACAGACATCCTCTGGTGACCTACATGCAGAGGTGGGACCAAATCCAAAGCTGAACCACAAGAGCTGTGCCAAACAAATAATCGAAAGAGAAATTTCTCCCAGCAGCCTCATCAGCAGCAGATTAAATTTCTACAATCAACTTGATGTACCCTGCCACTGTGGAATACATGAATAGACAATTAATCATCCCAAATTGAGGAGGTGGACTTTGGGAGCATTGATATATATATATATATATATATATATGTTTCCCTTTTTCCCTTTTTGTGAGTGTGAATGTGTATGCTTCTGTGTGTGATTTTGTCTGTATAGCTTTGCTTTTACCATTTGTCATAGGGTTCTGTCTGTCTGTTTCTTCATTATTTTTTTTTTGTTTGTTTTTAGTATAGCTTTTAGTGCTTGTTATCATTGGTGGATTTGATTTTTGTTTGCTTGCTCTCTCTTTCTTTCTTTCTTTTTTAATTTATTATTTTTTTTTAATTTTTTAAAATTTATTACTTAATTTATTATTTTACTTTACTGGGTTTATTTTATTTTATCTTCCTTTTCTTTCTTTTTTCTTTCTCCCTTCTATTCTGAACCATGTGGATGACAGGCTCTACATGTCCCAGCCAGGCTTCAGGGCTGTGCCTCTAAGATAGAAGAGCCAAGGTCAGAATATTGGTCCACAAGAGACCTCCCAGCTCCACATAATGTCAAATGGTGAAAATCTCCCAGAGATATCCATCTCAATGTTAAGACCCAGCTCCACTCAACGACCACCAAGCTACATTGCTGGACACCCTATGCCGAACAACTGGCAAGAGAGGAACACAACACCACCCATTAGCAGAGAGGCTGCCTAAAATCATAATAAGGCTACAGACATCCCAAATACACCACCAGCTGTGGACCTGCCCAGCAGAAAGACAAGATCCAGGCTCATCCACCAGAACACAGGCACTAGTCCCCTCTACCAGGAAGCCTACACAACCCACTGAGTCAACCTTAGCCACTGGGGGCAGACAGCCAAAACAATGGGAACTATGAACCAGCAAGCCTGTGAAAAGGAGACCCCAAACACAGTAAGTTAAGCAAAATGAGAAGACAGAGAAACACACAGCAGATGAAAGAGCAAGGTAAAATCCCAAGAGTCCTAACCAAAGAAGAGGAAATAGGCAGTCTACCTGAAAAATAATTCAGAATAATGATAGTAAATTTGATCCAAAATCTTGGAAATAGAATGGAGAAAATACAAGAAACGTTTAACAAGCACCTAGATGAAACAAGGAGAAAACAAACAGTGATGAACAACACAAAAAATGAAATTAAAAATTCTCTAGAAAGGAACAATAGCAGAATAACAGAGGCAGAAGAACAGATAAGTGACCTGGAAGGTAAAAGAGTGAAAATAACTACCACACAACAGAATAAGGAAAAAAGAATGAAAATAATTGAGGACAGTCCCAGAGACCTCTGGGACAACATTAAATGCAACAAAATTCGAATTATAGGGGTCCCAGAAGAAGAAGAGAAAAAGAAAGGGACTGAAGAAATATTTAAAGAGGTTATAGTTGAAAACTTCCCTAATATGAGAAAGGAAATAGTTAATCAGGTAGAGGAAGCACAGAGAGTCCCATACAGGATAAATCCAGGAGAAACATGCCAAGACACATATTAATCAAACTATCAAAAATTAAATACACACAAAAAGTATTAAAAGCAGCAATGGAAAAACAAATAACATACAAGGGAATCCCAATAAGGTAAACACCTGATTTTTCAGCAGAAACTCTGCAAACCAGACGGGAGTGGCAGGACATATTTAAAGCAATGAAAGGGAAAAACCTAAAACCAAGATTACTCTATCCAGCAGGGCTCCCATTCAGATCTGACAGAGAAATTAAAAGCTTTGCAGACAAGCAAAACTAAGCGAATTCAGCACAACCAAACCAGCTTTACAACAAATGCTAAAGGGACTTCTGTAGGCAGGAAACACAAGAGAAGGAAAAGAACTACAAAAACAAACAAAACAATTAAGAAAATAGTAATAGGAACATACATATCGATAATTACATTAAATGTAAAAGGATTAAAGTCTGCTACCAAAAGACATAGACTGGCTGACTGGATACAAAAGCAAGACCCGTATACATGTTTTCTACAAGAGACCCATTTCAGACCTAGGGAAACATGCAGACTGAAAGTGAGGGGATGGAAAAAGATATTACTTGCAAATGGTAATCAAAAGAAAGCTGGAGTAGCAATTCCAATAACACAGAAAATAGACTTTGAAACAAAGACTTTTACAAGAGAAAAAGAAGGACACTACATAATGATCAATCCAGGAAGAACATATAACAATTTTAAATATTTATGCACCCAACATAGGAGCACCACAATACATAAGGCAAAAACTAACAACCGTAAAATGGGAAATAGACAGTAACACAATAATAGTAGGGGGCATTAACACCCCACTTTCACCAATAGACTGATTATCCAAAATGAAAATAAATAAGGAAACAGAAGCTTTAAATGATACATTAAAGAAGATGGACTTAGTTGATATTTATATGACATTCCATCCCAAAACAACAGAATACACTTTCTTCTCAAGTGCTCATGGAACATTCTCCAGGATAGATCATATCTTGGGTCACAAATCAAGCCTAGGTAAATTTAAGAAAATTGAAATCATATCAAGTATCTTTTCAGACTGCAATGTTATGAGACTAGATATCAGTTACAGGAAAAAATCTGTAAAAAATACAAACACATGGAGTCTAAATAATACACTACTTAATAACCAAGAGCTCACTGAAGATGTCAAAGAGGAAGTCAAAAAATACCTAGAAACAAATGACAATGAAAACACAACGACCCAAAACCTATGGAATGCAGAAAAAGCAGTTCAAAGAGGGAAGTTTATATCAACAAAATCCTACCTTAAGAAAGAAGAAACATCTCAAATAAAAAACCTAACCTTACACCTAACAATTAGAGAAAGAAGAACAAAAAGTCCCCAAAGTAAGCAGAAGGAAAGAAATCATAAATATTAGTTCAGAAATAAATGAAAAAGAAATGAAGGAAATGATAGCAAAGATCAATAAAACTAAAAGATGGTTCTTTGAGAAGATAAAAACACTTGATAAACCATTAGCCAGACTCATCAAAAAAAAAAAAAACAGGGAGAAGATTCAAATCAATAGAATTAGAAATGAAAAAGGAGAAGTAACAACTGACACTGCAGAAATAAAAAGGATCATGAGAGATTACTACAAGCAACTATAAGCTAATAAAATGGACAACCTGGAAGAAATGGACAAATTCTTAGAAACTCACAAACAGCCGAGACTGAAACAGGAAGAAATAGAAAATATGAACAGACTAATCACAAGCACTGAAATTGAAACTGTGATTAAAAATCTTCCAACAAACAAAAGCCTAGTACCAGATAGCTTGACAGGCGAATTCTATCAAACATTTAGAGAAGAGCTAACACCTATTCTTCTCAAACTCTTCCAAAATATAACAAGGGGTAGAACACTCCCAAACTCATTCTATGAGTCCACCATCACCCTGATACCAAAACCAGACAAAGATGTCACAAAGAAAGAAAACTACAGGCCAATATCACTGATGAACATAGATGCAAAAATCCTCAACAAAGTACTAGCAAACAGAATCCAACACCACATTAAAAGGATCATACACTATGATCAATTGGGGTTTATCCCAGGAACGCAAGGATTCTTCAATATACACAATCAATCAATGGGATACACCATATTGACAAATTGAGGGAGAAAAAACATATGATCCTCTCAATAGATACAGAGAAAGCATTTGACAAATTTCAGCATCAAATTATCATAAAAACACTCCAGAAACTCGGCATAGAGGGAACTTACCTCAATATAATAAAGGCCATATATGACAAACGCACAGCCCACATCATTCTCAATGGTGAAAAACTGAAACCATTTCCACTAAGATCAGGAAAAACACAAGGTTGCCCACTCTTACCAATATTATTCAACATATTTTGGAAGTTTTAGCCACAGCAATCAGAGAAGAAAAATAAATAAAAGGAATCCAAACCGGAAAAGAAAAAATAAAGCTGTCACTGTTTGCAGATGACATGACACTATACATAGAGAATCCTAAAGATGCTACCAGAACACTACTAGAACTAATCAATGAATTTGTTATAGTAGCAAGATATAAACTTAATGCACAGAAATCTCCTGCATTCCTATACACTAATGATGAAAAATCTGAAAGTGAAATTAAGAAAACACTCCTATTTACCATCGCAACAGAAACAATAAAATATCTAGGAATAAACCTACCTAAGGAGACAAAACACCTGTATGCAGATAATTATAAGACACTGATGAAAAAAATTAAAGATGATAAAAACAGATGGAGAGATTTACCATCTTCTTGGATTGGAATAATCAACATTGTGAAAATGACTATACTACCCAAAGAAATCTACAGATTCAATGCAATCCCTATCAAACTATCACTGGCATTTTTCAACCTACCAGAGCTAGAACAAAATATTTCACAATTTGTATGGAAACACAAAAGACCCCTAATAGCCAAAGCATTCTTGAGAATGACGAATGGAGCTGGAGGAATCAAGCTCCGTGACTTCAGAGTATACTAGAAAGTTACAGTAATCAAGACAGTATTGTACTGGCACAAAAACAGAAATATAGATCAATGGAACAGGATAGAAAGTCCAGAGATAAACCCACTCACATATTGTCACATTATATTTGATAAAGTAGGCGCGAATATAGAGTGGAGAAAAGGCAGCCTCTCCATAAGTCGTGCAGGGAAAACTGGACAGCTACATGTAAAACAATGAAATTCGAACACTCCCTAACACTATACACAAAAATAAACCCAAATGGATTAAAGACGTAAATGTAGGGTCAGACACTATAAAACTCTTAGAGGAAAACATAGCAGAACACTCTATGACATAAATCACAGCAAGATCCTTTTTGACCGACCTCCTAGAGAAATGCAAATAAAAAGAAAAATAAACAAATGGGACCAAAGGAAACTTAAAAGCTTTTGCACAGCAAAGGAAAGCATAAACAAGATGCAAAGGCAACCCTCAGAATGGGAGAAAATATTTGCAAATGAAACAACTGACAAAATATTAATCTCCAAAATTTACAAGCAGCTCATGCAGCTCAATAACCAAAAAAACAATCTACCCAATCCAAAAATGTGCAGAAGACCTAAATAGACATTTCTCCAAAGAAGTTATACAGATTGCCAACAAACATATGAACGGATGCTCAACATCATTATTCTTTAGAAAAATGCAAATCAAAACTACAACGAGGTATCACCTCACACCAGTCAGAATGGCCATCATCAAAAAATCTAGAAACAATAAATGCTGGAGAGGGTGTGGAGAAAAGGGAACTTTCTTGCACTGTTGGTGAGAATGTAAATTGATACAGCCACTATGGAGAAAAGTGTGGAGGTTCCTTAAAAAACTAAAAATAGAACTACCATACGACCCAGCAATTTCACTACTGGACATATACCCTGAGAAAACCATAATTCAAAAAGAGTCATATACCAAAATATTCATTGCAGCTCTATTTACAATAGCCAGGACATGGAAGCAACCTAAGTGTCCATGGACAGATGAATGGATAAAGAAGATGTGGCACATATATACAATGGAATATTACTCAGCCATAAAAATAAATGGAATTGAGTTATTTGTAGTGAGGTGGATGGACCTAGAGACTGTCATACAGAGTGAAGTAAGTCAGAAACAGAAAAACAAATACTGTATGCTAACACATGTATATGGAATCTAAAAAAAAAAAAAAAAAAAAAAAGAAGAAGAAAATCATCAGAAGAACCTACAGGCAAGACAGAAATAAAGATGCACACCTTTCCTAGAGAATGGACTTGAGGATACTGGGGGGGAAGGGTAAGCTGGAACAAAGTGAGAGAGTGGCATGGACATATATACACTACCAAACGTAAAATAGATACCTAGTGGGCAGCAGCTGCATAGCACAGAGAGATCAGCTCAGTGCTTTGTGACCACCTAGAGGGGTGGGATAGGGAGGGTGGGTGGGAGGGAGGGAGATGCAAGAGGGAAGAGATATGGGGACATATGTATATGTATGACTGATTCACTTTGTTATAAAGCAGAAACTGACCCACCATTATAAAGCAATTATACTGTAATAAAGATGTTGGAAAAATACAAAAAAATAAAACTCAAAAAAAAAAAAAGAGCAATAATCAGATGCGCTTAAGCAATCCTCAGGAAGGCTAATGGAAGACTAATGAGAAAGAAATTAGATAGGAAAAATAAATTGATGGACTAAACTAAGTGAAAGTAAGAAGTGAGGAAGAGAAAAAGAGAAGAAAGATGGAGGAAAGATAAATACATATATTTTTACCATTTGTTCATTTGAAGAGGCTTCTCAGTAACTTCCCAGTCCAAAATTTCTTCCTTTAATTTTACTGATATGGTTCCTGTTTTTTTGACTTAAACTTTTCCAAATTATTTGTGGTAATAGGGCATTAAATAACATCAAATAAGCACAAAGATTCATATACATATTATATGTATGCTAGGAGCCTACAATTTCATTTAAGAGACAATATATATTTATGAAATATTAAAAAATAGAACATTTCCACCGAATCAATGGTATCATCCAGAATGTCAATATGAATAAGCCAATAAGATGCTAACAAACAGCATAAAATACTTGTTTTCAATAAGCTAATTGAAACTGGAAGCCAGGAACCAGGGCTGTGATTGAGGCTGTGATTCCATCACAAATTGCTCTGGGCCTCCGGGTGGGTCATTTAACCTTGCCTGTCTTCAGATTTCCTATCACCAAAAAGGAAATTAAAACTGGAATTTGTTCTCCCAAGTGGCAGCCTAAGAGACAGAGAGCATCTTATCACCCTATAATTATAATTATAGACTCACAGAATTTTAGAGTTGGATGGGTCTTTAGCTACCACCAAATTAATCCCCTCCTTTTACAGAAGTTAGTGCTGGGACTCAGCAAGGTGAAGTACCTCATTCAAGGTCAAGCCAGGTGGTACCTGCCTTTTAGTCTAACAGTCCATCATAATGTAACACAGACTTATGTCCCTGAAAGCATCCTTTTCTTTTCTCCTCTTTATGCCCATCAAAACACCTGTGTTCAGTTAAAGAGTATTTGAAAGCACAGGATCACCTTGAGAAATACACAGATTATATACTAATGACCAATTCACAAATACTATAACACTTAATGTCAAGTTTGATGTTTGCCTAAAGATGGAAGATCAAAGTTATAACTGCATTTCTATTATTCTTATTTGGAAAGGAATAGGAAATTCTTTGCTTAGCAAATTATGTTTGAGGTTATTTGAGAACATCAATATATCCTGTCTTCTGATTGATTCTTCTAGGACCAGACTACATCCTATGGAGATTGTCCCTTTTAAGAAGGCAGAAGAGGTTATAATAACCCAAGCTTAAAACCAAAACAAAACAAAACAAAGAGATCATGTGTTAATTTCACAAGTCCATGAAATCCACATAATTGTAGTATGAAAAATTAGAGGAAATTTTCATTGGATTTCTTTCGGTCACATCCTGACATCTATTCAGCTTCACACAATTTTTTTTTCTAAGTACTTGAACAGGTGCAAAAGGACGTGTTTTTACAGTGGGTATTTTTACTTACATTTTGGCAAGCGAGCACAAATCATTTGGCCTAAAGTCCCAAAGATGCTTCCTTTCTATTTCCTGTGGAAGAAAGACATTGCCAACTCCATTTCAGTAATGTTTTAAGGGAGATGGAAATCTGTGCTGTCCTGTGAGCTCTGCCATTGTATTTCCTGGTTTACAAAGGCATTTTCTATAATGTATGGAATCAACTGTTTCAAGTTTTTTTTTTTCCTTGCTGCTATAATTTTTATATCTCATTTTACCTCTGTAATTAAGACAGGTCTGGTAGGTTTTTAAATTAGCCCAGCTTTCATCTCTATCACACATTCATTTCAAAACTTTTATGAATATTTAATAGAGGTTTTATAATTCATGGTGATATGATGAACAGCCTTTTGGCCGTTAAGTCAATTGACAGAAAAAAAAATTTCTCTCTTCAGGCAGAAATAATAACGATTCTATTTCTGTTACTAGATTGGTGATTACACAGTCACCTGTTTTCACATTAAACTTTGATGATAAATTACTCAGCAACCATGATAATATCAGAAGTTTTACTGGCCAGAACAAATTGTCAGTAATTGCTCACAAGATAGAGAGAAAGCACTGACTCTCTTTCTCCCTGTCCTTCCCCCAGGGGTTGTGGCTGCGACCCCACAGTCCAACTGACTCCAATTTCTTTCATTTGTTCTTCTCTCTTTATTTTATTTTTTTGTTTCCTTTCAAAACTTGATCTGTCTGCCTAGTAAGAATATATTAATATTCCATTAGCAAGGCTGCCGATTTGGCATGCACACACAGAACATAGGCTGTATTAAAACAGTTAACTTTGAGATGAATTGTAGTTCACACAGGTTCATTTTCTACTCGACTCCCCACAGGACATACATGCACATTTAAAAAAAATATTTGGGGAAATGCCTCCAGATTAAAGTATGCATCAAATGATGCTGTTTCCAAAGCAACCTAGAGGTTTTATTTCATTTAAATATATCAAAGGTTTAGGAATAAGAGAGTCTGATGATAATATATAAATATGTATCAGAGAATTATAAAATCTAACCTTAGTGTCAGATCCAGGTAGCTGGGGCATCCTGCCTTCAGTATTCTATCAGCACCAAACTGGAACCATAAGTGGTAAGAAATGGAGGAATAACACTTCGTCCTCCAGCCCCTTAGAGTCGCCAGGGGGCTGGGAGGAGTCCCTCACTATAGCATACTGGGGAACTGGACCATCCCGCCAGGCTTTTATGTCTCCTGTAATGGGGTCACAGACTCCACTGTCTCCCTTGGGAGACAATTCTGCTGCCTAATAACTTCTACTCCAGCAGACTTTTTTCTCTGGTATGTAGACAACTCCTTTCTGCTCATTTCCTTCTCAGTAATGCCCCTTTTACTAGCCTGAAAATTCCACTTTGGGGTTTACAGCCCTAATGCAGAGGCTGTGATACCATAGCTCCTTGGCAGCAGCTTCATGGAACTACACACACTACATCTTTTTAATCTCACTATGTATGTTAGGGCCTTCATCCTCTTGATCATTTTTGTGGCTCTTCTCTGTACTTTATCCAATTTGTATAAATATATTACTTGTATGAATGATGAATTTGACTCTTTGCAATGTATCAATGATTACATGATAGTAAATACTCAAACACTCACCATATCTACTGTGTGCACACACCACTCACATGCACTGGACCTTAATATATTCAATGCCCAAGGTTATAAACTCTAAAGGAATTCAAGTACCCTTTGTTTTACACAAGGAGAAATGCAGATAAATCTGGATTACACAGTCTCTGCCCCAATCCTTCCAAACTTTATTTCTTAGTGAGGTTTTGGAAATCTGTCGTTGGATGAGAGAGAATAGCAAACTGCATAACAGATCCATATCCTAGTTATTACCAATGCAAATCTGCCTCCATAAAAAGTCATTAAACATGAGCATGCTCAGGTCAAGCGTTATTCGGAGCCCCATGCAAGAAATAAAGCAAGAGATTCTGTGAATATTCCCCTACCTCTGGACAGAGGTCTCACAGAGGGACGGGAAGAGTCAAATGTTATCTAAATTTCAGATGAAGTCATTTTGGAAGTTATACCCTTTAACTCTGCTGAGGAAGGATGGAATTCACTCTCAACATTTCTACACGTTCCATCCCTTCTCTCTTCAAAGGAAACCTCAGAGCTGAGCTACCAAAGTGACATCAAGCAAACAGGATCCCATAAACATCAAATGCCTCTGATGTATAACTTTTGATGTGTGAACAGTGTGTCATTGTGATGCTGGAAGAAGCCCATCTCCCTCCTTCTTTATTGTGGGCTGCAGCGTCTAATAAGCATAAAATAACTGCCAACTGGGCCCATGTGCATTTTAGGGCTTTTAGATGCTGAATAATTTAAATAATTTTATTCCAGTTAGGTGGGTGAACTTAAAAGCAAATGTTTACAGGATGGTGGTTGTGAATAGGTGGCTACTGTGACATGTACTTGTGCATACACACACACACACACACACACACACACAGCCTTGCAGATAGATATAGAACTAGGGAAGTAAAAGAGCAGGACTTTTTATTATTATGTCTTCACTTTCAATACATGAGCAATTTGCATTTGATAATTAAACCATTCCTTTTTACCTGTGAATATTTTTCATTTGCGAATCCTGTACAAAATACACCCTTACATATATAAAATTCAAATGAAACCTCATGATGGATTTTATCTTTCCACTTAATTTTATAGTTATAATGTATGGAAAAGAAGTTAGTGTTAATAATAGTTTATCCTAAGCCATTTCAAGGAATCTTCTGGACTAAGAGGAAAGTCCTTGACGTTGCTTAACATTGTGAAAACTGGTGGTTCTTGTTCCTGAATACATGCAATTTCTGTACTTCCAATTTTACTTGTGGGCCTACCTTTCCGAGATGATATTTATAGAGCTGAATTTATATATACCTCTATGTGAAAAGGTAGACAGAATCACAGATGCAATGCATCATAGTCCATCCTTCTATCATATGCAATCCAGACTGGAGATTGGTCGGACCACACTGCTTTGCTTAGAGCCAGGGAGGTAGACTAGATGGCCTTAGGGATTCCCAGCAGCCACTGAAGCTTTATAAATATACAGCTGTGAATGCACTAGTAAACATTTATGCTGCATGTTTCATACATGTAAGTATCTGAATAAGTGTCTTTCCTTTGGGCAGCTCAGGAATTGGTCACTGTTGTATCTAAATTACAGGTTACTAGAGTCTGTGGCATGTTGAATTCATCATATATTTCAGTGACCAATAATAACTTTATTTTACATACCTTATTCCCCCTGACCAAGTATTGTTTCATGCTTTAGAGACTAAAACTCTGGACAGGAAGAAGAATGGCATGTGCAAAACTCACAGATTTTGATTTAGAAAGAAGTCAAGTGGAAAGAACATTTAATAAGGCTGTACAGTCTGGGCACTGTGCTAGTCTGGGAACTTCACATATATACTTATTTGATCCTTATAGCAACCCTATGAAATAGACTGCACTCCTCATTTTACAGAAAAGGATATCGAAGCTCAGAGTAGCTGACCAAGATCTCACAGCAATCAGTAGGCCAAAATCCAAATTGTCAGTCCAGATCTGACCACACAGTGTCAGACGCTGTATTGATGTTATCTGCTGCAAAGGATGGAGCCTCAGAGTTTGTATCGGATTCTAAATTCAGACTTTTTGGGTCATCAACATCAACAGCTGGAGGAAAGGACTGAGTCATTATTCAGATGTACAGTTGCTTTATATAGAGGCAGAATAGAGTGTGGCTCCATGGCAGCATTTAAAGTGCTCTGGGGAGGACCCCTGCTATTCCCCCAATGAGTTCCATGACCTGCTTGTTAGCGCCTGCATTTCTTATTGGGGAACAACACCTTCCATCTCACAAATGTGAAGAAGGCTTAAAATAAAACCTCCCAGAAAGTTGTAGTACACTGTCTGAAATACTTACTCAGTTAGATGAGATCCCTTCCTGGGAGTACGTTTGAGAAGAGAACAGAAAATACAGAAAATGTGAGCTGGCTGAAGCTCTCCCCTGAAGGAAATGACTGGGACATTTTAAATAAAAATGTGTGTGTGTGTGTGTGTGTGTGTGTGTGTGTGTGTGTGTGTGTGTAAACTTCCAGTTATCCTAGGCTAGGCATGTTTTGATGGTTTGAATATGGGCATCTGAGGGCTATATGATATGGGTGGGTCAGGACCTTCCTTTTGCTCCAGGTCCCATCTAGAACATGGGGACAGACATTTCTGTATACTGAGAATATTTAGCAACTTCACTGGAAATGCCTCATGTTTACCTCACTGGAAATGTCTCATGTTTATGTGTTGCATGGAACAAACATTCATATCAATTTCTCTGAGAGAAAATTCAGAATTAGAAAGAGAAATAAAAACTTCAGAAAAAATAGTAAAGATAGCTGTTATTTTTCCCCTATATATAACAGTGTCTAGCTGAGGTGCATTTAGAAAACATATGCAAGTATTAAGGAAATATGCTAGCATGTTCTTCAAATATGGCTATGGAAACAAAGGAAAATAACCATAGTCCCAGCATAGCAAGAATTCATGAGATCGTACTGATAAGCCACTCCCTACTGAGAGAATAACTATAGTTGGTAGAGCAAAAAGGAATCTGAGCAGACACAGTAAAAGCAAAAGGGCTTAAATAAATTACAGGGATCATGGTCAGATAGGAGAAAGAACTGATTGATGAATAGGGATCAAATATTGATCTAGGGAGGTGAGTAATCCATTGCCTAAAGATATTCTGAAACAACCATGTCTGTTCAATTCCCTAATTGCACAATGAAATGATTCATTTCTTCCTCAGAGACTTATAAATGAAAAATGTCTTAAATTAATTAAACATTTTGCTTCAACTGTTTAACATATAATTAGTGTTTTTCCTAACATGGTACTAGTTATTTTACAGTAGTACTCACTAGTATTTTTAGATTATCTCTTAATATGACATATTTTCCATACATTAGTGGTCATAATGTAGAAAGTAATTATTGCCAGTCATATGGCTAATAAATAACATTGCAGAATATTTGCTAATTACAAAGTTCAGCTACTTCTGTAACATTAAATTGCTTAAAAATATTAAGGTTTACATTTCCAACTGGTTTCTCAAACAATTATAAAGTCCTGGAGGGTGGAGGCTACATGTTTCTCAAACCTGAATGCCTTTTGTGTCTGATCATCCAGTTGATCACTTTGATTCTTCTTGCTCCTTAACATGGTCTGATTGCAACACCTTCTTCCTACCCTCAACTTCACTACCTTCATACAGACCACATCATATCATTTTTCATGTGGAGCACTAATTTTGTTTTTCTTCCTTTTGTCTTGCTCTTCTTTAAAATTTTTTTTCTCAGGTCTATTCAACATCTAGCTTTGATGACCCCCTTGAGAAGCCCTCACTTTTTCTCCCAAGACTCTTTTTGGGGGAATATGATTATCCTTTTTAGAGCACTTGAAACATGGTGTTGTCTGTTACTTGTTTACTTATCTTTTGCCTGAAAAGACTATGAGTTTTGTAAAGACAATGACTTTGAGTTATTCATAAATAAATTTTTACCAGTTTTTCAAGCTCTCAGTGAATATGTGTTGAATAACAAATCCATGGTAAGGATCTGGGCTCCAAATCATAGCTTAATAAATGTTGGTTATCTAAATTAATATATTTATTAAACTTTGTAGGATCTAATTTATATTAATTATATTTAGACAAAATAGTGTTTCCTCCTTTTGAGGCAATAAACGTCATGTCAAACATCAAAGAAGTGCTACTTCAACAAACAGAGAACAGAATGAAGAGACTGCTATTTTCTGAACAGGAGAAAAGAATGTTCAATGTCCACCAGTTAATTCTCCTCTGTTGTTTTTTCTCAAGGGTGTATACATAAAGCTGCTTTTCCTGTAAAAATGCAGATTTTTGCCTAGGAACCATTAACAAATGTATTAAGTCCTTGTGACAACTGATTAATTTTAGTTTAAGGTTATGAATACAAAACAACAAGAGTGTTGGTATTTAACATGCATTTTAATGATGTCACAGCAAAAGTAAAGGATGAGAAAGATAATTCAATTTGCTTTCTCTAAAAGGTCAGTTCTTCTGAGATAAAAATTGTCCCTTAGGGTACCAATGCCTTTCTCGGCATACTTCCCCTTCTGCTGCCTCTCTGCCTCCTCCTGTTCCTTAGGGATGTGAGCATTTATATTTAAGGACCATCAGACTATGTTGTTTGGAATGAAAGTGAGTTGGTGAGGAGAGCAGAGGGACACCCCATGCTTTTAAAATGAAACTTTAGGTGGTTTTGCCCTTGATTTTATCATTATTCCAGCATACTTTAAGTTATTTTAAGTGCATTTAAGAAAAGGAAAGAAATAGAAATGGATATGGTCATTTAAATATTACATTTGTAGGTTTTTGCACATACAAAGATTGCATGCAGAGGTGAAGGCTTTGGTGAGAAAGATTATACACCATTTGTTCAAAATTTATCCCAAGTGTTTTTAAGCCAGATCTTGTATTTCTGCAGGATTGAATCTTTCATAACAGTAGGGCTCAGCACAGGGTCTTCGCAAACTTGGAGGTCAATATGGATTTGTGGAATCAATGGATTAATATCTGACTCCAGATATGTTGGCAAACATTCAGTGCATGGCCCTTAGGACCCACTCAGTGATACTCAGTAGATTTTACAAACAAGAAAATTGATATTTAGGACACAGTTGTTTACAGGTTGAGCAGAAATTTCTTTAAAAATAAATATTTAGCTTTAAGTTTCACAGAATAATACAAAAGGGGAATCTAGGTGAGATATAATCAATCAGGTTATGAAAAAGTATTTGAGTATAATTGTGTATAAAGAGCAGAAAAATATATAACCCTTGATATTAATGATAGCACAAATCTGTGGATTAAATAAATAGCAAACAATGAATGACTAAAAGATAAATGGAAGGTCAAAAAGAAAGCAGGATACAATAATATGATTTCATTGGGGATAATTTCTCAGAGGAAGAGAGATTTTTGTTAATGGGGGACATGAGTGTTTGAGTAGTCTGGAAGACTTCCAGAAGAGGGTCTTAAAAGAGGAAACATTTATAGGGATAGGTAAGGGTGTTCTGGAGAGAAAGTTTGATTTGAAGAAGCTGAGCAAGAGATAAGAGAAAGTTCAGGAGAAATGGATAAAGTGTGTGGTGACATTTGTATTCACATATCTTTTGGTTGGAGATGCTCATATTCATAATCAGCTGCCCCTCCTTGGACCCTATGCCATCGTTTCATATTCAGATCAAACTGTAAGTTGGGAGGAAACTACTACAATGAGGACTTCTAGACAGATGGGTCCACTGGTGATAGAAAAATATATACCGCTGTCCTCAAGCACCTCAGACTAAATCAAATGAAGAGAGGGCATCCGTGCAGTGACATAATGTGGTAGAAAGAACAGTCAAGTCAGCAGCCCTGAGTTTGGGTTACTAACTTTGAGTTACTACCTCATTGTGTGCAGTGAAACAAGCTTTTTAATCTTTCCAGACTTGACTTTCCTCATCGGAAAAGTAGAGATAATTAAGTTATAATGTGAGAAATCACTCTTCTAACTAGGAGCTGCTGCCAAAATATAAATCATCTCCTCCTCTTTGAATAATTATTTGGAAAGTCTGGTCAGGGAAAGCTTATTGGTAGAGGTCAGATTGAAGGTAGACCTAAAATATGATGGCCTCAAGTTCATGCTTATGAATAGTGGAAAGTAATATTATTTCTGTCACTGTATCAACAATTGCTTTCAGAAATACCTAGTAATTAGGGATAATGTATAAACGCACAGAAGAGCAAAGCTGGACACTCATTCCATGACAGGTGAACCCAGATCTTAGCAAATAGTAGATCCTCTAATAACATTTATTGAAAAGAAAAATGTACTTACTAATTTGAGCTATAACTTACATACGGTAAAATCCACTCCTTTTAGTGTGTGATTCTATCAAGCTTACTTGCTTTAAATGCAGACATAAGGTAAGACATTTGTGCTGCTACATCTATCCTTGTTTGCTCATCCCTATTGTGACCACAGGGACATAATTCATGAGTAGTTTGGTCAGGAAAGGAGAAAAATCTATGATATCCATATAGAGCAAAATAACTGACCCGTAACTGTCTCATTGTCCCCCGTGAAGGAATGACAGTAGCAGTAGTGATGAAGGTGGACAATGAACAAGGTAGCTCATAGGTTCCTATTTTAATATCCTCAATTAAGGCTGGCCATAGCTATACAGTCAATAGACTGAGGACCTAGGGAACTAACCTCAGATAAGGATGAGAAGAGAGGAAGAAAATGGGTAGAAGATTGAACTCTCTAGGCAGAATTATTGGTTTCCTCAAAAATTGTTTGCAAAGTAAATTTCTGTATATTCTACTATATTAGCTCTCAGTTTCATTACTAAGCTGCTGATTCTATATCCCTCATCTTATATGGAGTTGATCTTCCCTTCCACTAAGCTATTACAGTCACAGAAAAATGTACATATCTGTTCAAAATGGCATCTAATGGAAAGTAAACTTTTTATAAACTATTACTACCAACAATCAACTAAAGTCTCAAAAGATGAAGCTAGTTCTTTTCCCATTTGACATCATAAACTCAGTAGTGAAGAAAAGAAATATAGCTCAAGTGCACACAGCATTTCTTGAATTCCCAGGCTTCTAGCAGTTTCAACTCTCAGTGGCTCACAGAGAAAGAGAATTGACCCTTGCTGTTTTCCTATAGCTCACTCCCAAGTCCTACATGGACATGAACGAATTTTACAAATTAGCAGGGTGATATAAGCTAAAGAATAGAGAAGATCCAAACATAGGAGAGAAAATAAAAACTTAAAATACATGCAAAATATCAAGTAAGAGAATATAACAATAATTAAACAACACAAGAAACACACACAAAAGAAATGAAATCCTTGGGGAATGAACTTATTTTCTAAAATATATGACCAAAAAGTCTTATAAAGATATTGTTAATTCTTTAAGTATCACAAATCTAACTCACTCACTATTTTTTTTTTCAAACTACATGGGGACCATCATTCATTCTCTGGAGAGACATTTTTGTAGAGAGAAAAAGAGGCCACCAGTGTTGTTGCCTCCCAAGGCTCCAATCGAACTTAAAGAATAACATGGCCAAGTTGGCTCCCCAAAAATGAATGACTGACAACGGCCATAGAAATGAGACTTGGGTAGCACAGGTGGAAATCATCAGATAGCATTCAGCCATCCCCTTCTCAACTGTGGAGGATAGAGGAAACTTAAGGAAGAGAGGGATCAGGATGGGGGAAAATCTCAGCCTATAAAACACTTCCTAATAAATGCTCAATTAAGAATATATACTGACAGGTATATACAAGAAAAAAAATATTATTTTTGTTTCTTATTTTTAATTTTTTATTGAAATATAGTTGATTTACAATGTTGTGTTAGTTTCAAGTATACAACAAAGTGATTCAGCTATATATGTATACATATATATATATACTTATTCTTGTTTTTACATTCTCTTCCATTATATGTTATTACAAGATATTGAGTATAGTTTCCTGAGCTACAGTAGGTCCTTATTAGTTATCTATGTTATATATAGTAATGTGTATATTTTAATCCCAAACTCCTAATTTATCCCTCCACCCCCCATTTCCCCTTTGGAAACCATAGGTTGCAAATAAATATATTTTTGTTTGTATTTTGGGAAGCACCTCATTCACTAAGAATAATGTATATAATGCCAAAATGTGCACCATAAGCCTTCGGCTTAGCATAATTCCTTTCCTTTCCATTGAAGGAAAATGAAACACTCTCATTCCCTTGAAATCATCTTTTTTAAAGCTGAAAATTAGAAATTGTTTCCTTTATACTGCAGGGCAACCCTGTGAGGAGAATTAGGTGTCCACGTTTAGTGTGCAAGACATCCCCTCAAAGTAATCCCTCACCTCTTTGCCACATGCTTGAATTTTTACATATTAGTCATTTTTTCCAACCCCATGTTACAGAGACAGGCACAGAAAGAAATTCATTCTGTAGGAGGATGAAAGTAGCTCTCTTCCGAAGCAAAGCAATTTATAGTAAACTACTTTTCACATTTGTTGGATTTGGAAGAAACCAAAAATGATCTGACCTACGAGAAAGTGATATTCAATATGACTTTGTTTGAATACAGGTTTCTAGAGTTATTCCTAGAATTAGGGTCTCTTCATTATACAACTCTAGAAGATACCATTCTCATTGAATTCTATGCGAATGTGGCAGCAAAATTGTGTAATGCACAGCCTGTGTAGCTGTACGTGCAATCCCATCTATATCTCTCTGAGCATGAATAAGACCTCTTGGTAATTTTGAAAGAGAATGATTTTAACTAGTGCAGATGGCTAGTTAAGCAGGCTTGTTAAATAGCCAGTGAACACTGGGCATATCAACAGGCCCTCTCCAACTTTTCATGATTTTAACCTCATTTTTAATAAGTATGGAAGATTTCAAATCATCCTTTTAAGAATAGAATTGGCACTGTATCTGTGAGGACTGTGTATTTATTATTAACACTGACTCTCTCCAATGTTCCTGATTGATTTCTTCTCTTGAACCCTATTAACCAACAAAACAATGAATGAAAATGTTTTAATCACAGATGTTTTATTTACATACAATATTTGTAAATTTTAATTCAATATCCATTATTTCATTTGACCCTCCCCTTTAGGGTGAATGTTGCTCACAAGACAGATCATGGGACTGAGAATCCAGAGGATTAAGAAACTTGTCCCTAATCCATGGTGAGTAGTACCAAGGTTGTGATGAATCCCCACATTTTCTCTGTCCTAATCTGCTATGTTTTCCTTTCACCATCTCTTGGCTCTGACAAAACCATGTGCTCCTTTCATCATCCAAGTAGAAACAAGTATATGTACATTTTTGCTTATATAAATTTTATTTGCTTATTCTTTTGTTTGTTTTTTGTTAAAACATTAAATTAAATGTCAGGCAAATTCACTTCTCCAGGAAGGAAGGGAGACAAGATCTATATTTTGCTCTTATTTTAGGTGGGGTCACTTCATGAAACTTGGACAGCATCGGCATGGCAAAATTCAGATATCTACCTCACCCTCGTCAATCCAATGCAATAACCCACATTCATGTTACAGAGCTCTCATGTATGTGTCCTCCTCCCCATGGCTCTTAATCAGCACCCTGTCCCCCTGCTGAAGTCTGGCTAGACAAAGTAGACAGTGTCACTATTAAGCTTCTGAGAATCAGATGTCATGTCACACATGCAGTTTCAGAAGAGTAGTTATAAGAGGGACAGCAACCTCCCTGCCTAATGACACTGTGATGGCTGGTCCTGTGGACAAGTGGCATGGAATCTCATTAGCCTCTTTCCTGGCTGCAGCATTTCATATTGAGCATCTGTCTCCTCTGATTGCAGTTCTTAGCTTGGGTCCTTTGGGGAGCATGCCTCTGGTCTAAGTGCTTTGTTACCACTCTAGTTTTCAACATGGAGGAGAGGACTTTATGAACTCCTTTTCCTGTCTATCCAACTGGAATATCACCAATTAGTTTCTCCTCATCTACAACCAAGTTTTATCATTGTCCAGTATAATGTCCTTTCTGTTTGTATTCACATAACAGAACACTGAGGGTTTTATAACTTATCCTGGCCAAGATCTGGTGCAGATCTTTTTGTGATTTATTTCACAATCCTTAGCCAGTCTGCTCCCTGTGTCAGGAGTCTTATTTAAACTAAGGTTCCAGAGCATATCTAGCTTTGCTTTCCACTGATTGGATTCTCATAAGGCCAGGTTATCTGAATGGTCAGTTTGTTAGTTAAACAAGTCAAGTTTATACATATCAACATTCTGTACTTGGGTCAGTGGGTATAATTGCATGCCATATTGGGCCCTACTAGTAGCTGGTTAATACTTTTTAGGAGAATCTGGTAACTATGTATACATTTTCTTAACCAGAAAACTCTACTACCAACAAGAACTTTAAAGAAAGAGGGAGAACTATCTCCATCGTCCTCTAACAACTCTGCATAGATATTTGTACCTATTCTAATAGGCTCTTGATGGTTATTTGGGGCCCAGGGGACAATATTTTGCTACTATGTCCCTTAGAGATGCTTCTGGGAGACTGTGACAGCCCCTTCTCTGCACTTCCACACAGATGGCTCAGGCTGCATTACTGTCAGACTAATGTTTGTCACTCTCACCTGTGCAGGTAAAAGTCCATGATAGTAGGACCATGGTTATTTCACATTACTATGCTCAGCTCCTGACATCATGCTTGACACTCTGTAGGGACTCGCTGATATTTGCTGAATTTTATTTAAACATATCAGGAAAGTCCTGGGGGCAAGTATGGTATGCTGGATAGCTCAGCTCATGGACTTGGAATGAAGGTTTGAACCCCAGAGTGCCAGCTGTTATTTGTGTGATTGGGGGATCTTCACTCTCTTGAGACTCAATTTCCTCTTCTGTAACTCCCTACCAAATATTGTCATTGTAAAGACTGAATGAAGTAAGATGAATGAAACAAGCCCCCACAATGTCTAGCACATACTGCACACAAAACCAAATCTGAGTTTCTTTTTTTCTCCCCTTATTCTTTGATACTGATTTTGAAGATGATTTTGGGAGACAAGTATCCTTTAACACCTAAGCCTTCCAGTAATCTAGAGCCTCCTTGTGTTTCAAGTATTCTTGGTTGTCTGTTAAGTGGCCTGAAGCCATTAATGATTCACTCATTGGTCTTAATAAGCTAAAATGCCCCTAAATGTGCTTTCATAACACAGGCAAAGGGAAGAAAAGGGTTGAACCATTTATTCTTTGAATTTGATTGATGTCGACAGGCAATCTGGACAGCTGAGGTTCAAATACACTCTTTTTTCCTTTTATTTCATGGCAGGATTGATTTTGGCCTGAATCATGTGAATAATTGCCTTAGCTCCCCTAGGACATGCCTTTCACTTTGTGGGTATAGACAGCTATAGAAAAAAAGTATTATTTTAACCTCCTCAAAACATGGAAACTCTCAAACACAGAGAGGTTAATTGGTTTGACAAATGTCACACAGCTCTCAGTCCTGAAGCTGAGAGACAGCCTCCAGGTCTCCAGGCTACCCCTCCTCTCAACACATTACAGAAAACTATTACAGTTGCTTAAACACATCTATGCTTTAAATAGAAATAATAACCTTTAAAATCACACATTTCTTCCCTTTTGGGTATAGAAAATCATAGTCTGAAGCCAGTATAATAATGAATTGATAACATGTAAAGAATTTTTAACATGTCCATTATCTAAATGTCGCATATTCTCCTATCTTAAACAATTTCTTTGCACTTAAGTAAACCAGATAATAGATTGTTGGGAAACAAACAAATAAAAGAGGTAAAAGTTGTGGGTTTTTTTGGTTTGTTTTTTGGTTTTGTTTTATCAAATGACTAATGATGTTATTGGGATTCATGAATTCATCCATTCAATCATGTGTTTTGAAATTCTTTCTATGAGCATGGTTCTGTGCTGTAGAAAGACAAATACACATCTTAAGCTCCCATTGGAGTGCATTTCCCTTAAGAATTAGTGAGGTGCAGCCCTAAAGAAAGACCAATACCAAGGGTATGAAGTACTAGTATTCCCATTCTGGTTTTGCACTAACTGACAGGGCAAATCACAACTACCCATGAAGAATGGAAACTGTAGTATCCAGTTGGACTAACACTAATGGGTTTCATTTAGAACCCAGTGAGATCATGTAAATGAAACCACTTTGAAAATGTTGAGGGACTCTATGAATGAATGACTATAATCTTTCTATTAAGGGAAGAAGACAAGACTGTGACTAGTACAAGGCTGTATTTAAGCACCATCTCCATGGAATGAATGTTATGAACCCTGTGAATCTCGAAAAGGAAAAAAAAATTCATATGTGCTTTGGTAATCGAAAATAACCCTTGTTTTGGGACTGGGTCTTGGATTGGAGCTTTTGTTTATATATTGTGTTTACCTTTATGTTGACAAATATGATGCCATACATTCTCAGTAAAACCTCATATTTCATATGCCATTAGGGAGCAAGTTATTAACCCTATTTTCCCTTTAGATAATTTGAAGTCTATATAGGTAAGTTCAAGATCATGCTCAAGATCACATAACAAGCTACTCCTTAAAGATAGGATGTGTAACTATGGGCAGTGGGTTTGGAATTGTCCTCTACAAACCTAAACATAATATCATAGAGAAGAGGAAGGAGTAGGTTATATTAAGCTACGTGTCTCAATTTTGTGAAGGAGGATGCTGAACTAAATGCAAGTCTTTGAATGACCTGTGGATTTCAATCATAGTTGTATGTCTCCCACCCCCTCACAAGTAATTGAAAGCTCTTGAACACCACATTTTGTTCTACCTAAAATGTGATTGCACTTCATGGCAGGTTGTTTCATAATACTTGAGCCCTTTGGAATGTGGAAGGAACTAGGCACAAGATAGGACCCAAGATAATTTGAATCTACTCTTAGATTAAGGACTAATTTGCTCTGTGACTTTGAGCAAGTCACTGAATTCCCCTTAACTTTCCTACATTTAAAACTGGAACAATACCCCTTTCCCTACTTCCCTTATAAGTGAAAAGATTATATAAGAATGTACAAGGAAAATAAATGTTAATACAAAAGTTAAAGTGCCTTACAAAAGCAAAATTTTTCTTAAGAGGTTTTTCTGATGGTTATTTTAGGAAAGGATAGCATGTATGATCATCAATCAATCAAAGTGTCCTGAGTAGACTCTATAGAGAGGGCAAGAAATACAACAGGATCATGAGAACTTAGTGGGGTGCATCAAAATAAGTAGATGTGATAACTACATACAGATAAGCTCACACTCAATGAAATTTTCGCTCATTGAAGACCAAACATGTGGTACACATTTTAGAAAATGCAAAACTTCAGAGGAAAGAAATTTAGCTTTCACAGAAGAGGTGAAACTCTACCTTGGTCTGACAAATCGGTAGAACAGAGGAGGGCAAGGAGAAGGAGTCATCATTTCTGTAAAGTAGACTGTAACCTCCATAAGGACAGGGCTTTTGGTATGTCATGTTCATTGATGTATCCCAGGGACAGCTACCTTGTTGAGGTACTATAAACATGTGTGGATGGATCAGTGAGGGATGGAAGTATGGGCAAGGTCTGCAGGTGAAAATGAACCAGTGTACTAGAGCAAACTACGCTATCTTCCTGACAGGAGAAGTTTCACGATGGAGTTTAAGAGATAAGTGTGAAAGAGCATTTACAGCCAAAGCCGAGAATAATACTGAATGGAAGGATCAAAACTTCCTAGTATTTGGAGCCATGAAGAATCCTAGCAATGTTAAATATCTTAATCTGGGTTTGACAGACTCCCAGGCAGGGTATGGTTTATAGACATGGTCTAGGGAATCCATAACACCCTCACTTAATATGGATTGAACAATTGTGTATGGAAGTGTGATTCTCATGGTTGGGCTTAGCTTTCTGTGAGATGCCATGAAACAGCCAAAGAGATCCTGACTGAAGTCCTGAAAGTCCACATATGTAGCTGCTTTGTTACATGAGGAATCATTTAATCACATGTTTTTATGGCATTTGGGGAATCTTCATAATTATGTTATGCTTATTATTTCATTGTGATTAATCTCTTCTGCTACATGGTTAAATATATTTATTGTTCAAATACATCCTCAAGTGCCTCTGAGATGTTTCAGTGTGCTGAATTTAGTTTCAATAATCCCTTCTTAAGGACTTCCCAAATAGTTGAGGCTACTAAGAGAGCAGACCTACAAAATATCTCCATACCTGCCTTTTTATGTAGGAAGAAAGATAAGACTCCTATCATGAGCATCCATTCCCTACAACCAGAAGTAGAGAAAATAAAATACACAATGTGAATTTTTCAGTAAGTAGGCATGCATTTACATGAAAATTAAAAGAGGCAATGGAAATGTGGATTTGCAATGTCCTCTGAAAACTCATTGAAAACTCTGAAAACTCAAGTGGTGGTCCCCCAGTGGGGAAGGAATGAATGTCCATCAATCTTGGTGAAACCATGGTCCCATACACCTCTATCTATAAATATTAGCCCAGAAATAAAGGCTGGAATCTGATTTTAAAATTCAATCAGTTTTAATTCCAGCAATTGCAAAATTGCTTTTGCATAAATATCTCTCAGCAAGATGTAAGTAACATTATTAGTGATTGCTGATGAAGCTTCAGCTCTTCTGAGAGATGACAACTGTCTTATCACCAGCAGGTTTACTAGCAGAGTTTACTAACAGGTGTCCTGATAAATGGAATCATGCACAAGCCTTCTCTTCACACCAGAAACTTAGGTTTTCCTAACATCCTTACTGTGATCTCCTTGTTTTATTGTAGGAACAATGATATCTGTGGCATCATGATCAAACAAATGATGCCAATTACAATGGTGGAAATATACACACAGGTAGCATGAAACTTCTTTTGGACTTATCAGTTAAGGCAGCAGTAGAACAGCGGTTGCTGCACTTCCAGTGAAGTAAGTTGAGAATCTCAAAATATTTGTGCATTGTCTGGCAATATTGAGGGACAAAAGACTGGATCTGGTAGAGAAAATAACTGGGTACTTGATGAGAATTCTGGTGAGGCCAGATGTATAGTTTTGGGACTCAAATTTGAATGAGTATACAGGTCATTTTGATCTTGAATTTTGATAAAATCTATATTAAACTAGGTAGGTTTTAGAGTTGTGAAATTGACTTTTATTTCTTTGGACATGGTGTAAGGCCTTAAGTGGACCACAAGACATTTTGGACTTAGCAGGGCATGCTAGCTTATGGCACCTTTGACAAAGTGTGAGAAGCTGTTGCTATAGTGGCAACTTGAAGGAAACTGCCCTTGGGTGCTCTAGCCTTGAGCAGAGACTCCTAACTTTGGACACAGGCAGAGGATGGCCTCAGCACATAGCACTGGACCACAGACTCCTACAAAAGCACCCACAGCTAATGTAAGAAAAGAGTGCATTTATGAGTAGAGACCCTTTAAGTAGCTGATTATTTTTTGAACGTTGCTTCACCAATATGGTGGAAGCTTCACAAAGAGTAGTAAGGACAAGTTGTTGCCTGGTTGATCATACAAATATTAATTGCCCTGTAAATTAAATGTACAGGAAGAGGAAGAGTTGGGAGAGGACATTCAAGATGGTGGAGGAGTAATACATAGAGATCACCATCCTCCCCACAGATACATCAAAAGTACATCTACATGTGGAACAATGTCTACAGAACACCTACCAAACTCTGGCAGAAGACTTCATACTCCCCAAAGTCAAGAAACTCTCCACATACCTGGGTAGAGATAAAGAACAAAGAAAAAACAGAGACAAAAGAATAGGGATGGGACCTGCAGCTCAGGGAGGGAGCTATGAAAGAGAAAAAGTTTCCACACATTAGGAAGCCCCTTCACTGGCAGAGACGGGGGGTTGGGGTGAGGGCAGGGGGAAGCTTCAGACCCATGGAGGAGAATGCAGCAACAGTGGTGCAGAGGGCAAAGTGGAGCGATTCCCACACAGATAATCAGTGCCAACCAGGACTCACCAGCCTGGGAGGCTTGTCTCCTCACCCACCAGGTCTAGTGGGTTGGGAGCTGAGGCTCAGGCTTCAGAGGTCAGATCTCAGGGAGAGGACTGGGGTTGGCTGCATGAATACAGCCTGCAGGGGGCTAGTGCACCACAGCTAGCCAGGAGGTAGTCCGGGAAAAAGTCTGGAACCTGCCTAAGAGTCAATAGACAATTGTTTTGGAGTGTGCGAGGAGAGGGGATTCAGAGCACTGCCTAAACAAGCTCCAGAGATAGGTGCGAACTGTGGCTATCAGTGGGGACACCAGAGACTGGCATGAAACACTAAGGCTGCTGCTAGGGCCAACAAGAAACCTGTGTGCAAGCACAGGTGACTATCCACAAATAGCCTCTCAGGAGCCTGTGCAGCCCACCACTGCCAGTGTCCAGCGAACCAGGGACAACTTCCCCAGAAGAACACATGGAACACCTCAGGCTGTTGCAATGTCATGCCAGCCTCTGCTGCCGCAGGCTTGCCCCAAATTCTGTAACCCTCCCTTTCCCTGGACTGAGTGAGCCAGAGCCACCTAATCAACTGCTACTTTAACCCTGTTTTGTCTGGGCATGGAACAGATACCCTCAGGCTACCTACATGCAGAGGTGGGGCCAAATCCAAAGCTGAACCCCAGGAGCTGTGTGAACAAAGAAGAGAAAAGGAAATTTCTCTCAGTAGCCTCAGGAGCAGTGGATTAAATCTCCACAATCAACTTGAGGTACCTGTATTGGGAAATACCTGAATAGACAACAAATCATCCCAAAATTGAGGTGATGGACTTTGGGAGCAATGGTAGACTTAAGGTTTAATTTCTGCCTCTAATTTGTCTATGGTTTGATGTTTATCTTAGTTTAGTATTTAGAGCTTATAATCATTGGTAGATTTGTTCATTGATTTGGCTGCCCTCTTCCTTTTATATATATATATAATATATGTATTGTTTCCTTTTTCTCTTTTTCTTAGTGTGTATGTGTATGCTTCTTTGTTTGATTTTGACTGTATAGCTTTGTTTTTACAATTTGTCTTAGGATTCTGTCTGTCTGTTTATTATTATTATTTTTTAGTATAGTTTTTAGCATTTGTTAACATTGGTGGATTTGTTTAATAGTTTGGTTGCTCTCTTCTTCCTTTCTCTTTCTTTTATGACTTTTTAATTTTAATAACATTTTAAAAATTTAATAACATTATTTTCTTTTCTTTCTTTCTTTCTTTCTTTCTTTCTTTCTTTCTTTCTTTCTTTCTTTCTTTCTTTCTTTCTTTCTTTCTTTCTTTCTTTCTTTCTTTTTTCTCACTTTTCTTCTGAGCCGTATGGCTGACAGGGTCTTGGTGCTCCAGACAGGTGTCAGGCCTGAGCCTCTTAGGTGGGAGAGTGGAGTTCAGGACATTGGTTCACCAGAGACCTCCTGGCCCCACGTAATAGCAAATGGCAAAATCACTCTCAGAGATCTCCATCTCAAAGCTAAGACACAGCTCCACTCAATGACCAGCAAGCTACAGTGCTGGACACTCCATACCAAACAACTAACAAGACAGGAAAACAACCTCATCCATTAGCAGGGACGCTGCCAAAAATCGTAATAAGTTCACAGAAAACACACCACTGGACATGGTCCTGCCCACCAGAGAGACAATAATCAGCCTCATCCACCAGAACACAGGCACCAATCCCCTCTACCAGGAAGCCTACCCAACCCACTGAACAATCTTATCCACTGGGGGTGGACAACAAAAACAAAAGGAACTATGAAATTGTAGGTGTGAAAAGCAGACACCAAATGCTATAACTTAAGCAAATAAGAAGACAGAGAAATACACAGCAGATGAAAGAGCAAGATAAAAACCCACCAGAACAAACAAATGAAGAGGAAATAGGCAGTCTGCCTGAAAAAGAATTCAGAGTAATGATAGTAAATATGATCCAAAACTTTAAAAATAGAATGGAGAAAATAAAAGAAATGTTTAACAAGGACATAGAAGAACTAAAGAGCAAACAAACAATCATGAACAACACAATAAAAAAAAATTAATTCTTTAGAAGGGATCAAAGACAGTAGCTGAGGGAGAAGAATGGAAAAGTGACCTGGAAGATAAAATAGTGGAAATAACTACCACACAACAGAATAAAGAATGAAAATAATTGAGGGCAGTCTCAGGAACATCTGGGACAACATTAAACACACCAACATTCGAATTATAGGTGTCCCAGAAGAAGAAAGAACAAGAAAGGGACTGAGAAAATATTTGAAGAGATTATAGTTGAAAAATTCCCTAATATGGGAAAGGAAATAGTCAATCAAATCCAGAGAGTCACGTACAGTATAAATCCAAAGGGAAAACTCCAAGACATATATTAATTAAACGATCAATAATTAAATACAAAGAAAAAATATTAAAAGCAGCAAGAGAAAAGCAACAATTAACATACAAAGGAATCCCCATTAGGTTAAAAGCTGACCTTTCAGCAGAAACACTGCAAGCCAGAAGGCTGTGGTTGGACATATTTAAAGTGATGAAGGGGAAAAATCTACAACCAAGATTACTCTACCCAGCAAGGATCTCATTCAGACTTAAAGGAGAAATTAAAACCTTTACAGACAAGCAAACACTAACAGAACTCAGCACCACCAAACCAGCTTTACAACAAATGCTAAAGGATCTTCTCTAGGCAGGAAACACAAGAGAAGGAAAAGGCCTACAATAACAAACCCAAAACAATTAAGAAAATGGTAGTAGGAACATACATATTGATAACTACCTTAACTGTAAATGGATTAAATGCTCCAACCAAAAGACATAGACTGGCTGAATGGATACAAAAACAAGACCTGTACATATGCTGTCTACAAGAGACCCACTTCAGATCTAGGGACACATACAGACTGAAAGAGATGGGATGGAAAAAGATAGCCTATGCAAATGGAAATCCAAAGAAAGCTGGAATAGCACTCCTCATATCAGAAAAAACAGACTGTAAAACAAACACTATTAGAACAGACAAAGAAGGAAACACATAATGATCATGGGATCAATCCAAGAGGAAGATATTACAATAGTAAATATTTAAGCACCCAACATAGAAGCACCACAATACGTAAGGCAAATGCTAACAGCCATTAAGGGGGAAATCAACAGTAACACAATCAGAGTAGGGAACTTTAACACCCCACTTTCACCACTGGACATATCAAACAAAATGAAAATAAATAAGGAAACACAAGCTTTAAATGACACGTTAAAGAAGATGAACTTAATTGATATTTATAGGACATTCCATCCAAAAACAACACAATGCACTTTCTTCTCAAGGGCTTATGGAACATTCTCCAGGATAGTTCATATCTTGGGTCACAAATCAAGCCTCGCCTAAATTTAAGAAAATTGAAATCATATCAATCATCTTTTCTGGCAGCAACACTATTAGACTAGTTATAAATTAGAGGAAAAAATCTGCAAAAAATACAAACACACTGAGGCTAAACAAAACACTACTTTATAACGAAGAAATCACTGAATAAATCAAAAAGGAAATCAAAAAATATTTAGAAACGAATGACAATGAAAACACAATGACCAATACATATGGAATGCAGCAAAAACAGTTCTAAAAGGGAAAATTTTAGCAATACAATCCTACTTAAAGAAACAAGTAACAT
Organism: Stenella coeruleoalba; assembly: GCF_951394435.1. NCBI lineage: Eukaryota > Metazoa > Chordata > Mammalia > Artiodactyla > Delphinidae > Stenella > Stenella coeruleoalba. Next base: position 36,995,262 of record NC_137160.1, read on the forward strand.
CTCAAATAAACAACATAATTTACACCTAAAATAACTATAAATAGAATAAAACACCCCAAAGTTACCAAAAGGAAAGGAATCATAAATATCAGAACAGAAATAAATGAAAAAGAAATGAAGGAAACGAAAGCAAAGATCAATAAAACTACAAGCTGGTTCTTTGAGAAGATAAACAAAATTGATAAACCATTAGGCAGACTTATCAAGAAAAAAAGGGAGAAGACTCAAATCAATAGAACTAGAATTGAAAAAGAAGTAACAACTGACACTGCAGAAATACAAAGGATCATGAGAAATTACTACAAGCAGCTATAAGCCAATAAAGTGGACAACCTGGAAGAAATGGACAAATTCTTAGAAATGCACAAACAGCCGAGATTGAACCAGGAAGAAGTGGAAAATATGAACAGACTAATCACAAGCACTGAAATTGAAACTGTGATTTAAAATCTTCCAACAAACAAAAGCCCAGGACCTGATGGCTTCACAGGCGAATTCTATTGAACATTTAGAGAAGAGCTAACACCTATCCTTCTGAAACTCTTCCAAAATATAGCAGAGGGAGGAATGCTCCCAAACTCATTCTATGAGGCCACCATCACCCTGATACTGAAACCAGACAAAAATATCACCAAGAAAGAAAACTACAGGCCAATATAACTGATGAATATAAGTGCAAAAATCCTCATCAAAATACTAGCAAACAGAACCCAACAGCACATTAAAAGGATCATACACCATGTTCAAGTGGGGTTTATCACAGGAATGCAAGTATTCTTCAGTATATACAAAGCAAACCATGTGACAAAACATATTAATAAATTGAAGGATGAAAATCATATGATCATCTCAATAGATGCAGAAAAAGCTTTTGAAAAAATTCAACACCCATTTATGATAAAAAAAAAAAAAACCTCCAGAAAGTAGGCAGAGAAGAAACTTAACATAATAAAGGCTATATATGACCAACCCACACCCAACATGGTTTTAACCAAAGTAATCAGAGAAGAAAAAGAAATAAAAGGAATCCAAATCAGAAAAGAGGAAGTGAAACTGTCACTGTTTGTAGATGGCATGATACTATACATAGAGAATCCTAAAAATGCGATGAGAAAATTACTAGAACTAATCAATGAATTTGGTAAAGTAGAAAAATACAAAATTACAGCACAGAAATCTCTTGCATTCCTGTACAATAATGATGAAAATTCTGGAAGAGAAATTAAGGAAACACTCCCATTTACCATTGCAGCAAAAAGAATAACATACCTATGAATAAATCTACCAAGGAGACAAAAGACCTCTATGCAGAAAACTATAAGACACTGATGAAAGAAATTAATGATACAAACACATGGAAAGATATACTATGTTCTTGGATTGGGAGAATCAACATTTTGAAAATGACTATACTACCCAAAGCAATCTACAGTTTCAATGCAATCGCTATCAAACTACCAATGGCATTTTTCACAGAACTAGACCAAAAAAAGTCTCAATTTGTATGGAAATACAAAGGACTGGGAAGAGCCAAAGCAGTCTTGAGAAAGAAAAATGGAGGTGGAGGAATCAGTTTCCTGGGTTCAGACTATATTACAAAGCTACAGTAATCAAGAGAGTATGGTAGTGGCACAAAAGCAGACATATAGATCAATGGAACAGGATAGAAAGCCCAGAGATAAATCCACACACATATGGTCACCTTATCTTTGATAAAGGAGGCAAGAATATACAAAGGAGAAAAGGCATCCTCTTTAATAAGTGGTGCTTGGAAAACTGGACAGCTATCTGTAAAAGAATGAAATTAGAACACTCCCTGACACCATACACAAAAATAAACTCAAAATGGATTAAAGACATGAATGTAAGACCAGACACTGTAAAACTCTTAGAGGAAAATATAGGTAGAACACTCTATGACATAAATCACAGCAAGATCCTTTTTGACCCACCTACTAGAGAAATGGAAATAAAAACAAAAATAAACCAATGGGACCTAATGAAACTTAAAAGCTTTTGAACAGAAAAGGAAACCATAAACAAGATGAAATGACAACCCTCAGAATGGGAGAAACATTTGCAAATGAAGCAGCTGACAAAGGTTTAATCGCCAAAATATACAAGCAGCTCATACAGCTCAATATCAAAACAACAAAGAACCCGATCCAAAAATGGGCAGAAGACCTCAATAGACATTTCTCCAAAGAAGATATACAGATTGCCAACAAACACATGAAAGGATGCTCAAGATCACTAATCATTAGAGAAATGAAAATCAAAACTACAATGAAGTATCACCTCACACCAGTCAGAATGGCCATCATCAAAAAGTCTAAAAACAATAAATGCTGGAGAGGGTGTGGTGATAAAGGAACCCTCTTGCACTGTTCGTGGGAATGTAAATTGATACAGCCACTAGGGAGAGCAGTATGGAGGTTCCTTAAAAAACTAAAAACAGAATTACTATATGACCCAGCAATCCCACTACTGGACATATACCCTGAGAAAAACATAATTCAAAAAGAGTCATGTACCAAAATGTTCATTGTAGCTCTATTTACAATAGCCAGGACATGGAAGCAACCTAAGTGTCCATCAACAGATGAATGGATAAAGAAGATGTGGCACATATATACAATGGAATATTGCTCACCCATAAAAAGAAACAAAATTGAGTTATTTGTAGTGAGGTGGATGGACCTAGAGACTGTCATACAGAGTGAAATAAGTCAGAAAGACAAAAACAAATACCATATGCTAACACATATATATGGAATCTAAGAAAGAAAAAAGGTCATGAAGAACGTAGGGGTAAGACGGGAATAAAGACACAGACCTACTAAAGCATGGACTTGAGGATATGGGGAGGGGGAAGGGTAAGCTGTGACATAGTAAGAGAGTGGCATGGACATATATACACTACCAAACATAAAATAGATAGCTAGTGGGAAGGAGCTGCATAGCACTGGGAGATCAGCTAGGTGGTTTGTGACCACCTAGAAGGGTGGGACAGGGAGGATGTGAGGGAGGGAGACACAAGAGGGAAGAGATATGGGAACATATGTATATGTATAGCTGATTCACTTTGTTATAAAGCAGAAACTAACACACCATTGTAAAGCAATTATACTCCAATAAAGATGTTAAAAAAAAAAAAAGCGTCATGTACCACAATGTTCATTGCCCCTCTGTTTACAATATCCAGGACATGCAAGCAACCTAAGTGTCCATCAACAGATGAATGGATAAAGAGGATGTGACACATATATACAATGGAATATTACTCAGCCATAAAAAGAAACGAAATTGAGTTATTTGTAGTGAGGTGGATGGACTTAGAGACTGTCATACTGAGTGAATTAAGTCTGAAAGAGAAAAACAAATACCATATGCTAACACATAGATATGAAATCTAAAGAATAAATGGTTCTGAAGAATCTACGGGCAGGACAGGAATAAAGACACAGACGTAGAGAATGGACTTGAGGTCACAGGGAGGGGGAAGGGTAAGATGGGACAAAGTGAGAGGGCATCATGAACATATATACACTCCCAAATGTAAAATAGATAGCTAGTGGGAAGCAGCTGCATAGCACAGGGAGATCAACTCAGTGCTTTGTGTCCACCTAGAGGGGTGGTATAGGGAGGGTGGGGGGGAGACGCAACAGGGAAGGGATATGGGGATATATGTATACATGTAGCTGATTCATTTTGTTATACAGCAAAACAACACACTACTGTAAAGCAACTATACTCCAATAAAGATGTTAATAATAAATAAATAATTAATTAATTAAAAGAAGATTTGGATGAGAGCTATATTGGAATATTTATCTCTACATTTTCCATTTGATTTTTATCTTGGATCAACCTGTTTCCTCCTAAGTACATTGCCAAATGGCTTCATCATCATCACTTAGGAGAAGCATCCACCCCATAGATGCCACTAAAAGTCATTGCTGCTTCAGCAACAATGACAAAATGGTATAGGATAGTTGGTGTTATTTCCTGCTCCTAAAGGGCAAATAACAGAAGTGTTGGGAATAGGTTGACAAAGATACACGACTGAGCATTTTGAAGAGAAATAAGGTCTTAAATGAAAGAATGTCTCTAGTTAAAATAGAGTTCAGAATCATACCATCTCTTGTCCACTTGCAGGCCTCCGATTTACTTCTATGTATGAGCAAAACTAATCTAGGCATAAAAATACCCAAAGAATATTCAGTAATTATTACAATTATATGTTAGACTTCACCCAGGTTTAGTGCTTTATAATACTCAGCACTGTAAGTCTTTGAAGTAGACAAGACTAGACCCAAACTATTCCTGCCTTAGGATAGACACTTACCTTGGTACTATAGCCCCTGCCCTGTGACTCCTTGAGCATAGACCTCGGCCCCTTGAGACCTCTTTGTACTGACCTTCTAAAATTTGACCTCTTATTGATAGGTCTTAGAGTAACTAGTCTAATCAGTAGCTAATTTTTGCATCCCACATTCTTCTAGGATGCATATGGTACATTCTAACCCCCGATTTTTCTACATTGGACTATCATACCATTCTCCCAATTAAAGTTGCTGTCTCCATTGTTAACCTTCTATCAAAGTTCTGGTGATAACTGAGATGCTAAGCTCAAGGTTTTAATTTAAGTGAGTTTAATAAACAGACCATTCTCAGAGGTGAGGAATTGGCTAGCAAAGCCAAAAGGACTCAGTGAAGGACCCAAACTAGCAAGAGCAGAATGTCAAGACCACCCCTGAAGGAGTCTCATGCCAAAAAGCTGGTCCCATAGAAGAGGGGCTGCCATGTCCTTAGAGGAGTACAAACACTGATAAATGTGTGGGAATGTGTAGAGAGACTGGGTGGTATAGATACAACAAACTACTCCTCCCTCTGATCTCAGTCTCTTGCCAATGTCTTCCACTGATGAGCCCCTACTGGCATTGAGATGACAAGGGGCCTGGGCTGTACAGGGCATAGTGGTCAGTACAGGACACAGAAGTACAGAGAATGTGTGTACAAAAAGGAGCAATTGGAGGATGACCACCCCCTGCAAATCTATCATCCACAGATGAGCCAGAATCATGTCTCCAACATGCTCTACTTAGCTGATCCCTCCAGTCATCAAAATGCTCCCTTGTCTCCCCACTACCTATAGAATCAAGCCCAAGCCTGACACTCAAAATCCTCCTTGTTCTTGGCCTGCTGACCTCTCTGTCATCATCCCCAGATACTCTGCCTCCTCAAATTATTTTAAACCATTGTACTGTTTGTTTGTTTGTTTGTTTTTGTAGTTCTCCTCACTGACTGGGTCACTTCTTGCCTTTAGTTTATTTAATTTCTTCTGAAATACACTTTCCTCTCTATATACCAATCAACCTCAAATGTCATCTCCTTTAGAAAGCCTTGGCAAAAATCTACATAATTCTATACATACAGCTGACCCTTGAACAATGTGAAGTTTAGAGACATCAATCCTCACACTGTTGAAAATCTGAGTATACATTTACAGTCTGCCCTCTGTATCCATGGTTCCTCCCTATCAGAGGTTCTGCATCCTCTTAGTTAACCAACTGTGGATGGTGCAGTACTGTAATATTTACTACTGAAAAAAATCCATGTGTAAGTGTATATGCACAGTTCAAATCTGTGTCATTCAAGGGTCAACTATATTTTGTTTTTTAGAATTTACCCTAATATTAGATTAGACCATATGAAATGTCTGCTATTCTGCTGGTTCTGACCAATAAAAAATGCGAGTTCATATGTAGAGCTTGTCTCTCTTGCCCATAGGTAAGTCTCCTGAAGACCGGGCAATCTTCTAGAAGGGTTTATTCCTTGTTGGGTAGCTCAATAGCTGTAAATAGTGGGTGCCTTATATCTGTGTATGGAACTGAACTGAACAAAGGTCCATATTTCATTTTTTTCTAGGCCATGAGGAGGAGGGACTATATAAAGCTTGATTTCTCAATAAATATTTGTTGTTTGGAACATAAAACATCTCAAATCCTGTTTGTCAGTTCTCATAAGCAAGAGAAATGGGTGAAATAATATTTTCTAAGTTTGTTCTGGACTTGAAGTATCTCAACTTTTGGAGGACTCAGTTTGCAAAGACCTAACCACCCATCTCCACAGTTTTAAGAATTCTGAAAGTTAACTTAATAAAAGGAGAGGGTCTATATAATTGATCAAATATCCTCAATAGCAAAATACCAGAGGTGAGGCAGTAGGTTTAATACAAAGCATATTAATACACATAAATAAATCAGGTAGAGGCTGAGGTCCCTTGTTGTTTCCTAAACATCCCTTGCAAAGTGAAAACTGCAGCTGATAATATTTGATGTCATTCTAAGTACAAGGGCCTCTGGAAGCCAAGATCTAAATGGGGCCAACAACCAGATGTGACATTTGAGCTTTCTAGATTTATAGCCTATTTCCAAGTCATTTTACCTGCTATGTTCACAAAAAAGTAAAAAAAAATGCCACCTGACCAAAAATGACCAATGAGTTTTCATAAATCTTTCTCAAGTTCTATCAAAACTAAGATTTCCGTGGTAATTCTCTTATAAAAAGATATGTAAAATTTATGCCAAAATGGGGGGTGGAAAGGAGAGGTGCCTGGCAGCGTTCAGAAAGCCAAAGCTTTTGAGCAAAATTAGCTCATGCTTCTCCCCACAGGAGTCACATTTTGGCCCCTCATTTTCTGAGAACACCATTTCTTGTGAAATATAAGGACACAACCTGTGTGTATATGTGTGTGTGTCTGTGTGTGTACATTGTAAATCCCTCATCCTGAACCCCCCACTGCTTAGTGAAGTGGGTCCTCATCCCTTCACGCCTCGTTAGGGCCAGGCTGGGCCAGCTGGCCCGGCTGTCCCTGTCCTCAGGCCCAGGCGACATTGTCCCAGAGCTCGCCAGCCTGCATCCCTTTGAAGCTGCTCCAAAGAAACTTTATCCCTCTGTTCCAGCTGGCGTTTCATTAAGCCCAGGCTTCACAGGATTTTCCACTCCCATTGACACATCAGAGCAAAGATGTAGCCATTAAAATAATGAAGAAAAAGGGAACTAGCAGAGGAAAAACTGTTCTGAGGGGAAATTGAAAAGGAGTACAAGGTTATTTAAAAAATAAAGGCTAACTGCAGAAAAATAAAATCTACCCACTTTCTCGTCTCTCCCTCTCTCTTTCTCTTTATTCCTTCCCTATTTGTGTGTCCTAAGCTGTCCAATTTTTTCACAAAACTTCATAAGGAGTGACTTCAGAGAGACCCTTGTTCTATGAAAAAGCTGACAGTCACAGGTCTAAATTAGGAGCAGCTGATAAGAATCCAAAAGACATTCTGAGTACACGTGGACACAAGGGAAGTCTGTGCACTGAAGACCAAGTGAATCTAAAACCTAACCTTCTCCCTTGCTAGGAAATAAATCATTGCATCTCCTGCTGGTTAGAAAGCAAACCCATCTGACTTATTAACCACCCTGTGTGTGACCTCCCTACAGTTTTGCTCAGCAGCGAGTGTCTGTTCCAGACCATACCTGTCGCTTCTTCAAAGGAACATTTGTTCCATATTTATTTTGTCATAACATCTTTTTTGATGCTTACCTGCTTCATGGGTAATGTATCTATGATGTGGTTTTTCTCTCCAGAATTAGTTTATTGGTTTAAGAATCAAAATCATTGTGTGTCCCTTTTTTGCTGTCTCTAAACAAAGACCTTGCAAGAGATTCTACACAGAATTTATATTTGCCATAATATCTATCCAAGGTATCAGATGCAGCAAACTCAATCAAAGACTTGGACAAAGAAGATGTCATAAAAGGGCTTTAAGCTCCTAAAACAGCTGTGACAAATCCCAGGAACTAAACCTATACATTTTATCCCCCTGGGCCTCATTCAGGCATTGTGATTTCATTAACAAGCCTGCTTTTCTAGTATCTCTTCCCACAGGAATTAGAAGCAGTGACCTAGAAGTGGACTCTTAGATATATGTCTGATGACAGAAGGGTATGTGACAGCTGACATGTAACTGAAGGAAGAAACAAACCAAAAAGAACCCCAAAACAATGAACAAACATATTGCTTCACAGTGCAAAAATTGATGTCTATAAAAATTTATTGTCAAGTGTATCCTACAACAGCTGTTAAAATGCAAAATATATATACCCTTGAGAAGTGTACTATAAAATGGTTAAAATTTGTTTTTATGAAGCAAAATACATCAGGCATTTACAACATTTATGTATATGGTCCCCCCTCATTTCAAGTATTTCAGATAGAATTCAGTGTCATCCATGTCAGCGTTCAGTTCATATTATCCTGAAATCAGTGATTCTTTATGCACTTAAATTAAAGACCATTGAAAGAAATGCTCACTTATTTGTACAGACATTAAGAAAACTTCACAAGGTTCAAGAAAAGCCTATTAGAGTAGTGATCTAGTGGAAACAGATGCCAAGTGATACAGGACCACACAGGAGGAGATCTTTGTTCTAGAGAATGACAAACTCATACTCAAATCTTAACCCTCCCTTCTCAGCACTGACATTGTATGACTCTGGTCAGATTCTCCAACATCTCCTAGGTCACACCTGTGAGAAATAATTGAGGTTTTATATATTCCAGTAACCACATCTGGCTCACATGCAGAAAACCTGTGTTCCAGGAATTGGTTGTTTAGGGAGGGATGCACTCAACACAGAGTTGGACAAGCATTTGGTGTGGGGCTGAGTAGAGTCTTAAGGAAAAGCATAATTGATCCATTGATTAGCATAGAGGAGTTAATTCTGTGGAAGATTAAAAAAGGGGAGGTGGAAAAATATTGTATCCCCTAAATGGACATTTCTTTAGGAAGATAAAACACACACATGAAACAACTTTCCCAGAATAATCCAAGGAAATGATGGAGTATTGAACTGGAACTGAAATTACTGTAGTTAAGTCAGTCACTGAAAGTTGGTTGCATCATGGTGGTGTTATGGTAACAGTAGGACTGAACGGTTTGGGGATGAGCACAAGGACATTGCAGGTGGGGGGATGAGAGAAAATGCTTGAGTGGGGAGTAAACACTGGATGAGCTTCCTGGTCAGTCAGAAGCCTCCTGCTAGTTCCTATCTGGCACCAGTACACAGTTCTGCAGTGTCCCCTGTCACAGAGTCACACAGAAGTTTGGAACCTTGGCTTTGCCACTCACAAACTCTGGGACATTGAGCAACAAATATAACATTGCAGTACCTCAGTACCTTCATCTGTAAAAAGAAGTTAATATCTGCAGTGAAGAGCTGCGAAAAGGATTAAATGTGAAAATGTATAACAACCACCTGGCATAGTGACAAGACTGAGCAGCCCATATAAAGCCATTTTCATTAGTTCTGTTATTACCTATTGTGGATCATACTCCTCTGTCCTCTATGTTTGAACATCACCTCCTGCATACACATTCTCTGTCTCTCATATATTCCTTGCACTAATTTTCTTCTATATTTATCCTATTGCACTATTTTTTAATTTTATTTTTTAATTGAGATACAATTGAAATTACATTAATTCCAGGTATACAAAGCAATGATTTGACATTGGTATATATTGCAAAGTGTTCACCATTTGAGTCTAATTAACATTGGTCACCATCCACAATCATAAACTTTCTTTCTTATGATAAGAAATGTTAAGATTTACTCTCTTAGCAACTTATGAATATGAACTACAATATTATTAGCTGTAGCCACCATGTTGTATATTATACACCCATGACTTACTTATTTTATAACCTGAAGTCTGTATCTTTTGATTACCTTCATCATTTTACCCAACCACCACTCCCCACCTCTGGTAACCACCAATCTGTTCTCTGTATCTATGAGCTTGTTTTTGTTTTGTTTTGTTTTAAATTACACATATAAGTGAGATCATACAGTATTTGTCTCCCTCTATCTGAATTATTTCACTTAGCATAATGCCCTCAAGTTCCATCCATGTTGTCACAAATGGTAAGATTTCATTGTTTTGTATGGCTGAGTAATATTCCATTGTATAAGCATACCACAATTTCTTTACTCATTCATTGTCAGTGGACACTTAGTTTGTTTCCATTTCTTGGCTATTACAAATAATTCTTCAATGAACCTATATCTTTCAACTTAGTATTTTTGTTTACTTTGGACAATACCCAGAAGTGGAATTGAAGAATTTTATAGTAGTTCTATTTTTAATTTTTTGAGGAACATTCATACTGTTTTCCATAGTGGCTGCACCAATTTACATTCTCATCAGCAGTGCACAGGGTTCCCTTTTCTCCATATCCTTGCCAACAATTTTATTTCTTGTCTTTTTTATAATAGCAATTTTAAGAGGTGTGAAGTGATAGCTCATGGTTTTGACTTGCATTTCCATGATGATTAGTGATATTGATCATTTTTTAATGTACTGGTTGGCCTTCTTTGGAAAAATGTCTATTCAGAACCTCTACCATTTTTTAAAAAATTGGTTTATTATCATTATTATTTTGCTATGGAGTTGCATGAGTTCTTTATATATTTTGGATATTAACTCCTTATCTGACATATAAGTTGCAAATATTTTCTCCTATTCAGTAGGTTGCCTTTTCATTTTGTTGATGTTTTTCTTTACTGTGCAGAGTTTTTTAGTTTGATGTTGTTCATTTTTGTTTTTGTTTTTGATGTCAAATCAAAAAAAATTGCTAAGACCTACGTCAGGGAGCTTACCACCTATGTTTTCTTCTAGGAGTTTTATGGCCTCAGGTTTTACATGCAGGTCTTTAATCCATTTTGAGGTAATTTTGTGTCTATTGTAAGATAATGGTCATTTCACTCTTTTGCATGTGATGGTCCAGTTTTCTCAATGCTATTTATGGGAGAAACTGTCTTTTCCCTGTTGTATGTTTTTGGTTCCTGTGTCATAAATTAATTGACCATATATATCTGGGTTTATATATCTGGGCTCTCTATTCTGTTCCATTGATCTATGTGTCTGTTTTTTTGCCAATACGATACTGTTTTGATTACTATAGCTTTGTGATATAATTTGAAATCAGGGAGCATGAGACCTCTAGCTTTGCTATTCTTTCTCAAGGTTGCTTTGGCTAGTTGGAGTCTTTTGTGATTCCATACAAATTTTATGATTTTTTTTCTATATTTCTTAAAAGGCATTGTATTTTAATAAGGATTGTATTGAATCTCTAGACTGCTTTGGGTAGTAGGGATATTTTAACAATATTAACTCTTCCAATCCATGATCATGGACTATATTTCCATTCATTTGTGTCTTCTTCAATTTCTTTCACCAATATCTTATAGTTTTCAGTGTACAGATCTTTCATCTGCTTAGTTAAATTTATTCCTAGGATTTTTTATGATATAGTTGTAAGTGGGATTTTTTTTTTTACATTTCTCTTTCTGATAGTTTGTCATTCATGTATATAAATGCAACAGATTTCTTTATTTTTTATCCAGCAACTTTACTGAATTTATTAGTTCTAACAGTTTTTTTGGTAGTCTTTAGGTTTTTCTATACATAATATCATGCCATCTGCAAATAGTGACAGTTTTACACTTTCTTTCCACTTTGGATGCCTTTTGTTTCTTTTTCTTGCCTAATTATTCTGGCCAGCACTCCCAAATTTATGTTGAATAAAAGTGTTGAGAGTGGGCATCCTTTTCTTATTCCTAATCTTAGAGGAAAAGCTTTCAGCTTTCACCACTGATTATGATGTACCTGTGGGCTTGTAATATATGGTCTTTATTTTGTTGAGGTATGTTCCTTCTATACCCACTCTGTTAAGAGTTTTTATCAAAAATCGATGTTGAATTTTGTCAAATGCTTTCTTTGCATCTGTTGATCTCATTATATGATTTTTTTCCCTTTATTTTGTTAAGGTAGTTTATTACATACATTGGTTTGTGACTGTTGAATCATCCTTACATCCTGGAATAAATTCCACTTGATCATGACATATGAACCTTTTAATTTATTGTTGAAATCTTCTTGCTAATATTTTGTTGAGCATTTTTATATCTATATTCACCAGAGATATTGGTCTGTAATTTTCTTTTCTCATGGTGTTCTTGTCCAGTTTTAGTATCACAGTAATGGTGGCCTCATAAAATACATTTAGAAGTGTTCCCTCCTATTTTTGTAAGAGTTTGAAAAGGATTGTTATGAATTCTTTTTTGAATAGTTCTTAGAATTCATCAGTGAAGCTGTGTTTCCTGGACGTTTGTTTATTAGGAGGTTTTAAATTGCTGATTCAATATCCTTACAAGTAGAGATTTTCTATTCATTTATGATTCAGTCTTGGAAGAATATATATTTCTAGAAATTTATCCATTTTTTAGGTTGTCCAATTTGTTGGCATACAATCATTTATAGTCATCTCTTATGATCCTTTGTATTTCTATGGCATCAAAGGTAATAACTCCTTTTTCATTTCTGATTTTATTTATTTGAATTATCTCTTTTTTTTTTCAATGAGTCTAGCTAAAGTTTTGTCAATTTTGTTTATCTTGTCAAATAACCCGCTCTTGGTTTTATTGATCTTTTCTATTGTCTTTTTAGTCTCTAGTTCATTTTTTTTTCCCACTCTGATCTTTGTTATTTCTTTCCTTCTACTAACTTTGGGTTTTGTTTCTTCTACTTTTTCTAGTTTCTTGAGGTGTAAAGTTAGATTGTTTATTTAAGATGCTTCTTGAAGTAGGCATTTATTACTATAAACCTCCCTCTTAGAACTGCTTTTGCTGCATCCCATAAGTTTTGGTATATTGTATTTCCATTTTCATTTGTATCATTTTTTAAAAACTTTTGCCTTTGATTTCTTTGTTGTCTCATTCGTTGTTCAGTGGCATGTTGTTTAACCTCCACATATTTGTGAATTTTCCAGTTTTATTCTTGATATTATTTCTAGTTTCATAGCATTGTGGTTGGAAAAGATTCTTGATATGGTTTCACTCATTTAAATTTATTAAGATGTGCTTTGTGGCCTGACGTACCATCCATCCTGGAGAATGTTCCATGTGCTCTTGAGAAGAATGTGTATTTCATTGCTTTTGGATGAAATGTTCTGTATATATCTGTTAAGTCCATTTGACTAATGTGTCATTTAAGTTGTTTCCCTATTAATTTTATGTCTGAATGATCTAGCCATTGATGTAAGTGGGGTATTGGCTGCTATTATTGTATTGCTGTCTCTTTTTCTCTTTAGATCAGTTAATGTATTTAGGTGCTCCTATGTTGGGTGCATAAACATTTACAAATGTTATATCCTCTAACTAGATTGGCCCTTTTATCATTATGTAATGCCCTTCTTTGTCTCTTATTATCTTTGTTTTCAAATCTATTTTGTCTACGTATAGCTACCTAGCCTTCTTTTGGTTTCCATTTGCATGGAATAACTTTCTCTACTACCTCACCTTCAGTCTGTGTATGTTTTATGTCTGAATTGTGTCTCTTGTAAGCAGCATATAGATGGGTCTTAATTTTTTATTCACTACCTTTACTATGTATTTACCATGAGATTTATACTTTCATATGTTTTCCTGTTACTAATTAATGTCCTGCTTTTCAGCTTAAATAATTCCCTTTAACATTTCTTGTAAGGTCAGGTTAGTGGTGACAAACTCCTTTAGCTTTTTCTTGTCTGGAAAAAAAATCTATCTATCAGACCCTCAGGCAAAATCTTTAAAAGAATACAAATATATACCATTCTGTGGGACTGCAAGCATAAGCCCCACTGACACCCAGAGTCAGGAGATCTGGAGGTGTCTTTTCAGCAGGAGTCACAAAAATCAGGGCTACAAGCAAGTGTATAAGTTCATTCCTGAGAGATCCTTCTGATCTGTAGAGAGGCAGAGGGAGAGTGCAAAGATGGTCTCCTGGTCTATGTTCCCTGAGAGCACCTCTGTAGCCTCTAGATGTGTGCCAAACCTGATGTCTGCCCCTAAGGCCAAAACTCCAGGACTAGCAAGTAAGACTTTTTCACAGAAAGATTGGGTATGTGCTTGAATCTTCTGTCTGTGCAGTGTCCTGGGGCTGGTGGCCTGCCAAGGACTGTATCTCCAATTATTACAGCCCTGTATAACCCAAGACCCCTGACCACCAGAGCCTGGCAATCAAGGGGTATCCTCTAGGTGATGACCATAAAAACCAGGGCACCAGACATAAAAAACTGGGACACCAGACACATATGGGAGCTCCCCTCCAAGATATACTGATGTTCTGGACTGCATCAGAAAGAGTGTAAATATAGTACCTGCCCTCCCAGGTCTCAGAAAAGGTTTACAGTCAGCCCTTAGATGTGTGTTTAATCAGAAGCCAGCCCCTCAGGCTACAGGTATAGTTATAAGTTAATAGTTATAAGCTAATTTCTTTTTTCACAGAAAGATTGAGCTTCTGGGTCTATTACCCTTTGCTGCGTCTTCAGGGTGGTAGTTGTTTAAAATCTCTTTCTCCATTGGTTACAGTCCTGTGAAATCCAGGACCATAAGCCCCTCTATCCACCAAAGTCAGGCAATGTAGGGGTGTCCCCTGGCAGCAGTGGCAGCAATCTGGGCACTGAAGAAGTTCATAAGTTCCTTTCTGGAAGATGCTGGCAAACTGGAAAGAGGTAGAGAGAGAGTACAAAGACTGCATTCACTGTCCTCTATTCCTTGAGAGAAGCTCTGTAGACCCTAAGTGTGCCAACCAGAAGCTAGCCCCTCAGGCTAAAGTTACTAGACACAGAAAGACTGGGGTGTGTTTTAATCTGCTATCTGTGAAGTGCCCTGGGAGTGGCAGTCTTCCAAGTACTGAGTCTCTGAATGTCCCAGCCCTACAGGACTCAGGAACACAAGTCCTTCTGACCTCCAGAGCCAGGTGACTTTGGGGTGTCCCTTGCATGGCAGCCATAAAAACCAGGTCACCAGATGTAAAAAAAACAGGGCACCAGATGTGTGTGGAAACTTCACTCCAGCAAATACTCGCACTTTGGAGAGAGGTAGTATAAATACATACATAGAACCTGATGAGAACAAAAACAAAAACAGAAAAGAGAGAGAAAGAGAAAGAAAAGGAGAAAGAAATTTAAATTGATGAGAAAAAAGAAAGAAAAATAAATAAGAAAAAGAGGGGAAAAATATACATGATGTTAGCTGGCTTTAGCAAGGCAGAGGGAGGGAAGGAAGGTGACACCCCTCAGCCTTTGTCCACAGAGAATATCTCAGTAGCCCCCTACCCCTCGGACCAATGATTCAAAATTGGGAAAAAAAATCTCTTTCACTTAAAGTCTGGGCACTTTCCAAAGGGCTGCATCTTCACTGGGCCCTGGAGAAAATGAATTTGTGTGCAGGACGTTTATGAGCCATTCCTCACTTCACCACAGCCCCTCTGGTCTCTTGGGCATGAGCCCCATTGGTTTTCAAAGCTAGATATTTTGGAGACTTGTCTCTCAGGTATCAGTTTTAAAAGATGGAGTGTCTAGTGCCCAAACACTTCTTTCCCTTGGGCTCCAGGCTTTGCATTCCCTCTCAATTGTGGACCACTATGCTGGGGGTGAGGTTTATAGCCAAATTTTTTCTCAGCCTTTCCTACCCTCTTTGATTGCCCTATATGAAGGGGTCCCTCTGCCAGTTTTTAGTTATTTTTGGTTTTTGTTTTTTTTTTTTTCCTAGAGGTTCAGTATATCCATGGAAGGAGGTGAGGTCAGGATCTTGTTATATCACCATCTTGAACCAGAACTCCCAAATTGCTCTATTGAAATTATTCTACTCTCTTCTCTGTTACCAAAATTACATCAACTTGCTGTCTTCTTTCTCATCCTTCAAGGTCTATATCAAGGCACAACTCCCCTTAAAATCATCCTAAGATGCATGGGCTTATTTTTAGTGCATGTTTTAACCTCTGCTATAGCCCTTGCTATAAACTGCATTGTATTATACGTTCTAGTGCAGGTGACAATTTCTCATTGACTTGTGAGCCCTTACAAGACAGGAATACTGCTTGTTAAATTTAATTTTCCCCAGGGTCACTCTACATAAGTTTGATGAGATGGGCCTAAAGCATCCAATTCTCTTTGTTTTCTTCCTGAGGATAGAAGCCAAGGTTACTATTTCTGTTTTTAGGATGCACTTATATTTTTCATTACATGAGAAGTCTTAAAGGAAAATGATTTAGTAATCAAAATAAATCATCTGACACTTAGGCAATCTTCAGCCCATAGAGTATCTTGAAAAATGGAAAAATTTTTTGATGTCCTAACCCTCACTTAGAGAGGGTTCTAATTATAGTAATTTATGTTTCTTGGATTATAGATGTTGTGGTGTGTGTATGTGCATCCAAATACAATGAGACTCTGTGTTGTCTGGCCTCATGCATGTTTTTCAAGGTTTCAAAATCCATTAACTAGATCTCATTTAGCTTTGCCTGATATGATAGCTTTTATTGTGTAAGTATGTGGGGAGTTTTTTGGGTTTTGTTTTTTTATAACAGAAACCAAGTGTGCCCTTTGGATGAATTGATTTCCTCAATCTCATGATGAAATATTGCATTTCAGTTGTCAGTTTTGATTTATTGTTTCTTTAAACATTAAATATTCCTTTGCTTTTTTTTTTTTTTTTTTTTTTTTTTTGCGGTGCACGGGCCTCTTACCGTTGTGGCCTCTCCCGTTGCGGAGCACAGGTTCCAGACGCGCAGGCTCAGCAGCCATGGTTAACGGACCCAGCCGCTCCGCAGCATGTGCGATCTTCCTGGACCAGGGCACGAACCCGTGTCCCTTGCATCGGCAGGTAGACTCTCAACCACTGCACCACCAGGGAAGCCCTCCTTTGCATTTTTATTGGTTTCATTAAAAATGTTCTGCTCATCTTTTTCATGGCCTGCTCCATAAATGCAAGGAAGGCTTCTGTGAGGGAGCCTTTGGGTACCCACAGAGTCCCCTCCACTCTGCAAAGTCCTCCTGGCTCATGATCTTCCATTGGTTGAATATTCCCAAAATCAGCAAACTCATGAAAACCCTGTCTGTTTTTTGTTATGGAATTTATAAAAACATGTACTAAATCTAATAACTTTGGTGTGTAATGAGGCATAGAGCATATGTCAGTAGTATGGTGTCCAAGCAGCAGTGGGCTTGAATGGTTTTTCTTGCTAGCAAATGTGTTACATGAGATTTGACCCTTAAATTGAGCACTGGGGGGGGATAAATAGGGTAATCAAAAGGACTCCCGTACAGTCATAGGAACCTGGAGCCATCTGGTCAAAACGAAAATAAATCAGTAATGAAACTAGAAATGGTCTCCAGAGAACTTTGAGGATTGGTTTAGCCTTGTTGTGTCTCAAATTGTGGAGCAGAGGAAGCTGACAGCAAAGATCAGGAAATCAACTCTAATTAACACACACACACACAGTGTAGGGCTCAGAAGTCCTTTCAGATTGAAATGCCTTACACCTGAGGGATGAAAACATAGACAATAATTCAAAAGTACCCCAGCTTGGTAAAGACATAAATAAAAGCATGCATTTTAGGTTAAGCTTGTGAAGTTCTGCTACAGAAAAACAAGCAAAACATAATAAAAACAGAAACCCCATTTAATCAGAATTTAACAAACTAGAGCTTTTGGCCATGCAGCATCACTTTGCTGCCTTCAGTAAAGAAAACCAGTATCTGGCCCATCTTTTTAAGAAATCTGTCTTTCCTCAACTTTTTACATATGTGGCAAAGTGAGAAATTAACAAAATCATGTGAAATGTTCGAGTAAAGCCATTTTTCTTCAATATATTATCTTTTGAAATTTAGCCAAAAACATCTTATTTGTTGCACCTATTTTGGAAAATACATGTTTGTTTGTTTGTTTGTTTTTTAATTTTATTGAAATACAGTTGATTCACAATGTTGTGTTGGTTTCAGGTGTACAGCAAAGTGATCTAGTTATACATATACATATATATGTATATATATACATATATATATATTCTTTTCAAAAGTTTTTTCCATTATAGATTATTACAAAATATTGCATATAGTTCCCTGTGCTATATAGTAGATCCTTATTTGTTATCTATTCCACATATAATAGTATGTATATTTTAATCCAAAACTCCTTAATTTATACCTCCACCCCTTCCCCTTTGGTAGCCATAAGTTTCTTTTCTATGTCTGTGAGTCTATTCCTATTTTGTAAATAAGTTCATTTGTATAATTTTTTTAGATTTCATATATAAGTGATATCATATGTTATTTGCCTTTCTCTGACTTACTTCAAATAGCAGAAAGAGAAATTAAGAAAACAATCCCATTTACCACTGCATCAAAATGAATAAAAATACATGTTAAAACCATCCTAAATTACACTGATTCAAATCTCCAAAAGATAATGTATTAGAAATACATATTAACACAAAAAGATATGTATAAATACTGTTTTGATTTCATATTTGAAAAAAGTTTTAAAATCATTCCAAATATGTCTTCTCCTACATCATGTAAAACATTTTGACTACCATTTGCATTTTGGAACAGTTATTTATGATCATTTAATAGTCAATGGTATATGGAGCTATGCCTGCCCTAATCTCCCACGACTCTGCCAGTCTGTGCTCTGTCGGAGGCCGTGCAGTAGGCCTCCTCACCCATCACAGCTTTCTGTTCAGCTCATGCGTAAGTGCTGAGTGCTCACTCCATACAAGATATTCCACTTAGAAATGTCTGAGTTGAAGGAAAGTGTGAGAGAAGGTGCCTGTCCTCAGAGTCCAGGTTCTGAAGTGGAAACAGATGTGGAGACAAACAAGAACATTATGGAGAGTGTCACCAGTGAAATTCAAGACACATGGTCTGGCTGGACAAGAAGGAGCATATATCCTGTCTCATTTGGCCCTGTCACATTCAACCTCATTGTGACTCAGTTTTCTCTCCTGTAAAATGGAAATCATGATGGTATTCAACTTGTAAATTTGTTTCTCCTTTAAATTTTTATTGGAGTAGAGTTGATTTACAATGTTTTGTTAGTTTCATGTGTCCAGCAAAGTGAATCAGTTGCACATATACATATATCCACTCTTTTTTTGTTTTAGATTCTTTTCACATATTGTAAATTTGTTTTGACATTTAAATGAGTTAAAGCATATAAAGCACTTAAGAACAGTGAGCAGCACTTTTTTAGAACCCAGGAAACAACCAGTTTTCATACTCACATTATTACTGTGAATATCTTGTCTGTGATGATTATTATTTGGTCCCCTTATGTATTAACTCTAGGGTTTTCTTTTTCCCCCTTCTACCTAGATGTTAGTTGTGCAAAGATTTGCTCAGTGCTTTACTATTTTTTTTTTAACTGAGGCATAAGCCCACCACTGTGGGGGATATAGAGAAACAGAAGATACTCTTTTTTTCCCAAAGAGTTCCTGGCTTAGGTGGAAAGACAAGCAGCGTGCACACACAAACACACACACACACACACACACACACAGAGTTTGTAATGAGAGCACAGTACACATAAAGTGATTGAATAGAGTATTTTCAACTTTATGTGGCAGGATGTTGGAAACCCCATAGTCCCATTATATACAACTAGTTTGTTAAAATTATGATGGACTATGTAATCTTGAACACGATTACAACATAATTCTTGCCCAACTTTTTGTTTTCTCTGAAGTTAATAATTGTCTCTAGTTTTTTTGTTTAGTTTTCTAATTAACCCCCAATCTTTCTGATAGAACACAAATTTATCTCTAAATATAATCACTAGTGTCATATAGTTACTAGTGTCATTGGTTTCACTTTTTTTTCCTTTGGACATATCTATCCTGCATCTCTCCTTCCCCTTGCTTCAATGTAGGCTGGGTACACTCTAGACACATCTATGGTGTTAGGATTTCTCATTACCATCATTCAGAGAATTCCATTGCCTCTTTCTCTGTTGAAGCCCCATTTCTGGAATCATGTGTCTCCATCTTTCCTGTTTAAATTGAAAATCTTTTATAGTATCTTTCTGAAAAAGAGTTAACGGTAGATACATTCTTAAGAACTCAAAATGTCTGAATACATCTTTATTTTTCCTTATGTTTGATTGTTTGGCTAGATATTCAATTCTAATCAGAAGTTTATCTTTGTGAATTTGAAAATTTTTCTCCATTTCCTTTTATTCTTAAATATATCCTCTTTAAAAATGAGATGGGGGGCTTCCCTGGTGGTGCAGTGGTTAAGAATCTGTCTGCCAATGCAGGGGACATGGGTTCGATCCCTGGTTGGGGAAGATCCCACATGCCGCGGAGCAACTAAGCCTGTGCACCACAACTACTGAGCCTGTGCTCTAGAGCCCGTGAGACACAACTACTGAGCCCACGTGCCACAATTACTGAAGCCCACGTGCCTAGAACCCGTGCTCCACAACAAGAGAAGCCACCGCAGTGAGAAGCATGTGCACTACAATGAAGAGTAGCCCCCGCTCGTTGCAACTAGAGAAAGCCCGTGCACAGCAACAAAGATCCAACACAGCCAAAAATAAATAAATAAAATAAATAAATTTATTTTTAAAAAAATGAGCTGGGATTCTGTTTCCAAACCCTTCCTTTTTGTCTATGGAAAATTAGGATCTTCTCTTCAGCCCCCAAATTCTGGAGGCTCACAAGGACATACTTTGCTGATATTTTACATGATATTTAGTGGTCTCTTTTTTTTAAAATATGGAAATATGTCTCTTAGATCTGTGGAGTTCCCTTGCTTTATTTCTATGATAATAAAAATAATTCTGTTTTGTCCATCTCCATTTCTTTAACTCCTTTTACTCTTGTCCTGTATCCTTCTACAGATGTTCTAGCTTTTTAAATCTTATCTCTTTTATGTTGTCTTTGTCTTCTTGTTCTGCTTTTTAAAAGTTTTCTTTATCTTCTATTGCTTGGGTTGAACTTTTAAAATTCTGCTCTACATTTTTAATTTTCAAAAACCCTTTCTTTTTCTTGGAATGTTCCTTTTTTGAAGCAACAAATTTCATTTCACAGATTCAATGTCTTCACTCTCTTCTCTGAAACATTTTAGAATGTTGGAAATTTTCTTTTGCTCCTTACATTATCTCTGTTTCTTCTGGTCTTTATTATCCCTTTGCTTTTATCTCTCTTTTGTCCTTATTTTTGAGGCCTTCTACAACCATCTGGTGATGACTTGTGATATATTCATAATTAAGAGAGAGGTACTAAAAACTGATCTGATTTCTGTGCTCATGAGCAGGGA
The DNA here is from genome assembly GCF_951394435.1 of Stenella coeruleoalba. NCBI lineage: Eukaryota > Metazoa > Chordata > Mammalia > Artiodactyla > Delphinidae > Stenella > Stenella coeruleoalba. The sequence continues at coordinate 37,016,465 of NC_137160.1, forward strand.
TGTCTAATTGTGGGTGCCACTCTAGGTTAATCAGGGGGTGACAGCTTGTTCATCTCGGCCAGACTGTTTCCTGAGTCATTCAAATATTGACTTGAGAGGCAAAAGCTCAATTTTCCAGCATTCTGGAAGATCATAAGGAAGAGTAGGGTAGGATATGATTAGTTTACTAAGTATGATTTCATGAATAATCTGTTTTTAATACAGCACTTTCACTTTGACCTTTAGCTAAGGCTACTTTGTCTAAGAGCAAAGATTTTATGGTCTCATTGTTCCAGAAAACATACTTCCAGTCTTCTGCATCCATGGGTACACTGAGTTTCCTGGCTACACAAGGTAATGACTGGTACTTAGGTTGGTAATTGCTCCTATAAATACTTCCAACCTACTCTCCAGTTTTAAGTCCTACCTGGCACTTTCATCCAAGGTGCTGGTGTCTCTAAATCTTAAACATTCCCAGGTTTCTTACATGAATCATTTTGCCAATATTTGGCTATTTTTTTTTGCAAGTACTCAGGTTTCAGGTTCCTCTGAGATGCTCAGACAGTTAATTTCCTCTTGGTTTCATTCCAATTTCTCAAGTTTTGTTGGCATCTTTCATCAGCTCTTGTCTCTATATTATTATTATTACTTGCCTCTTCTGATGTCCCACTATAGAGGAGTTTCAAAAGGGAATAAGAGTGGCTTCCCCGGTGGTGCCAGTGCAGGGGACACAGGCTCGAGCCCTGGTCCAGGAAGATCCCACATGCAGCAGAGCAACTAAGCCTGAGCGCCATAACTACTGAGCCTGCACTCTAGAACTTGCAAGTCACGTCTACTGAGCCCCTGAGCCACATCTACTGAGTCTGCATGGCCACAACTACTGAAGCCTGTATGCCTAGAGCTTGTTCTCTGCAACAAGAGAAGCCACCTCAATGAGAAGCCCACACATGCCGCAATGAAGAGTAGCCCCCACTCACCACAAGTAGAGAAAGACTGCACACAGCAACAAAGACCCAACACAGCCAACAATAAATAAATAATTTTATTTTTTAAAAAAAGAGGGAATAAGAGATAAATGTGTGTGTTTAATTCACCATGTTTAACTGGAAATCAGGGTAGGATTTAAATGGTTGTATTCCAGGCCCTAATGCAGTGTATCGTAGTAGATGTTTAAGAGTTAAATTATTATATGTTTAATTTCTCAAATCATAATACATGAGATTCAACTCAGTTTTTTTAGGTAAATATCCATTGTTATAATTAAATATTTATTTGCCTGGGGATTGTGAAACCCAATATTTATTAACATATTTTCAAGAGTCATTGCAAAGACAATAGTAGCCATAATGTTTGCTTCCTAATCTCTGGAGTAGTACCTTCATAGCCAGAAGATTTATTTACCAGCATCCTCTGATACTCCATTTTTCTGAATAAGATTACAATGTTAGGATTAATTATACGAAATGTAACTGGAAACCTTAGTGAAAAACATGGTCACTGGAGACATCTTGAAAATATTTGCTCTGACAGATGCTGTTCACCTAAATACCCATTTTGCTAACATCAATGATTTTTGAAAGCCTCAGTGTGAATGTGTGTACCTGGGAACATGCATGCCCAGAAAATATGTAAATTTCATGGGGGGCAGCAGAGCTGGTAATGCCTGCAAAAGCTTTTTATAGGAAGTGTTCCTCACATGGGATAGTAGAAGGGTAAAATCATGAAGCTAGACAAAGTCCCAAGAAGTTCATGGTCCTTGTACCCAGCTGAGGCTCTTTAAGAGGATCTCTTTTATAGAGCATTTCTGATGTCACCAGTGTTTGTAGAATGATACGACATTGACCCATTTGAGAGGTAAAACTTCTATTAAACAGCTGAAATGGTTAGAAACACTTTTCTTGTATTTAATGTGAAAACTGTCTTATAGATTACCTTTAGATTTCTTTTCATTTTTTCTTATTTCTTTTCTTCCCCTCTTCCTTTTTTATGCTCATAATAAAAAGTAATTGATCTGGCCATGAACAAACAAGAGTCTCAAATAGATCCATGATATCATCTTCAGTAAAATCAAAGATTATAAGATTATCAAGAAAGGCCTATGGACCTGGCATCTAAACTGTGGGATACTCATTTCATTGAAGTTTAACATTTAGTAATCCCAGGGGAAACCACAAAATTTAGTGTATGTGTGAGTGGGAATATGTGTGTGAGTGCATGAATGGATGTGTGAGTGAGTGTGTAATGCATTGGTCTCACTTTTTGCAGGAGAAATTGGGGTATACTAAGGTATAAGTAGGTCCTGTGGACAAAGATGTTAAATTATATGCAAAAGCAATTCTAACCTTGATTCTGAACTTATAAACAAGGAACATCATGTATGACTGACTCCACTGTCATCTTAGGGCAAGGCCTCAATCTCTTTACCTATTTCTAAAATCTCATTTTTTCTAAAATTTTACGAGCCTCTCCAAATGGTGACCTCATGAGCATCTTCATATCAAAATGTTCTACACAATGTATTATTTGCCACAGAGGGGTTCTCACTTAGGAGAAAAGCCTTGTAAGGATTATTCCCAAGCTAAAGGATCATTCATGATGGGCTTTTGCACATCAGTACTGGATGCATTACTTGAAATTATCTTTTTCTGGCATCCCTAAAATGAATTCCATAGCCTTGTGCTTCATGGTCTTCCCCTTTCTACACATGAGAAAGGACCTATGTAGAAAGTTATTTGGACAGTTTTGTTTTTTGTAAAATGAAGATGATGAAGTTTCTATCTTCCCCAAGGGCTGTCTCAGTTCAAGAGGGTGCCAGTGTGTTAGAGGCAAGGATACATCTAGTCCTTGATCATTGGTCCAAATAGGTTTCTACTGAGATGATCTGGCCTCTATTGGTCTGTCTTTCCGTTTTGTTTAATGATTCTCTTTGAAAACAAGTGACACATAGGCAACACCAACACCACACTTTTGGGTCATGAAAAGTTTTCTTTGGCTTCTATGTCACAATGAGGCTGACTATGTCTACTTCTCTCCAGTGTTTTCTCACTTACACATAGTCTGAGAATCTAGCAGGGAAATGAGGCATGGGTCTTTTCTTCTCTCTCTCTCTTTTTAATTGGATAAATTTGGCATGTAACATTTTGTAAATTTAAGGTGTACAGTGTGTTACTTTGATACATTTATATATTATGACATTGTTACTGCTCTAAAGATATTTATCACATTACTTACTTATTACAATAGTATTGTCTATATTTGATATACTGTACATTAGATCTCTATGGCTTATTATGTACTCATTACAAGTTTGGACGCTTAAACATCATCAGTCTTATCCTCCCACACCTCATGATCACTGTTTTACTCTCTGTTTGTTTCTTTTTTTACAGGTTTGACTTTTTTAGATTCCATATTAAAGTAATATCATGTAGTTCTCTGACTTATTTTGTTTAGTGTAATGTGCTCAGGGTCCATCCATGTTATTGCAGGATGGACCCTGAGCACATTACAGTATATGTGCTGTATGGCAGGATATCTTCCTTTCTCATGGCTGAATAATATCTCATTGTGTATATGTCTTTTTTATCCATTCATCTATTGGTAGGCATTTGGGTTGTTTCCTTATGTTGGCTATTGTAAATAATGCTGCAATAAACATGGGAGTGCATATATCTCACTGAACTCCTGTCTTCATTTCCTTTGGGTATATACCAAGAAGTGGAATTGCTTGGTTGTGTGGTAGATCTATTTTTAATTTTTTTGAGGAATGTCTACAACTTCTCTTACATCTCACAAACTTATCTGACATTTTTCTAACTCTCAGCTTTCTCCCTAGGGTGCAGATTTCATGTGCCTCTCCCTGCAATCATGATGTCTTTGTTCTCATCATTTCCCTTTCTTGGAGGTCAATATCCTTGCTGTGTTTTGTGGTATCCCCACACCCAATTCTGTCTATACTCAATATCTTCTCCTTTCACCTAAAACATAAACTTTTTAAATACAAATACTAGTAACCCCCAACATACCAATAAATACTGCTTCAAAGAAAGAGAGTAATAAAGACCAAAGGTGACACTATAATTTTTCCAAATAAAAAACATTAAATTTTAATCATAACATTAAAAAATACTCACATCATTACATGAGTTCACATCACGTAAATGTATGTGAAACTATGGAGCTTCTTCATGTAAATCTTTTCACCTATTCATGCTCTTACAGTGTCTTATCTGTCCTTGTTCTATGTTTTTAAATATATAATTTTTACTGCCTATGATTCTGTTATTCACTCATTAATTCCACCCACAACTTGTAAGCTTCTCTAGTCTGAAAAACGTTTCAGAAAAAAAGTTTTTTGGGGTTACCTTTCTGCACTCAAGCTGTGACTCTATATGTTTGCAAGTTCACATAAAGTGTTGGTAACCACACAAAATTATATTAATTACTGACTAGAGTCAAGTGAAATCATGGGAAGGTGATATGATTGCATGTTTGTATGATTTTCCCGTTTAGATACTTAGCAGGTAGGGCACTGCTTGGGCAGAGGAAGGAGAGCTTGAGGATGAACCTTGGAGGTGTTGGATGGATGATACCTTCCAAGTAAGGGCACAAAGGATGGTTTCATCCGTTGAATTAAATAGTTTCAGAATTTCAGAATATTCGATGCAACATCTCAAACAAATGAATAACTAAACCAAAAACCAAATAATTAGGCCGGTATCACCTGTTCAGTATTAGTAATAAACGTGTTACAGGTAAAAATAATTGTTCCCATGAATTTGGTTAAGAATTGCATTCAGTTGCTGATAATCAACAACAGATGTAACAGTGGTTTAAACAAGATAGAGTTTTATTTCTCGCATGTGAAATACCCCAGAAGTGGAGAGACGAGAGCCAGAAGGCAGCTACATGGTATTTTCAGATCTTCTCTGTATTTCTACTTTCTGAAATAGTGCCAACAAACTTGAGCCAATAGGAATTCAGGTGAGGTGGGTGGAGCAAAGGGAGGTGCCCAATTTAATGAGCTCAGAAAGACCACTGCTGAGAAATGATGAGCATCCAGGATGGATGGGGTGAGGGCAGGTGACATGAAGCCATGCATTAACCCTTAAGTGTCAGGAAGCCCCTTCAGCCTCTTGACAGCAGAAAGACAAGGTAATGCTACAAGTAGTATTTAGATATGACATTGATGTGCAGAATCGTTTAACAAAGGATGAAACAGAAGTGAAGGGACATTGAAATAGCCATACAGAAGGAGTGACATTTGGAATAGAAAAAGAGAACTGCAAGCTTAGTGACATTTTATGACTTTATTTCATCTTAACTATAATCATGAACTCTGTGAGGAATCCATTGGGAAACTAACCAGAAAAGTAAACACACTGATTTAAATTATTGTCCTTAGCATCCCAGCCACTGTGTTTGTCACATTTCTTCCTACATCTTGCACTCTGCTCCTGCACTGCACTCGGGCAGGAAGAGTAAGCAGTCACCACAGGATGCGACAAGAAAGGATCCAAGGCCAGTCTACTTACCCTAGCAGAAGACAGAAGCTTTGACACCCTGATGTCTCTGAAACCTGTAATTCTACCTCATAATGCCATTTTTTTTTTTTGTCATTTCATATTGCCTTTTTGATCAAGAGTTTGCTGTTAAATGTAACTAACCTTGTGAGGAAAAATACATTAAGCAACAGTTTTTCCACTTTATCTTGATAATTTTCAGGGCATTTGAAAGCTTAACAGGCCCCTGGGACCCAGGCCAGAGGTATGGGTGTTTTGAAGGAGGGAGAAACTGGAAAGATGCTCAAAAGGAAGGATAAGTATACCAAGACTTCTCCTAAGACATGGAAGGAACTCAAGGTCCTCAGCTGTCTCTGTGTCTCTGCTAGGGCCAGGTGAAAAGTCAGTATCAGACTGCAGTTCACTAAGTTTTGCTTTCCCTGGATCTGTCTGGTACTTCTATGTGGCTCTTGGGAATCACAGCACTCCCTGTGTCTACCTTTCTTTTATGAAGAACCAGAGTCATGAGTTAAACGGGCTATGGAAGAATAAAGAGAGTGAGTGATTAGAGCAGCTTGAGATTTCTGTGAGATTTAGGGTGTTAGCTGTTGACAGAATGGCGTTGGAATTGGAGATCAGCAGTAATCTTGAATCCTATGATAAGATGGGCTCCCCATCGTCCTCAGTGCTCCACAGGATGTTTCTGTCAGTCTGGATTCTGTTCCTAAGGAATGAGGCTTTAGGAGTCACTGGGAGGCTGTTCTTTGTTACAGATGCAACAGAAGAACAGCAAAGATGTGAGCGAGCACGTCATTTTTCTGTAGGGTGCACATGAAATACACAGCGCTGGTATGGCTGGGCTCCCTCCAAGGGGAAAGTATTCTGTTTCTAACAATAGCTTGCCATTCATTCAGAGTACAGCATTGTTACAACGAAAAGCTGAAGTTGGGGAAAATGTTAGCCTAATTGTTGACACACTGCCATTTCACCTTCTCACCTGCTAAAGCCTAACCCTAGAGACCACAGAGCTTGGGGAGGGAAGGTCCGGGTGGGTGGGGAGACACAGGAAGGAAGTGTTAGGAGAGAGAAGGACGTTCTGGGGAGCGATATTTCTTACAGTCTAATTGCTCGATGTTTTATAGAACCTGATCATTAGGGGATCCTGGGCATGATTCTGCAGAGATGTTCTGGAGAAATAAAGCAAGAGGCTATTAAACAGAAAGTTTAAATATAGCTACAGGGAGACATCCTTCCTGACAACTTGACAGATGTCTTGGAGTGACGACTCCTTCCTTCATCGCTAATTACAAAATCATTTGTCTTACGGAAAGGACAAAAGAGAAGTAATTATGAAAAACATGATTCTTAAGGGATAAAAAGATAACATCAGTTTAAAACACGGAAGCAATCATAACCACTTAGAATCATTATTAGTTTGGTTGAACCAATGACAGGTTGCTTTTTAGAAACCAGAGGGAATGGGGCTCCTGAAACAGAGGAAAGAAAACATTCAGTTTCTTGTTATGCTAAACTTATCCCCAGACTCCTGAGACTTCTTTGATGAACAGTTCATTAAAATTTCCAACCACAGATGAATTTGAGCTAAAATACACAAATGTTTTAATTATATATTCCTTTTTAATTACACTAATGACTTGTAATGTGTTTATGTTGGTTTAGAGTTTAATTTCTTCCCTTAGATTAGATGGTTGACTTAAGGACTGTGCTTTTCAGTAAAATAGCATGATTCATCAATGTTTGATTATGAATTAATGCCCAAACGCAGAAGAGCGGCTGCCAGTGGAGGGATGGCTCGGCCCATGCACAATTGCCTTTCCTCTGGGGCTCTGGGACAGAGCCGATCTTGCCATCTTGCAGAAATAAGGGATGGGAGTTCTGAACAAAAAGCTCTGATTAGTTCTCAGATTGGCATGATGCTAAGGAAGACGTAGGAGAGTGGATGAATGGGGAAGGAAAGACCTAATTTATGAGATGGGTGCATTTACCAAGGGTCTGTTTACATGTTGGCACAAGAAGAGTCAGAGATGGCGCATGATCAGGCTGTGAGGAGCTAAGTACACAATCCATGTTTTTTACCTTCCCTTTATGCCCTCTTTGGAACCTCTCATTTTGAGATCTTCTAACTTTCTCCCTCAAAGTAACTTATTACGTTAGCCGATGCCAGCATAAAGAATAAGATTTTGATGCACGATTTCACATGGATGTGTGACTTAACATGGATATTTATTCCCACCCAAACTTTGATATTTATATTTTAAAAAGAGAATTCTTAAATGTTAAAAGTTAAGCTAATTCTTAACTTATGGTATCCTTCTTACAAGTGTTGGGAACTAGGCAAATACGCCCATTTATCTGCCTGTGCAGTGGATGTCAGTGATTGTTTTCTTTTACCAGCATCTGTTTGCCCTACTCTAATAAGAAATTCTCTTTTTTTCCCACAGTGAAACCATTCCATGAAGAATGATCAAAGCTAAAGCCATTATCCCTGCACCCTCACCATGGGACTTGGTCTCATATGACTCAGGCTAACCAATCAGAGTATACAATCCTCCTAGGCACAGAGATTCGTTGGACATAAGCACATCACAGAAGCCAGATTACTCATAATACCCCCTAGACTTTTTAAAAAAATTATTTATTGAGGCATAATTGGTTTATAACATTATATCATGTCATAGGCACAACATTATATTTTGACTTCTGTATACACTACAGTGTGCTCACCACCAAAAGTTTTGTTTCCATCTGTCACCATAGAGTTGATCCCCTTTATCCATTTTGCTCTCTCTGCTCTCCAAGAACTTTTTTTTTTTTTGCCAAACCTGTTATCATAGGCAGAATAATACCCTCCTAAATATGTCCACATTCCAATCTCCAGAACCTGTGAATAGTCTACCTTACATGGCAAAAGGGACTTTGCAGATAGAGTTAAGTTGAAGATCTGGAGATGGGAAGATTAATCTCAATTATGTGTGTAAGTCTAATGTAACCACAAGCATTCTTATAAATGAAAGAGGAAGGCAGGAGAGTTAGAGAAGATATGACAATATAAACACAGAGTGATGTGATTGCTACCTTTGAAGATTGAATGTAGGTCCACGAGCCAACAAATGCAGGTAGTCTCTAGAAGCAGGAAAAGGAAAGAAAGTGAATTCTCAAAGTCTCCCAAAAAGAATGAAACCTGGCAGACAACTTGATTTTAGACCCAGGAGACCTATTTCAGATGTTTGACCTTCAGAACTATAAGGTAATAAATTTGTGTTAAGTCATTAAGTTCATGATAATTTGTTAGAGCAACAATAGGAAATGAATACACCCGTCCAGGAAATGTTATCTTTCAGCTGGGATCTTGTTCTGAAAACGATCATGTCCATTGTGTGGAAAGAAGTTATCAAAGAACTGGAGAAGGATACATGCATGATGATGCTATTTGAGCAGCCTAGTCAACAGGGCCTGACACAACACTCTACTGTATCTTGCAGTTATGTGAGGCAATGTTTTCTTTCCAAAACCTTTGGCTTGTTCTTTGAGTTGAATTTATGTTACTGCAAAAAAAAGTACTGGTTAGTCTACTCCTTTAATAATTTTTTTAGCAAGTGAAATATGCGACATAAACAAAGTTTTCCACTAGTTCACAGTGTTGTGGTAATGTTTTGTCACCATATACAGGTTGGTATATTTGGATTAAATCTCTAATGGTATTTTAATTTATTGCAATTTTTGTATTCTTGCTATCTTCTCTCCAAAACTCTTTTGAATGTTTCAGAACATTCTGAAATGTTCTGGGTGGAGAATGTGTACCATGTTCAAGTGGAAGTAAAATTAGTACATTTAACATCAATGCAAAGATACATTTGGCTACAGACATTTCGGATACCTCAGATAACTAAAATGGCAATATCATTACATCTCAACTTTAAATAGATATATGACCATCTTGACCAATTGCATTCATTTTGTCTAAGCTGCATGCAGTGAGCAAGTAATCAGAGAAGGCAGGTTGGAAACCATGAACGCAAGGCATGTCAAATCTCCTAGATGTGGAAGGAAGGGAATTTAACATACATACAGCTCAATACAGCAAAATGAATGTTCAACTGTGGAAGAATTTCCATGTGAAAGAATAGGTAATTTTTTTTTCAGACAGGAAGGCTAATTAATCAGGGCACTGAATTAGAGCTTGGTGATGTTCATTGGAGGATGGTATCACAAGGTGTTCCTCACAATCTAGAAAAATTTGGGATTATCTAGAGAATCTAACTCACTCAGGTGTTCTCCTTTTCTTGCCATATGACAAAGGAAGACAGAGTAAATTCATTTAAAGACAGTTGTACTTGAAAAAGCTAGGCTTTCAGGTAGGAATCTAGGGGCACAGATGGAGAAAAAGCAGGAAGTAGTCAATTGGGAACTCAGCTGCAGAGAACTTGAAGCCCTTCTAAATACTCTTCCTCTTCTATGTGTGCTGCTATTAAAACTGGACTTTGGCAATGGTCTATTCCATACTTATTTCTTATATGGGAAATTCATTTTAACATAAGGGTAATCATTTATTCGTTAACATGCATTTGCTTACAGATTTTCCTCTAGAATGGAGGCTTTGATGGAGTTTGTAGGGATCATTCATTCAAGCAACATTTACTGAGTGGTTGTTATGAGCCAGGCTTTCTGCTGTGTGCTTAGAATACAAACAGGAATCAAAGCAAATACTCTTCTTTCCCCAAGGATTTCATGATCTAATGTGAGAATATCAGGGAAACTTGATCTGCCATATTAGGTTGAAAGGTTAAAGACATATATTTTCTTATTTTCCAATTTTACCTAAAACAACCCCACTGTATGTCATCTGTTCTTGGAAGTTCCACAGCCAAACTTTCTTTCCAGCTTTTAAAACTCTTTCCTAACTTTGTATATAGCATCAGCACTTCATAGTTCATACATACATTTAAAATATAAAAGGAAAGGATCATTTTCTTCATTTCCCTTTGATTTACTGATAATCTAGAAAGATGAAATAAAGGTAGCTATAACAGAAATTTGAATCTATGAGTTCCCTAATTCTCAGTGTAAAGCCCTTTCACTACATCATGGCTGAGTAAACCAAACATACGTTCACCTAATAATAGAGCATAGGGCATATGGATTTCAAAAAACATTAACTTTCCTCCAAAGTCTACTGAATACAGTTTAAACAACATGGCCGCGAATCCTGCCCTTCCACAAACTTGGCTTAACTCATTCTCGAAGTTCATTCCATCACTCAACTACTAAAGTTATATGGCTATAATTTCCTGAATCATCTGTGTGATTTCCTACCTCACTTCCTCTGCTTTTGCCTTTCTCTCTATCACAATGTCCCGCCAGTTTCCTCTTCATGTAATGACTTTCTAGTAAATCTTCAATGCTTTCTCAAGTCTTTCCCAATCTCACCAGCCAGAAATTTTCTGTAGCTACTTTATTGAACTTTGCTCGTGCTACTCAAATGACTCTTGTCGCATTCCACCTTCTATCACAGGTATTTTGTCACTGTCTTATCTCTTCTAAGAGAAGGCAGAGATTCTAACATATATCTGTGGATCCTGCAGTCTCCAGCACATTGAATACTGGGCATTATAAATATCTGATCAATGACTGAATAAATTGAATTGGATTCGGGTCACTGAGAAAATGAAGAGACAAAATCAAAGCAATGTAATTACAAAACTTAGCCTCTCTGAGGTGGGCTGGCTAAGGACAGAGAGTGGAGAGTGTAAAAGGAGCCAGTGAGGGAATGAGTTAAGAGACTTGCACAGTTATTCTGGTAGAAAGAGATAAAAGTACACTCTCTCTGTTAGAACTGGGACAGGAAGGAAACGAGTACATTGTAAAGGAATTTCTGTCCAAGACATGGTGCAGGTAAAAGATAAAGAATTAGATTTTCACTTAGGTGACTGAACATGGTAGTACCATAGGAAAAATGTGCAGATGGTCACTGCCAGCCTGTTAAGTGCTTTCTTTCTTGTTGATGTAAGGTCTGAGCTTTTTTGATAATTGCATACTTTTTGTTACTTTGCCGAAAGTCCTTGGCATTCTCTGCGGCACAGATATCCAACTATTTAAGCTGTATTCCAAAGAGCTCGTATACTCCGTATAGTTGCCCCAGGGATATCTGGAATCTAGAAGAAAAAGCAGAGTAGTCAGCGTCCTGGGACCACGAACAAACTGCCAGCCATTTCACTTGGGTTGATTTTGATTACTTCAGTTGACATAAGATCTCTCTTGAATAGAAGTTTTCTACTGTTTAAATGTGATTGAAAGCTTTGGTCTACAGCTGGAGTTATCAAACTATGGTCCATGAGATAAGAACGGCTTTTACATTTTTAAAGTGTTTTTTTTTTTTATTTTTAGTACAAGAAAAATAAAAGAACTATTTGCAACAAAAGCTAGATCTGGCTTGCAAAGCCTAAAATATTTACAATCTGGTCCTTAAAGAAAAAAATTGGGGGAATTCCCTGACTGTGCAGTGATTAGGACTCAGCATTCTCACTGCCGGGGCCTGGATTCAATCCCTGGTGGGAGAAATAAATCCTGAGAGCTGAGTGGCAAGGCCAATTTTTTTGTTTTTAAAAGAATAAATTTTTCCATTATACTTAAAAAATAAAAGTAGGGTTTTTTTTGTTTGTTTTGCTTTGGGTTGTTTTCCCAATAGTCTGGGCAGACTTGGTTACTGTGGTTGATGTTGGCTGGCATCGTTGCTGCATACCATCCAGGACTCTCCTTATTAGCCTCCTTGACCTACACTGGCCAACACAAATCCGTTTTTTCTTTTTTTTTTTTTAAACACCTGTATTGGAGTATAATTGCTTTCCAAAGGTGTGTTAGTTTCTGCTGTATAACAAAGTTAATCAGCTATATATATACATACACCCCCCCATATCTCCTCCATCTTGCATCTCCCTTCCACACTCCCTATCCCACCACTCTAGGTGGTCACAAAGCACTGAGCTGATCTCCCTGTGCTATGCAGCTGCCTCCCACTAGCTATCTATTTTACATTGGTAGTGTATGTATGTCAATTCTACTGTCTCACTTTTTCCCAGCCAGACCTTCCCCCTCACCGTGTCCTCAAGTTCATTCTCTATGTCTGCGTCTTTATTCCTGTCCTACTCCTAGGTTCTTCAAAACTTTTTTTTTTTTGAATCCATATATATGTGTTAGCATATGGTATTTGTTTTTCTCTTTCTGACTTACTTCACTCTGTATGACAGACTCTAGGTCATCCACCTCACTGCAAATAACGTAATTTTGTTTCTTTTTATGGCTGAGTAATATTCCACTGTATAGATTATGTCACATCTTCTTTATCCATTCATCTGTCAATGAAAACTTAGGTTGCGTCCATGTCCTGGCCAGAGCTGCAATGAACATTGTGGTACACGACCCTTTGAATTATGGTTTTCTCAGGGTATATGCTGTGTAGTGGGATTTCTGGGTTGTATGGCAGTTCTCTTTTTAAACTTTGAGGAGTCTCCATACTGTTCTCCATAGTAGCTGTATCAATTTATATTCCCACCAACAGTGCAAGAGGGTTCCCTTTTCTCCACACCCTATCCAGCATTTTTTATTTGTAGATTCTTTGATGATGGGCATTCTGGACGGTGTGAGGTGGTACCTCATTGTAGTTTTGATTTTCATTTCTGTAATGATTATTCATGTTGAGCATCCTTTGATGTGTTTGTTGGCAATCTGTGTATCTTCTTTGGAGAAATATCTATTTAGGTCTTCTGGCCATTTTTTAATTGAATTGTTTGTTTTTTCTGATATTTAGCTGAATGAGCTGGTTGTATATTCTGGAGATTAATCCGTTGTCAGTTGCTTCACTTGCAAATATTTTCTCCCATTCTTGAGGGTTGGCTTTCATCTTGTTTAGGGTTCCCTTTGCTGTGCAAAAGCTTTTAGTTTCATTAGGGCCCATTTGTTTATTTTTGGTTTTATTTCCATTTCTCTAGGAGGTGGGTCCAAAAGGATCTTGCTGTGATTTATGCCACAGAGTATTCTGCCTATGTTTTCCTCTAAGAGTTTTATAGTGTCTGGCCTTATATTTAGGTCTTTAATCCATTTCGAGTTTATTTTTGTGTATGGTGTTAAGGAGTATTCTAATTTCATTCTTTTATATGTAGCAGCCCAGATTTCCCAGCACTACTTATTGAAGAGGCTGTCTTTTCTCCATTGTATATTCTTGCCTCCTTTTTCACAGATAAGGTGACCAGGGCTTCCCTGGTGGCGCAGTGATTGAGAGTCCCCCTGCCAATGCAGGGGACATGGGTTCGTGTCCTGGTCTGGGAAGATCCCACATGACATGGAGTGGCTGGGCCCGTGAGCTATGGCTGCTGAGCCTGTGCTCCCGGTGTCTGTGCTCCACAACGGGAGAGGCCACAACAGTGAGAGACCTGCGTATCACACACACACACAAAAAGATAATGTGAGTATATGTGCATGGGTTTATCTCTGGGCTTTCTATCCTGTTCCATTGATCTATATTTATGTCTCAGTGCCAGTACCATACTCTCTTGATTACTATAGCTTTGTAGTATAATCTGAAGTGTGAGAGCCTGATTCCTCCAGCTCTGCTTTTCTTTCTCAATATTGCCTTGGGTATTTGGGGTCTTTTGTGTTTCCATATAAATTGTGAAATTTTTTATTCTAGTTCTGTGAAAAATGCCATTGGGTGTTTGATAGGGATTGCACTGAATCTGTAGATTGCTGTAGGTAGTATAGTCATTTTCATAATGTCGATTCTTGCAATCCAAAACATGGCCTATCTCTCCATCTATTTGTATTATCTTTAATTTCTTTCATCAGTGTCTTACAGTTTTCTGCATACAGGACTTTTTTCTCCTTAGGTAAGTTTATTCCTAGGTATTTTATTCTTTTTGTTGCAATGGTAAATACGAGTGTTTCCTTAATTTATCTTTCAGATTTTTCATCATTAGTGTATAAGAATGCAAGAGATTTCTGTGCACTAATTTTGTACACTGCTATTTACCAAATTCATTGATTAGCTCAGGTTTTCTGGTAGTATGTTTATGATTCTCTATGTAGAGTATCATGTCATCTACAAACATTAAAAGTTTTACTTCTTCTTTTCTGATTTGGATTCCTTTTATTTATTTTTCTTCTCTGATTGCTGCAGCTAAAACTTCCATAACTATGTTGAAAAATAGTGGTGAGAGGGAGCAACCTTGTCTTGTTCCTGATCTTAGTGGAAATGGTTTCAGTTTTTTCCCATTGAGAATCATGTGGGATGTGGGTTATTCATATATGGCCTTTATTATGTTGAGGTAAGTTCCATCTATGCCTACATTCTGCAGGGTTGTTATCATAAATGGGTGTTGAATTTGTCCAAAGCTTTTTCTTCATATATTGAGATGATCATATGGTTTTCTCCTTTAATTTGTTAATATGGCTTATCACATTGATTGATTTTCATATGTTAAAGAATCCTTGCATTCCAGAGATAAACCTCACTTGAACATGGTGTATGATCCTTTTAATGTGCTGTTGGGTTCTGTTTGCTAGTATTTTGTTGAGGATTTTTGCATTTATATTCATCAGTGATATTGACCTGTAGTTTTCTTTCTTGGTGGAATCTTTGTCTGGTTTTGGTATCAGGGTGATGGTGGCCTTGTAAAATGTGTTTGGGAGTGTTCCTCTCTCTGCTATATTTTGGAAGAGTTTGAGAAGGATCGGTGTTAGCTCTTCTCTAAATGTTTGATAGAATTTGCCTGTGAAGCCATCTGGTCCTGGGCTTTTGTTTGTTGGAAGATTTTTAATCACAGTTTCAATTTCAGTGCTTGTGATTGGTTTGTTTACATTTTCTATTTCTTCCTGGTTCAGTGATGGAAGACAGTGTTTTTCTAAGAATTCTTCCATATCTTCCAGTTTGTCCATTTTACTGCCTTATTGTTGCTTGTAGTAATCTCTCACGATCCTTTGTATTTCTGCAGTGGCAGTTGTTACTTCTTTTCATTTCTAATTCTATTGTTTTCAGTCTTCTCCATTCTTTTCTTGATGAGTCTGGCTAATTGTTTATCTTTTTTTTTATCTTCTCAAAGAAGTAGTTTTTAGTTTTATTGATCTTTGCTATTGTTTCCTTCATTTCTTTTTCATTTATTTCTGATCTGATCTTTATGATTTATTTCCTTCTGCTAACTTTGGGGGTTTTTTTGTTCTTATTTTGCTAATAGCTTTAAGCGTAATATTAGGTAGTGTATTTGAGATGTTTATTTTTTTCCAGAGGTAGGATTGTATTGCTATAAACTTGCCTCTTAGAACTGCTTTTGTTGCATCACATAGGTTTTGGGTCATTGTGTTTCCCTTGTCATTTGTTTCTAGGTATTTTTTGATTTCCTCTTTGATTTCTTCGCTGATCTCTTGGTTATTAAGTCATGTGTTGTTAAGCCTCCATGTGTTTCTATTTCTTACAGATTTTTTTCTGTAATTGTTATCTTGTCTCATAACATTGTGGTTGGAAAAGATATTTGATATGATTTCAATTTTCTTAAATTTATCTAGGCTTGATTTGTGACCCAAGATATGATCTATCCAGGAGAATGTTCCATGAGCACTTGAGAGGAATGTGTATTCTCTTGTTTTTGGATGGCATGTGCTATAAATATCAATCAAGTTCATCTTGTTTAATGTATCATTTAAAGCTTGTGTTACCCTATTTATTTTCATTTTGCATGATCTGTCCATTGGTGCAAGTGGGGTGTTAAAGTCTCCTACTATGATTGTGTTACTGTAGATTTCCCCTTTTATGGCTCTTAGTATTTGCCTTATGTACTGAGGTGCTCCAATGTTGGGTGCATAAATATTTTAAATTGTTATATCTTCTTTTTGGATTGATCCCTTGATCTTTATGTAGTGTCCTTCCTTTTCTCTTGTAACACTCTTTATTTTAAAATCTATCAATTCTGATATGAGAATTGCTACTCCAGCTTTCTTTTGATTTCCATGCATGGATTATCTTTTTCCAACCCCTCACTTTCAGTCTGTAACTGACTCTAGGTCTGAAGTGGGTCTCTTGTAGACCTCATATGTATGGCTCTTGTTTTTGTATCCACTCAACAATTCTATGTCTTTTGGTTAGAGTATTTAGTCCATCAACATTCAAGGTAGTTATCAATATGTATGCTCCTATTACCATTTTCTTAATTGCTTTGGGTTTGTTATTGCAAGTCTTTTCCTTCTCTTGTGTTTCCTGCCCAGAAAAGTTCCTTTAGCATTTGTTGTGCAGCTGGTTTGGTGGTGCTGAAACTCTCTTAGCTTTTGTTTATCTATAAAGATTTTAATTTTTCTGTCAAATCTGAATGAGATCCTTGCTGGGTAGAGGAATCTTTGTTGTAGTATTTTCCCTGTCATCACTTTAAATATGTCTGCCACTCCCTACTTCCTTACAGAGTCTCTGCTGAAAAATCAGCTGTTAACCTTATGGGTCTTCCCTTGTATTTTTTTTTTCTTTTTTTAATGTTTATTTATTTATTTATTTATTTTTATTATTAGTCATCCATTTTACACACATCAGTGTATAATTGTCAATCCCAATCTCCCAAATCATCACATCACAACCTCCACCCCTTGACACCTTCCACCCTTGTTGTCCATATGTTTTTTCTCTACTTTTGTGTTTCAGTTTCTCCTTGGCAAACAGGGTCATCTGTACAATTTTCTAGGTTCCACATATATGTGTTAATATACGATATTTGTTTTTCTCTTTTGGACTTACTTCACTCTCTGTGATAGTCTCTAGATCCATCCACGTCTCAACAAAGGATCTAATTTCATTCTTTTTTATGGCTGAGTAATATTCCATTGTATATATGAGCCATATTCTTTATCCATTTGTCTTTCAATGGGCAATTATGTTGTTTCCATGACCTGGCTATTGCAAATAATGCTGCAATGAACATTGGGCTGCATGTGTCTTTTTGAATTATGGTTTTCTCTGGGCATATGCCCAGTAGTGGGATTGCTGGGTCATATGGTAATTTTATTTGTAGTTCTTTAAGGGACCTCCATACTGTTATGCATAGGGGCTGTATAAGTTTATATTCTCACCAACAGTGCAAGAGCATTCCATTTTCTCCACACCCACTCCTGCATTTGTTGTTTGTACATTTTCTGATGATACCCATTCTAACTGGTGTGAGGTGATACCTCATTGTACATTTGCATTGCATTTCTCTATTAATTATTGATGTTGAGCAGCTCTTCACGTGTTTCTTGGCCATCTTTATTTCTTCTTTGGAGAAATGTGTAATTAGTTCTTCTGCTCTTTTTTTATTGAGTTTTCATTGTTTTTAATATTGAGTTGCATGAGCTGTTTATATATTTTGGAGATTAATACTTTGTCCCTTGATTTGTTTGCAAATATTTTCTCCCATTCGATGGATTGTCTTTTCATCTTTTTTTGTACTTTGCTTTGCAAAAGCTTTTAACTTTCATTAGGTCCCATTTGTTTATTTTTGTTTTTATTTCCATTACTCTAGGAGGTGGGTCAAAAAAGATCTTGCTGTGATTTATGTCAAAGAGTGTTCTTCCTATGTTTTCCTCTAAGAGTTTTAGAGTGTCTGGTCTTAAATTTAGGTCTCTAATCCATTTGAGTTTATTTTTGTGTATGGTGTTAGGGAGTGTTCTAATTTCATTCTTTTACACGTAGCTGTCCAGTTTTCCCAGCACCAATTATTGAAGAGACAGTCTTTTTTCCATTATATATCCTTGCCCCCTTTTTCATAGATTAGTTGACCATAGGTGCGTAGGTTTACATCTGGGCTTTCTATCCTGCTCCATTAATCTATATTTCTGTTTTTGTGCCAGTACCATATTATTTTGATTAAAGTAACTTTGTAGTATAGTCTGAAGTCAGGGAGTTTGATTTCTCCAGTGCCATTATTTTCCCTCAAGAGCGCTTTGGCTATTCAGGTTTTTTTGTGTTTCCATACAAATTTTAAGATTTTTTGTTCTAGTTCCATAAAAAATGCTACTGGTAATTTGATAGGGATTGCACTGAATTTGTAGATTGCTTTGGGTAGTATAATCATTTTCACAATATTGATTCTTCCAAATCTAAGAACATGGTATATCTCTCCATCTGTTGATATCATCTTTAATTTCTTTCATCAGTGTCTTATTGTTTTCTGCATACAGGTCTTTTGTCTCCCTAGGTAGGTTTGTCCCTAGGTATTTTATTCTTTTGGTTGCAGTGGTAAATGGGAGTGTTTCCTTAATTTCTCTTTCAGATTTTTCATCATTAGTGTATAAGAATTCAAGAGATTTCTGTGCATTGATTTTGTAACCTGCAACTTTACCAAATTAATTGATTAGCTCTATTAGTTTTCTGCTGGCATCTTTAGGATTCTCGGTGTATAGTATCATGTCATCTGCAAACAGTGACAGTTTTACTTCTTCTTTTCCAATTTGTATTCCTTTTATTTCTTTTTTTTTCTCTGACTGTGATGGCTAAGACTTCCAAAAGTATGTTGAATAATAGTGGTGGGAGTGGACATCCTTTTCTTGTTCCAAATATTAGAGGAAATGCTTTCAGTTATTCACCATTGAGCATGCTCTTTTCTGTGTGTTTGTCATTTATGGCCTTTATTATGTTGAAGTAGGTTGCCTCTATGCCCACTTTCTGGAGAGGTTTTATCTTAAATGGATGTTGAATTTTGTCAAAAGCGTTTTCTGCATCTATTGAGATGATCATATGGTTTTTAGTTTTCGATTTTTTAATAGTGTGTATCACATTGTTTGATTTGCATATATTGAAGAATCCTTGCATCTCTGCGATAAATCCCACTTGATCAGGGTGTATGATCCTTTTAATACGTTGTTGGATTCTGTTTGTTAATATTTTGTTGTGGATTTTTTCATCTATATTCATCAGTGCTACTGTTCTGTAGTTTTCTTTTCTTGTAGTATCTTTGTCTGGTTTTGCTATCAGGGTTATACTGGACTCATAGAATGAGTTTGGGAGTGTTCCTTCCTCTGCAAGTTTTTGGAAGAGTTTGAGAAGATGGGTGTTAGATATTCTCTAAATATTTGATAGAACTCCCCTGTGATTCCATCTCTTCCTGGACTTCAGTTTGTTGTAAGATTTTTAATCACAGTTTCAGTTTCATTACTTGTGATTTGTCTGTTCATATTTTATATTTCTTCCTGGTTCAGTCTTGGAAGGTTATATCTTTCTAAGAATTTGTCCATTTCTTCCACGTTGTCAATTTTATTGGCATAGAGCTGCTTGTAGTAGTCTCTTAGGATGACTTGCATTTCTGTGGTGTCTGTTGTAATTCCTCCTTTCTCATTTCTAATTTTATTGATTTGAGTCCACTCCCTCTTTTTCTTGATGAGTCTGGCTAATGGTTTATAACTTTTGTTTATCTTCTCAAAGAACCAGCTTCTAGTTTTATTGATCTTTGCTATTATTTTCTTTGTTTCTATTTCATTTACTTCTGCTCTGATCTGTATGATTTCTTTCATTATGCTAACTTTGGATTTTGTTTGTACTTCTTACTATACGTCCTTTAGATGTAAGAAGAGATTGCTATTTTTTTTATTTTTGTTATTCTTAACAGCTTTATTCGACTATAATTCCTTTACAATGGTGTGTCAGTTTCTGCATTATAACAAAGTGAATCAGTTATACATATACATATGTCCCCATATCTCTTCCTTCTTTCATCTTCCTCCCTCCCACCCTCCCGATCACACGTCTTTAAGTGGTCACAAAGCACCGAGTTTATCTCCCTGTGGCATGCGGCTGCTTCCCACTAGCTATCTGTTTTACATTTGGTAGTGTACATATGTCAATGCCACTACCTCAGTTTTTCCCAGCTTATCTTTCCTGCTCCCTGTATGCTCAAGTCCATTTTCTAGTAGTTCTGAATCTTTATTCCCGTCTTGCCCCTAGGTTCTTCAGACCATTTTATTTTTTCTTTTCTTAGATTCCTTATATTTGTGTTAGCATATGGTATTTGTTTTTCTCTTTCTTACTTAGTTCATTCTGCATGACAGTCTCTATGTCCATCCCCCTCACTACAAATAACTAAATTTCATTTTTTTATGGCTGAGTAATATTCCATTGTATATGTGCCACATCTTCTTTATCTAATCTTCAGTTAATGGACACTTAGGATGCTTCCATGTCCTGTCTATTGTAAATAGAGCTGCAATAAACATTTTGGTACATGACTCTTTTTGAATTATGGTTTTCTCAGGGTATATGCCCAGTAGTGAGATTGCTGGGTCATATGGTGGTTCTATTTTTAGTTTTGTAAGGAACCTCCATGCTGTTCTCCATAGTGGCTGTATCAATTTACATTCCCACCAACAGTGCAAGAGTGTTCCCTTTTCTCCACACCCTCTCTAGCATTTATTGTTGGTAGAATTTTTGATGATGGCCATTCTCACTGGTGTGAGATTACATCTCATTGTAGTTTTGATTTGCATTGCTCTAATGATTAATGATGTCGAGCATTCTTTCATGTGTTTGTTGGCAATCTGTATATCTTCTTTGGAGAAATGTCTATTGAGGTCTTCTGCCCATTTTTGGATTGACTTCTTTGTTTATTTGATATTGAGCTGCATGAGCTGCTTGTAAATTTTGGCAATTAATCCTTTGTTAGTTGCTTCATTTGCAAATATTTTCTTCCATTCTGAGCATTGCCTTTTCATCTTGTTTATGGTTTCCTTTGCTGAGCAAAAGCTTTTAAGTTTTATTAGGTCCCATTTGTTTCTTTTTGTTTTTATTTCCATTTCTCTAGGAGTTGACTCAAAAAGGATCTTGCTGTGATTTATGTCATTGACTGTTCTGCCTATGTTTTCCTCTAAGAGTTTGATAGTGTCTGGCCTAAAATTTAGGTCCTTAATCCATTTTGAGTTTATTTTTGTGTGTGGTGTTAGGGAGTGTTCTAATTTGATATTTTACATGTAGCTGTCCAGTTATCCCAGCACCACATATTGAAGAGGCTATCTTTTCTCCACTGTATATTCTTGCCTTCTCTATCAAAGATGAGGTGACCATATGTGCATGGTTTTACCTCTGGCCTTACTATCCTGTTCCATTGATGTATATTTCTGTTTTTGTGCCAGTACCATATTTTCTTGATTACATTATCTTTGTAATATAGTCTGAAATCAGGGATCCTGATTCCTCAAGCTCTCTTTCTCTCTCTCAGAATTGCTTTGGCTATTCGTGGTCTTTTTTGTTTTCATACAAATTGTGAAATTATTTGTTCTAGTTCTGTGAAAAATACCAATGGTAGTTTGATAGGGATTGCATTGAATCTGTAGATTGCTTTGGGTAGTAGGGTCATTTTCAAAATGTTGATTCTGTCAATCTAAGAACATATTATATCTCTCCAACTTTTTGTTTCATATTTAATTTCTTTCATCAGTGTCTTATAGTTTTCTGCATACAGGCCTGTTGTCTCCTTAGGGACGTTTATTCCTAGATATTTTATTCATTTTGTTGCAATGGTAAATGGGAGTGTTTTCTTAATTTCACTTGCAGATTTTTCATCATTAGTGTATAGGAATGCAATAGATTTCTTTGTATTAATTTTGTATCCTACTACTTTACCAGATGCATTGATTAGCTCTACTAGTTTTCTGGTGGCATTTTATGATTCTCTATGTATACTATCATGTCATCTGCAAGCAGTGACAGCTTTACATCTTCTTTTCCAATTTGGATTCTTTTTGCTTATTTTTCTTCTCAGATTGCTGTGGCTAAAACTTCCAAAACTATGTTGAATAATAATGCTGAGAGTGGACAACATTGTCTTGTTTCAGATCTTAGTGGAAATGGTTTCAGTTTTTCACGTTTGAGAACGATGTTTTCTGTGGGTTTGTCATATATGGCCTTTATTATGTTAAGGTAAGTTCCCTCTATGCCTATTTTCTAGAAAGTTTTTATCATCAATTGCTGTTGAATTTCTTCCAAAGCTTTTTCTGCATCTATTGAGATGATCATATGGTTTTTCTCTTTCAATTTTTTACTATGGTGTATCACATTGACTGATTGTGTTTATTGAAGAATCCTTGCATTCCTGGGATAAACCCCACTTGATCATGGTGTACGATACTTTTAATGAGCTGTTGGATTATGTTTGTTAATATTTTTTTGAGGATTTTTGCATTTATATTCATCAATGATATTGGTCTGTAGTTTTCTTTCATTGTGACATCTTTATCTGGTTTAGGTATCACGGTGATGGTGGCCTCGTAGAATTAGTTTGGGAGTGTTCTTCCCTCTGCTATATTTTGGAAAAGTTTGAGGAGGATAGGTGTTAGCTCTTTTCTAAATGTTTGACAGAATTCACCTGTGAAGCCATCTGCTCCTGGGCTTTTTTCTTGGAAGATTTTTAATCACAGTTTAAATTTCAGAGCTTGTTATTGGTCTGTTCATATTTTCTGTTTCTTCCTGGCTCAATCTCGGAAGGCTGTCCTTTTCTAAGAATGTGTCAATTTATTCCAGGTTGTCCATTTTTGGGGTCTTATAGTTGCTTGTAGTAATCTCTATGATCCTTTGTATTTCTGCAGTATAAGTTGTTACTTCTCCTTTTTCATTTCTAATTTTATTCATTTGAGTCTTCTCCCTTTTGTTCTTGATAAGTCTGGCTAATGGTTTATCAATTTTGTTTTTCTTCTCAGAGAACAGGTTTTCATTTTATTGATCTTTGCTATCATTTCCTTCATTTCTTTTTCATTTATTTCTGATCTGATCTTTATGATTTATTTCCTCCTGCTAACTTTGGGGTTTTCTGTTCTTCTTTCTCTAATTGCTTTATGTGTAAATTTAGGTTGTTTATTTGAGATGTTTCTTAAGGTAGGCTTGCATGGCTATAAAGTTTCCTTTTAAACCTCTTAGGCTGCACACCATATGTTTTGGGTCATTGTGTTTTCCTTGTCATTTGTTTCTATGTATTTTTTTATTTCCTATTTGATTTCTTCACTGATCTCTTGGTTATTAAGTAGTTTGTTGTTTAGCCTTCATGTGTTTCTATATCTTACAGATATTTTCCTGTAATTGTTATCTTGTCTCATAGCGTTGTGGTCAGAAAACATACTTGATATGATTTCAATTTTCATAAATTTACCTAGGCTTGATTTGTGACCCAAGATATGATCTATCCTGTAGAATGTTCCATGAGCACTTGAGCGAAATGTGTATTCTCTTGTTTTTGGATGGAATGTGCTATAAATATCAATTAAGTCCATCATGTTTAATGTATCATTTAAAGCTTGTGTTACCTTATTTATTTTCATTGTGGATGATCTGTCCATTAGTGAAAGTGGAGTGTTAAAGTCCCCTACTATGATTGTGTAACTGCCAATTTCCCCTTTTATGGCTTGTAGTATTTGCCTTATGTACTGAGGTGCTCCAATGTTGGGTGCATAAATATTTTAAATTGTTATGTGTTCTTCTTGGATTGATCCCTTGATCAATATGTAGTGTACTTCTTTTTCTCTTGTAATAGTCTTTGTTTTAAAGTTGTTTTTTTTTTTCTTTTTCTGATATGAGAATTGGTACTCTAGTTTTCTTTTGATTTCCATTTGTATGGAATATATTTTTCCTTCCCCTCACTTTCACTCTATGTGTCCCTAGGTCTGAGGTGGGTCTCTTTTAGACAGCATATATATGGGTCTTGTTTTTGTATCCATGCAGCCAGTCTATGTCTTTTCATTAGAGCACTTAATCCATTTACATTTAAGGTAGTTATTGATATGCTTGTTCCTATTAGCATTTTCTTAATTGTTTTGAGTTTATTATTGTAGGGCTTTTCCTTCTCTTGTGTTTCCTGCCTAGGGAAGTTCCCTCAGCATTTGTTTTAAAGCTGGTTTGGTGGTGCTGAATTCCCTTATCTTTTGCTTTTCTGTAAAGCTTTTAATTTCTCCATTAAATCTGAATGATATCCTCTCTGGGTAGAGTAATCTTGGTTGTAGGTTTTTCTCTTTCATAGCTTTAAATATGTCCTGGCCTTCCCTTCTGGTTTGTAGAGTTTCTGCTGAAAGATGAGCTGTTAACCTTATGGAGATTCTTTTATGTGTTACTTGTTGATTTTCCCTTGCTGCTTTTAAATTTGTTCTTTGTATTTAATTTTTGAGAGTTTTATTAATATGTGTCTTGGTGTGTTTCTCCTTGGATTTATACTTTATGGGACTCTGTGCTTCCTGGAATTGATTAACTATTTCCTCTCCTACATTAGGGAAGTTTTCAACTATAATCTCTTCAAATATTTTCTCAGTTCCTTTCTTTTACTCTTCTTCTTCTGGGACCCCTACAATACGAATGTTGGTGCGTTTAACGTTGTCCCAGAAGTCTCTGAGATTGTCCTCAGTTCTTTCCATTCTTTTTTCTTTATTCTTCTTTGCAGTAGTTATTTCCACTATTTTATCTTCCAGGTCACATATCCGTTCTTCTGTCTGTTATTCTAATTTTGATCCGTTCTAGAGAATTTTTAATTTCATTTATTGTATTGTTCATCTCTGTTTGTTTACTCTTTAGTTATTCTAGGTCCTTGTAAATGTTTCTTTTACTTTCTCCATTCTATTTCCGGGATTTTGTATCATCTTTACTATCATTATTCTGAATTCTTTTTTAGGTAGACTGCCTATTTCCTCTTCATTTGTTAGGCCTGGGGTTTTTTTACATTGCTCCTTAATCTTCTGTGTGTTTCTCTGTCTTCTCATTTTGCTTAACTTACTATGTTTGGGGTCTCCTTTTCGCAGGCTGCAGGTTTGTAATTTCCATTGTTTGTGGTGTCTGTCCCCAGTGGCTAAGTTTGGTTCAATGGGTTGTATAGGCTTCCTGGTGGAGGGGACTAGTGCCTGTGTTCTGGTGGATGAGGCTGGATCTTTTGTTTCTGGTGGTCAGGTCCTCGTCTGATGGTGTGTTTTGTGGTGTCTGAGGCGTTATTATGATTTTAGGCAGCCTCTGTGCTAATGGATGGGGTTGTGTTCCTGTCTTGCTACTTGTTTGGCATACGGTGTCCTGTACTGTAGCTTGCTGTTCATTGAGTGAAGCTGGGTCTTCACGTTGAGATGGAGATCTGTGGGAGATTTTCACCGTTTGATATTACATGGAGCTGGGAGGTGTCTTGTGGACTAGTGTCCTAAACTTTTCTCTCACACCTCAATGGCACAGCCCTGACACCTGGCTGGAGCACCAAGAGCCTGTCCTCCACACAGCTTAGAATAAAAGTGAAAAAAGAAAGAAAGAAAGAAGAAGATAAAATAAAGCAAAATAAAATAAAGTTATTAACATAAAACATAATTATTAAGAAAAAAATTAAGTAATTAAAAACAAACAAGCAAACAACAACAACAAAAAAAAAGGACCGATAGAACACTAGGACAAATGGTAAAAGCAAAGCTATACAGACAAAATCACACACAGAAGCATACACATACACTCTCACAAGAAGAGAAAAAGGGAAAAAAAATATATATATTGTTGCTCCCAAAGTCCACCTCCTCAATTTGGGTTGATTTGTTGTCTATTCAGGTATTCCACAGATGCAGGGTACATCAAGTTGATTGTGGAGATTTAATCTGCTGCTCCTGAGGCTGCTGGGAGAAATTTTCCTGTCTCTTCTTTGCTTGCACAGATACCAGGGATCAGCTTTGGATTTTGACCCATCTGTGCGTGTAGGTGGTCTGAGGGCATCTGTTCTTTTCTCAGACACGATGGGGTTAAAGGAGCAGCTGCTTCAGGGTCACTGGCTCACTCAGGCAGTGGGGAGAGAGGGGTACAGATGTGGGGTGAACCTGCGGCCACAGAGGCCACCATGACATGGCACCAGTCTGAGGCACACCATGCATTCTCTTGGAGAAGTTGGCCCTGGATCACGGGACCCTGGCAATGGCAGGCTGCACAGGCTCCCTGGAGGGAACATGTGTAAAGTGACATGTGCTTGCACACAGACTTCTTGGTGGCTGCAGTAGCAGCCTTAGCATCCCATGCCCATCACTGGGGTCCATGATGACAGCCGTGCCCCTTCGCCTGTCTCTGGAGCTCCTTTAAGTGGCACTCTTAATCCCCTCTCCTAGTGCACCAGGGAACAAAGAGTCAAGAAAAAGTCTCTTGTCTCTTCGGCAGCTCCAGACATTTTCCTGGACTCCTTCCCATCTAGCTGTGGAGTACTAACCCCCTTCAGGCTGTGTTCAAGCTGCCAACCCCAGTGTTCTCCCTGGGATCTGACCTAAGCCTGAGCCTCAGCTCCCAGAGCCTACCCATCCTGGAGGGTGAGCAGAGAAGCTGCTCAGGCTGGTGAGTGCTGGTCAGCACTGACCGTCTGTGCGAGAATCTCTCTGCTTTGCTCTCCACACCCCTGTTGTTGTGCTCTCCCCCATGGCCCTGAAACCCCCCCCCTCTGCCAGCAGCAGTCTCCGCCCACTAAGGGGCTTCCTAGTGTGTGGAAACATTTCTTCCTTCACAGCTCCCTCCCACTGGTGCAGGTCCCGCCCCTATTATTTTGTCTCATTTTTTTCTTTTTTCTTTTACCCTTCCCTGGTACGTGGGGAGTTTCTTGCCTTTTGGGAGGTCTGAGGTCTTCTGCCAGAGTTCATTAGGTGTTCTGTAGGAGTTGTTCCACATGTAGATGTATTTCTGATGTATTTGTGGGGAGGAAGGTGATCTCTGTATCTTACTCTTTCACCATCTTGAAGCTCCTCCTAGATTGTTAATTTGAGATTTTTCTTGTTTCTTGATGTAGGCTTTTATTGCTATAAACTTCCCTCTTAGACTTGCTTTTGCTGCATCCCATCCATTTTACATTGTTGTGTTTGCATTGTCATTTGTCTCTAGGTATTTTTTGATTTCCTTTTTGATTTCTTTACTGATCTCTCGGTTATTCAGTAATGTATTGTTTAGCCTCCATGTGTTTGTGTATTTTTACATTTTTGTCCCTGTAATTGTTTTCTTATCTCATAGCATTGTGTTCAGAAAAGATGCTTGAAATGATTTCAATTTTCTTAAATTTAACTGAGGCTTGATTTGTGACCCCAGATGTGATCTATTGTGGAGAGTGTTCTGTACACACTTGAGAAGAAATTGTAGTCTGCTGTTTTGGGATGGAATATCTTATAAATATCAATTAAATCTATCTGTTTTATTGTGTCATTTAAAGTTTCTGTTTTCTTTTTAATTTTCTGTTTGGATTATCTGTCCATTGCTGTAAGTGAGGTGTTAAAGTCCCCAACTAGTATTGTGTTACTGTTGATTTCCTCTTTTAGAGTTGTTAGCAGTTGTCTTATATATTGAGGTACTCCTATATTGGGTGCATATATATTTATAATTGCTATATCTTCTTCTTGGATTGATCCCTTGATCATTACATAATGTCCTTCCTTGTCTCTTGTAACATTCTTTATTTTAAAGTCTATTTTATCTGATATGAGAATTGCTACTCCAGCTTTCCTTTGATTTCCATTTGCATGGAATATCTTTTTCCATTCCCTCACTTTCAGTCTGTATGTGTCCCTAGGTCTGAAGTGGGTCTCTTGTAGACAGCACATATATGGGTCTTGCTTTTGTATCCATTCAGCAAGCCTGTGTCTTTTGGTTAGAGTATCTAATTTATTCACATTTAAGGGAATTATTGATACATATATTCCTATTACCATTTTCTTAATTGTTTTGGGTTTGTTGTTGTAGGTCCTTTTCTTCTCTTGTGTTTCCCACTTAGAGAAGTTTCTTTAGCATTTGTTGTAGAGCTGGTTTTTGGGACATGAATTCTCTTAGCTTTTGCTTGTCTGAAAACCTTTGATTTCTCCATCGAATCTGAATGAGATCCTTGCTGTGTAGAGTATCTTGGTTGTAGGTTCTTCCCTTTCATCACTTTAAATATATCCTGCCACTCCCTTCTGGCTTGTAGAGTTTCTGCTGGGAAATCAGCTGTTAACCTTATGGGAGTTCCCTCGTATGTTATTTGTCATTATTCCCTTGCTGCTTTCAAAATTTTTCTTTGTCTTTAATTTTTGCCTATTTGATTACTATGTGTCTCAGCATGTTTCTCCTTGGGTTTATCCTGTATGTGACTTTCTGTGCTTCCTGGACTTCTGTGGCTATTTCCTTTCCCATGTTAAGGAAGTTTTCTAGTATCAACTCTTCAAATATTTTTTCGGGTCCTTTCTCTCTCTCTTCTCCTTCTGGGACCCCTATAATGCAAATGTTGTTGTGTTTATTGTTTTCCCAGAGGTCTTTTAGACTGTCTTCATTTCTTTTCATTCTTTTTTCTTTATTCTGTTCTGCAGCAGTGAATTCCACCATTCTGTCTTCCAGGTCACTTATCCATTCTTCTGCCTCCATTTTTCTGCTATTGACTCCTTCTAGTGTATTTTTCATTTCAGTTATTGTATTGTTCATCTCTGTTTATTTGTTCTTTTATTCTTCTAGATCTTTGTTAAACATTTCTTGCATCTTCTCGATCTTTGACTCCGTTCTTTTTCTGAGGTCCTGGATCATCTTTCCCATCATTGTTCTGAATTGTTTTTCTGGAAGATTGTCTATCTCCATTTCATTTAGTTGTTTTTCTGTTTTTGTTTTGTTTTGTTTTGTTTTGCAGTACACGAGCCTATCACTGTTGTGGCCTCTCCCATTGTGGAACACAGGATCCAGACACGCAGGTTCAGTAGCCATGGCTCAAGGTCCTAGCCACTCTGTGGCATGTGGGATCTTCCCAGACTGGGGCATGAACCCATGTCCCCTGCATCTGCAGGTGGACTCTCAACCACTGTGCCACCAGGGAAGCCCTTTTCTGGGGTTTTATCTTGTTCCTTCATCTGGTACATAACCCTCTGCCTTTTCATCCTGTCTATCTTTCTGTGAATGTGGTTTTTGTTCCACAGGCTGCAGGATTGTAGTTCTTGCTTCTGCTGTCTGCCCTCTGGTCCCTTGTATGTTAATAGTTGCTTTTCCCTTGTTGTTTTAATATTTTTTCTTTGTGTTTAAGTTTTGATAGTTTGATTAATATGTGTCTTTGTGTGTTCCCCCTTGGATTTATCCTGTAAGGGACTCTCTGCACTTCCTGGACTTGACTGACTCTTTCCTTCCCCATATTAGAGAAGTTTTCAATTATAATCTCTTCAAATATTTTCTCATTCCTTTTTTTTTTTTCTCTCTTCTTCTGGGACTCCTATAATTTGAATGGTGGTGTATTTAATGTTGCCCCAGAGGTGTCTGAGATTGTCCTCTATTCTTTTCATTCTTTTTTCTTTTTTCTAATCTACAGTAGTTATTTCCAATATTTAGTCTTCCAGATCACTTATCCGTTCTTAAGCCTCAGTTATTCTGCTACTAACGCCTTCTAGAGAATTTTAATTTCATTATTGTGTTGTACATCATTTTTTGTTTGCTCGTTAGTTCTTCTAGGTCCTTGTTAAAAGTTTCAAGGATTTTTAATTTCATTTATTGTGTTGTTCATCATTGTTTGTTTGCTCTTTAGTTCTTCTGGATCCTTGTTAAATATTTCTTGTATTTTCTATATTCTATTTCCAAGATTTTGGGTCATCTTTACTCTCATTTCTCTGAATTGTTTTTCCAGTACACTGGCTATGTCCTCATCATTTGTTTCATCTAGTGGATTTTTAACTGGCTCTTTCATCTGCTGTGTATTTCTCTGTCTTCTCATTTTGCTTAACTTTCTGTGTTTGGGGTCTCTGTTTTGCAGGCTGCAGGTTCATAGTTCCCGTTGTTTTTGGCATCTGCTCTCAGTAGGTAAGGTTGGTTCAGTGGGTTATGTAGACTTCCTGGTGGAGGGAACTGGTGCTTGTGTTCCAATTGATGAGGCTGGACCTTGTCCATCTGGTGGGCAGGATCTCATCTGGTGGTGTTTTGAGGATGGCTGTGAACTTATTATGAGTTTTGGCAGCCTCTCTCCTAATGGGTGGTTTTGTGTTCCTTTCTTGCTAGTTGCTTGGCATAGGGTGTCCAGCACTGTAGCTTACTGGTCTTTGAGTGGAGTTGGGTCTTTGCATTAAAATAGAGATTTCTGAGAGAGCTTTCACCTCTTGATATTAAATGGGGCTGTGAGTTCTTTGGTGAGCCAATGTCCTGAACTCTGCTCTCCCACCTAACAGGCTCAGGCTTGACCCACAGCTGGAGCACCAAGAACTTGTCAGTCACACAGCTTACAAGGAAAGGAAGAAAAGAAAGAAGGAAGGAAAGAAAGAAAGAAAGAAGAAAGAAAAGAAATAAATAAAATAAAGTTAGAATAGAAAAAATATTGTTAAATATAAAAAATTAAAAAGTAATAAAAAAAGAGAGAAAGAAAGAAGAGAGCAAACCAACCAAAGACTAATCTACCAATGATAACAAGCACTAAAATCTATACTAAAAGCAAAACAAAACAAAACAAAAAAGAAGTGGGCAGTCAGAACCCAAGGACAAATGGCAAAAGCAAAGCTATACAGACAAAGTCACACAAAGAAGTATTCACATACACACTCAAAAAAGAGAAAAGTAAACTATATATATATATAACTATATATATATAACTATATATATATAAAAGGAAGACAGCTACCAAATGAATAAACATACCTACCAATGATAGTAAGCTCTAAATACTAAACTACAAGAACATAAAGCCAGAAGCAAATTAGATGCAGAAAACAACCCCCAAGTCTACTTTTGCTCCCAAAAGCCACTGCCTCAATTTTCGGATGATCCATTGTTTATTCAGGTATTCCACAGATGCAGGGTACATCAAGTTGATTGTGGATATTTAATCCTCTGCTCCTGATGCTGCTGGGAGAAATTTCTCTTTCTCTTCTGTGTTCACACAGCTCCTGGTGTTCAGATTTGGATTTAGCCCAGCCTCTGCATGTAGGTTTTCTGAGGGCAACGCTTCCCTACCCAGACAGGTTAAAGGAGCAGTTGATTAGTGGGCTCTTTCTCACTCAGCTGGGGGGAGCAAGGGGCACTGGTTGCAGGGCAAGCCTGCAGTGACAGAGGCTGGCGTGACTTTACAACAGCCTGCGGTGCACCGTGTGTTCTCCAAGGGAAATTATCCCTGTATCATAGCAGCTTGCAAGCTTTATTTATGAAAATATATTTATTCAATATGTGCATTGTAAAGTTCAGGCATCGGTTTTAGGGTATGGGAAAATATTTACAGCCTAGATCCAAATAGGGGTGAGTGCCTCTCAGAAACTTTTGTTACAGGCGGTTGCAGTTCATGGAGAAAAGTACTACACTGGGGCCACCACTTCACAACATTGAGAGGGTGGCAACTTACATCTTCAGGAGCAAAGCCTTTATTGCTTCCTCAAAGACAGGTTTTTCTACCCGAACTAAAGTCTGGAGGTTAGGATCCACATTATTTTACCCTACCTCTCCCTTATACCACCTTCTAAAAAGATGTGAACATTTCATTTGTATGGAGATAAACATGTTTGATAAAGTGTAAAATTTACCTTCTCCAAGGGTGTGTATATTTCAAAAGCAATCAGAACCTTCAGGCACAGTCATCGGTATATAAAAGTAAAAATTTAAGGATATGGTGTGTAGAGAGTTTGAGATTTTGAGATGGAGTTATGTGGTTACCTTAAAATTGTTCAAGTACTCCTACTTGAGAGCTGGTTCAGGCTAAGGTTGTAGGAGGGCTTTTGGAGGTAGGGAAGACAAGTGAACCTGGTTTATGGACATGGAGTGCAGTGTCAAGAGCAATCCATGTGACAGCAAGGAGGGACAATAATGATATCTAAAGCTAATCAAGAAATCCAGAAGAAAGTTCCATTCAAGTGGTGAGGCAAAAAGGCAGAATCCAGATGTGAAGAATGTAGATGGAAATGGGGAGATGTCATATTAGAGCAGGGAGTTTGGAACCCTGAAAAATGAAAGAGGCCTCAAGCACAAAGTATGATTATACTTTTTGTTCTCTTATGGCTACAAGTGCTCATCTCAGACCCTTCTGGGCTTGGCAGGGAAAGTGTTATTAGAGTTGAGAACATCCCAGATACTGCCTTCTGGCATTTTGTCCCTGGGATGAGGGGAACCAGGGTTCCTCACATTCATCTAATTATCTGAGGCACATCCTGAAGAAGGAAGTAGGTTCTAGACACATTGCCACTAGATACCCTCACTCCTGCTAGTGTACTTGTAAGACTCAAAAATTGGGGAATTTTTTTTCCATCTCTAAGTGGAATAGTAGACTTTCACTGGGACCAATTTTGAAAAGTCTTTGGAGTTGGTCTTTTCCCATGATATCTCTCAGAACAGTGAAAGAGGCTTTAATTCTGACACATGGAGACTGTATTCTAGGTAAAAATCTGGTTTTGGGGACATTATACAGGTCTCTAAGGTCCAAAAGTATGTACTTCAACTTTTATTTTGTTTTTGTTGCTCTTGTGTTGCTTTGTTCAGAATACATGTATTAGGACAGAGTGAAATATTGAAACATGATAAAGCCCATGGTAATCAAGCATTAACCCCCAGATTATGGAATAGTTTGATAGACAAAGGGGGTTCCAACTGTTGAATTTCTGACACCATATTCAGCATTGTGTGGATGCCACTGATGGAAAGTACATGAGACAGAAATTCTACCCCAGATGTTCACCCCAATGTGATTGTTGTAGCAAACAGCTTAAAATATCCCAGAAAATTAGCTCAAGGGATTATGTAGAGATACCATGCATGTAGATCAAGACTATCCAATTCAGAGGGCAAATAAGGGCTAAAAATGGTATTTCCAGCTATTTATAGTGTTCAAGAATGCCTAGAAGGCTGCCTCTCACACTTTATCACCACGGGGATGAATATATAGAAGGAGAGAATAGAATTGTGGTTACCAGAGGTAGGGAGGTGGGACAAAGGGGAGATGTTGGCCAAAAGTTACAAAGTTGCAGTTTTATAGGATAAAAAAGTCTAGCAATCTAATGTACAGCACAGTGAGTAGAGTTATTAATATTGTATTGAATCCTGTAAATTTGCTAAGAGAATAGATTTCAGGTGTTCTCACCACACATACACATGCACACAAAATGGTAACTATGAGATGAGATAGATATATTAAGTAGTTTGACTATAGAAATTATTTCACTATGTATATGTATATTAAATCATGATTTATACCTTAAATACAATTTTGTTAAAATCATAAAAGATCAATAACAACACAACAAAGAAATGGCATTGAGACAGTGTAAGTAACATTTCTGAAAGGCCCCTCTCCCTGGTGGGGTTTATATGACTTTGGAGGTCTCACCAAGGACTCCAGGTGGGGCTGCCTAAGATCTGGTCACAGTTATGTCAATCAGACTTACAGAGATGGGTTTCAGATTGACAACTACTCACCCAAGGTGTGGAAGAATGCAGTCTATGTGGCATGTTGTCTTGGATCTGCCGGCCTGGAGACGAACCACTCTGAGCAATTCTGTTAATGGGAGTGGTGGGGAGGTGGGGGTGGTAGGATGTACAAATTTTTTTAAACTCCAAGATATCAGTCTCTTCAATCTATAGAGGTCTCAGACACCTTCTCCCAATTATTTCCAAACAGTGTTTTTTGAATCTTGACCATGAAAGATGTAGAACCTTACAAGTTAGCTGTCTCTGACAGAACCTGTAGTTTCAGAAATATCTCCATCCAGGACAAACTGTTGGGCACAGTGATCTTGCAATGAGCACCTGGGATAAATAGGACCAGAAGGTGCAGGGAGCTCAGGGACATCTGGGCTTATGTTATTTCTGGCACTTGGGTGTAAAAGCAGTTGCATCCATTGAGGATGCCTTTATTTTTAATGTATACCTTACATGTGAGATCAATGTATACTTCACTACACCCACTTATTTTCATTTCACTTAATCTTTACAATCACCAGTAAGGTAGAAATTATGAATGTCATTTTTAAATAGGGAAATTGAGGCTCAGAGTTATTAAACATTTTGTCCTTGATTACACAGTCAAACAAAGAACCAATCAGTAAGGAAACACACATCCAATGATACCTCTACATTAATAGTGACCCCAAATGCAAATGTGATACTTTGCCCACATTCACTTGATGATAAAATGATGATAGTTACAGTCACTGAGCGTTTATCATTTGTCAGGCATGTGCTATGGCTATTCTTCTGATTGAAAAAAGTATCTAATTATCTCATTTACCATGAAGTATTAGACATTGAAAATAGCTTAATGAAGTCTGCTCTCAGACCGTTTTCCACTTTTAAAGAGATATATGAGTAGAGAAATGCATAACCTAAAGGAATAAATGACTGTGGAATTTTAAGTTGTATAATAGGTAGTGCAAGAAAAATTTGGAGGTCAAAGATGCTTCCAGAAGTCACTCTTTCTCCTTCTACCAGATCATTCCATAATCAGTTTTCCAACCTCAATTTTAGTTAAAATAACCCTAAAGCAAATGCAGATCTGAAGAAAAGTTTGGTAGATTTAAGTTCTTGAAAAAGCTTTGTGTGCATAGAGTCAAGCAATAAACAATCCTAATCTAGTTATCATGTCTAAAATTTCAGTATTGGAAATTAATTTCTTGGAGTCTTCAATTAATTTTATCTCAAAATCCAAATATTCTGAAAGGTCATATACTTTCAGATATTATCAGTTACACTGTGCTGTGAATGGGATTATTGTTTATTGGTTCTGAAAGTTAGTTGAAAAGCCTTCTACACTGAGAAGTAGAGACCAAAAGAAAGTAGTTGGTTGATATATTTAAACAGAGCTCTAAGGGGGAATCTTATAAGACTGGGGGTGGGTGGCAGTGGGGAATGGCTGCATAGTGCATCTGGAAGCAATATCACAGGGAGGAGTAACAGAAATGAAAGGAGTTCTGGACGTCGGGTTTAAGTCAGGGGCCCCAGTCACAGGTAAGGGAGGATGGAAGACAGAGCCCACTGCCATGAAGTCTTGGTTTAACTTTAGCTCTGCTGTATCTTTCTGTCTGGACCACTTCCTGAACATTTAAATCTGTTTCTTCAACTCTAAAGTGAGAAAAATAGTAATGGAGGAGAGGGATTATTATGTGGATGGAATTAGGTAAAATCATTTGAAGAGGGTAAAGAACTGTACAGATATGTTGGCAGGAATTGTTGAATGATGAAACCAGCAAGAATGTGGTGAGGTTGAGACTTTGGCAAGGTCTCAGTCTTGATGAGACAAGCAGCGTTTTCCTAAAATGGCAACCTGAAAAATCCCATGCCGGACAGTTTGTGGATTAACTTTTCCATGCTGGTGTGAACTCACACAAATCACATATCAGTAGCCTGCAGGAAAACAGTACAGGCCAATGAGAGCATGATGTGCAACCCCTGGAGGCTCTGTAGCATCTGTGGCCTGTGTGCCAGGTGTTCATAAAAAGAACCTTAATCTTTAAGGTGATTGCACTAAACCCTGGTTTCAAGTGACTGTTTTTGGAAAAAATGACTTGGGAACAATGATCTTTACTGAGAAGATTCCTCTTATCCAACAAGACAGATGGTTAATTTGGCTGAATTGGGTGAGGAGTCAGGAAACCTAATATAGATATGCCAGATGCAGCTTTTGAGTAAAGGCCTATAACCACTGGTAAACTCTATTTCCACAGACAAAATGGATGCAGTCTTTATGGCTGAACTTTCAGCATCTTGTCCAAAAAACTGACTCACAACCAACTTTTTAATGAATAAATGATGACCAGCTTTATTTCATGCTTTTTGAACTCTTTTTCATAATTAAATCCAGTATTACTTTATATTTCCTTTATGTTATAGATTTCCCTGCATTTCCTGGGTCTGCTGCAGTGGGTTGGCAGGTAAGCTTCTGTGGTCAGTGGATGAGCTGACCTATTGATTTTTTTTCCTAGTTCACAGACATCATCGTGCAGAGGACATGCCATTCATGCTGAATTGATCTGTGACCCCTGTTGTCTTCCAATAAACACTCAGGACTCACAAATCTCAGATTTGCATCCTCCATCCAAATATTAATGTTATTTACTGCAAGTGTAGCCTCAGGATGTGGGGAATTTTAGGTTTAAGTATGCCTGGATGAATATGCCAAGTGGCATATTCTAGTACATACAGAATGATATCCAAGTGTCTTGTTTGTTCAAAAATACAATTTAAATTAAATTACATTTCTCCCTAAACCCACCCCACCATACTTGCATTCACATCTCCAGACCAGAAAGTAGTCACACTTGAACTATCAGCAAATAAAATCAGAGACACAATCAAAACTTTGGGTGTTGAGAAGAGTCAGACATATGGGACCATGGACTAGAAATTGTTTGAGTCTGTTTAATAGGTATAAGATGGGCACCCTTTCTGACTCCCCATCTGTATCAAAACCTGAGGTCCCCAGTATACTGCTGCCTGAAATATACCTTTGAAAAGGAATAAAGTTTAATTATTTATTTAGATTTTTCTTTTCATAACAAAAGATTAGTCATGATATAAGAAAATAGGAAGGTAGCAGTGGTGAAATGCATCATTTCTGGAATCAAACAGAAATGAAATCAAATCTTGGCTTGGTCCCCACAAGCTTTCTAACTATGACTAAGTTACAGAGTGTCTGACTACCCAGTTTTTCACCCATAGATTGGGATTAAGAACACTACCTTCACCTATCAAAATACTAATGACATTTTTCACAGAACTAGAACAAACAAACCTAAAATTTGTTTGGGAACACAAAAGACCCCGAATACCCAAAGCAAACTTGAGAAAAAAACAGAGCTTGAGGTATTATGCTCTCTGACTACAGATTATACTACAAAGGTACAGTAACCAATACACTATGGTACTGGTACAAAAACAAACACATAGATTAATGGAGCAGAATAGGAAGCCCAGAAATAACCCACATACTTATGGGCAATTAATCTACAACAAAGGAAGAAAGAATGTTCAATGGAGAAAAAGCAGTCTCTTCAATCAGTGGTGCTAGGAAAACTGAACAGTTACATGTAAAAGAATGAAATTAGAAAAATTTCTCACATGATATACACAAATAAATTCAAAATTTATTAAAGACCTAAATGTAAGACTGGAAACTATAAAACTCCTAGAAGAGAACATAGGCAGAACACTCTTTGATGTCTATCATAGCAATATTTTTCCATCTGTCTCATAAAGTAAAGGAAACAAAAGCAAAAATAAACAAATGAGACCTAATTAACCTTAAAAGCTTTTGCACAGCAAAGGAAACCATCTACAATATGAAAAGACAACCTACTGAATGATAGAAGACATTTGAAAATGATATGACCGATAAGGAGTTAATATCAAAATTATATAAACAGGGGCTTCCCTGGTGGCACAGTGGTTGAGAGTCTGCCTGCTGATGCAGGGGACACGGGTTCGTGCCCCGGTGTGGGAGGATCCTGCATGCCGCGGAGCAGCTGGGCCCATGAGCCATGACTGCTGAGCCTGTGTGTCCGGAGCATTTGCTCCGCAATGGAAGAGGCCACAGCAGTGAGAGGCCCACGTACCACAAAAAAAAAAAAAAAAAAAAAAAAAAAATATATATATATATATATATATATATACACATACATATATATGTAAACAGCTCATACAACTCCATATCAAAAAAACAAACAACCCAATTAAAAATGGGCAGAAGACCTGAAGAGATATTTTTCCAAAGAAGACATACAGATGGCCAAGAGGCACATGAAAGGATGCTCAGCATCACTAATCATCAGGAAAAGGAAAATCAAAATAATAATGAGATATCACCTCACACCTCTGAGACTGGCTATTATCAAAAAGGTCACAAATAACAAATGTTGGTGAGAATGTGGAGAAAAGGGAACCCTGTATGCTGTTGGTAGAAATGTAAATTGGTGCAGTCACTATGGAAAACAGTATGGGCTTTCCTCAAAAAGCTAAAAATAGGGGACTTCCCTCATGGTACAGTGGTAATGAATCTGCCTTCCAATGCAGGAGACACAGTTTCGATCCTTGGTTAGTGAATTAAGATCCCACATGCCTCAGGGCAACTAAGCCCCCACACCACAACTATTCAGCTCGCACACCTCAACTAGAGTCTGTGTGCTGCAAACTACAGAGCCCACACACTCTGGAGCCTGTGCGCCACAACTAGAGAGAGAAAACTTGCATGCCACAACTAGAGAGAAGCCTGCTTGCTGCAACAAAGGTCTCACATGCCTCAGTGAAGATCCTGCATGCTGCAACTAAGACCCAATTGAGCCATTAAAAGAAAAAAAAAACTAAAAATAAAACTAAAAATAGAACTATGATATGATTATGCAATTCCACTTCTGGGCATATAATTGAAGAAAATGAAAACCCTAATTTGAAAAGATACATGCACCCTAATGTTCATAGCAGCATTATTTACAGTAACCAGGATATGGAAACAACCTAAGTGCCCATTGATAGGTGAATGGATAAAGAAGATGTGGTACATATATACACAATGGAATACTACTCAATCATAGAAAAGAATGAAATCTTGCAATTTGCAACAACATGGATGGACTCGGAGGGTATGATGTTTAGTGAAATAAGTCAGACACAAAAAGACAAATACTGTTCATTATCATTTATATGTGGGATCTAAAAAATAAAACAAACAACTGAATATAACAAAGCAGAAACAGTCTCACAAATACAGAAAACAAACTTGTGGTTACCAATGGGGATAGGGAAAGGGGAAGGACAAGTTAGGGCTCGGAGATGAAGAGGTCAAACTCCTGTGTATAAAATAAATAAGCTCTAATTATTTATGATACAGCATAGGTAATATAGTCAATATTTTATAATAATTTTAAATGGAGTATAATCTATAAAAATTCTGAATCACTATGTTGTATATCTGCAATTAATATAAATCAACTATACCTCATTAAAAATACATATTGAAAAAAGAATATTTACCTCATGGTGTTGCTTAGGGTGCTATTTGAGTCAGAGTAGAAAGCACACTGTGTATATATGGTACCCATAATTTATGTTTGACTAATAAAAGCTATGACAATAGCACACAAGTAAAGATATGATGGCCCAGGAGGTAAAGTATGTTCCTCTAAACCCTCAGCTCATTATTGACAAAATGTAGCCTCATAGTCATATCCCCTGACTAAGCAGTACATGTGGAGGAGAGGCGGTTGCAACAGATAAGCCCACACAGAGGGAAAGGAGAGATTTGCCCTCATGCTAAAGATTGGCCATTGATACTGACCAATATCATTCACTTTTTTGAACCTCATGTTTTACACAACACTGGTCTCTCTCTAAGTCTGTACCCATTACAAATATGGGGATGTGGCTGCATTAAGGCTGGTATTCCTCCATTGCCCTATGGGACTTGGCCATGGTTCCTCAGACAAAGTTCAGGTCACAGGAAATGATGAAGAGACCATTGAGGAGTTGTATACTTTCCCATCTATTTTCCCACCAGAGATTCTCTTTTCTTTCCACAGATGTCCTTTCCTTCCATAGAGTTTAGTGCCCTGCTGTGTTGCCTGATGAGTACCAAGGCAGCCCATTGCAAATTTTACCTTTAATGCCCCTCATTCTCCTCAACACATCCTGACTACTCAGTCCTCTGGTCCATTCTTTCAAAGGAAAGTCATTCACTCTAACCATAACTCTGAGTTTTACCTCTGATAAAGGTCTCTCTTCTTACCACCAACACATTGGAAATTTAAAAACTTGACTGAGATCTGTAGAGAAGTTTCTTGAGCCAATGGGACCTTCCACATCTCTCTGATAATTCTCTGTATACTTTCCCAAATCAAGGTAGCTTGTTCTGGTTGTACGTAAAACTTAAAATAACTAGACGGATGAATGGTGAAAGACTAATCAGGGTTTAAATGTCAACACCATCTCCACACCTTAAAACCACACTGTGGGGTAGAATGGGCAGTAGATACATGTAGAATATTTTGCCTAATGTGAAACTTGAGAGGCACTAGGGTGTAGGGCTTATGAACTTGACTCTCAAATCAACTACCAGGGTTGTATCCCAGCTCTGTAACTTTCTAGCTGTGTGACCTTGGACGATTATCTTGATCTCTCTTTTCTTGTTTCTTTATATGTAAAATGAGAAATAATTGCATTTTCCCTACAATGTTGTAAGTGTTAAGTGAATTGCACTAACACAGTGCTTAGAATGGCCACTGGCTCATGACAAATGTGCAGTGAGATTCAGCTTTTATTAATGCAGGACTGAGTCTAATGACTTTGGCATCAGATAGACTATGGTTGGAGCCTTGGATCCTTAACCTCTGGGACTATGAACAAGTTATTAACCTCCCTATGCCAGTTTCCTAATCTGTAAAAAAGCAGCATTAATAATGCCCATTACATTTATAGGGAAGTTGTGATGATTAGATGAAATACCTTGCTTAGCACAGCATATATACACAATGAGAGTAACTACTGATTACTAATGAATTAAACTGATGTTCCATGGTGAACCAGTGTTTAGAAAAATCAGCGTTATTCTATTTATGTGGTTATTCTCATAAAGTCCTGGGGAAATGACACATTTCAAAGTCTTGCTCAGATGCATCTTTATCTGTAGCCTACTTAACCAAACACCCCGGTTTCCCATAATCCTGGTTGTGAACGGTCCACATTGATTTATGGTGCATTTGTTTGCATATAGTTTATCTCTGCTGAAAGGAAGAGACTGTCATATATACTTCTTTTCCTTTGCCCCACAGTTTGGCAGAATGTCCTGCAACAAAGTAAACAAATACTGGTCCTTTAAATTCTCCCTTAGATGTCATCAATTTTCCTCCTCTATAGCTGTTTATTTTGCTACTGTTTCAGTGGCATGCTCTAAACATGATTAACAGTCCTTTTCGTTCAGTTGCAAGCACAGTAACTTCTAGGTGATACATGGAAAGGGCACACGGGAAAGGTAGGCTTCAGATACCACAAGCTTCTTCTTTTTTTTTTTTTTTTTAATCAAATAGCTTGAATGAGAAGTTCCAATGCTGCTTTTAGTCTCAGGACAGAGCCAAGACCCTCATGGCCTGTGCTCATGCCAGTTAAGCTCTTCATGGATCTGATTCAACTTGACACAGTTCTCTTCTCTTTGCCCCCAAATGACTGATTTCTTCAGAAAATAGATGTCTGTAGAAGTTAGAACAAAATACTTAATATCCTGTTCAAATATTGCTAAGGGAATTTTTCAGCACCTTTATCTGATTAAGAGTATGCAAGGTTGATTCTTACTTAAAACATTTATCTCTGTCCATATTTTTCCCAAAATTTGGAATTCAATCATTATTGTAGTCTGAAATCTTTGTAATTTTCCTTAGTTTTTGCAGTCCAACAACAATGATGGCTTTGGTTGGGTCAACTCAAACTTCTTGACAATACAAGTACAATAGGCCTAGGCACTCATGAAAATGCACTCTTGGTACTAGTCTAGGAAGATGATTCTGCCTGAGTTACAGCTGGACAGGGTACCTTAACAAGTACAAGTCTCATGCAGAGATCATCAAACAAAACCCAAGTGTAGCCTGTAGTCCCACGCAATACAGCCTTAACATGTGTTGGACTCAGTGAAACACAACTCAGCAACCAAGGGTAATTTTAAAAGAGTTAAAATGTAGTTTCTTTCTTTCATTAGATTTTTCAAAGACCATAAAAGAGTTCCCCACTAGTAACTCATAGCAACTTTTCATAACATTTTTTTCCCTCCACTTTTGCTACAATTTAGGCTGGTGTAAATTGATGTAAGCGTTAAAGGGGTAGGAAAATAGAAAACTATGAAGGTAAGGATAAAGTTTTCCCTAACAAGTGGGGACACAAAGAAGGGATATAGGTAAGCCCGATAATATTGGTAGTATTCCCCAATTAGTATAGATTTGTTATTATCTTACATTATTTATAATAACATAGAATAATCTCCTAACATGTGTACATACTACACACACACACACACAACAGATGGAAATGTTATAAAAATTAATACACCCTTACTGATTGATTGGTTTAGTAAGCAGAAGGTGTGTATGTTCTCTCTATGATCCACACACCTTGGAGAGGAAATGGGGTAGTTATTCATCCATCCATCCATTCATTCATTCATTTATTCACAGATTTCCTTTGGACACTTACCAGAAGTCAGGCACTTTTCTGGGGACTGGGGTTAGAGTTTTGAACATAAGAACCAAGCTCCTGATCCTAGGGAACTTACATTTGTTGGGCAGAGGGGTGATGATAAATATATACTGTAAGAAATGTTATGAAGAGCAGGATAAAGGGACCGGAAGGGGTGCTATTTTACATGGGTCATCAAAAACATTTTCTCTAAAGAGGACACATCTGTGCAAAGACAGAACCAAGAGAGAAATGAGATTGGAGGCAAGATAGATGGGCTGATGGGAGGCAGCAACAAGCCAGCATTGCTTTTTAATACCTTCATTACATTTATGAAAGGAATACTTTTTTGTCCTTTTTCTTTCCT
This sequence comes from Stenella coeruleoalba, assembly GCF_951394435.1. Taxonomy (NCBI): domain Eukaryota; kingdom Metazoa; phylum Chordata; class Mammalia; order Artiodactyla; family Delphinidae; genus Stenella; species Stenella coeruleoalba. The sequence goes on from NC_137160.1 coordinate 37,059,396, forward strand.
TCTTTTATTATTTTTTTCTTAAGAAATCCTGTGCTTCTTGAAATGTGAAATAGGTGAAGGAAAATACAGTTTGGGACCATTAATTGTGCTTTCTTATTGAGTATATAAATTTGATGTCAAATGGGCCTGGCTGAAATGGTATATATTTATTTCAAAAATATCATTTCTGTGAGGCATTGCTGCATCATCCTATTGATTTAGGAATTGGAGTGACTGTGCCTGATGCTTTTATGAAAGGCAGGCTATTAACAAACTAAATTGAAAAACTGGTGAGTCTGCCTTTCCAGGCCCAATCCAGCAAGCTGCCCATATGAGGCTTAAATGGGAAAATACTGTAAAAAAGACTAATTTTAATGCAACAGACTCCTCCTTGCAATCCATAAACCTTATATGCTGTGAGGAAAAAAAAAATCCTACAAGATAGAATTTTCATGCTTCTGTAGCAATCTCCCTCTGGTTTCTCTCCTATCCATAGCAACATTAATCTTTTCATTTTAGAAATTGACTCTCTTTGACTTTGTTGAACATTAGGATTAAAATCTTGTGCAAGACAAGATAGCTTTAAGAGAGTCAGAGAAATCATGGGTGCTAATGCAGAAATCTGCTGGGAGTGCCCATGCAGTGAAGTTCCTACAGAATTCCTAGTGTGAGGCTAGAGGCTTAAACCTAGGCTGTTAAGGCTGGGAGTTATTAGATTTTACCCCTTTCAAGTTCAACTTCTTTTTTTTGCAGACAGAAACTGAGGCACAGATAAGGGATGACACTTGTCTACTATCACACAGCCAGACTAGTGGCAGAACTTACATCCCAGAGCTGTTTCCAATCAACCTCTTTTATATCTCACCTTCCTGTGGCCCATATATCAAGGTGGATGATCCAGGTGAGTGCTTGAAAAGTATTTGGAATTTTAAATACAGCAAAATGATTTTGTGAATTCACAGGAAATATACTTGGGTTTTTGATGAACAGAAAAGGGGCTTGTTGGTGGCTCCCTGTCCCTACACACTGTGCGCTCATGCTGTTCTGTTCCTCTGATACCAAATGGTTTTGATCCTAATTGACACAAGATGGGTTTGTCACCGTGAAAAGCCACTGAACATTTTTCACCAATCATTCCAAAGATTATTCAATGGGACACTTCTTTTTATGATAGAGCTAAAACTTAGATATTGTATGGAGTCAGTTTTTTTTTTCTTTTTTAATCCACATTAGAGAAAATGACGACTCCACAGACGTATATTGAAAACCTTATGTGTTCTCAACACTTCATCATGTTACTCATGAGGTTACAAAAGAAAGAGGTAATGTAGCTTCTGTTTCCTGCTTGAAGGGCCCCATGCTCAGCTGGAGGAGGGGATGAAGGACCCAGTGGTGGGGGTGTAGAAGAGTCCAGCTGTATGCCTCAGGGTCTGGGAGCTGGAGAAGACCAGCGAGAAAGAAAAGATGAATGGAGCAAATATGGAGCCTCCTCTCCCATGGATGAGGTTATGTAAATTTCTCTGTAGCCTCTGCTTAAGGATGATCTGGGGATGAGGTATATCTATATAAAACTGCCTGGAGTAGAACTAGCACCACATCTACCATATGGCATGTGATGTGTTAGGGGGACATTTCTCCTTCTTCTCCTCTCTACCTCCCTCCCTCCCTCTCTCCCTTCCGTCCTCTCCCTCTCCCTCCATCCCTTGCATCCTTCCCTCCATTCCTCTCTTCCTACTTCTTTTCCTTATCCTCTCTTCCCTTCCTCCTTTTTTCCATTCTTTCCACTAACTTGATAACAATGTCTGCAAAGTCACTCCTGCAAATAGAGGCAATTATGAAAGAAAGGTATTCTGAAGGGAGCACAGAAATCTTTCTCATTATGTTAGGAGGATTCTGTCCCTTCTAGAAAGGAAGAAAGGAGCACAGTAAGTGACAGCTCTTCCCTAAGGAAAAACATGCTCTGGAGATGTACCTGGGCTCAATTTCTCATTCTTCAGAAGTTGGGTGACCTTGGGCTTCCCTGTTGTGTGCAACCCTGGTCTCGGGGATATGTTTTGGTGACATGCAATGAAAAGTATCTGCTTGTCCCTTACCCTGCATTTTGTTTAAGTTATACTTCATTAAAGCAGACAGCGCTCTGAATTTTTCTCATTTTCCCTCACTAATCCTTAGTTTACCCTCTCCCATTCACCCTCCCTTTCTACTTTATGTCCTCCTCCTCCTTCCCTCCCTCCTGCACCACTCATACTCATTTCTACTCTCTGGAATTTCAAACAACTTCCAACTAGACACAAAGAAATCCCTTTTCCATGCACAGACAGACTTTAGACTGGTGGCCCCATTGCATTAGCATGCAATAAAAGCCAGCAGGGGGTGCAACTCCCGCTGTTATCCTGGGTCTCTGTGCCTCAGGGATGCTGGGAAGGTTCCCAGGGTACAGCTCCTCTCTATTGTAGTGAGGCAATTGCACGCTTTGGTGACAGCTCTGCAGCCTCAATGCCAGCTGTACTCTTTGTGAAAAGAGAGGGCAGAGGTTGGCACCATGCATCCTATGATCTTGCAGGAGTTTCCTGGTTTTACTTGCCTCTTCCATTGGCCTGAGAACTGCTTGAAATTCCTAACTTTTTGTCTATCCGGAGTTAGACAATTTATATTGAGGGGAGCATTATTTCTAGAAATTCCTCATGAAAAATATAAAGGGTGGCTCATCAGACATTTACACTGCCCCACCTGCTTGCCAATCCTATATGAGAAAACTGCAGAACAGTGATTATAGAAGAAGAAAATGAGGGTTCCACCTTTCGGCAGCTAGACAGGTTTTCAATATAATATATTGCCAGTGGAGCTCCTGGGTTATTCCAATGCCTGGTGTTGCAGGACTTCAACACCCAGAGTTCAAGTTCCTCCTGGACCCACGCTGCACCAACATAAACTCTACTGTCACCATGGACTCAGATGCACTCCCTCCACTGGCGGCCTATGGCTCTATCACTGTCACCATCTCTAAAGCTGTCACAGATCCTTCACCCCAGTCTTCTCTGGCATAGAGTCACCATGGCCCTCATGCTTGACAAATGATGGTTAACTAGTTCTTTGTTTAAACCTGTGACAAAGGGGTCTATCGAGGGGAGTGAATTGAATCCAGCACATACACACCCCCTGAGCCTGTCAGCTCTTGTTGCTTCTACTTTGCAAGAACCCAGAGAAAACAGAGCAGAAATGTGGGCAAGTTCCAGTTCCCTCCTATATGATACTGCCCTCTCTCTAGAGAGGGAGTGGACAGAAATAAGCAGGATAATAATCCATGAAAAAGAAAAAAAAAGAATGGGCTGTCAATTCCAGATAGAATTAGGACAATTGATGTATACAGGTCTCTTGGTGAGAAGATGTCATATAGCTGTATTCTACCCCAAGTTATTTGCCTAAAATCTACCTTCTCTCCCACAGTCAATTCAGATCTGAATCTATCCTTCCAGACACATGCAGATTCCTCGAGGTCATGCAGTCTTACAGCCTCCTCTTTAAGAGAAGTCACTGATGTCTGGATTACAAATCACTACTTAATATGATATTAAAGCTCTCTAATCGACCAACTTCTAAGTAGAGGAAATTAATGTTTAAATAAAAGCAGGGGAGTTTATGGTTGCATAAAGGTAGCTATTCCTGACCACAGAGGGTGGTCTGGTCCTGAGGAGGATGAGAAAGGGAGGGCTTGTGGTCCTTGCTCTCAGACGTCCTCTAGAGGAAAACTGAGCATCATGTGTTCAGGCTGCTTTGTTCTCTTAAAGGACCTAGTCAGCCAACTTGAGGTTCTCATGATTCTGGTCCTCCGATGGTCCAAGAGGATGACTTCTGACAGCTACAATATCCTCTTGAGTATTCTTTTAAAATTATTCTTACATCCATCTCTTCTCACCAAGGGTACTTGAAGGCCTGAGCAGTGCCACCCCAGGCCTGAACAATTACAATAACCCCTCACAGAGCACTCTCCTTACCTGGCCACAGTCCATGATACTCCTATACAATGTTTCTATGAGAACACTCTGGACACTTCCTTCCTTGTAACATTTCCATGATCCCCGGGTCTGCTGGATGGAGTCCAAACTCCTGGGCTTGGCATTCAAGGCCATGAACTCTATAGCCTCAAATCCCACCTCCAGATTTATTGCCTCCATTCTCCTGTATGTCCCTGATAAATCACCGCTATAGGGGTCCCACCTCATGCCATGGACCTGGCCTTCCTCCTAAGTTTATGCAGCATTGCCTAGTAAGAGAGACAAGGTATGATATAGGGACATGATCACCAGATAGGCATTGGACAGAGGGATTTGAATACTACTTCTGCTGCTTCCTTAATCTGTCACCTTTACTTAATTATTTAATATTTTTCTGAGGCTGCTTCCTCAACTTTAAGCTGGGTATAATCATTCATTCGTTATTAGGTTGTTGTGTGGATTCAGAAGCTAATGAATATATAATAAAGTATCTAGCACATAGTAGGGGCTTAATGCATAGCAATTATGATGATGATTTTACTCCTGTGTACTCCCTCTAACCCAGCCAACCCATCTTGAGGACGTTGTTTAAATTTTACTCACACCGTGGAACTTTTCTGATAGTAGTAACTTTGGTTGACTTTTATTCCTTCTAAAATATTTTAGCCTATTTTTTAAAACACTTAATTGGCACTTACTTCTCTGTATTAATTACCTAGTCATGGACATACCATTTGTATATCCAACAGGATGAAGAGAGACTGTCTCCCACCTCTGTCTTTTCTTCCACCCCACCTAAAGGTATTTTCCTGCATTGGTTCTTGAGCCAGTCCCCAGTGATTCAGAAAATGCTGAAGATGCTCTGACCTTCCATGCAGTAACTACTTTCTCTGTTAACATGATCCAGAAGATGTCCTTAGTATTTTCAGGTAAGCTTTCTGCAACCATGATCCTAAACTGTCAAAACACAGGTCAAACCATATGCTCCCAATTCTTTTCCTTTGCTTTCACACTTTGTTTGAATTTCAAATTCAACATCCCCCAATTCTTGCAAATATGAGCTTCAATCAAGGCTCTTATATATGACTCTTTGTTCCAGGCACCTATGTGGTAATCCAGACATTGTGTAGGAATGAGGTTTAGCCTGTGAACCCCAGCTTGATGACCTGGGAAGCACCTCCTAGAAAGAGACTCTTTCCAGGGTTGTCTCAATGTTCAAAGATCAACAGCTGTTCAAAGCCCCTATTTCTGTGTTCTTATTGCCCTGGGCATTCCTTCTGTGCCAGCTTAAGCCCCTGGCACTGGCTGTTATTTACTTCCATGGGAAAGAGAGGATGTAATCACTTTGAGTGCTGAACCTCACTATTAGCCAGCCTGCTCATAAAGCTGTTTGCTAGGCAGATCTAGTCAAAGGTGCCTTCCCTACCTGCTTTGCTCTGCTGGGCTGAGTGAGCTTTATGCAGCTAACCACCAAATCCAAGATACAAGGTAATACATTCTACAAGGTGGTATATTCCAGCCTTCTATGCCCCTTCCCAAGAATGTTTACATTTCCAGCTATGGATGAGGTGTTTTCTAAACAGAGGTGATCTGATTATTAGACTGATTGAACAAAAAAATTTCCATGGAAGACCCATGCATGCAATTACAAAGGCATGATGGCTTTGTGAGTCTGGGCTATGTCAGAGGCAACTCTGTGGCAGGCAGGCAGGTGGACAGCCTTTGGAGTTTTGATGTGAGCAGGGAACTTAAGGCTTCCACCCACCCCTGATATTCACTTTTCTGTGACCTTGGGAATGTCACTTATCCTTGTGAGGATTAACGAGTTAATCTCAGGGGAAGTACTTTGAGATCACTGGCTGACAGGTGCTATATAAGTACAAAGTATTATTATTAAAATGTCACTGTACTGGCTGCGTTTCTTCTTGAGGGCACGGAGGCAGGAATGACAGCCCTGGGTGAGTGGATAAGGATTACATAAGACAAGGAAGTACAGAGTTCTGCCACGGAAAGTTCTACCTGCTAATACTACTCCCCTCCACTTCTAACCCCACTCAGTAATCTTCTCACTTGTCTCTGAACAGAGGCAAGCTTTATTTTCCTAAAATGAACTCTGCAAAACAGTTTTAGCCAGAGGCTCTATAACCATATATCTTTTTGGTCCTTGGAAGTAGAGGTCAGAAAAACTTATTTTATCATCTCTAACACCTCCATTTTCCCCTCAACAAACCCAGAAATTTCCCTCTGGCTTTTCCCACACACATACAGAAATAAAAATATAGGGAGAATTGGTAAGCCTGGGGTCTAAAACAATAATGGTAGAAATTCAAACTTCTGTTAGCAGAATCTTCCATCTTCTCTTTATGTCTCATTTTTAGTTTATCTTTTTTCCTAAATCAAAAAGAAAGTTTGAAGAAATAAGATATTATTTATGAAAATTTCTAACACATAGTAGATACTCAAAAAATTGATGAATGAGTGATTTGTATTCAGTCACCCTGGCTATCAAAATTCTAGGACATATCAAATTATCAAAAAAAAATCAACAAATAGCTATGGAGAGCTATGTCCTTTGAAAGAAACCTAAAATGTGAAGGACCTAATGGTTCCCCTCAAAGAACATCTTGTGTGGTTTTGGAGGATATATTTACCCAGGGGGAAAGGCAAGGAGTTTGCGGGTTTGGGGGGGAACTTTATGGTGATAAGATATTATCAGTGACAGGGACAGCAGGAAACATATAGCTGGGGAAAGAAGAAAAACAAGTCAGAAGACAAGATATACAGCAAGTAAGGATCTAGGAAGAACTTCAGCGTGCAAGCAACATTTTTGAAGGGATCAAAGATGGATCAGTCTATACCCAAGTGTCTACAGATTACCAGGTGGATTGCTTCCAACTGAGGAGTGGTAGAGAGGTTGCCAGTGGTCTTCCTTAGCCCCAGCTGTAGCCCAGCAAGTTAGAGAAGGGTTTTAAAAAATTAGTTTGTGTGTTAGTTTTGTTGTTTGTTTGTTGTTGTTTTCTTAAAATAAGTATTTTGTGACCTTTATATAGGGAACAAAGTCACCCAGAGCAGTTGCTGCACAGCCTTGTATACAGCCTTGTATATTTCTTTGTTCAAAACTCCTAGAAAACCACGGCCAGTTCCTGCCTGAAAAGTCAGTCTAGTTCCAAGGAGGAGGCTTAAAATCCTCTCTTTGTTACAGGTTGTAATCCAAAGAGGGCTCAACTTGTGGAATATCAAACCTTAACAGGACTGAGTTCTTCCATGCAGAAATAGTATGTTACCAATGCAAGCTCTAGGTAGGACACAGAAATACTTCTCTATTTACAGTTGTGTGTGGTCAACTGTTCTTATTTGTTTTTAATTATTACCTTATCAGTATTGCTAGTCTATGTGTAACTTTCCTTGGCACCATTTTGAGGTTTTCTCATGGAGAGAGACAACTACATGAATGGATTGAAAGACACAGAGCAAAAAAAAAAAAACTATAATTTTGTGAAAGAGCTCATCTCATTTATTGCATCCCCTTTGTATCCTCCTTCTACTCTGTCAACCAGGTGAATGCTCACTGTTGAGCTGGGTTCCAAAAAACCCCAGGACATGTGTCCCCTTCAAACAACCTTCCTCCCCAAAAAGAACCCCTTTCTTATTACCTGTTGGTGCATCACATCCTCAATGCTTCTGTGTGATTAACTAGGGTATTGATAGTTATCAAGATTGCACCTCTTTCATAGCAGTACGATTTTAACAATCAAATCAATGTGTTTCCCTAAGGGAAATACAGTGTGAGAATCTTAGGAACCCATGGGGGCCATTATAGTAGGTATTTAGGGTAGAGACAGCCCCTAATCATGGCTTCTCAGGCACCACTATTGATAAACAAAGACAACACTGACAGGTACATACACCAAAAACTTTCTAACCAACTGCCTTAATTTACAGACATAAATGAAGTGCCAGATTAAATGACACTTGGAGGCCACACAGCTAACTGGTAGCAGATCCAGAACTTAAGCCCAGGTTTTGAGTCTCAAACTAGAGCTGTATTCACAGTGCCAGGTTGTTCTGTAAATCCCATTCTGTACCTGTCTTGCTGTGAGACTTTGCAGAGAAAATGCTCAATTTCTGAGTTTCTGTTTCAAACCCTGTAAAACAGGAGTTGGATTAATGTGTTCTTGAAAGGGAGGATTCTTTCAGCTTTTCAGGTATCCTGATTCGGTGTCTGTGGAATCACACATATGCATTTTACATTCATCTACATATATAGAATCTGAGGAATTTGATTTTATCATTTCCTCAAAATTCCCTATGCCATGATGCTTTGCTCCTGGTATAATGATCTTTAGCATGCCAATGATTCAAATACAAGGACATTTTCTTGGGCCTTCATTGTTTCAGAGTGAAATTGAAAGAGGGAATCCAGCTGTTTATATGCAATATGCAGCAATTATGAAGTTCATTTCCAGAAGCCACTGTAACCATGGCAACCTGTAATTCTGGAAGAATAGAGACAGGCTGTAGACTGACTTCCAGTGGGGCCAACTTTTAACCAGAGATGGCTCAGGAAATGCTGATGAGGAGCCTGAGCTCTTTACTTAAGTTAGAAGCCATTTTTTTTGAAAGTTAGACTCCCTTAATCCATAACTTCAATCCTTCTTTAAAGTTCAGTAATCGGTGAAACTCAAATTTCTGGATTTGCCCAAGTCTGCCCTAGAGGGCTGAATAGTTCAAATGAAACAAGAGCCAGCGTTGTATTGATGTTTATTTCATAGTGCTTTAAACGTCAAACTCAAAGTCATAACATCAAACTGACTGAACTTTAAGCTAGTGTTACAGGAACCTCAGAAATTTCAAATGAGAACCGGAGAACCCAGTCTCTTGATATACAGTGTTTCTGAGTGCACACTGACTGCTTTGATATTTCAAGAAAAAAAAATGGATTAGACTCATGTTAAATGGGTGATTTTATGATATTTTGACCCCATCAGGCCAGAATGGAAGCAGGAATTGCTGAGGAGAGGAGGGTGCAGTGGAGTAGCAGCAAAAGGGTAGAGATATGGTCATTTTGAGTCAGAAATTATTTAAAACAATGTGGTCAGGTTACAGAGTTGATTGTCTTCTTATTATCCCATGTGCCTCCCCTTTGACTAATAGTGGGAATCTCTGGATACTCAGAAAGGGGATGGGACAATGGGCAGATAAGGGTCAAAATTTAAATACACACAACTACTTCATGCACCCTGGGAAATTCGTGCAAATGAAATGCTAAATGACAGCAAGCTGCAAAGGCATTGGAATTGGATTTCTGCTATTTCTGCCTCTTTTGACACTGCCTTTGATCCCTGATGGCAGCACGCTGGGCATGTGTGAATAGCACAGCTCATGGAGACTGTGCCTACTGGGAAAAGGAGAGGAAACCTGGGACTCTCCACTGTAGCTTTTCCTCTCTGAAATTCCAAGGTAGTTAAGGCAGGGGTGCACTCCAAATATGTTGAGATGTACCCCTTCCAGTTGAGGGTGTTATTTTTCACTCAGTTGCCTGAATGATGAGCTGACAGTTTTGAATACATTTGAAGAACCACACAGATGTGAACTAATTCAAAGTTCCAGGATGAGTTTACTGTCACTCAGGGAGTCAGCAAATAGACTTGGGAGGCAACTGGAGAGGTAACATCCAGAAACGGATTTGATTGTGTCAAGATTTAGGCATGAAGAGAAGTTAGAGATAAGAGGTAAATACATACAAGGTAAATGTATGCAGGGACTGTCAAGTAGGTCTTGAACCAATTGCAGAGTACACCACCTGTAGGGCCAAAGGAAGTCCTCCCATAATGATTCCCAGGCTCCTGGCTCCCATCCTAGCTCCTGTGTGGACTCCTGCCAGCTCTGACTCTATTTGCCAAGAGTTCTGTGTTCCTTTTGCTTTCATATGGCTCTTCCTTCCATGCTAGCCTGCCGGTGTTCCCTGTCCAAGGTCCTGATTCTGAAGGTGAAGGTAGATCTACCCAACAGAGGGTTGTGAAAGGGAACACAGGTTTTGCAAGCTGAGCTCTGGCTCCTTCACTCACCTGTGGGACCCAGAACTATTTGCCTCATCTTTGTATATCATCTGTAAAAGGGCTAATCATGAAACACTGCTTGCATTGTTATTGCATATAATGTGCTGAGCTTGGTGCCTAGCCGAAGACAGGATCTCACTAATGGCAATGAGATATATTTAACCCCTAAATATATCTGGGGGTCTAGATCAGAATTCACAGGAGCCCTGGCAAACTGCCTACACTACATTCCTGAAGAAAGGTAAGGTTAAGAAACCAGGAAACCAGAGACAGAAAGCAAGGTCCAAAAATAGGTTAATACCAGTCTTTGAAAGACAGGCAGCAGATGACATTCTTCACAGACAAAAGAAAACAATATAACAAGCATGGTTTAATGAAAAGAACACAGACTTGGGCTCAGAAAGCTGGGTTCCATCATTTGGTGTTGTGTCTTGGAGTAGGTCCACTATGCTCAGTAGTCAGTGGAAAGCTCTCTGCACAGGCAAGTTGGTGGGATGATCAGAAAGATCTTGAAGGAAGGGTAACTGTGTAAGATGAAGTAGCATTATTACAAAAAGGATAAAAAAGAAGACCAGAGTGAGTACGAAACTTCATAAACAAGTAAAATTTGAGGGATCCCATAAAGAGATAGTTGAAAAGAAGGGGGGAATTATTTGGGTGAGTATGGGGGTTAAGTAAAAGACAGGGGCAGGAGAAAACCTATAATGAATGGAGAAATCAGTAAAAATGATAATTTGGGTTGAGATGGAAAGTTCTTACAGGATACAGTATTATGAAAGACCAGGAAGATAGACTGAGGTCAGATAGTGGAGGCTAAATATTATTATTTTATAGACAATGGGGGACAATTAAAAGCTATGGCAGGGGATGCAAAACTAATGTTTGGCATTTTCTCCAGCTCTTGCCAATTCACATCAGATCCCATGACTCCCCTCCCAAGGTTACTCATGTTAACAACTTTGTGAATGCACCTTTCCATGTTTTTTCATATTCATATGAACATATGAATATGAGTATGTGTGCATGTGTGTGTGTGTGTACAGACAAGTATACATTATAAAGATACAAATACATAAGTGAGTTGGGTCACTATTATAAATTAGTGTCATCTCTCTACATTTCTGCATCCTTTCTCACTCATGGAAATCCCTCTTAATCAACTCCTATAGCGTCAACCCACTAATTTATTCTTCTAATGGTTGCATAATAGTCTATGGTATAAATAGACCATAAGTTATTCAACCATTTCTAATTCCTTAGTACTCATTTTTTTTTTCTCAAGGATGTTTTGTTTGTTTCTTAGATTGCTTTTCTATTTCAAAGCCCTCTGCAGCAAATACCTTTGTGCATATGTGTTTAAGTGTTAGTGGATCTCTTTATATTGGATAGATTTCTATGAGCGACATTGCTGGTTTCAAAACACATATGCATTTTTAATTTTGATGAATTATGCTAGATTGCTTTCAAAAACTACCCATTCACATTTCTACATGCTGCATATGAAAGGACACTTTTTCCTACATCCTTCTCAGCATTAGCTGTTTCATTTTTTTTCAGGTCATATAATGATATCTCATTATTAGTTTAATTTTCATTTGCCTGAATCATTAGAGAATTTGAACACCCTTTCATATATTTCTCAGTCATTTGTAATTTCTTTACTGCCAATTGTTTGTGCATAAACATTATTAATTTTCTATTGGGATATTTGTCTTTCTTTTGTTGGAAGGTCTTGTGTTTTAGAGACATTAACCTGAGCATGTGTTTGGCAGAATTGCCTGTAGGAGAGAGAGAGATAATGCCATCAGGAAACAACAACTTTGCTCTGAAAATGAGGTGATATGAGCCTCTTCTGAGCCTTGGGTCCTTAGCAATGTAAAGGAAGGGCTCGGGAAATGTTTTGAAAAAGGAATGACAGAACCAAAAAATTGATTGAATGTGGCTGCAGTGAGGAGGGGTGGGAAGAGACTGAAGTCATTTTGTGTTTTGCAAGTCTGATATGGGAACTTAGAGAACTTAGAGGAGGAACTTAGAGGAGGAACAAGAACTGTAGGAAAGAAGAGTTTGGCTTACAAATGAGATGAGTTTGAGGTAACAGTGAGTCATCCTGATGACACTTGAACTTGCAGCACTAGAATTTAGGGGAAGGGTCGAAGATTTTTAAGCAAACAGAAGAGCTCTGGGAAGAAGGGTAAGACAGGAAACAAACATGGCAGAGGTTTTTTTTTTTTTTTCTCAGTCATGGGGAGCAGAAGGAGGCAAGAAATCTCAGAGAGTTAGCTGCCCAATGTGCCCTAAACCTCCCAGATCATATCAGATTACAGAAGGAGGCCACACAGAAATTGTGTGTAGAAGAACAATAGGAAGGGCTTCCCTCGTGGCACAGTGGTTGAGAATCTGCTTGCTAATGCAGGGGACACGGGTTCGAGCCCTGGTCTGGGATGGATCCCACATGCCACGGAGCAACTAGGCCCGTGAGCCACAACTACTGAGCCTGCGCGTCTGGAGCCTGTGCTCCACAACAAGAGAGGCCGCGATAGTGAGAGGCCTGCGCACAGCAATCAAGGACGCCCCTGCTTGCCACAACTAGAGAAAGCCCTCGCACAGAAACGAAGACCCAACACAGCAAAAATTAATTAATTAATTAATAGACTTAGCCAAAAAAAATACAGCTTGCTCAGTTAAATTTGATTTTTAGATAAACAATTAATAACATTTTAAGATAAGTATGTCCCATTCAATATTTGGGGTATACTCGTGTTTAAAATATTCAATATTTGGGACATATTTTTCATCCTAAAAAATATTAAATAATTGATACATACTTGTCCTGAAAATTATTCATTTTTTTATCTGAAAATCAAATTTAAGTGGGCATCTGTATTTTATCTGACAATCCTACTTTGCAGCTTAATATCCTTGCCCAGCCATGTAATGCCAAGCAATCACTTCACCATCTCTAAAGAAAAGGTATTCTTTGAGATTGAAAAGCTTTTAATGGTAATATTCTAGGCAGTGAAATATCTGACTTTCTCTTTACTAACATTTTACCCATCTACAATAATGTAAAGATTATTGATGTCCATTCATATCTAGCCACTCTCTCAACAAATACTTATTGAGCATATGTCATGTGTAAAAGAAGGTGTTGGATGAAATGTTCATAATAATGACCCCAAAGTAACTTGGACATCATATACTGATAGCAGAACCATCAAAGGTTTAAAGCATGCTCAGGAGATTTTAATTGCTTAAATTTATTTTACTATATGTCATTAAAAAGACTAGCTCTCCCATCTACTTGTAGACAGTCTCTATTAAGCAGAATGTTAATTCCAATCTTAGTAAATATTAATTGAGAAGATACCATTTGGGGACCTTTCTGTCTAATAAATAATGCATCAAAAAATAATAATGTGGGCTTCCCTGGTGGCGCAGTGGTTGAGAGTCTGCCTGCTGATGCAGGGGACATGGGTTCGTGACCCGGTCCAGGAGGATCCCACATGCCACGGAGTGGCTAGGCCCATGAGCCATGGCTGCTGAGTCTGCGTGTCCGGAGCCTGTGCTCCGCAATGGGAGAGGCCACAACAGTGAGATGCCCACGTACCGCAAAATAATAATAATAATAATAATGCATCACTTATTATCCTTCAACCAGGGATAATAAGGGATATATTCCTTGAGGATTATATGAATTTCCCTTCTGCTGTTAGCCTTGGACAAAGTAGCTCTTCCTTCCTGAAATGTTTTATTACTAATATCTATAGACAACATACATGTGATAGATACCTTCCTTTAACCCTCACAACAAATTTTTGAAGGAGGGACTGTGAGCATATCATTTTCCAAATGAAATTAGACAGAGACCTTGAGTAACTCATCAAGATCTCACAGGAGGAAACAGATGAGCAGAATCCAATCCCAATGGATACGGCTCCAGGATGCCCGCTTATACCTCTAGCACTTGACTCCCTAACCCACTGCAGGGAAGTGGATGGAACTTCCACATGCTGGATGGAACAGGTTGACATTCTAAAGAATACAGCCCTCAGCCAGTATTCACAGGAGGACTCTAATCTTAGAGGAAGCCGTGGAATGTAAGGTAGAGAAACAGATCTGGGATTCTACTAGAGCCTATTTACAGTGAACCACACTGGCTCCAAGAGCCATGAGCTGAGTCTGACTGGAGGTGGGGCTTCACAAGAGCTGAGGCATGTAGAGTTGAGCTCCAGTTCTATACCTGGCTACCTGTGAAGGACTCTCAAGGAATAGAAATCATGTAGGAGCACTGCATGTCAGGGTGCAGGGACTGGGGAGCTTGTCTGACATTTTAGACCCAAGAATGGAACTCAGGCTGATGCTTTCCTTCATGTCTGTCAAGATAAATGCAGCCCATCAGCATTATCAAGGAGACAAGAAATAGAGAGGCAACTGCTGAGGGGTTGGCACATGAGCAAGTACTGGAAAAAAGTGCATGTGACACAAGTTATTATAAACTATGTTCATAATTAGAAGATTGAGATTTGACTTACGATGGAAATATACAGTTAAATTATCCTTAAATACCTTTAATAGAATCCATTATGATTCTGAAAAACAGTACAAAAAGTTGAAACACAACACCAAAAGCCTGGATTATTTTTGTAAAAAAAGGAAGAACCTGTATTTGACACTATCCCACATTCTTATCTCAACAGGGCTGCCTGTGCAGTGCAGATTGGAGCTCTCAAAGTTTGAGGATCAAATTAAGTCCCCAATACTGAATACCACATCCCTATGATTTTCTAAACAAAGTCTCTACTCTTCAGAAGAGTTAGAAGTAAGTTAGGTAGAAGTACGTCTCCTTACCCCAACTTCTCCTTAGGCCTTGCCAAAGTCAATTCCATTCCATTCCTACTCATGTCAGTTTGATGGTTTATAATAGTCAACTATTCATCTAATGCTTCCAAAAATTGCTAATTCCTGATAAAGGGCACCTTTGTTAAGTAAACAGCTGGTAATGGAGGAAATCTCTGATATATCAACAACATCAGATAGCACATCATTCAGCAAAGGGGGAGAAAAGTTCATGGCAGTCCGTTAGGGAGGAAGCAGATGGGAAGGACACAAATTTCAGAACTGGAGAGAGCAGTGAGTATACCATAATTGAAGGTGTTAGTTATAGTTAGGTAAGCTTCAACCTGGCCACTCTAAAGCTGAGCAAGGAGTCTGGGGTCAAGAATAGCTGACCTAACAACCACTTACCTCTCTCTTCATTCTCTTCTCTAAACTGGGCTGAATGACGTCTTTCATTCAACGATATTTGTAGAACTCTTTCTATGATCCAGGGACTGTTCCAGAGGCTGAGGACCCAACAGTCACTAGAACAGATAATAATTCCTGCCTTTACAGAATATTCATTATAATGCACATGAAGATAAATTCATAACACCACCTCACAATTGTCTCTAGAAACAATGTAGTGTTTAAAAAACACTTTTTTTTTTTTCGGTACACGGGCCTCTCACCGTTGCAGCCTCTCCCGTCACGGAGCACAGTCTCCAGACGCGCAGGCCCAGCGGCCATGGCCCACGGGCCCAGCTGCTCTGCGGCATGCGGGATCCTCCCGGACTGGGGCACAAACCCGCGTCCCCTGCATCGGCAGGCGGACTCCCGACAACTGTGCCACCAGGGAAGCCCTAAAAAACACTTTTATATGACTGATTTCCCTTAAAAACTGAGACTGACAGGTGGTTATTGCTATCATATTGGTATTGTCACACCAGATACTCTGCCCAAATTATTCACCTCCTGCTGCCAAAGGACTTAACTCTGCAGCTACAAAGATGTGAGTGCTTAGAATGGCCACCTGCTGAAAACAAAGGCTTTTTTCCAAGTTTAAAACCAATAAATAGAAATAATAGAGGGAAGAAAATAATCAGAAAAACACACACATACACACTCTCTTGGCACTCAGCATATATGTTTTTTAAAATATGCCATTTACTTTTACAAAATATCTGTGAGTTAGGTAGGAAGATGTGAAGCATTCATAATCTTTCCTTATCTCTTTTAACAGGTGAGAAAGAATGGTCTTTGGATGGGGGTGGGAATATCATGATGAATGAGCAGAGGTGGCATAAATAAATGGGAAGATGAAACTTAGAGTTCATGGGTGACTTAAACCCCCATTCAACCTCCTCACCTTACAGAGAAGGAAACTGAGGCCAATAGTAGGTGTCATACCTGATCTGACAATGCAAAACTAATTTGTAGCAGTTTTGGAAGCAAATCGACCTCCTTTGACCCTCAGTCCAGGGTCTTCTCAATTACATCACATTCTCTCTCCTATTAACAAGAGATCACCTATAAATCATGCTCACGTTAGTAGGAATGTGTTTCAGAGCCAAGGCAGGAAGCCAAGGCAGGCACGGTGAAACCTGCAAGCTGCAGAAGATGATTAAAGAGCCAGTCATTGAGCCATTTGCCCCAAGTGCCTGTTTAAAAGGGCCCTAAATCAACACTATAAATGTGACCAGTGGAGAAAATTATATTTACCAGGGAAAAGACTGAATGCAATCCCAAAAGATACTTTGAAAAGCAACCTAAGAGTGTATAGATAATGGGGAGACCCTTCTGTAGCATGCTCTCATACTTATAGATGTCTAGACTGCCTTTCAAAATGGGTGGCTCTGGAAGATTGCAGACTAGGAGGATGCAGAGTTTGTGTCTCCTCACAACTAGGGCACCTACCAGGCACTGGTGGGGGACCACGGACACCTAAGGGGGTGAGAGGAACCCCCAGCAACTGGATAGGATGTGGTGGGGAGTGAGGGGGGAGGAGAAGTGGAGGTCAGACACGACTGGCTCCCCTGAGGGGCAGTTTGGGGAGGGGAAGTGTTCCCATGCCCAGAAGGGGAAAGGGGGAGGGACAGTTGGGAGGGCAGAGGATCAGAAGGGAGCATGGGCAGCATTTCTCCTGCCCACTTGGACCCCAGGGAGCCTGCTGACATCCTGCATCAGATCCTTTGACCACCGAGGCCCCCTCCAGCCACATGGGTCCTGAGGAAGTGGGAGGGAGGGAAGGGGGAGCAAAAGTAAAGACCAGACAGTTGGGACTGGCTCCCCTGAGGGGTGGCTGTGGGAGGGGAGGAGTTCCCACACCCAGTGGGGACCATCCATTGTTAGGGGTTCAGCGGCGAGGGGCGGAGACCTTCAGGAGAGCAGAAGAATGTAAGGGAGCTTGGCCAGCACTTCCTTTGCCTACCTGGACACCAGGGAGCCTATTGGGCTCCTGGACCTCATCCTCCACCCTTGGAGGTTCCCTGCAGCAGCACAGAGCCTAAGCCCCACCCCTTCAATCCCACCCAGGGCCCTACCTTACACATGACACTCCAAGACCCCCTTCAATCACGCTGGGCCTAAACCCAGCCCACACATCCTCACCCTTACCCCCAAACACTGGAAGCCCACACTCTGACACTCCCTCAGTCCGTGCTGCCTCTCCCCCACTGCAGAGGGCCTAAGCCTAAGCCCCACTTCGTGCTTAAATGTCACCCCCAACCTAGACCTCACCACCCCCATCCTAAACCCCACCCCTGCCTAAGTTCCACGCTCCACCTAAGCTCCGTCCCCCACAGCCAAAGTCATTTCTGACCTTTTTTTTTTCTTCTTTTAGGTTGTGGTTCTATTTTACCTTGTTGTTGTTGATTCATTTAAATTTTTATTTTTTTCTAATATTTGTTTTATTTTTCTAATTTGTTATTGTTTTACTCCTTTGGGCTTTTTCCCTTTTTTTTTTTCCTTTCTTTTTTCTGTTGTGGTTCTGTTTTACCTTGTTGTAGTTGTTTCAATTATATTTTTATTTTTCCTAATATATTTTTATCTTTCTACTTTTATTTTATTTTTTATTCTCCATTATTGTACCACTCCTTTTTTTTTCTTTTCTTTTGCTGTGCTGCCCAGCTTGTGGGGTCTTGGTTCCCAGGCCAGAGGTTGGGCCTGAGCTCCTGTGATGGGAGCACTGAGTCCAAATTTCTGAACTAACAGAGAACCTCAGACCCCAGGGAATATTAATCAGAGTGAGGCCTTCTGGAGGTCATCTCAGCACCAAGACCCAGCTCTACCCAGCTGTGTTGGATGCCTCAGGCCATACAATGAGTAAGACCAGAATACAGCCCCACCCATTAAAAAAAATGAGATGACAAAAAAATCTTACCAGTGAGCAAAGTCAAGATGGCAGCTGGGGAAGACATGGAGTTCGTGTCTCCCTAAAACTAGGGAACCAGCCAGATGCTGGTAGGGGACCTTGACACCCAAGGGAGTGGGAGGAATCCCTGAAGAACCAGGTAGGACATGGGGGGAGGAAAAGTGGAGGTCAGACAGGACCAGTGCCCCTGAAGGATGGCTGGGAGGGGAGAGGGGTTCCCGTACTTGGAGGGATCCTCAGGAGCTAAGAGGATTAGGAGGGAATGTGACTAGCCACTTTGCTTCCCGTTTGGCCCCAGGCCAGGTCCCCCCCCCACCCTCCGAGACCCCTTCTGGGCCACATTTGTCCTAGGGCCATAGGAGGGAGGGAGGAAGGGGGAAAGAGGAGTACAGGAAGATGAGGGTGGGGCCCTTCAGGGCCGGGGGATCACGGGAGGTGCTGCAGGCATTTGTCCTGTCCACTCAGTCACAGGAAGCCTGTTGGGCTTCTGGGTCTCGTACCCTGCCTTCTGGGGCCCAACTCAGCTGCATGAGCTCCAGGGGCATAGAAGGGAGGGAGAGGGGAAGAAGAGAGGCCAAAGGGTAGAGGCCCTTTGGGATCAGAGGATTAGGGGGGAACATGCCTAATATTTCCCCCACCCACTTAGGCCCAGTGAGCCTGCTGGGGTCCTGGACCTGGTCATCTGCCCTCAAAGGCTAGAGGCACTCCTGGGCTCCACCTGCTGAATTGAGCCTAAACCCCAGCCTCCACACCCCCAGGGACTTTTCTGGTCCTGTGGACCCTTAACATAGGCCCCAACCACCACCTAAACCTCACCCCTGCCTAAGCCCCACCACCACAGCCAAGGCCTTTCCAGCTCTTTTTTTTTTTCTCCTCTTTTTTATTATTGTGGTTCTGTTTAACTTCTGACTGTTGTTTCATCTATATTTTTACATTTTATTCTTTCTAACATATCTTTTAGTTTTCTAATCTTATTTTAATTTTTACTCTCTGTTATTGTTCTCATTTTTCCCTTTTTTCTTCTTTTTCTTTTTTTTTTTTTGGCCACCCTGTGTGGCATGCAGGATATTGGTGAGGTCTGAGCTCCTGAAATGAGAGCTCTGAGTCCAAACAACTGTACTAACATAGGACCTCAGAACCAAGGGAATATTCATCAGAGTGAGGTCTCCCAGAGGTCCTCATCTCAGCACCAAGACCAAGCTCTACACAACAGCCTACAAACTCCAGTTCCGGAAGTCTCAGGCCAAACAACAATTAAGATGAACACAATCCCACCAATAAAAAGATAAATAAAATAAAAAATCGGACAACAAGAAAAAAATATGTAACAGATGAAGGAGAAAGGTAAAACCTTACAAGACCAAATAAATGAGGAGAAAATAGGCAACTTACTTGAAAAATAATTCAGAGTAATGATAGTAAAGGTGATCCAGAATCTCAGAAATGGAATGGAGGCACAGATTGAGAAAATACAAGAAATGTTTAACAAAGAGCTAGAAGTAAAGAACAAAGAGAGAATAACAACACAATTACTAAAGTGAGAAATACATTAGAAGAAATCAATAACAGAATAACTGAGGCAGAAGAACAAATAAGTGAGCTGGAAGACAGAATGGTGGAAATAACTGCTCAGGAGCAGAATAAAGAAAAATGAAAGAAAAGAAATGAAGACAGCCTAAGAGACTTCTGGGACAATATTAAAGGCACTAACATTCAAATTATATGGGTCCCAAAAGAAGAAGAGAAAAAGAAAGGGTCTGAGAAAATATTTGAAGAGATTATAGTGGAAAAATTCCCTAACATGGGAAAAGAAATAGTCACCCAAGTCCAGGAAGTGCAGAGAGTCCCTTACAGGACAAGCCCTAGGAGAAACACACCAAGACACATATTAATCAAACTAACAAAATTAAATTCAAAGAAAAAATATTAAAAGCAGCAAGGGAAAAGCAAAAATAACATATAAAGGAAGCCCCATAAGGGTATCATCTGATTCTCAGCAGAAACTCTGCAGGCCACAAGGGAGTGGCAGGATATACTTAAACGGATGAAAGAGAAAAGCCTACAACCAAGATTACTCTATCCAGCAAGGATCTCATTCAGATTCAATGGAGATATCAAAAGCTTTTCAGACAAGCAAATCTAAGAGAATTCAGCACCACCAAACCAGCTGTACAACAAATACTAAAGGAACTTCTCTAGGAGGGAAACATGAGAGAAGAAAAAAACCAAAAAACAAACACAAAACAATTAAGAAAATGGTAATAGGAACATACATATCAATAATCACATTGAATGTAAATGGATTAAATGCTCCAACCAAAAGACATAGATTGGCTGAATGGATACAAAAACAACAGCCGTATATATGCTGTCTACAAGAGACTCATTTCAGACCTATGGACACATACAGACTAAAGTGAAGGGATGGAAATAGATACTGCATGCAAAAGGAAATCAAAAGAAAGCTGGAGTAGCAATAGTCATATCAGATAATATAGACTTTAAAATAAAGAATGTTACAAGAGACAAGGAAGGACACTACATATTGATCAAGGGATCAATCCAAGAAGAAGATAAAACAATTTTAAATATATATGCACCCAACGTAGGAGCACCTCAATACATAAGACAAATGCTAACAGCTATAAAAGAGGAAATTGACAGTAACACAATAATAGTGGGGGACTTCAATACCTCACTTACACCAATGGACAGATCATCCGGACAGAAAATAAATAAGGAAACACAAGCTTTAAATGACACAATAGACCAGATAGACTTAACTGATATTTATAGGACATTCCACCAGAAAGTGGCAGATTACACTTTCTTCTCAAGGGCATATGGGATATGCTCCAGGATAGATCACACCTCTGGCCACAAATCAAGCCTCAGAGAATTTAAGAAAATTGAAATCATATCAGGCATGTTTTCTGACCACAACACTATGAGATTAGAAATCAATTACAGGAAGGAAACTGTATTAAACACAGATAGATGGAGGCTAAACAGTGTGCTGTACAATAACCAAGAGATAACTGAAGAAGTCAAAGAAGAAATTAATAACTACATAAAACAAATGACAATGAAAACATGATGACCCAAAACCTATGGGATGCAGCGAAATCAGTTCTATTAGGGAAGTTTATAACAATTCAAGCTCATCTCAGAAAGCAAGAAAAATCTCAAATAAACAATCTAACCTTACACTTAAACCTATTAGAAAAAGAAGAACAAAGAAAACCCAACATTAGCAGAAGGAAAGAAATCATAGAGATCAGATCAGAAATAAATGAAAAAGAAAGGAAGGAAATGATAGCAAAGATAAACAAAACTAAAAGTAGGTTCTTTGTGAAGATAAACAAAATTGATAAAGCTTTAGCCAGACTCATCAGAAAAAGAGGGATAAGACTCAAATCAGTGAAATTATAAATTAAAAAGGAGAAATCACAACTGACACCACAGAAATACAAAGGACTGCAAGAGACTACTACAAAAAACTATATGCCAATAAAATGGACAACTATGAAGAAATGAACAAATTCTTGAAAAGGTACAATTTTCCAAAATGGAACCAGGAAGAATTAGAAAATATAAACAGACCAATCACAGGTAATGAAATTGAAACTGTAATTTAAAATCTTCCAACACACAAAGTTGTAGGACCAGATGCCTTCACAGGTGAATTCTATCAAACATTTAGAGAAGAGCTAACACCCATCCTTCTCAAACTCTTCCAAAAAATTGCAGAGGGAGGAACGCTCCCAAATTTGTTCTAGGAGACAACCATCACCCTGATACCAAAACCAGAAAAAGATATCACAAAAAAATAAAATTACAGACCAATATAACTGATGAACATAGATGCAAAAGTCCTCAACAAAATACTATAAAACAGAATCCAACAACATGTTAAAAGCATCATACACCATGATCAGGTGGGATTTATCCCAGGAATGCAAGTATTGTTCAACATATGCAAATTAATCAATCTGATACACCTTATTAACCAATTAAGGAATAAAAACCATATTATATCAATAGATGCAGAAAAAACTTTTAACAAAAGTCAACACCATTTATGATAAAAACTCTACAGAAAATGGTCATAGAGGGAACTTGCCTCAAAATAATAAAGGCCATATAGGACAAACCCACAGCAAACATCATTCTCAATGGTGCAAAGCTGAAAGCTTTTACAATAATAACAGGAAAGAGACAAAGATGTCCAGTCTCAAAAATCTTATTCAACATAGTATTGGAAGTCCTAGCATGCAGTCAGAGAAGAAAAAGAAATAAAAGTAATACAAATTGGAAAAGAAGAAGTAGACCTGTTTTTGTTTGCAGATGACATGACACTATACATAGAAAATCCTAAAGATGCCACCAGAAAACTACTAGAACTAATCAATGAATTTGATAAGGTTGCAGGCTACAAAATTAATGCACAGAAATCTATTGCATTCCTATAAACTAATAATCAAAAAATCAGAAACAGAAATTAAGGAAACAATCTCATTTACCACTGCAACAAAAAGAATAAAATACCTCGGAATAAACCTACCTAAGGAGGCAAAAGACCTGTACTTGGAAAGCTATAAAACGCTGATGAAAGAAAACAAAGATGACACAAACAGATCGAAAGATATACCATGCCCTGTATTGGAAGAAACAATATTGTAAAAATGTTTATACTATCCAATGCAATATACAGGTTCAATGCAATCCCTATCAAACTACAAATGGCATTCTTCACAGAATTAGATCAAAAAATTTTACAATTTGTATGGAAACATAAAAGACCCCAAATAGCCAAAGCAATCTTGAGAAAGAAAAATGGAGCTGGAGGAATCAGGCTCCCTGACTTTAAATAATACTACAAGGCTACAGTAATCAAGACAGTATGGTACTGGCACAAAAAAAAAGAAATATAGATCAATGGTACAGGATAGAAAGCCCAGAGATAAACCCATGCACATAGGGTCACATAATTTATGACAAAGGAGTCAAGAACATACAATGGAGAAAAGACAGTCTCTTCAATAAGTGCTGCTGGGAAAACTGGACAGCTACATGTAAAGGAATGAAATTAGAACACTTCCTAACATCATACACAAAAATAAACTCCAAATGGATTAAAAACCTAAATGTAAGACCAGACACTATAAAACTCTTAGAGGAAAAAATAGGAAGAACACTCTTTGACGTAAATCACAGGAAGATATTTTATGATTCACCTCCTAGAGTAATGAAAATAAAAACAAAAATAAGCGAATGGGACCTAATGAAACTTCAAAGCTTTTGCACAGCAAAGAAAATCATAAACAAGATGAAAAGACAACCGTCAAACAGGAGAAATTGTTTGGAAATGAAGCAACAGACAGCGGATTAATCTCCAAAATATACAAACAGCTCATGCAGTTCAATATAAAAAAAAAAACACCTAATCAAAAAATGGGTGGGAGATCTAAATAGACATTTCAGCAAAGAAGACATACAGATGGCCAAGAGGCACATACAAAGATGCTCAACAGCACTAATTATTAGAGAAATGTAAATCAAATCTACAATGAGGTATCACCTCACACTGGTCAGAATGGCCATCATCAAAAAATATACAAACAGTAAATACTGGAGAGAGTGCAGAGAAAAGGGACCCCTCTTGCATGTAAGTTGATACAACCACTGTGGAGAACAGTATGGAAGTTCCTTTAAAAACTAAAAATAGAACTACCATATGACCCAGCAATCTCACTACTGGGCATATACCCTGAGAAAACCATAATTCAAAAAGACACATGTACCTCTGTATTCATTGCAGCATGATTTACAATAGCCAGGACATGGAAACAACTTAAATGTCCCTTGACAGATGAATGGATAAAGAAGATGTGGTACATATATATAATGGAATATTACTCAGCAATAACAAAAAAATTGAAATTAGGTCATTTGTAGAGATGTGGATGGACCTAGAGTCTGTCATACAGAATGAAGTAATTTAGAAAGAGAAAAACAAATATCATATATTAACACATATATGTGAAATCTAGAAAGATGTTACAGATGAACCCATTTGCAGGGCAGGCATAGAAAGGTAGATGCAGAGAACTGACATGTAGACACAGGGATGGAAGGCGTGAGTGGGATGAATTGGGAGATTAACGTAATTAACATTAATGTAACAATTAACGTTTGATGTAAATACACTACCATATGTAAAATAGATAGCTAATGGGAACCTGCTGTATAGGGCAGGGAGCTCACTTTGGTGCTCTGTGATGACCTAGATAGGTGGGATGGGGATGGGGGAGGGAGCTCCAAAAGGGTGGGGATATATGTATACATATAGCTGATCCACTTCACTGTACAGCAGAAATTAACACAACATTGTAGAACTATTATACCCCAATTAAAAAAAAAAAGTGAGTGGCTCTGATTATGTGCAGGGGCCTGTTCTGCTGATTGAACCCATGATGTGGGGCCTGCCAGCAGCCATCCCCTGCTTTGCTTTGCTTTGGGTACCATTCAACTTCCACTCCAAATAAAAGATAAACCAGTTTGTAGAAACCATCTCTCGAAAGAAGACCAATGTATCAGCTTGCCTGGCTAACCAAGTTGTGCCTGATTGTCTTTTTGGTAGGTACGACTACCTACCAAAGGAAAAAAAAAGTGATAATGCAGGGAAAATTATTTGTATTACTGAAAGTCCTTGACCTGAGACTGATCCAACACTCATCTCTTCTTATTCAGAACCCTCTGGCCACCCTTTTTTTTCGGTTCTCAGATGCCAGCCAATAGGTTTCAGGTCCCAAAGTAAGATAGTAAGAACTTTTTTGGTATACTTAAAAGAAGAACCATATGGTTTCAACTGGCAAGGAAGAAAGTGAATGGTTATACTTTCCGAAATTCATAATTTAAATGAACACGTGAATTAAAGATTCAGGAAGGCTGTGTGTTTGGCTCAGATTTGCATAGACATGGAGTCTGAACCTACATTCACATCTGATGTCCTTCCATGTTACCTTCTCTGAGGTGAACATCTTTATTTTTAACTATAAAGAAACTGTATTCTCTTTTACACATATACATAGATTGTGATGTCTGGGTTTAAAAGGTATGCTCTGAGAATTCACATGTTGATAAATTATTAAATGGTTTTTTGGTTTGTCTATTGAATTTTCATTTTGAAAGTAAAAAATAAAAATAAGATGACAAATATCAAAATATTTTATGGATAGAGATATCATTTACAACTTTGTGTTTATAAGAATTAAACAAAAACTTATCAATAGTGTATCTCCAGGAAAAATTCCAAACTTATAGCAAATTCTCACCTGACCCTTTTCTGTTGCCCATTTCCTGCCTGACATCCACACCTT
This sequence comes from Stenella coeruleoalba, assembly GCF_951394435.1. Classification (NCBI taxonomy): domain Eukaryota; kingdom Metazoa; phylum Chordata; class Mammalia; order Artiodactyla; family Delphinidae; genus Stenella; species Stenella coeruleoalba. Next base: position 37,084,999 of record NC_137160.1, read on the forward strand.
TCTTCTCCTTTTAAAAAGGAATTTTTCTGTTTGTTAGAGAGGGACTGATATCATCTCTTTACTACAAGCATTAGCCTTAAATAGCCTTAGCCAATCCTTGATGTGGTGATCAGTTCAGGGATGAACACATAACCTAAGATGAGTAAGGGAAAGGTAAATTCTTTCTCTCACTGACATGAACATGAAGGAAAGTAGTTTCATTTGGTAGAAGAAATTCTGATGCAACCACAAGGAGTGTCAGCCTTGAACTAAAGCCAGCACCATGGATATCAGAGCAGAGAGACTGAAAAACAAACAAAGACAAAAAACAAAACAAAACCAAAAAAAACTCTTTCTTGTGTACATCATCAATTAGCTGTCAGATCAACTTTTTCCTGAAACCTTAAATGCTGTGCTTCTAAATATATCAATAAATAAATTGTTTTCCTTTATTTTGTTTTAAAATCAGTTTGAGGCTTTAATGTTCTCATCCCTTGAAAGCAGAAGAATCTTAAGGTATTATTGCTCACCCAAGATCTATGCAATGAATATGTGCTGGTTTACTGGTTGCAAGACTTTCTGCATCCAAAGTACACATGTTATTCTACATGTAGCATAATAGCAAACACATGTTGTTACACATGATAGACATGCAACATCTATATCCAAATGTTCACTGAGAGGATAATGATTGCACCTGCTATTCTTCCAGAACCTGATTCTCAAATCTGTGTTCTTCCTTTTCCCATTTCTGTAAATACTTAAATTCAATTTTTAAAGTTTATTTCCCAGATGTTAATCACATACATTGGCCCATAACAAAATGTCCTTTTTTCCTCCAAAGTAGGTAGTTAGCTATAATAACCTCAATCTTATCTACAACAAATCACCAAGATCTTACCCCTTTTTTAAATTTTCCTTCTGCAAATGTATTCTCAGTGGCCCCTGCTCCCATGACATGACGTTGAGTTTGGGATCATTCACGGTGTTTAAACCTTTCAGGAACATTCTCCACTTGAAAAGTCCTCTTAAAGTGAATATACATCATTGAACATGATTATCCAGGCTTAGAGGAACAATACACAGAACAATATAGTCTCTGTGGAATTTGCTAGCAATCATGCCCATGAATCTCTGTTCGCATTTTCAATTCAATTTTAGATTTGTTGTTGATTAAATACTTTGCCCTTACCTTCCATCTCTTGAAATCAAAATCTCAGGGTTAGAAGGGACTTTAAAGATCTTCTAAACTAGTGCCCCTCAATCTGGTTTGGGATCACATTTTGGAAGCCATCAATCTGGGAAGCTTATTAAATACACACAATCAGACCCCACTCTTACTTAGAGAACATGTGGAATTTCAAAAAGATTCCCAGTGGCTCTAATGTGCATTCTGATTTTAAAATCACAGAAGAATCAGTTTAAAAACTATTTAGAAGTTGCATTTAATCTTATAACTTTTATATGTGGCTATATATGGATAACCTCAGCAATAGGTAATTTTCTATCTTTTGAGACAATCCGTCCCAACTGTGGACAGTTGTTTTAGAAACATTTGTCTTGAATTGAGCCTATAATCTATCTTCTGGTAACCACTGACCATCAATTTTAATTCTACCCCTTAGGAACTACATAGAAGTCAATTCCATCTTCCACACACCATTCTTTTAAATATGTACAGAGAGTTATTACACCACCCCCACCCTGCTTAAGTATTTTCTTTTCCAAAGGAAACAGCTTTATTTCCTTCATCATTTCCATTATGGTTTCAAATGTCCTCACCACCACTTTCATCTTCATTCTCTTAACTTCCAACCTTGTTTTCTGCACAAGCCACCCTTCTTGGATAGCAAAGAAAAAAAATAATAAAGGGGATTAACAAGTATATATGAATTTAAGTCTTTGGGCCTTGTAGTGGATTGAATGTGGCCTCTAAAAAGATATGTAACTTTCTAATTCTCAGTATCCATGGAAGTTATCTTATTTGGAAAAGAGGTCTTTGCAGATGTAATTAAGTTTAAGGATTGTGAGATAAGAAGATCATCCTGGATTAGGCCTGGGTGGGCTCTAAATCCAACCGTAAGTGTCTTTATAGGGACACATAAGAGGAGAAGTCCATGTGAAAATGAAGGCAGAGATTGGAACGATGCATCAACAAGCTAAGAATGATCTGGAGCCACCAGAGGCTGGAAAAAGCAAAGAACAAACACTTCCCTAGGGCCTTATGAGAAAGCTCTATTCCACCAACACCTTGATTTCCAAGTTCTTTCCCCCAAGGGTGTGAGAAGATAAATATGTGTCATTTTAAACCATCAAGTTTGTGATAATTTGTTATGGCAGTCCTAGGAAACTAGTACAGGCCTTGATAACTAAAATTTAGGGGGTAAAAAAATTAGAAACATTATTAAATAATCACTTTTGATTTTCAATAAGAATTTTTGATGATCAGGTAATGTGTCAGTTTAAACCCAAAATCAAAAAAGTCCTTGATATTCAGAATACAAAGCCAATTTTTAGCAGGCAATGATGCCAAATTTATTAACTTTTTCTCTACTTGAATATAGATCATTGATAAATCTCTTAAAAGTGTGAAAGAACAGAAGGGTTCTCAGCACAGAGAAAAGAATTTGTTCCAGCATAAGTGCAAAAACATTATAAGCTTTACTTTTTTTTCTTGAGAGGATTAATAAGCATTCAGGTCAGGGGATGCTACAGATAGGATATATCTTGATTTGGGGCATTTGGCAAAGTCAAAATATTGTTTGGGGAAAAATAAAGGAAGGTGAACTGAATGATAGTAACATTATGTGGTTCACAAATGAAAATGTTAATTAATGGCCAGCAAGAAAGAAAACTCCAGGGATGCCATTGTCTTATACATCGATCTTATCCTCTTTCATAATATTTTTGTAATTATAGGTAGATTAAAACCTTTCTGCTTATGAAATTTATGGAGAATGGAACAAACACTACACATACTGAAAAATATTTCAGGACCAAACTATGTGAATAGGTTAAAAGAGTCTATCTCCATCATTTTTTCAAAACCCAACATCTACATAGATACCTTTCAGGCAGCCATGGTGTGTATGGAGTGAGGTTCACTCCAGCTACAGCTAGGCATTTGGGCTTTTACCCCAGCCACACAGAATATCTTTTATTTATTATACAATGGTGACACATGATATTTCTTTTGACAAAAAAGCTCAGTCTACTAAACAAATATGTATGAAAAATTAAAGCCTAGAACAACTGACCCAAAGCAAACTTAAGACCTAGATTTAGCCATTTATTTAATGAACACTTGTAGGATGTCATCAAGAAGACATGACCATGAGTAATAGGAGGTACTCAGGTACCACCAGGTAATTGGAGGTTCCTCACCACTCCCAACCCCCACTCCATCCTTGAAATGTAATTTCTGCCCACAGCGGAAACCATTTTCAAAGATGCAGCCTTGAGAGGGTAATGTCTTTTTCAGACGATCTGGACTCAGTTAAGTTTTCTATATAAAGTCTTAAGATTCTGGTGGGTGAGTGCTGAGATCTACTCGTCTTGTGATGCCCAAGATAAACCTCAGATGTAAGGCCCCTTGCTTACTAAACCTGCCACCTACCCATCTTGTGTGGTCTGCCTCCATGTACAGGCTCACATTTGGGAACCAACAAACATTTGCAAAACATTTATTATGTGCCAGCCATATTTCTAAGCACTTTACAAATATTAATTTATTTAATCTTCATGGCAAATTTACAATGTAGGTACTATAATTACTCTGATTTTACTGATGAGGAAACTGACAGAGAGTGGTCAAGTAATTTATGAGGTCACACCACTGATATGATGATGTGAGTAGTTCGGCTGTGGCATCCTTGTGGTTAATCAGTATCCTTTGCTGATTCTAAATGTATTTTAGGAGCACAAGAAAGAGAATTCTTGACTTTTTATCACTTGATGAACCGATATGTTGTGATGATGATGTCACTTCCACTCTAGAACATATTGTTATGTTTAGGAGACTGAACTTCGTGGGAATGTTCACTTACTGAAGCTCGTTTTAATGAGAGCATCCACAACAGTGGCTGGTAGGCAAAACATGTTATATCTGGGGTTCTTGAGAGTAACAGTAGTGTTGAGCCTGAATCAGAAAAGACATGCAAAGGCAAAAATAAGCAACATGTGTAAATATTTGATGGACTAAATGTGGAATAGTAATTAGACACATCCTGTACTGTGAGAAAGCAGAAATTAATCTGATGGACAAAATTTTAAGGAGAACATGACCAGTAGAGCTCTCCTACAACAATTATAAGGAGGTGAATTCTAAACTACACATTTTGTGTTAGTAAAAATTGGTGACCCACTGACAGAATTGTAGTGGAAAAATGTTCTGCATTGTGTGGGGAGCTGGATTAGATAATCTGTAGGTTTCCTTCCAAATATTAGATTCTATTTTTCTATGTTTATTTTTCTGTAGACATGCTGAGAAACTGACATGGCAATCAATGAGAGTTTTTGCTTGAATAAATTTTTCAAAGTCAAGCCCATGCTTCTCAGGAATTCTATTGTATCTCCTTTCTCTACCACTTTCCAAATGCCTATTCTAAATTGAAAGAAATCCACAAGAGTAATTTCTTTCTAATTACATAATTGCTGCATTTGGATGTATCATCTACTGGAAAAAAAATGGCTTGACATCCTGAGATTTTAGTAAAGAGTTGCTTACTAAGAACCCAGACTCAAATAACTGTTTACTTAAAGCTGAAATTTACTGAAAAACCTCAAACACTGTTTCCCCCTTACTACTGCCACATAATTAAATAATTTGACAATTAATTACTTTCAGGAGAGATAATTTATTTTCATTAAAATATGTAAATATGCATCCCTTGCTGTGATTTTTTTCTTAACGTTGTTTTTTTCACCCAGCGTTATGATGATGCTCCATGATAAAGGGTTCACAATAGGTTTCACATCATAGGCTAGAGATTTATGCCTCAGCCCTAAAGGATGCTTTTCCCCCTGCAACATGGGCTCCTTTGCCCCAGCTATGCACAGTGCAAATTTCACAGCAGACTCAAAGGTTAATGGTTTGCTCTCTTTCCCTGTCTTTGTGTACCTCAGTCTTCACTGTCTAGGACTCAGTTTGTCTTAAGACTTTATTGATAAAAGAAGACATTGGATCAAAAAATATCTAAAGAACAAATCCAATGGGGGGAAAATACACAAAAATCTAAGAAGCAAAAACACAAAACCTTGCATTTTGGATTATTTAGATAGGATTGTGATAAAGAAAACATCTAATGACACCAAACATATAGACATCAAGTTTCCGCTGCATGCAAGGTGCCGTGTGTGCTGTTGTGAGGCATGAGACACACAACTAAAAAAAGTTCTGTTAAAGGAGTTCGTATTTCTTATGAAAACCAAATATAGAATAAGCTGGTTTGGCACTACAGAGAGAATATTTATGTAGGAGAAGGCAATAGGATGAAGCAGTGTTTACTATATGTCTATAATCAGATATATACTCACCTAAAATAGTTCTATGATCATCACATCAAATTACAGAAGGCAAAGTAAAAAAGTAAAACTTCTCTTGGGTCTTGTCTCTTGCTTAATGAGACAAGTTATGGCATTCAGAAAGACTACCAACTACTAAAGAATGTCATATGGAAAGCAAACATGGGGAGTACCAGTGGCCTAAACCCACAGATTCAAAGTTAAGAATTGAGATCTTTCTATTGAAAGATTACTAACAAACAGCGGCTGCAGATGCTCATCCATTACCCACATTGCCTGAGAAATCTCTAATTCTTAAGAGTCAAAATGACTTGTCAGGCAGTCTTTTCAGACTTGTTAGCTGATCTAAATCTCAATTGATTAAAGAAGGGAGAGAAGACCAAGTCATAATGTGGTATCATCACTAAAGACACATTCAGGTATATGTAGTTGCTACATGATAGCTGTGTTAAATAGGAGGATAATTTGAACTTTTTTTCTAGGAGAGCACCATCCCTTCCCCTGCTTTTATTTTAAAGAAATATATGGCTTATTGTTGGGGGTGCTACTTCATCCTTAAACACACACATACATGCACACTTATGAGGGATCTATTTGTCTAGGAAAAAAGCAAACAAAAAAAAATCTTTGTTTTGGTGAGGCTTTCTTTTTTCTTGATTGATTACACTCCATTGGAGAAAGTTGCTTAGCTATTGGCTATTCTACACTGAAATCATGTTTTCTGGTCTTTAATTTTTTGTACCCACTAAAATCTCTAAAACTTAAAAAGAAGAGTAAACTGAAATACAGATGTGATAAAATGTTATTTGATCAAAACGATGATAATAATCTTCAAAAGAAATTAAATGTCATTCACACAAAGAGGTTTATTACTATCAGGTGTTGAAATAACTATGTATTACCGAAACTGATGTGTTTTAGAGATTTTATTTTTAAGAAGAACTGACCATATTAGACAGGGGGAAACATGATATTAGAAAAGATGCTGTATTTCTTAGTGCAAATCAAGTAAGTGAAAACCTTTATTTTATTATTTGTATTTTGCATTTTTTGGTTTACATGGAACTGTTTTTAAGGAGCCTAATCATTTGGTGTTTTCTAATTTGTTTTCCAAGTCCCCTTTCTTGGGTCGAGCACTCTATCCCCAGGTCTTTAAAATGAAATGCTAACAGACCATTAACTGCAGTGGCACTCAGAGGCCTCTCCATTAGAGCTTCTGCTTTGTTAATTAAAGACACGCCATCGAGGCTGCAAGGGTCTGAATCATGACCTACCTTTTGAGATTAGTTTGCAAATGTCTCTTCACTACTTTATGTGCAACTTAACTTTCAAATAAAATCCAATAAAAAAATCCAAGAAAAAATGAAAACCCTTCTCTTTCCCCAACATCTGTAAGAATGTATGTAACAGAAAATGTAACAGAGAGGAGCCTCATTTATCTCAGGTCATTAAGGAAGATAAGAAAGATAATGCTATAAGATAAATATAAGATAAATGGTTCTAGAAAAAAAAAAGCTGCATTTTTTTCAGTTAATTATTTGAAAGGGAATAGGCCATACTATAGCATACCATATGTTTCCTGTATTTTTATTCATTTTTGTTGTGAAATAAAACAGAGTATGCGTACAACACAAATGTACAGTTCAATATTATATTATAAGCATATTCTCCTCTAACAAGCCTTTCCCCTGCAATTCAGGAGAGGAAACAATGCCACCAAAACTCCTGAAACAAACATTACCCTGATTTTTAGTGTAATCACTTCCTTGCTGTTGTTTTTTTTTTTTTTTTTTTTTTTTTTTTCTTTTTGTGGTACGCGGGCCTCTCACTGTTGTGGCCTCTCCCGCTGCGGAGCGCAGGCTCAGTGGCCATGGCTCACGGGCCCAGCCGCTCCGCAGCATGTGGGATCCTCCCGGATCGGGGCACGAACCCGCGTCCCCTGCATCGGCAGGCGGACTCTCAACCACTGTGCCACCAGGGAAGCCCCTTGCTGTTGTTTTTTAATCACTTAGTCATGCATGAAAAAAAGCATGGTCTAGTTTGCCAATTTATTTAGTATTTTATAAAAGTATTCAGAGGTTAAGTATTCCTTTGTGTCTAATTTCTGTCAGTCAACATTACAATTTTAGAACTCATTCTTGTATATAACTGTATGTTATTCTTTTTCATTGCTGCATAGTGTTCCATTATATGAATATATCAAATTTATTTTTTCATAATACCATTGATGAACACTTTTGTTGTTTCCAAGTTAAAAATACTGTTCTTATGGGGACTTCCTCAGTGGTCCAGTGGGTAAGAATCCATGCTCCCAATACAGGGAGTCCAGGTTCAATCCCTGGTTGGGGAACTAGATCTTGCATGCATGTTGCAACTAAGAGTTCACATGCCACAACTAAAAATGCTGTAACGAAGAGCACGCATGCCACAACTAAGACCCAGAGCAGCCAAAATAAATATAAAAATAAATAAATATTCAAAATTAATCCACAACTAAGTCTCATAAGTTAGGCATTTTTTTTAAAAAATACTGTCCTTATGAACATTCTTGTTTATGTACACTGGTGTGTATTTATAGATGTTATTCTAGTGTTTACACCTATGGGTGGAATTGTTTGTTCACAGGATAGATACTGACAAATAGTTTTCCAAAGAAGTTATAGTAGTTTTCACTCCTACCAACAGAGTATGACTTTCCCATTGTAATATATTCTAGTCAACATTTGGCATTGTCACACTTCTTCATTGTAGCCAATCTGGATGGTAGAGAGTGGTATCTCACTATGATTTAAATTGAACTTCCTTATTATTAAGTTGAAACAGCTTTAAAAATATTTATTGATCAATCAGATCTTTTCTTTTGTGGAGTGTTTGTTCAAGTCTTTGCCCATTTTTGTATTAGTTTGCCCATCTCTTTTTTATCCTAAAAAGAAGGCATTCTTCTTATATTTGACTGAGACCTTTGTAAGTTATATGTATTGCAAATATCCTTTTAATTTATGTGGTTTGTCCTTTCTAAAGGTATCTTTTAGAAAACTATACTTTAATGAAATAAAATTTATTAATAATTTTCTACAAGTTCAATGTTATTGGTATGTTGTTTATGCAATTTTTTTTCATCCTGAAGTCATGAAGATATCTTATGTTACTTTCTGGAACATTTATTTTCTTATGTTATTTCTTACAACATTTTCTAAAAGGCTTCATTGTTACATCTTAAATGGTTAGGTCTATAATCCATAAGGTCTATAATCCATATTTTATTGGTGTGAAATTGAAATCCTCATTTTTTCATATATAAATATTCAATTTTTCTAGCAACTTTTGTTGAAAATACTACTCTTTCTATTGCTCTTACATGTCACTTTGTCAAAAATCAAAAATCCATATGTGCATGGGTCTTTTCTGAGCATACTCTATTATCTATCTCTACACTAATATCACACTGTCTTAATTACTATACATCAAGTCTTTCTACATTATTCTCCCAGAATGTCTTGGCCCTTCACATTTTTCATATGAATTTCAAAATCAATCCTTTCTGTTCCAAAAAAGTCATATTGGAACTTTGATTAGGAATTGCATTGAATTTAAAGAAAATCAGCATTTGGATAGCATTAGTCTTCTAATGCACAGTCATATCATATTTCTCCACTTATTTAGGTTTTTGCTAATGTCTCTCATTCTTAGGTATTCTCAGGAGAAATCTTGCACACATTTTGTTAGACTTATTCATAGGTAATTTAAATTTTTGAGCTATAAAAATGGCATATGTAAATATAGGTATATAGATAAATAGATACAATTGAATTTTATTTTTCCAAATATTTTCATTGATATTCAGAAATAAAATTGATTTTTGTGTTTTGAATTTGTATGTAGCAACCATGCTATATTATTGTTGAATCCCAGTAGTTCATCTATAGGTTCTTTTGAATTTTCTATGTATGACATAATATCATTTATAAATATCCCTTGTGAAAAATGGCAATTTTCCTCTTACTCCAAAATCCAATTTTTATACCATCTTTCTCTCTCCCTTCCTTCCTTCCTTCCTTCCTTCCTTCCTTCCTTTCTTCCTTCCTTCCTTCCTTTCTTTCTTCTTTCTTTCTTTCTTTCTTTCTTTCTTTCTTTCTTTCTTTCTTTCTTTCTTTCTTTCATCATCTAGCTAATCTTTCTGCTAATGTACTACCATAGGTATTTGCTAGGGTGTACCTACACTTGTGTTGAATAAAAGTGGTAGAAATAGACATGATTTGTTTAACCTCAGACTCGAGGAAAGCTATCATCATTTTACCAGAAACTATGGAGTTGGCATTTTTTTTTGGGTATCCGTTATTAGATTATGTTAGTTCCCATCCTTCTCTTCTAGTCCTAATTTTCTATGCATTTTAAGCATGACTGAATGTTGAATTTTATTTAAAACTTATTTTTTCATGTATTTAGGAAGCTGTTTTACTTTTCTCCCATAAACTGCTAATGTAGGGAATAACTTTGATTGTTTATTTAATGTTAAACCACAATTAGCTTCCTGGTTAAACCTAGCTTGGTGATGATAAGAATCAATTTTTGTCTTACTACACTCAGTTTATTACATGAACCTAGAATTTTTTGCATCTATGTTCATATAATTTTCCTCTTTTATACTGTTCCTGTCCAGTTTTGCTATCAAGGGTATGCTAGACTCACATAATTTGTTGGGAAGTGTAACCATTTTTTCTATATTCTGAAGAATGCAGGTAAAATTGGAATTAATTCTTTCTTAAAAGTCTGTTAGAAACTACTTGTGAAGCCATGTAGACAACAGTTTTCTTTGGGAGAATATTTTTAATTCTCCCAAAGTAATTTAATTAATTACTTTGGGAGAATATTTTTAATTACTGGGTCAATTGTTTTAATGGTCATAGGACTATTCAAATAACTATTTTTTGTTCAGATATTTTGTTTATTTTTCTAGAAATTTGTCCCATTTTAACTGGATTTCTAAGAATTTTGGCTTTTTTTTTTTTTTTTTTTTTTTTGCGGTACATGGGCCTCTCACTGTTGTGGCCTCTCCCATTGCAGAGCACAGGCTCCGGACACGCAGGCTCAGTGGCCATGGCTCACAGGCTCACCCACTCCGCTTCATGCAGGATCTTCCCAGACCGGAGCACAAACCTGTGTCCCCTGCATCAGCAGGCGGACTCTCAACAACTGCGCCACCAGGGAAGCCCTGGCATATTTTTTTTTCAAAAAATTTCCTAATTGTTTAATAGTCAGCAGGATGTGTGGTAACTTTTTCAGTCCTGATATTTATTTTATGCTTTTATTTTTCCCCTTGAAGTTTGTCAGTTATGTCTTTGCAAAGAACCAACTTTTGCTTTGTTAATTCAGTCTTTCTATGATTTCTTTCTATTTCATAAATATGTTATTAGTTTTATTATCTATTTTGCTAAATTTTATGTAAGTCATTTTCCTATTCTCTTTCTAATTTTCAAGATGGACATTTAGCTCATTAACTCACAACATTTTTTTTCTTTTTCATGAATGGATTTGAGGCTTACTCATCTTAGCCAGACAATGGAAACAATTAAAATGCCCATAAATAGGTGATTCAATAAGAATATCCTGGTATATTGATACAATGAAAAATTGCTCAGCAGAAAAAAGAAAAACACTATTGATACCTGCAACAACATGGATGAATCTTAAATAAATCATATTGAATAAAAGAAGCTAGACAAAGCAGAATGGATATGTGCTATTTTATTCATGTGAGGAGCAGGAACAAGCTAAACTACTCTGTTGTGTTAGGAATCAAAGCAAGATTTGCCCAAGATGGAAGTATTCTATTATCTTGATTGTGGTGGTGGTTGCATGGATTTATACATTTATCAAAACTCATTGAATTTCACAATTAAAGTCTGTGCCTGGTAGTGTAAAACAATTTTACCTCAATAAAAAATATATTTTTATTTGTAAAAAGGAACATGAATTACATAATATATTTTATTAATGTGATGCCCACAGGAATTACTCAGATATATAATGCTGTCTGCTCTCATTTGTAAATTTTCACCAATATTAATGCACTGTCCTGTATTTTAATTTGTCCTTATGATCAGTGATGCAGTGGGAAACGGAAACCTAAGCATGGGAACATAGGTGAGTAAGTTTCAGGCTCTGAATGGTTTTCTTGTATGTAAAATTAATGGATTTAATAAATGAATGATTTTTAGTATGTATTTAGTGAATTACAGTTCTTACTTGTAAAATAAACACACTTTATTGTGATCCAGAAAAGCATGATTGCCTAATAAGACAGACGAGAATCAATACAGGAGATTGGTTCAAGATGACAGAGTAGAATGACATGTGCTCACTCCCTTTTGTGAGAGCACCGAAGTCACAACTAACTGCTAAACAATCATCGACAGGAATACACTGGAACTCACCAGAAATGATACCCTACATTCAAAGGCAAAGGAGAAACTGCAATGAGATGAGAAGTGGGGCGCAATCACAATAAAAATAAATCTCATAACTGCTGGGTGGGTGACTCACAAACTGGAGAACAATAATACCACAGAAGTCCACTCACTGGAGTGAAGGCTCTGAGTCCCAAGTCAGGCTTCCCAACCTTAGGGTCCAGCAATGGGAGGGGGAATTCACAGAAAATCAGATGCTGAAAGTTAGTGGGATTTGATTGCAGGGCTTCAACAGGACTAGGGGAAACAGAGATTGTACATTTAGAGAGCACACACAAAGTACTGTGTGCATCAAGAGCCAGGGGGAAGGAGCAGTGACCCCATAGGAGACTGAACCAGACCTACCTGCTACTGTTGGAGGGTCTCCTGCAGAGATGGGGGTGGCTGTGGCTCATGGCAGGGACAAGGACACTGGCAGCAGAAGTTCTAGAAAGTACTCCTTGGCATGAGCCCTCCCTGAGTCCACCATTAGCTGCACAAAAAAGCCTGTAGCCTCCAGTACTGGGTTGCCTCAGGCCAAACAACCAACAGGGTGGGAACTCAGCCCCACCCATCAGCAGACTAGTGGATTAAAGTTTTATTGAGCTCTGCCCACCAGAGCAACACCCAGCTCTACCACCATCTGTCCCTCCCATGAGGAAGCTTGCACAAGCTCTTAGATAGCCTCATCCACCAGAGAGTAGACAGCAGAAGGAAGAAGAACTACAATCTTGCAGCCTGTGGAACAAAAACCACATTCACAGAAAGATAGACAAAATGAAAAGGCAAAAGGCTATGCAATAGATGAAGGAACAAGATAAAACCCAAGGAAAACAACTAAATGAAGTGGAGATAGGCAACCTTCCAGAAAAAGAATTTAGAATAATAAGAGTAAAGATGATCAAGGACCTTGGAAAAAGAATGGAGGCAAAGATCAAGAAGATGCAAGAAATGTTTAACAAAGACCTAGAAGAATTAATGAACAAACACCTAGAAGAATTAAAAACAAACAAACAGAGATGAACAATACAATAACTGAAATGAAAAATACACTAGAAGGAACCAATAGCAGAATAACTGATGCAGAAGAACAGATAAGTGACCTGGAAGACAGAATGGTTGAATTCACTGCCACAGAAAAGAATAAAGAAAAAAGAATTAAAAGAAATGAAAACAGCCTAAGAGACCTCTGAGAAAACATTAAATGCAAAAGCATTCACATTATAGGGGTCCCAGAAGGAGAAGAGGGAGAAAAAGGACCCAAGAAAATATTTGAAGAGATTATAGTCAAAAAATTCCCTAACATGGGAAAGGAAGTAGTCACCTGAGTTCAGGAAGTACAGAGAGTACCATGGAGAAACATACTGAGACACATAGTAATCAAAGTGGCAAAAATTAAAGGCAAAGAAAAATTATTAAAAGCAACGAGGGAAAAATGACAAATAACATACAAGGGAAGTTCCATAAGGTTCCATAAAGTTCCAACAGCAGATTTCTCAGCAGAAACTCTACAAATCAGAAGGGAGTGGCAGGATATATTTAAAGTGATGAAAGGGAAGAACCTACAACTAAGATTACTGTACCTGGCAAGGATCTCATTCAAACCTGATGGAGAAATCAAAAGCTTTTCAGACAAGCAAAGGCTAAGAGAATTCTGGAACACCAAACCAGCTCTACAACAAATGCTAAAGGAACTTCTCTAAGTAGGAAACACAAGAGAAATAAAGGGTCCACAAAAAAAAACCCAAAACAATTAAGAAAATGGTAATAGGAATATACATATTGATAATTACCTTAAATGTGAATGGATTAAATTATCCAACCAAAAGACACAAGCTTGCTGAATGGATACACAAACAAGACCCATATATATGCTGTCTACAAGAGACCCACTTCAGACCTAGGCATACATACAGACTGAAAGTGAGGGGATGGAAAAAGTTATTTCATAAAAATGGAAATCAAAAGAAAGCTGGAGTAGCAATTCTCATATCAGAAAAAAATAAACTTTAAATTAAAGAATGTTACAAGACCAAGGAAGGACACTACATAATGATCAAAGGATCAATACAAGAAGAAGATATTACAATTATAAATATATATGCATCCAACATAGGAACCCTCGTATATAACGCAAAAGCTAACAGTGATAAAAGAGGAAATCAACAGTAAAACAATAATAGTGGGGAACGTTAACACCTCACTTACACCAATGGACAGGTCATCCAGACAGAAAATTAAGAAACACAAGCTTGAAATGACAGAGTAGACCCTTTAGATTTGATTGATATATATAGGGCATTCCATCCAAAACCAGCATATTACACTTGCTTTTCAATTGCACATGGAACATTCTCCGGAATAGATCACATCTCAGGTCACAAATAAAGCCTCGGTAAATTTAAGAATATTGAAATCATATCAAGCATCTTTTCCGACCACAATGCTATGAGATTAGAAATCAATTATGGGGGAAGAAAGTAGAAAAACACAAACACATGGAGGCTAAACAATATGTTACTAAATAACGAAGAGATCAGTGAATGAATCAAAGAGGAAATTGAAAAATACCTAGAGACAAATGGCAACAAAAACACAATGATCCAAAACCTATGGGGTGCAGCAAGAGCATTCCTAAGAGGGAGGTTTGTAGCAATACAATCCTACAGCAAGAAACAAGAAAAATCTCAAATAAACAATCTAACATTATACCTAAAGGAACTAGAGAAAGAAGAACAAATGAAACCCAAAGTTAGTAGAAGGAAAGAAATCATAAAAATCACAGCAGAAATAAATGAAATAGAAACAAAGAAAACAGTAGCAAAGATCAATAAAACTAAAAGCTGGTACTTTGAGAAGATAAAAAAAAAATTGATATAACTTTAGCCAGACTCATCAAGAAAAAGAGGGAGAGGACTCACATCAATAATATTAGAAATGAAAAAGAAGTTACAATGATCACTGCAGAAGTTCAAAGCATCATAAGAGACTACTACAAGCGACTCTATGCCAATAAAATGGACAACCTGGCAGCAATGGACAAATTCGTAAAAAGGTAGAAACTTCCAAGACTGAACCAGGAAAAAAGAGAAAATATAAACAGACCAATCACAAGAAATGAGATTGAAACTGTGATTAAAAATCTTCCAACAAACAAAAGTCCAGGACCAGATGGTTCCACAGGTGAATTCTATCAAACATTTAGAGAAGAGCTAACACCCATCTTTCTCAAACTCTTCCAAAAAATTGCAGAGGTAGGAACACTCCCAAACTCATTCTATGAGGCCACCATCACCCTGATACCAAAACAAGAAAAAGATGCCACCAAAAATGAAAACTACAGGCCAATATCACTTATAAACATAGAGGCAAAAATCCTCAACAAAATACTAGCAAACAGAATCCAACAACACATTAAAAGGATCATACACCATGATCAAGTGGGGTTATCCCAGGGATGCAAGGATTCTTTGATATACACAAATCAATCAATGTGATACACCAAATTAACAAATTGAGGAAGAAAAAACATATGATCATCTCAATAGATGCAGAAAAATCTTTTGACAAAATTCAACACCTATTTATGATAAAAATTTTCTAGAAAGTGGGCATTGAGGGAACCTATCTCAACATAATAAAGACCATATACAACAAACCCACAGCAAACATCATTCTCAATGGTGAAAAACAGAAAGCATTTCTCCTATGATCAGAAACAAGACAAGGATGTCCACTCTTGCCACTCTTATTCAACAAAGTTTTGGAAGTCCTTTCCACAGCAAACATTGAAGAAAAAGAAATAAAAGGAATACAAATTGGAAAAGAAGTAAAACTCACTGTTTTCAGATGACATGATAGTATACATAGATGATCCTAAAGATGCCACCAGAAAACTTGAGCTAATCAAGGAATTATTGATTCATTGATAAATGAATCTGCAGGATAAAAAATTAATGCACAGAAATTTCTTGCATTCCTATACGCTAACAATGAAATATCAGAAAGAGAAATTAAGGAAACAATCCCATTTACCACTGCAACAAAAAGAATAAAATACCTAGGAATAAAACTACCAAAGGAGGTAAAAGAACTGTACTCAGAAAACTATAAGACACTGATGAAAGACAACAAAGATGACACAAACAGATGGAGAGCTATACCATGTTCTTGGATTGGAAGAGTCAATATTGTGAAAATGACTATACTACCCAAAGCAATCTAAGATTCGATGCAATCCCTAACAAATTACCAATGGCTTCTTTTACAGAACTAGAAAAAAAAAATCTTACAATTTGTACGGAAACACAAAAGACCTAAAATAGCCAAAGCAATCTTGAGGGAGAAAAAACAAAGTTGGAGGAATCAGACTCCCTGACTTCAGACTATACTGCATGGCTACAGTAATCAAGATAATATGGCACTGGCACAAAAACAGAAATATAGCTCAATGGAGCAGGATAGAAAGAGCAGATATAAACCCACGTACCTGTGGTCAACTAATCTATGACAAAAGAGGCAAGGATATACAATGGAGAAAAGATAGTCTCTTCAGTATGTGGTGCTGGGACAACTGGACAGCTGCATGTAAAGGAACATTAGAACATTCCCAAACACCATACACAGAAATAAACTCCAAATTGATTAAAAACCTAAATGCAAGACTGGACACTATAAAACTATTAGAGGAAAACATAGGAAGAACACTCTTTGATATAAATCACAGCAAGATCTTTTTTGACCCACCTCCTAGAGTAATGGAAGTAAAAACAAAAATAAACAAATGGGACCTAATGAAACTTAAAAGTTTTGCACAGCAAAGGAAACTATAAACAAGACAAAAGGACAACCATTAGAATGGGAGAAAATATTTTCAAATGAATCAATGGACAAAGGATTAATCTTCCGAATACATAAACAGCCCATTGCAGCTCAATATTAAAAAAACAAAAAAATGAATCAAAAAATGGGCAGAGGACCTTAATAGACATTTCTCCAAAGAAGACATACAGATGGCTAAGAGGAACATGAAAAGCTGCTCAATATCACTAGCTATTGAGGAGCTGCTCAACATCACTAACCAAGAGGAGATGTTTTTGTTGGGGGGTCTCTGAGGTTACACAGAAAGTTGGAACAGATTCTTTGTTTTATATTTTCCCACTCACCAGTGCCAAAGTGTCATTATTGTGACTCTGGTTTCACTAAGTAGGTTAGTACTCTTTGGGTCTGTTGACTGGCTAGTTTGTTTTGACAGGCTTCTTTGTGTAGAGTGCTCTGGGTTTGAACTTGCTTAACAACACCTTTGTCCAACCTTGGAGTCCAATTCTTGTCATCAACCCTGGTGGTGCAGTAGATAAGACTCCTCTCTCCCAATGCAGGAGGCCTGGGTTCAATCCCTGGTCAGGGAACTAGATCCTACATGCATGCTGTAACTAAGAGTTTACATGCCACAACTAAGGAGCCTGTGTGCCACAACTAAGGAGCTGGCAAGCCGCAACTAAGGAGGCCAAGAGCTGCAAATAAGGAGCCTGCCTGCCGCAACTAAGACATGGTGCAACCAAAAAAAAAAGAAAAAAAAAGAATAGCATCCCAAAACAGCCCTGCATAATAAATCAGCGAATCATTAATTTATACTATATCCCAAGTGTTGATGTGATCTTGCCATTTTTCTTCTCTGAGACAAGATTTCCAAGTGAGGAAACTGAACAAGATCACTGCCATGGTAACTGCTTTCATACCTGTTGGGTTACACCCTGCAGGCCTGCAGGCCTGCAGGCCCTGTGCTTGTCCAGCTTCAGGACTGAAGAAAGAGCCCAGAGTCAGCAAAAGAGACATCAATGGTTTAATGGATGGGGGACCTTACACATCTGAAGTAAGCTTCTGGAATGACACCTCATGTGTGCAGTGGAAGGACAGGGGGAAGGGCAGTAATAAGGGGATTGACATCAGGTGGGCTCATTAGTTACCAGGGTAACCAGTAGAGGGGCATGCCCCTCACCGCCCCTTTGATAAGAACAGTCACTAGCTGGGGCCTGGGGCAATTATTAGGAACTTCAGACATGTGCATATGGTGCAGGTGAAGCAGGCGCTGGTCAAGCAGGGGATGTACAGAGAGTAAGAGAACAGCCATCTTTTTCTAATTTTTTTTTTTATCGCTGTGCACAGGCCTCTCACTGTTGCAGCTTCTCCCGTTGTGGAGCACAGGCTCCAGACGTGCAGGCTCAGTAGTTGTGGCTCACGGGCCTAGCCGCTCCGCGGCATGTGGGATCTTCCCGGACTGGGGCATGAACCCGTGTCCCCCTCATTGGCAGGTGGATTCTTAACCACTGCGCCACCAGGGAAGCCCAGAACAGCCATCTTGAGTGTACCTTCTCCACACCAAAAGTTCTTTCAAGTAGAATGGGTCCTAAGAAGCTCTCTTGTCCAGACCCGACTTAAAGTTAGAACTGGCTCAGAAAACTAGAAATTATATTCATTTGCTGTTGAAGGGATTTCCACATGTAAGCATTTTCTATTACTTTGTCATTGACTTCTAATGCATTCCCAGAATGATTTGATTTTTTCATGAGCAAAAAAGAAAACTGAAAATGGGGGTCGAGGGAGAGAAACCTTGGTATTTATTATTATGCAGCTTTTGCTTTGCAAATCACAATTTATAGCCAAAATTGTTTTTTTGTGTGTGTGCTATGTGCCACTTCAGATGTCCAATGCTAAGCAGAAAGTGCTATAAAAATGTCTATCCTCATTCGGAAAGATTCAAATGCTAGACAATAAAGTGAAAAACTGTTACAACATGTAACCTTAGTGGCACTTTCATGGAATATTTATTTGTCAATGATTCTATTCTTAGCCCAGTTTTGTGGTTGACATTTCAAATTGTGACTTCTAGGGCTCTGGTAACCGCATCTTCTGGTAGAAGCTTACATTCCATCAACACTTCTTTAGATCTTATCTCTCCTTCCATCAATTCTGCTTTCTCTTTGGTTCAAGACTCATCTTGAGTCTCTTTTATATCATATGTAATGGGTTATGTTAGATGATTTAAATATATGTAAACCATGGTCTTTTTAAAAATCTGGATGATCAAATGGCTCTTGATTTGTTCTGATTTTTCATAAAGACGGCTGAAAAAAATAAAAAGACTTGGGGAACAATAGGAGAAATTTGAAATACAAACTAAATATTAGACCATATGAGGATATTGTCAATTTTGTTAGGTGGTTGTGGTATTATAATTATTTAAGAGAATGTCTTCAGTTTTTGTTGTTGTTGTTATTGATGTTGTTTTCTTTAACTTTTTTATTTTATTTTGGACTATAGGTAATTAACAATGTTGGGTTAGTTTCAGGTGTACAGCAAAGTGATTTACTTATACATATACATGTATCTATTCTTTTTCAAATCCTTTTCCCATTTAGGTTGTTACATAATATTGAAGAGAGTTCCCTGTGTTATACAGTAGGTCCTTGTTGGTTATCAATTTTAAATATAGCAGTGTGTACATGTCAATCCCTAACTATCCCTCCTCCCCATCCTTCCCCCCAGATAACCATATGTTCATTCTCTAAGTCTTTGTCTTTAGTTTCTGAAAGTGAGGCATGCTGAAATATATATTGGTAGAATGTTAGGATTTCTGAAATATGCCTGAACATTGTTTATAAAGAGAAAGAGAAAAGCACAAATATGGCCAAGTGTTAATAACTAGAATCAAACTGGTAGATATGTTGGTTTATGATACTATTCTTTCCACTTATCTATATTTGAAAATATCCACCAAAAAAATCGGGGGAATGAGCGACATAGCTGAATTATTTATTCTATTATGAGATCTTGAGACTTTCTCTGTACACTTGAAAAGTATATGGATTTTGTAGTAGTTGTGTGTGATGTTTTATAAATGTCAAATAGCATAATTTGTTTGAAAGTATTGTTAATATCTCCTATATTCTTACTGATATTTTGTCTGTATTTTCTACTAATTTCTGATGAAGAAGTGTTAAGCTGTTCAATTATTGTGACCCTTTCTCTTGTTAGTTCTCTCAGTTTTTGCTTCATACATTTTGAAGCTTTGTTCTTAAGTATATATATATTTGTGATAGCTACATTTTTCTAATGAATTTTTCCATTTATTATTATGAAATCCCCTCCTTCTCTCTACTAATAATCTGTCTTCTATTTTATTTTGTCTGATATTAATTTGGCCATGTCAACTTTATTGTGAGCACTATTTGCATTGTATATATTTTTTTCAACTTTTATTTTTTAACAATATGTGCGCCTAACTTTTACCTACTTGGGGATTTACATTTAAAGTAGGCTTCTTGTAGGTAGCATGTAATTGGGTCTTGCATTTCTATCCAATGTGACCATTTCTGCTTTTTCATTAGCGTGTTTAGTACAGTTACATTTCACGTGCTTGTCAACATGTTTGATTTTATGACAATTTGTCACTTCTGGATTTTTTGTTGTTGTCTATCTGTTCTGCATATACCAACTTCTTTTTGTTTAATTGACTTTTGGTTCATTCTTTATGGTTTATTGATTTTGTATTAGTAGTCAATTTTTTTCCTCTATTGAATTTTTAACTCATTGCTCTAGATCAGAAGTTGGCACACTTTTTCTTCAAAGGGTCAGAGAGTAAATATTTTAGTATTTGGGGTACTGCATATGGCCTCTGATGAGTCTTTTGTTTATTTGCTGGTTTACTTTCTGACAATTTACAAAATTTGAAAATATAATCCTTTATCATGGACCATACAGAAACAGGCCAAACTTGGACTGTGGGCAGTAGTTTGCTTAACCAAATTCTAGTGGTAAAAATATGCATTGTTATTTTATAAAAACTACTTATAGTCAATATTGTACCACTTCATACTTAACACTTCCCAATTTACACTTTCCATTTGGGACATCTCATGTCCCAAATGCAATAATATTACTACAAAATGTTTCCATTTATCTACCTCCCACTTTACAAATAGCTCTTTATGCTCTTGATGTCATTTCATTTACCTCTGCATGTTATATACCTTACCTTATAATATTATTATTCTTGGTCTACATACTAGTTGTCTTTTTTGGAAATTATGAGAAATAAAATGAAAATCACTTGTGTCTATTTTCATACCTCATATTGCTGGTGTTCTTCTTTTTTCCCTATAGGTGACAGCTTCCATTTGGTATCATTTCCCTTCAACTTAAAGAATATTCATCACCTTTTCTGCAGTGCATGGTAGTTGGCAACAAATTTCCCAGATTTTATTTTCTTGAAAATATATTTAGTTTACTCTTGTTTTTTTTTTTTTTTTTTTTTTGCAGTGTGCGGGCCTCTCACTGTTGTGGCCTCTCCCATTATGGAACACAGGCTCCGGATGTGCAGGCTCAGCAGCCATGGCTCACGGGCCTAGCCGCTCCGCGGCATGTGAAATCTTCCTAGACCGGGACACAAACCCATTTCCCCTGCATCGGCAGGCGGACTCTCAACCACTGTGCCACCAGGGAAGCCCTACTCTTGTTTTTTCTTTTTTTTTTTTTTCCTTTTTTTTTTCTTTTTTTGCTGTACATGGGCCTCTCACTGTTGTGGCCTCTCCCATTGCGGAGCACAGGCTCTGAACGCACAGGCTCAGCAGCCATAGCTCACGGGCCCAGCCGCTCCGCGGCATGTGGGATCTTCCCGGACTGGGGCATGAACTCGAATCCCCTGCATAAGCAGGCAGACTCTCAACCACTGCGTCACGAGGGAAGCCCCCTACTCTTGTTTTTTTTTTTTAAATTCTGATAATGAATTCTGGCTAAACAATTTTCTTTTTTATCTTTCTAAAATATAATTTTATTTGATTCAGTCCTGGATATTTCTGATAAAAAAGTAAAACAGAATCCTTTTTGTTTCTTTTTCTTTGCTTATAGGTAATTAGTCTTTTTTTCCCTATACCTACTGTCAATATTTTTGCTGGTTTCCAGCAGTTTGACCATAATGAACTCAGGTGTGATTTTTCTTTGCACTTATCCTGCTTGGGTTCCTCTCCATCTCTCAGTTGTGGAAGTCAACATGTTTATCAAATTTGGAAATATTTCAGCTATAATTTTGTTTTTTTTTTTTTTTTTTTTTCTGTTCCATTTTCTTTTTTTCCTTTTGGGATTACAATTGCATGTTAGATTGTTTAATATTATACCACTCATTCAGAAAGTTCTGCTCACTTTTTAAAATTTTCTTCTTTATTTTTAGAATGAATAATTCTATTGATCTGTCTTTAAGTTTGCTGATTTTTATGATACCTTCAAACTATTATACCATAGATTAAGTTTGTCATTTCAATTTTTGTGCTTTATCATGTAGTTCTTTTTAAACTTGCCATTTCTCTTGTAAGATTTCTTGTTTATCCACTCATTATCACCAAATTTACCTTTAAGTCTTAGATAATCATTCTAATAACACTCTAAAGTCATGGTCTACTAAATACAAGGTATGAGATAGCTGACAGCTTGGGATTGGTATCCTCTGACAGCCTTTATTTTTTTCTCAACTCTAGTCCACATATTCTTGTTTCTTTGCATATCTAATAATTTTTGTCATATACTGAATACCATGACATGCAATTTAGAGACTCTGGATTTTGTTTTCTTTATCCTAAGTGTGTTCTTTTCTAGCAGGCAGTTCAGTTACTGGCTCATTACCTTCAAATAATCTCCTCTGTGGGTCATGTTATGTTTGGTTTTAATCTATAGAACAGTCTACAATAGTCTACAATAGTCTACTCTAGTGTATGGAATTTACTCCTAAGGTGTGAATTTGCAATTCTCAGCTGGATGCCTAGGATATTAAAAATGTTTCTCTATTCTAGGAAGGCCAGACTTAATTCTGACAGCATTTCTTGACTTCAAATACCTGTGTTCACTGTTAAACCCAGAGCAGCCTCTGGAATTTCTCTCATAATCTTCCCTATAGAGGTGCAGTCCAGCCGTCAGTCAAACATTTATAGAGAACTTCCACTTAAATGTCTGGCCTCCCTCATGCATCTATCTTCTTTCCCTTGTCATGGCCCCTCAGACCTAGCTACTGCAGCAATCTTAAACTGTGGCCTTTGCTTCTTCAGCTCCCTGTGAACTCTGTGCAGGTCCCTGTATCAGAGTCAGGATATTTTCACAAGGTAGAAAGCTGGAGTGATTATGAGGCTAACCTAGTGAGTTTCCCTCCCCTCAGGAATTTTAGAGTTGTACTGTTTGTTGCCTAATTCCTGAAAACTAATTTCTTTTTTTTTAAATTAATTAATTAATTAATTAATTTAATTTTTGACTGCATTGGGTCTTCATTGCTGCGCGCCGGCTTTCTCTAGTTGTGGCGAGTGGGGAATACTCTTCATTGTGGTGTGAGAGCTTCTCACTGCAGTGGCTTCTCTTGTTGTGGAGCACGGGCTCTAGGCACACGGGCTTCAGGAATTGTGGCTCCTGAGCTCTAGAGTGCAGGCTCAGTAGTTGTGGCAAAGGGGCTTAGTTGCTCCACGGCACGTAGGATCTTCCTGGACCAGGGCTCAAACCCGTGTCCCCTGCATTGGCAGGCAGATTCTTAACCACTGTGCCACCAGGGAAGCCCCCTGAAAACTATTGACATAAATTACGTCCAATTTTATATTTGTTCATGGCAGGAGGGATAGTATGTTATCAGTTATCCCATCAGGGCTAGACGCAGAATTATTTCTACTTACTCTTATTTTATCTGTCTATTCCCTTTAAGCATTTGAATTTGTGAGCCATGGAAAAAAAAAAAAGGTAATCTGAGATTTAGTTGAAGCATGAGTTCAGGGTATTTGTACAAAAGGATACTGAGGGGCGTCCCTGGTGGCGCAGTGGTTGAGAGCCCGCCTGCCGATGCAGGGGACACGGGTTCGTGCCCTGGTCCAGGAAGATCCTACATGCCACGGAGCAGCTGGGCCCATGAGCCATGGCCACTGAGCCTGCGTGTCCAGAGCCTGTGCTCCACAACGGTAGAGGTCACAACAGTGAGAGGCCTGCGTACCACCAAGAAAAAAAAAAAGGATACTGAATACTAGGACTTAGATCTTAGAAAAAGGCTATGAAAGACTATTGAATTTTCTTGATCAGGAGTGGCATTTACAAATAATGAAACACTCTATGAGATTTTTGTTATGAGAACTTTGTTAACAGCTGAGAATGAGTTGTGAGCCATGGAGTAAACTGGGTTTTCACAAAACCCAAAGCACTATAACTTTATAGCTAGGTTCATGGCTTGTTAATTTGTTCAATTTTGTATTGCTTTTAAAATACTTGTTTGATGATGTGGTTTAACTTCTTTAGGCTCTAAATGTAAGCCTAGTTTAGAGATCCATGGCACAAAATCCTGGATTATTTTATGGGCATTTTATACTCTTCTAATTTTAATCTTCACCTGAGGAAATATCCCCACTGGCAATGACTCCTCAACTGCCAACTTGTAAATAGCCTACACTGTATTAGAAAGAAATATCAACAAAAGGGGGATGAATATATTATTGTGTTGAAAAAACTACCTTTCCTTATTGAATTGATGTGCACCTTTGTCAAAATTCAGTTTGGCATATGTGTGTGAGTCTTTTTCTGGGTTCTCTATTCTGTTCCATTGATCAATGTGTCAGTCCCTTTATCAATATGACACCATCTTGATTACTATAGTAAGTATTGAAAATGGGTAGACTAATTCCTCCCAATTTAACCTTTTTTTTCAAAGTTGACTTAGCTATTCTAGTTGTTTCATTTTTCCTTATACATTTTAGAATTATCTTGCCTACATCTACAAAAATCTTTCTGGAATTTTGATAGGAATTGCATTAAACTTGTATATCAATTTGGGAAGAATTGGTATCTTTCCTATGTTGAATCTTCTATACTATGAACATGGTATACTTTCCTATGTTGAATCTTCTATACTATGAATTGGTATGTCTCTACATTTTAGATCTTTTATTTCTTTCATCAACATTTTGAAGTTTTCAACATATAAGTCTTGTCCCTCTTTTGCTTGATTTACATCTAAGTATTTTTTAAGAACTGTATATGATACTGTGTTTTTCATTTTGATATCAACATGCTTATCACTACTATATAAAAATACAATTGATTTTTGTGTGTTTTCCTTGTATTTTGTGACCTTTATGAAATTGCTTATTAATTTTAAAGGGTATTTTGTTTGTTAGAGTCCTTTTTTTTTCTTTTTCTCATTGCCCTAGCTATAACTTTCCAGTTCTATGCTGAATAAGAGTGGTGAAGTAGACATCCGTTCCTGCTCCCACTCCCATTTCATATATTTATAAATCATAATTTTCTCTATGTTATTTGGTTTGCATAATTTTTTTGTGATCTAGCTTCAACTTCACTGACCATTTCTTCTGTAATCTTAATCTGTTGTTAAGCTCTTCTGTTGGAGATTTCCTTTCACTTACTGTAATTTTTAGTCTTACAATATTTATTTAGTTGTTTTTTATAGTTTTCAAGGTTTTCTATCCATTTGTTAAGAGCCCATTTTACTTTAAGTACTTGAATATATTTATAATAGGTGTTATAAAGTATTTGTGTGGGCTATCCTGAGATGAGTTTCTATCAACTGCTTTTGTCCCTGACTCTGGGGAGATTTTTGCTGGAATTTTTTTACTTTTTGTTTTTTGGTGGTATGGGGTGTGTTTCTTTCTTTCTTTCTTTCTTTCTTTCTTTCTTTCTTTCTTTCTTTCTTTCTTTCTTTCTTTCTTTCTTTCTTCCTTCCTTTCTTCCTTCCTTCCTTCCTTCCTTCTTTCTTCCTTCCTTCCTTCCTTCCTTTCTTTTCTTTTTCTTTCTTTCTTTCTCTCTTTCTCTCTCTCTCTCTCTCTCTCTCTTTCTTTCTGTTTTGTATGTCCAGTATGTTTCATTAACTACTTGACCTTATGAATGTTATATTTAGAGATTCTGGATTCTGTAATCTTTAGGAGTGTTGTTTGTTCTCTCAGAAAGCTAACTTGGCTAGACTCAAACTTTAACCATTTTTATTCCCTGTGGAAGGCCACTGCTGAAGTTTCAGTTTTTATCTTTCAGACATCCAGGTATTTAGTTTTAGTGGGGTTTTCTGGAACCTCCACTTTATAAGCATAGTTAAGGGGCTGTCTAAGGATTTAGTGCCTCTCTGTGACTCCCTGTTCAATTTCCTTCTCAGTTTCCTGATGCACTTTCAGTTTTGAACTTTGTTCTTTGTCTTTTCAAGCTTTAAGGCTCCTTCATGGACTGGAGAGTGCCTTCAGTTGAAACATCATATATAATAGATCTCAGCTTATACAGTTTACATCTCTCTAGGATTGACTCCTCTATAGTTTCTGCTTATTGTTGTTCTCTCTCTGGTACCTTCAAATAGCTTTTTACACTTTTTTATCAAAAATTTATAGTTGTTATTTTTTGGAGGTTAAATCCATCATGAACTACTCTGTCAATACAGCAATGAGTTAAATTTTGAATTATCTTCTTTTTTCTTGCAAGCACCCCTTCTGGAGCTCTCTGCTCCAAAATGAGCTGAAATTTTTGTTCAAACTTCCTTTCCCTACATTCACCTAATTTATCCTTTTACCATAGATGACATGTCTGTTTCTTTCTTCATTTACTCAGTCATTTTGGAAGAGGGCACCTTCTAGTAACCTCTTTCTCGGAGGCAATTTTTGAAAACTTGTGAGTTTCCCCCCCAAAAAAATCTTTATTTTTTCAGATGCGTTTGATATTTACTGGGACATATAAGACATTAATTTGTATTTGAAAGTTTTCTCCACTCTCTGATTTCTCCTCAGTGATTTTCTTTTTAATTAAATTATTTTCCTTTTCATTTACGTTGGAGAGCTTTTAAATTTTTTTCTGATGTTATTTTTACACAGATATTTATATTTAAGACCAAGATAACAAAAAAACTGTGGAAGTCCTGTGTGGGGTGATGGTAAGATTTTGTTTACTGTGAGCTTTATTCTAAGGCTATTGGACAGGAACTTGTCCATTTTATTGGAAACCCACAAATGGCAGTATCTGTGTTTACTTCTCCAAAGAAGAAAACTTGATACCTGATGTTGGTCAAGAGATGATAATGATGGCTGCCAGTACTCTGAGAATCAAGTGAAAGAAGAAACCAGGGAGACTTCATCATTCAAGGAACAGATTTTCACCTGATGCCTGGATTTTTAGCACCTTGTCTGAATATCAACCCAACCTCCAAACTACAGCTTCATAACTTGAACTGATGATGTCTCTCATCTGTTATCATCTCCTCTCACATCATCTTTATATTGGTTTACATCATTTTTAATTCATCTGTTGTCATTTTTATTAATAACAAAAGAAACAACCATTTTTAACTAGAAAAAAGTATTTTATATTTAATTCAATTTTAACATCTATTCTTATTAATTTGAATTTAAATGTTAACATTAAGTCATATTTAAATCAAGTACTTAAGTAAACTTAAATCTAATTGAATCAAAATTTTTAAGTTGAACATGATTCAATTAAAAAATGTAGGGGTTGGTGACAGAGTGTTAAAGATTCTTAACATTTGAGAAGATACTAAGTACCATTCAAAAGCTTTGTTAAAGATTATAAAATATGTGTGTAATAGTTTGTTAAAATCAATTCTTCTTTTTGGCGTATTTGGCAAATTCTTCTTTTAGTGAATTTGCTGTCATGGACTAGGCTTTCAGAGACTGATTCTTTTTTTTTTTTTTGGTCAATTATCTTGCATCTATAAGAAAAGCTGAAAGCGGGGAGGCTATGTTCCCACTCCTCACTTGGAATTCAGGGTGAAAAATATGGTGCAAGGAGTCTTGCCAGTACAGGATTGCCCCCAACAAATGAAAAGTAATAGCAGAACATGATTAGGCTGAGAAAGGAGTATTTAATGTCCGGAAACCCTCTTGGCTTCAGTATGATGTAGAGGGATGCATAGTTTCCTGCACATCTTATAGTAGACATGGAAGGATGCTGATGCAAGAAGCAAAATGGACCTACCATAAATGAAGGATATGTAACCAGAACTAGGATATGAGTGAAGGTTAATCTGGGAATTAGAGTGGTTTGCATCTAAGACAGAGCTGAGATTGCACCAAAGCAATTAAATAAGATCAGGAAGCTCTTACTTAACTGAGCAAACAGACCTGGTTTGGGTCAGATTTCATCGCTTGCAACACAAGCTTGGACCCCTATCCCATACACCTGGATGCCATCTAGGGGAGGGTTATGAAAAGAAGAGAAAAATATTTAAAAGCTGAGCTTAGTTCCAAAAGAAACTGATTTTTTTTTCATTATTCATGTTTTGATTCATTGATTTATTCACTGATGAAATCATTCATTCAAGAAACATGTGTCAAGCATCTATGGTATAACAGGCCCCATTCTCTGCAACAAGAAATAAACAAAAGTCCATTATCTCTTGGACCTTCCTTATCTGAAAGAGACTGATTAAACCAGACATGACTAGATATTTAGTTGTTAGTTATTCTTTGGGGTACCGGGGCAAGTATGGCTTTACTAGGAAGTTTAGACGGGTTAGAGAAAAAAAAAAAAGTATTCTTTTCGTATTTGTTGCATTGTTGTACCAACTATAATTCAACCAGATTTCACATTACTTTATAGTATTTAAAGTCAGGTTTTGTTTTATTTATTTAATACATATTTATAAAGCATCCATGCTAGTTCTAGGGCTAAGAATATAACTGAACAATTTTATTTGTATCCCTTTTGCCTGCTACATGGTATATACAAAATGTTTGAAAAAAAAAAAAGGCAGAGGTAACAATTCTTGTCCTAGTGACCCTGTGGAATTATTGCTCAAGGAAATGAGGTATGGTGAGGATGTGGTGAGGATAACTTCACCATCAGTCAGTGAGAACATCCTACATGAGAACCTCCATGGGTTCAGGATCTGAGGTCTTCCATGTCTCCTCTGACACCCATGCTGATCCACTCTCATCTGAGGATGTGCCAGGAAAGAAAGGATTTTGAGCACTGTGCAATCCTGGGCCATGTCTCACACATTTATCATAACATCCAATGCATATTTCTGTTTAGTTTGGATACATCATAGTTATTTGAATCTATGTGCATGTATATGCACATGCATGATGTGTCTTAGGAAGAATTCTTAGTTTTCAAGTTTATATACTTCATGAGAAAACTTCTGGGTTATTCATATTACTGAATATAGTGAGATTAAATCAGAAAAAAATGGAATATTGAGGTGCAAAACATTATAATCTAGCCCTTGAGACTTGACAAAATCTTTAACTTGTAACAGGTATACTTTTTATGGACGTTTGGCTAATCGGTGAGTCATTAGTCCCTTGATAAAACTTTTTTCAAATCCTAATATGTGCATGACCTTGAAGTTCTGTAATACATTAAGGAATATTTACATTTTTATATTGATAAAATTTTGTGATAATGATTTCCATAAGGTTACTTCTTTTCAAAATTTTTTCTGGGTTTATTTCTTTCAAATTCCTAGGGTAACCTTATTGCTCCCTTAATTCTGGCATTCTTGGATTTAATAGAAAAGTTTCATGATTTACTTCCTTTATTATATCTTTTGTACTCTTTTGTCATTTCTCTTCTCAGGTTTTGTCTTTTCAGACTAAAGCCTTCCCCATTGTCTATTTTAATTTATTAAATTCACTTTTAATGGCTATTGTGAAGCGGTTACCTTATCATTTTTCACTCCTCTTTTTGTCTTCTCTTTCCTTTTCTTCATCTTCCTCCTCAAGTATACTTCCACCTTGGGCGAATTCGTAGGCTCCGGCCATGCTGCAGTTCACATCTGTCACTAGTACTGCAGCCTCCAGCAACTTTTTATTAAAGCCAGTGATGTAGTGGGTACTTTGGCCAAAGCTGTCCACATGATGGATAGGAGCACGTCTCCAGGGGCCTTTCCCTTGCAATGAGATGAGATTGGCTGATGTTGGGAGATGAAGCCTTTCCCCTCTAGGTCAGTGCTTGCAATCCATTCCAAGTCAGAGGGGAGAGGAAGTTATTACCAGCCAGTGGCTGTTTCGTGGTCACTGGGAATTCTATGACTGGGAGAGTCTCATCCCTCTTTTCTCTCTATAGGACCACAGTTCCTATCAGCTAATACTAGTGACCATGGTATCTGTCTCAGAGGGGATGCCCTGGGCAAAATGAACTGGAGTCAATTAACTGAATCTTGACCTGCAGTGGAAAGTGAGACAGATAATTATATTCTTTGGTTCCCCTAGTTATAAAATATAGTTAGCACCATTGCCTTACAGGAAGACATCCAGCCATATAAACTATAGAAGCATAACTGAACCCAGAAATAAGTAAGGATGGTCCCATAGCAGTAAGGAAAAGAGAATCACAAAGGCCATGTACTTTAATCCACATACACAGATGGGAAACCATTCTTTTTTAGCGAAAAGAAAATCAACTAATAGTTATTGAGCACTTACTACATACCAAGAAGTTATGTCCATTGTCTCAGTGATGATAATATCAATATTAAGTACCATTTACTAAATTTTTACCATGTCACAAGCATGTGTAAAATGGTTTATATTTATTACCTCATTTAATCCTTAAAAATGTCCTGTGATATAAGTTTTTGTTTTATAATTTTCTCTATTTAACTGATGAATAAGCTCATTGTGAAAAAGTTTAGGAAACTTCAAAGAAATGAGGAAAGTGAAGTTCAGTGAATTTGAGCAAATTGTTCAAAGCCATTCTCTTACCAGTCATGCTGTTCAATGTCAAAACTCATGCTTTTTCTATTTCACCAAAAATTCAGAGTGTATTAAAAGGTACATGTTGCAGGCAGGATGCCCATACAGATACATAACAGGGATAAAAAGTAGAACTAAGAGTAAGGGAGAAGACAACAGAAGCAGGAAAACCATAATTTAAAATTTTCTTTGGAAAGCACATACTGGGAGCATTATTCTATTGGATCATTGTAGCAAACTGATATTTATGATGATGAATATGAGGTATACAGAAATGGTTAACTTTTCCAACATAATTTCATCAAGGAAGATAGGAAAATTGCAACCAAAATTTGCATGAAGAAAAATGTTGCACTTTATATTGCACTAGTAATTAAATTCACATGCTGGGGAATTTTCCACACAGAGGATGTTTAAAGAGAACTGTAATCCCACAAAAATGTGTGTTTACAGAAAATCCAGGCATTTCCGAGATGTATGGTTGACTTAACTGAACTTAGAGGGAAGCTTGGACTCTATGATACAGACCACATTATTATTTTTTTAATTTATTTATTTTTTACATAACGCATTATTTACAAAGCCACAATGGAAAGTTACTCTTAATTGATGTGCTGCTAATTATAAATAGAAAATAGTTGTTCCAGAGATTAGGATAATTTCTGCTGTCCCCATAAAAAGTCAGCCTACACAAAGGTATCTGTCGCTGCTCCAATTATATTGCTACTGCTAATTTCCTCCAAAATGAAATAACTACAGTCAAAATTGTGAATGCACCATGTTATAATTCTTCTTGAAAATAATAGATACTCAGTAAATGCTTGTTGAACAAATTCACTGATGGATGGTATATATACATACTCATACATGCTCATCCTTATTACCAAGAGTTCTCTTTGGCTAAAAAGATGACCAAAGTCCAGAGGGAAGATGAAATGAGTGTAAAAGCTCTGACCTTGTTCTCATTAGCAATTTGGTATCACTAGTGAAGTGAGGTCATTGAGGACAACATCACTGTGATCAAAGCTGCCACAGGTATCTCTGCCCAGAAAAGCAGGGTCCAAATTGAGAACCAACATAATCTTGGGTCTCTGGAAGCCCATGACCAATGATGGAAATATTGTTATAAATGAAACTTAGGCATTTCAGCTAACTAGACATGTAGTTTATCAAAATTATCCTACAGGTAAAAGGATAAATATTCCCAAATGTATTGCAATAATAGTGTTGTGTTCATGAAGTATCACATGATTTTCATGATAGTTGAGGTTTGAATTACTACATTTCCACTCAGTCAATGGACAAGCAGCCTGTCTAAGGGAAAGATGTTGCAATGTATTCTTGACATTATATCTTCCAAACAGACATTTAAATAAGGTTGTTGAAAATGTACTAAAGACACTATTAAGTGCTTTTATATCACATCCACTTTTCACAATGCACAAAATAAGTTTGATTCTGTGTTCAACTCTTTAAATCTATGTTCAAATAACCTTGTTTAATTTTTTATTAAAATGCTTTACTCAGGATCATAAATAATTTTAAATATCAATTATAAAAATGACTTTGTTGAGCCTCTATAGAAGTCATGAACATTTCTAAGGAATCATCGGAAGTTCATGACAATGAAGATCTAACCAATATTAGGTCAACTTGCCCACACCTCCACTGGAAGTATAAACTCAATTTTGAGAACATTGTGTTTCCAATTATCTCCTAATTGAGGAAAAACTTTCCTTCTCTTATGGCACCAAGCTTTCTCTAGACATTGGAAAGTCTCTTTCTCCCCTTCAGGGTTTGTGATGGCTAATAGTTTCCCATATTTTCTAGTCTCTAGGAGTTTCACTCTCCTTAGTTCATTTCTTTAACCTGGACCACAATGCTATAAATAGTTCTTCTTCAATTAAACACTTTGGATATGTTATCTCTTTCCTGCCAGTACCCTGACTGACACACAATTGCTATGTACCAGGCATTGAGGAGACAAAAACCTCTTCATGTGCCCCTCAACAAGATGTTAATCTCAGTACTGTGATTTGTTCATCTGAAAATGGGGATGGTGATTATCACATAAGGCTTTATAAAGGTAAAAATCAGATGGCATATTTGAAGTGCTTAGAAACAGTCTCTGGCTTTCCAATAAATCAGAACTATTATTATTGTCATTATAAGCGTAATTAACATTATCAGCCTCACCCTCATTAACTTTATTATTATTGATGATCAGTGTTATTGGTAAGAATCCTTACCCCACATTTTCATCAGCAGGCCTGAGGAAAATAATCCTTTACAATAATACTGTTACCAGACATCTTTGAATAAGTTCTTATATTTGGTAGAGTTTTCAATATCATCCACTTTGAGAGAATCTTTACAAAGCAGAAGAATCTGAGTCTATTTTTTCCAAGAAAATGGGTGTCAAGGCTATGAACGAATAGGGCAGAATTGAAATGAAACAGGAACAAATAACAAATCTCAAATGGTCCTACATAGACTGTTTTTATCAACCTTATCATCATCCTTTATTATGTATGTATACACATATAAGTATATATAATATTTATAAATATATTATATAACATATTTTTCTCCCATTTCTTAGGATATCCTCAGAGATAGCAGAGGGTTATTGAATTTAAAAAATAGACTATTGGGGTATAATTTATATAGAGTAAACTGTATGTATTTAAAGTATATAATTTACCATTTTGAAGTATGTATACACTTAGGAAACCATCACCACAATCAAGATAATGAAAATATCCATCACTTTCAAAACTTCCCTTATCAGTTTGTAATCTGTCACTTCCACTCTTCACTCCTCCCAGCGTCATCCACAGGCAGTCACTGATCTGCTTTCTGTTACTATGGATTAATTTGAATTTTATGTAATTTATATAAATTGAATCATACAACATGTTCTCTCTGTCTCTCTTTTTTTTTTTTTTTCTTTTTGGTCTGGTTTCTTTTACTCTTGCATAATCATTTTGAAAATCATCAAGTCTTGCTGCACATATCGATGGTTCACTCCTTTTTATTGTTGAGTAGTATTCTGTTTTATAGATATACTACAATTTATTTTTACATTTAAGTATTGATGGATATTTGAGTTGTTTCCAGTTTAGGGTGATATCAAATAAATTTCAAATAAAACTACTTTGAACATTCTTGTTATAAGTCTTTGCATGGTCATATGTATTAATTTCTCTTTCATAAATACCTAGGAATAGAATGGCTGGATCATATGGTACTTGTATGATTAACTTTTCAAGAAATTGTCTAACTGCTCTCCAAAGTGGTTTTACGAAATTACATTACCATGACCGGTGTATGTGAATTCTAATTTCTCAATGTCTTTGCAACATTTTGGCCATTCTAACAGGTATATAGTGATGTCTTACTGTAGCTAAATTTTCAATGAAGTTTTTATGATTTTCATAAGCTTTTTTGCCACCCATACATCATAAATGTCTGTTCAAATATTATATATATATTTGAGAATTTTGGTTTTCTTTATACATTCTGGATAAAAATCATTTCTCATTATATATTATCTGATATATAAAAAGTATGTATGCAACTTTTGTATATGTTTTTTAAGTATAAAACATAAACATTTATAAACCCACCACTTAATCTAAGGACCGGAAATTATTAATATCCTCACATATAGGGAAGAGATAGGACAGGAATGAAACACAAAAGTAAGTGAAATGGCGTCCATCTTTCTCTGAGAGGAATTAACAGTATCGATAATTGCCATCTGCAAACACCTGAACTCAAATATGGTATTTGGAATAGCATGTAAACTGGGCATAATTATACCAGAGCTGCTCAATGGCCAGTGCTTGCTTAAAGCTCTTCATTTTGTCATATTTTGTGCCAAAAGACCTAAGGGTTAAGAATCTGAATCCCGTTTTAACTTTACCACCCCATAAACAGTCAATGAGCTTGGAAAAGCAGCAAATTTTGAGTGATACCAAGGATCCTTGTAATAGTTCAGTAGCATACTTCTTTGTGAAGAGAATTAGTGTCTTTGGTAACTATGTTACTCCCTACACTATGTCATTATGTGAAATTGTACCCTGGGTACAATGTCCAATTGGTAAAGTATGCCAGCTTCTTTATTAGTTTTTTTTTTTTTTTCGTTCAGCTTAATTTTTGAGTGATATAATTTTGTCTAGTCCATTGAATAATAATTCCCTAATTTACAATCTTATTGATGAATAAATCATTTCACCCTGACTAGGAAAGCACTACCTCCTTTCAAGAAAAAAAAAAGATAGAGCCTTTTATTGCCTTTCAAAATCTCTAGAAAAATAACATGGCTCCTCTCTTAGCTTCCTTCGCATTATATTGGTACATTTTATTTTCTCTAATAGGCTACAGAAACCAGTAATATGATAGGAAGTCATTAATAAAATATAATCACAGCAGAAGATCAAGCTCATCTCTTTCTCTTTGCATTGTCAAGTGCTTCAATATTTTATTTTATAATGTGATGACCAGAACTGATCATGGTAATCTAAGTGTGGAACTGACTAATGCATTGTTTAATCAAAGATTTCCTTTTAGATTATGATTCGTTTGCATTTCATTGCTTTCCCCATGTCACAGTCAGGCTCAGTAGAATTGCCACTCTAGGATCTTATTCCAGAAGGAAATTGGGTAATGGGGCTACCGTGGGAGAGTGATAATAACGTGGGGCAGGAAAACCCGAGTTCCAGCTTCATTACATGCGGTGGCTTCATTCACTTGCCTGGGCCTCAGTTTCCTGGTAGGTGCCAAAAACTCACCTGCCTACAGGGTTGGAACAGAGGGTGGAAATGATCAAGCAGCAGCATGTAGAATTTGAAAGGAGCTCTGAGAACTGACTAACCACCCTGTCTAGAAGAGCAGTGGCCCCTCAGCTCCAGCTAATTGCTGACATGAAGGAATGCAGGCTAGACTTTCCTGGAAAAAAAAAATTCAACATCTCAACAAAACTGGAAGTATAGATTTTCATAGGAAATTTTTCATTTTTTAAGTGTGGAAACTCTTTCAAAACCTTGCAACTCAAGAGGCTACAGAACAAACAAAACAGTCTGTAAACAAAATGCCTCACCTCAACTGCTTTTTTTGTGCCGACCTTATTAGGACGTCTCCAGGGATAGCTTCCAGCTCTATTATCCTATATTTAAACATCGTGGGTCAGTATGGTTTTGAGAGGAATCAACCAAATTAATTGTTTAGTCTGACACCATTTATGGAAGCAGCAGCAGCCTTATTCAAAGGTACTAATTAAGCGTCAAATTTATGTTCGGGGTCCTTGAAAAGTTAAAAGACATAGTCTTTCCTTTCAGGTACATACAAGGTATTCATTGGTTCAACAAATATTTACTGAGTAATGAAAGTCAATTGGAGTGAAATAATTCCATTTACCTTCCATTCTTCTCCAAACTTATCTATATTTTTCCAAATCCTTGGTGCTCTCAGACTTCCACAGGGTGAGCCCTAATCTTTCAAATTCTTACATTAATGTTTTCTGCCTCCTCTGGAGTTTTCTCCATTAATTACTCCCTTCGTCTCTTGGTTAAGTCCTTCAGTCTCTATTTGTTCCTTTTTCTCAATGAGAACTACGTCCAGTATTTATCACATGAAATAATACCACATCTTCCAACATACCAACCTCCCCCACCCAGTCATGTCCCCAGTAAACATCTCAGAAGAGTATCACAGGATGGTTCCACTTACAGTCCTAGGGCAGCCTGGGGCAAGCAACTTTCACTCTTCACTCGCCTTCTTGAAGGTGTTAAGAGCACGAGGGAGGGGCATGTCACTGCCAGATTGCAGTAAGTGAGTACTAAACTCATGTAACACCCTCCCCTCCAAGAATGCAGGTGGACCAGAGAGCAGACTGGAGTCACACTTCCAAGGTTTGGAATTTGACACTGCTACTCTAGCTGTGTGACCTTGGGTAAGTTATTTCATCTGTTATGCCTCAGTTTCCTCATCTGTGAAATAGTGGAGTTACTGATATAATTAATAGGATCACTCTGAGAATTCAATCTGTTAAAATTTGTAAAAGTCCTTAGACCATACATGACTCATAGTCAACTCTATATAAATGCTGAGAAATAATAATAGAAGTTCTTCTCAAGTGAGAACACTGAGGTAAAGAGGGATTTAGAAACCTGCCAGCTTTCACACAGTTAATGAGTGACTGAGCTGAGAGTTATACCCAGACTGCAAAACCCAGGCCTTCAACCACCCTGCTCTTCTGTTTCACAGCTGCACTGTGTTGCCCCATAACAAAGGAAAAACAACATTGCAATGAAAGGTCATATCAGTAGCATTCTATACATCTTAAATTAGTAATAATGGGCACTGTACTACTGATTTTCATTCTCTATCCCTTGCTCAATAGAAACTTTTCATTATTTCCCTCCCCAGCAGTTTCAATAAGATGTTTGAGAATTTGTTTTGCTTTGCTGCAGATAATGTGCTTAATAAGAGGCATTGTTTTCTTTATAGGGCCAGATCTCCTTGTAAATGTTCAATGCCTTTCTGATTTTATGACTCAGAGTCATTGATTGTTGACAATTAACTCTTCCTTCCCACTTTCCATGTCCCACCTCCTGCCTACCAGCTTCCACTGTATTTATTCCCAGAGAGGTTAACTTGGATACTTGAGGCAGAAAATGCCTTGAGTAACCTGTAGTTAACTTATAGTCCCCTCCCACACTCCCAAATTGCCTTTGTTTCAGTCTTTTAATTTTTAAACAATAATATGGTTTCTGGAGACTCGGAGAAGATGGCGGAAGAGTAAGACATGGAGATCACCTTCCACCCCACAGATACATCAGAAATACATCTACAAGTGGAACTGCTCCTATAGAACACCCACTGAACGCTGGCAGAAGACCTCAGACCTCCCGAAAGGCAAGAAACTACCCACGTACCTGGGTAGGGCAAAAGAAAAAAGAAATAACAGACAAAAGAATAGGGATGGGACCTGCACCAGCGGGAGGGAGCTGTGAAGGGGCAAAGGTTTCCACACACTAGAAGCCCCTTCATGGGCGGAGACTGTGGGTGGCAGAGGGGGAATCTTCGGAGCTGCGGAGGAGAGTGCAGCAAACGGGTGCAGGGGGCAAAGCGGAGAGACTCCCGCACAGAGGATCGGTGCCGAACAGGACTCACCAGCCCGAGACGCTTGTCCGCTCACCAGCCGGGGTGGGTGGGGGCTGGGAGCTGAGGCTCAGGCTTCTGTTGGATTGCAGGGAGAGGACTGGGGTTGGCAGGATGAACACAGACAGAAGGGGGCTAGTATGCCACGGCTAGCAGGGAGGGAGTCCAGGAAAATATCTAGACCTGGCGAAGAGGCAAGAGACTTTTTCTTGCCTCTTTGTTTCCTGGTGCACAAGGAGAAGGGATAAAGAGCGCTGCTTAAAGGAACTCCAGAGACGGGCGCCAGCCTTGGCTATCAGCACGGACCCCATGAGACGGGCATGAGATGCTAAGGCTGCTGCTGCAGCCACCAAGAAGCCTGTGTGCAAGCACAGGTCACTATCCACACCTCCCCACCTGGGAGCCTGTGCAGCCCGCCACTGCCAGGGTCCCATGATCCAGGGACACTTTCCCCGGGAGAACGCACAGCGTGCCTCAGGCTGGTGCAACATCACGCTGGCCTCTGCCGCCGCAGACTTGCCCCGCACTCCATATATCTGTCTCCCCCCGCCCCGTCCTGAGTGAGCCAGAGTCGCCAAATCAGCTGCTCCTTTAAACCCGTCCTGTCTGAGCAAAGAAGAGACGCCCTCAGGCCACCTACATGCAGAGGCGGGGCCAAATCCAAAGCTGAACTCCTAGAGCTGTGCGAACAAAGAAGAGAAAGAAAAATTACTCGTAGCAGCCTCAGAAGCAGCAGATTAAAGCTCCACAATCAACTTGATGTATTCTGCATCTGTGGAATACCTGAATAGACAATGAATCATCCCAAATTGTGGAGGTGGCCTTTGGAAGCAAGATATATTATTTTTTCCCCTTTTCCTCTTTTTGTGAGGGTGTATGTGTATGCTTCTGTGTGAGATTTTGTCTGTATATCTTTGCTTTCACCAGTTATCCTAGGGTTCTATCGGTGCATTTTTTGTTTTGTTTACTTTTTTTTTTTTTTTTTTTTTTTTGCGGTATGCGGGCCTCTCACTGTTGTGGCCTCTCCCGTTGCGGAGCACAGGCTCCAGACGCGCTGGCTCAGCGGCCATGGCTCACGGGCCCAGTCGCTCCGTGGCATGTGGAATCTTCCCAGACTGGGGCACAAACCCGTGTCCCCTGCATTGGCAGGTGGACTCTCAACCACTGCGCCACCAGGGAAACCCTTGTTTTGTTTACTTTTTAAAATATTTTTCTTAATAATTATTTTATTTTTTATTTGAATAACTTTATTTTAATTTACTTTATTCTATTTTATTTTATTTTATTCTCTTTCTTTCTATCCATTTCTTCTCCCTTTTATTCTGAGCCGTGTGGATGAAAGGTTCTTGGTGCTCCAGCCAGGAGGCAGTGCTGTGCCTCTGAGGTGGGAGAGCCAACTTCAGGAAACTGGTCCACAAGAGACCTCCCAGCTCCATGTAATATCAAATGGCAAAAATCTCCCAGAGATCCCCGACTCCACACCAAGACCCAGCTCTACTCAACGACCAGCAAACTACAGAACTGGACACCCTATGCCAAACAACTAGCAAGAGAGGAACACAGCCCCATCCATTAGCAGAGAGGCTGCCTAAAATCATAATAAGGCCACAGGCACCCCAAAACACACCACCAGACATGGACTTGCCCACCAGAAAGACAAGATCTAGCCTCATCCCCCAGAGGACAGGCACTAGTCCCCTTCACCAGGGAGCCTACACAACACACTGAACCAACTTTAGCCACTGGGGACGGACACCAAAAGCAATGGGAACTAGAAACCTGCAGCCTGCGAAAACGAGACCCCAAACACAGTAAGATAAGTAAAATGAGAAGACAGAAAAGCACACAGCAGATGAAGGAGCAAGGTAAAAACCCACCAGACCTAACAAATGAACACAAAATAGGCAGTCTGTCTGAAAAAGAATTCAGAATAATGATAGTAAAGATGATACAAAATCTTGGAAATAGAATAGAGAAAATGCAAGAAACATTTAACAAGGACCTAGAAGAACTAAAGAGGAAACAAGCAATGATGAACGACACAATAAATGAAATTAAAAATACTCTAGAAGGGATCAATAGCAGAATAACTGAGGCAGAAGAATGGATAAGTGACCTGGAAGATAAAATAGTGGAAATAACTACTACAGAGCAGAATAAGGAAAAAAGAATGAAAAGAACTGAGGACAGCCTCAGAGACCTCTGGGACAACATTAAAAGCACCAACATTCAAATTATAAGGGTCCCAGAAGAAGAAGAGAAAAAGAAAGGGACTGAGAACATATTTGAAGAGATTGTAGTTGAAAACTTCCCTAATATGGGAAAGGAAATAGTTAATCAAGTCCAGGAAGCACAGAGAGTCCCATACAGGATAAATCCAAGGAGAAAAACGACAAGACACATATTAAGCAAACTATCAAAAATTCAATACAAAGAAAACATATTAAAAGCAGCAAGGGAAAAACAACAAATAACACACAAGGGAATCCCCATAAGGTTAACAGCTGATCTTTCAGCAGAAACTCTGCAAGCCAGAAGGGAGTGGCAGGACATATTTAAAGTGATGAAGGAGAAAAATCTGCAACCAAGATTGCTCTAAAAAGCAAAGATCTCACTCAAATTTGATGGAGAAATTAAAAACCTCACAGTTAAGCCAGAGGTGAGAGAGTTCAACACCACCAAACCAGCTTTACAACAAATGCTAAAGGAACTTCTCTAGGCAAGAAACACAAGAGAAGGAAAAGACCTACAATAAAAAACCCAAAAGAATTAAGAAAACGGGAACAGGAATATACATATCGATAATTACCTTAAATGTAAAGGGATTAAATGCTCCCACCAAAAGACACAGACTGGCTGAATGGATACAAAAGCAAGAACTGTATATATGCTGTCTACAAGAGACCCACTTCAGACCTAGGGACACATGCAGACTCAAAGGGAAGGGATGGAAAAAGATATTCTGTGCAAATGGAAATCAAAAGAAAGCTGGAGTAGCAATTTTCATATCAGACAAAATAGACTTTAACATAAAGACTATTACAAGAGACAAAGTAGGATGCTACATAATGATCAAGGGATTGATCCAAGAAGAAGATATAACAATTGTGAATATTTAAGCACCCAACATATAAGCACCTCAATATATAAGGCAAATACTAACAGCCATAAAAGGGGAAATTGACAGTAACACAATCATAGTAGGGGACTTTAACTCCCCACTTTCACCAATGGACAGATCATCCAAAATGGAAATAAATAAGGAAACACAAACTTTAAATGATACATTAAACAAGATGGACTTAATTGATATTTATAGGACATTCCATCCAAAAACAACAGAATACACATTTTTCTCAAGTGCTCATGGAACATTCTCCAGGATAGATCATATTTTGGGTCACAGATCAAGCCTTGGTAAATTTAAGAAAATTGAAATCATATCAAGTATCTTTTCTGACCACAAAACTATGAGACTAGATATCAATTACAGGGAAAGATTGTAAAAAATACAAACACATTGAGGCTAAACTATACACTATTTAATAACCGAGTGATCACTGAAGAAATCAAAGAGGAAAGCAAAATACACCTAGAAAGAAATGACAATGGAGACACAATGACCCAAAACCTATGGGATACAGCAAAAGGAGTTCTAAGAGGGAAGTTTTTAGCATTACAATCCGACCTTAAGAAACAGGAAATATCTCAAATAAACAACCTAACCTTGCACCTAAAGCAATTAGATAAAGAAGAACAAAAAAACACCCAAACTTAGCAGAAGGAAAGAAATCATAAAGATCAGATCAGAAATAAATGGAAAAGAAATGAAGGAAACGATAGATAGCAAAGATCAATAAAACTAAAAGCTGGTTCTTTGAGAAGATAAACAAAATTGATAAGCCATTAGCCAGACTCATCAAGAAAAAAAGGGAGAAGACTCAAATCAATAGAATTAGAATTGAAAAAGGAGAAGTAACAACTGACACCGCAGAAATACAAAGGATCATGAGAGATTACTACAAGCAACTATAAGCTAATAAAATGGACAACCTGGAAGAAATGGACAAATTATTAGAAATGCACAACGTGCTGAGGCTGAACCAGGAAGAAATACAAAATATGAACGGACCAATCACAAGCACTGAAATTGTGATTAAAAATCTTCCAGGGCTTCCCTGGTGGTGCAGTGGTTGAGAATCAGTCTGCAGATGCAAGGGACACAGGCTAGTTCTCCAGTCCAGAAAGATCCCACATGCCACGGAGAGGCTGGTCCCGTGAGCCATGACCACTGAGCCTGCACATCCTAAGCCTGTGCTCCACAACGTGAGAGGCCACAACATTGAGAGGCCCCTGTACCTCAAAAAAAAATTTTTTTTTTCCAACAGACAAACACCTAGGACCAGATGGCTTCACAGGCAAATTCTATCAAATATTTAGAGAAGAGCTAACACTTATCTTTCTCAAACTCTTCCAAAATATAGCAGAGGGTGGAACACTCCCAAACTCATTTTATGAGGCCCCCATCATGCTGATACCAAAACCAGACAAAGATGTCACAAAGAAAGAAAACTACAGACCAATATCACTGATGAATATAGATGCAAAAATCCTCAACAAAATACTAGCAAACAGAATCCAACAGCACATTAAAAGGATCATACACCATGATCAAGTGGGTTTTATTCCAGGAATGCAAGGATTCTTCAATATATGCAAATCAATCAACATGATACACCATATTAACAAATTGAAGGAGAAAAACCATATGATCGTCTCAATAGATGCAGAGAAAGCTTTTGACAAAACTCAACACCCATTTAAGATAAAAACCCTCCAGAAAGTAGGCATAGAGGGAACTTTCCTCAACATAATAAAGGCCACATATAATAAATCCACAGCCAACATTGTCCTCAATGGTGAAAAACTGAAACCATTTCCACTAAGATCAGGAACAAGACAAGGTTGCCCACTCTTACCACTATTATTTGACATAGTTTTGGAAGTTTTAGCCACAGCAATCAGAGAAGAAAAAGAAAAAGTAATCTAAATCAGAAAAGAAGTAGTAAAACTGTCACTGTTTGCATATGACATGATCGTATACGTAGAGAATCCTAAAGGTGCTACCAGGAAACTACTAGAGCTAATCAATAAATTTGGTAAAGTAGCAGGATACAAAATTAATGCACAGAAATCTCTTGCATTCCTATACACTAATGTTGAGAAATCTGAAAGTGAAATTAAGAAAACACTTCCATTTGCCATTGCAACAGAAAGAATAATATATCTAAGAATAAACCTACCTAAGGAGAGAACAGACCTGTATGCAGAAAATTATAAGACACTGATGAAAGAAATTAAAGATGATACAAATAGATGGAGAGATATACCTTGTTCTTGGATTGGAAGACTCAACATTGTGAAAATGACTCTACTACCCAAAGCAATCTACAGATTCAATGCAATCCCTATCAAACTACCCCTGGCATTTTTCACAGAACTAGATAAAAACATTTCACAATTTGTATGGAAACAAAAAACACCCCGATTAGCCAAAGCAATCTTGAGAATGAAAAACGGAGCTGGAGGAATCAGGCTCCCTGAGGTCAGATTATTCTACAAAGCTACAGTGATCAAGACAGTATGGTACTAGCACAAAAACAGAAATATATATCAATGGAACAGGATAGAAAGCTCCGTGATAAACCCACATATATATGGTCACCTTATCTTTGATAAAGGAGGCAAGAGTATACATTGGAGAAAAGACAGACTCTTCAATAAGTGGTGCTGTGAAAACTGCATGTAAAAGTATGAAATTAGAACACTCCCTAATGCCATACACAAAAATAAACTCAAAATTGATTAAAGACCTAAATGTAAGGCCAGAGACTCTCAAGCTCTTAGAGGAAAGCATAGACAGAACACTCTATGACATAAATCACAGCAAGATCTTTTTTGAGCCACCTCCTAGAGAAATGGAAATAAAAACAAAAAGAAACAAATGGGACCTAATGAAACTTAAAA
Source organism: Stenella coeruleoalba (assembly GCF_951394435.1). Taxonomy (NCBI): domain Eukaryota; kingdom Metazoa; phylum Chordata; class Mammalia; order Artiodactyla; family Delphinidae; genus Stenella; species Stenella coeruleoalba. Next base: position 37,128,860 of record NC_137160.1, read on the forward strand.
GCTTTTGCACAGCAAAGGAAACCATAAACAAGAACAAAAGACAACCCTCAGAATGGGAGAAATATTTGCAAATGAAGCAACTGACAAAGGATTAATCTCCAAAGTTTACAAGCAGCTCATGCCACTCAATAACAATAACAACAAAAAAAAATCCAAAAATGGGCAGAAGACCTAAATAGACATTTCTCCAAAGAAGATATACAGACTACCAACAAACACATGAAAGAATGCTCAACATCATTAATCATTAGAGAAATGCAAATCAAAACTACAATTAGATATCTCACACCGGTCTGAATGGCCATCATCAAAAAATCTACAAACAATAAATGCTGGAGAGGGTGTGGAGAAAAGGAAACCCTCTTGCACTGTTGGTGGGAATGTAAATTGATACAGCCACTATGGAGAACAGTATGGAGGTTCCTTAAAAAACTAAAAACAGAACTACCATATAACCCAGCAATCCCACTACTGGGCATATACCCTGAGAAAACCATAATTCAGAAAGAGTCATGTACCAAAATGTTCATTGCAGCTGTATTTACAATAGCCAGGACATGGAAGCAGCCTAAGTGTCCATAACAGATGAATGCATATAGAATTGAGACACATATATACAATGCAATATTTCTCAGCCATAAAAAGAAACAAAATTGAATTATTTGTAGTGAGGTGGATGGACCTAGAGTCTGTCATACAGAGTGAAGTAAGTCAGAAAGAGAAAAACAAACACCATATGCTAACACATATATATGGAATATAAGAAAAAAAATAGGTCATGAATTACCTAGGAGTAAGATGGGAATAAAGACAGAGACCTACTAGAGAATGGACTTGAGGATATGGGGAGGGGGAAGGGTAAGATGTGACAAAGTGAGAGAGTGGCATGGACATGTATACACTAGGAAACGTAAAATAGATAGCTAGTGGGAAGCAGCCGCATAGCTTAGGGAGATCAGCTTAGTGGTTTGTGACCACCTAGAGGGGTGGGATAAGGAGGGTGGAGGGAGGGAGATGCAAGAGGGAAGAGATATGGGAACATATGTAGATATGTAACTGATTCACTTTGTTATAACGTAGAAACTAACACACCATTGTAAAGCAATTATAGTCCAATGGAGTTGTTAAAAAAATAAATAAAACAATTGGAGAAAGAAGGATAAAGAAAACGCAAAAAGATTTTAAAAAAATAATATGGTTTCCTTCTGCACCTCTCAATAGCCCCAATGCAGGCAGATGGTTGAATTGACGCAAGATTTGGATTTTGCAGAAGGAAAAGTAAACCCTTGAAGGGCTGGCAATAAATGGGTTAAAGTTATTCCTCATTGCTTCTGGGCTTAGCAGGCAAGAAAATGAAAAATAAAGCCCAGAGGAATGGGGGAAATGGGGATTGGGGGGAGAATTTGGATTGGGTTGGGTTGGGTTCATTCTCACTATTAAAGTGAGAGTAAGTGACAAAAGAGAGAGTTGGAGGGTTGTGACCAGGACCTGGAGTCTTGGGCTGTGAGAAGTCAGGGGCAGAGCTATTCAGAGTGGTAATGTTCCAGGTGTAGCAGTGGGAGTATATTTCTGAAGTGGTCCCTGTCATCTTCCTTTTCACACTGTAAGGGTAAATCCAGCCCAAGGCTGCAGGATCAATGCCCTTTCACTAATTAGTTCTAACAATTCTTTCAGGTTGTGCTTTTCCCTCTCTTGTTTCATCTGGAATTTTTAGTTTTGTCTAACCATCACTATCAGGGTAGGAAGAGTCTCTTTTACTTTATCATATTGTTTTTGAAACAACAAGGATCATTAATCTTTTTGATCAACTTCTTCCCAAGATTCTGATTCTCACTAATATCTCACTACTATTCACAAATCGTGACCCACACTTGCTTATCTAAAAGGAGTGATTATGCAGACATGTATCTCAGTTGGTAGACCCTGGAGTTTATGTCATAAAAAGAGCCGGGAAGGCAGACATCCACTGGATCTACCACATGTGTGTTTTAATTTTTTAATCTAATAGGAGATAGGGTATCGAGGAAGCCTGGAACTAGGCTCTAAAGTCTTCACTGAATGTGGATGAATACCTGAATTTTGCAGAGGACATTGAAGAAGTTGGTAGTCATGTGGCTGGAGTCTCAAAAGAGGAATTGTTTTGCATAAGAATAAAAGAATACTGTCCGGACATGGTCATCGGGCCTTGCAGGGCTTGTGATGCAGGTAAAAATGAACAGTCTCTGCTTAGGGTTTGATACATCCAGAGCAGTATTTCCCAAACCTTGGACAAATGAAACGGAACCTCCAGGAAAATTTGGAGATTACAGCTAATGAGACAATCTCATCACAATGAGAAGTAAGAAGAAGCAAATTTCTGTGGTGATGCTGAGAATGTAGAAATGTTTACTTACAAAACAAGGAGATTTCAAGAGAGTTAGGTGGAAAAGTGTGGAAAGGAAGAACCACAGAAAGTGGAAATTTTGAAAGACACACAGAAGGATGGCAGGGCCAATAATATGAAGGGAGAGGAACTCTTAGTGATATGCAGAAGAATTGGCTTGACTTTTCTCTGGATAGCAAACTAGCACTGGCTGAGGTTCCTAGAGTTGTGAGCATTTTCATGAGTTTAAAAGATTGTAGCATTTGCTGCATAGTAAAATAAAATTTTGCAGAACTATTTTTTTTTCCTGTGGTCTATGCAATGAGCTCTCCCTGCAGGGATAGGTCAACCTGCTTGCCTGGTTGCCTTTTGATGAAATCCCAACAGCAGGCAGAGGTAAAGCAGTTCAAAAGTTCTCATGGTGAAATGGGAAAGACCTGCAGTGGGTATGGAAATCTATGTTTGAATTGGATTTTGTTCCATAAATTGCTAAGAAAAAGAGCTGGTCCTTGGGTTCTTACTGCCCAGGAGAGAGTCACCCAGTCATCCTTGCAGGAAGTGTCAACTTTAATGGAAAGGAGCCAGTGCACCTATGCTGGTTTAGGGACAAGGAGCCTAGAGTAAGATGTTCCCGGTGATTGGGAGGAAGTTAGACACATTCCCACGTGCTTTACCTCTCAGTGCCTGTGTTGATTAAAAGGCATCAGACAAAAATACTTGGGTGATATCTTTCACACCCTCCCCCTACTCCCATTCTAAAGTGTCATGAATAATTCCTGTCCCATTTTCAATTATATAAAATCCAAGTTTTGCTTTGGACAATGATAGCCGAAAACAAACAAACAAAACCAAACAGGCATTTAAGCTTTCCTTGGGTTGATACAAGAAAAACCATCCAAATTTCTTTTTTTTTTTGCTATTTCTTCCCCTTTATAAGTCTTTTTTTGTTTTACCTCTGCAGCCACCCCATATTCTAATCTGTCATTAGATATTTTTATGCAGTTCCAGAGCTTCTTGTTTTGGATGATATTAATCCCTCACCACCCCCTTACTGGTGAAAACTTACTAATCCTTCAAGGTCAAATTTACACATCATATTCTTCTCAAACTTTCTTTTATACTCTTGAGTGAGAGTCATTTACTCTCAATTCAAGTTCTGTACCTCAACCGAGAGTACTTCTTATAGTCAGTAACAGTCCTGCTTTATGTTCCTTGTTTTCTCATTAGATTTAAAACCCTCCAAGGGAAAGATTGTGCTTTAGTACCGTGTTATTTTCCAGAGCACCCATCTTAATACCTTCACTACAGAGTGTACTTGACAAAATGTTGGCTGATTGAATATCCATTTCCAGTGAATAAAATAGGCCTTTTCAAGTCTTATAAGCAGATTTGAGCTACAAAGAAACATTGTACAGAAATCAAGTAGCAATTTATCAGTAGTCCCCCAGTGGCTTTAATGAGCAAATGACCTTTTCCAAACCAACTACAGAAACTTCTTCATTTCCTATTGTTTAAGAAGAATCTTGAATAATAGATTCATAGATTTTTTTTCCTGTCTAGGCTGTGGCCAACACATGTAGGCTTTGGGTGACTTGGAGACAAAGTTCCTCTTTGCTTTCAGAATGACAAAGGAAGATCTTCCTTCCAGTTCTGGAACGTTTTGTAGGATGGAGGGAAAAGCTTGGGATCTGGCAACGTCAAGCACAGTTGCTGACTCGCATTATAGCCTAATGGAACGTGAACAGGCTGGAGCCAGTAAACCCTCAATAACCATGTCTCTGGACAAGCAGCCTCGATCCTCTGCAACTCTGTCTTTCCTTTATAAAATGTGGCTACAAACACCTGCCCTGAATTTAAGTACTTACATCAGATGTCTCTAATTCACCATTTTAGACTCTCTCAGCCTCATCCATCTCTTTTCTCCATCCACAACTACAGTGGCCAGTTTTGCTGGCTCCAAGAAGTTTCCCGCTGATACAATCTGATTACCCGACTTCAGGCCTGTATCTCAGGACTCAGACACGGTGTTAAAAGCCACAAAAACCCACCCAACTTGCAGTGTAGGCAAGCATATCCCAGATGTTCAGGGCAGTTAGGTTAACAACCCACGGAGTGAACTGTGACCAGCAAAGTTTTTAGGGACTCGTAGAAAATTCTTCCCCATCTCTGACCCCAGAGAGTTAGTCCTGAAATACACCTTCATAGAACTGAGCCAACAGTTGCCTATATTTGTGGCCAGCTCATAATGCATCCTGATATTTGACTCTTTCTATCTGTGTCTTATTTCTATTAGACCTGATCTCTTAGTTCTATCCCCTGGGTCCTATCCCCCATATAGCACCATCACACACATGCCTTTGTCTCAGGCTCTGCTTTCTGGGGAACCTAGAATAAGTCTTAACCTTATTGCTACAACATGGGAAGGAAAACACAAAGGAGAAAAAATATCTGATACAAAATATAAGGTGATAGCAAATTTGCTTTTCTCTAAGGAAGGTAAATATGGAAAAGATAAGTATGTGGTAGTATCACCTTAAGATCTGAAAATTACAGTGGAGTTTATTTGATGTGGAATCTTCTAACCATGCTTATGGATGATTCAGACTTTTCTTTTGATCACCATTGTTCTGTATTCCTTTGGGATGCTGGCCTGGTCCTACTGGGTAAAACTGCATAGGAATCACACCAGGGGTCATAGTCACAGCAGTCAATTCATCAGAGCTGATGACATTGCTCTGTGCACTGAGAAAGGCACTGGAAGCTGGAAAAGAAACACTCACTAATGGAAAATAACAAACAGGCTAAGGAGAGAGATGTTATTTTTGAACTTTTAAAGAGAACTTTATAAATAGCAGAGAAAATGGAAAAGCAGAAATTAAAAACAATAAAAACAAAAGTTGACAGCAGCACTTTTAATATGACAATTTTGGTGCTTCAAAGGCCCAGGTTGGTGGATGTAATAGCTGAGTCCCCTCAAAATAGCCAAAGACCATGGGGTTTGAGCACTTAGTCACAATGGCATTTTGGGTTAAACAATCATTGACTCAATGGTGAAAAATGAGATGAATTAAAATTATTTTCTTCACAACGGCCAAGGGGCTTGGCAAGTAATATATTGAAGAAATATCCTGGACATAATAGGTTACATTAATTTTCAATGGCAAAACAATTCCTTCAGCATTATTTTTCAAGGAGAGAAAAGAAGAAGGGGGAGAAAACAACCCTGTTACTTGTGCTATTTACTTCTGACCTAAATGAGAAAACATGTTTCAAAGGGAAGATTAAGAAAGGTGTATCTAGACACAGAGCAAATCCTGACTGTAAAGAATTCAATCTAATTGGTTACCCATTTTCCTGTTCAAATGTGGTCATTATTAATCCAAGAAAAACAGAAGCATACGTGGTGAAAATCATTACATGGAGAAGCAGGATATTAAGTCCTCTGCTAGCTAAAAAGCACCTTTGTTTGGAATATGGAACAAAAATGGGAGCAAACCTTTCCATCCAGATGTGTTTACCAGTCATGGTACAAGAGCTTAGTGATTGTGGCCTCTTTATCCCTGATGTTGAGTCAATGCGTGAGCACCTCGGGCTCCAAGACTTGTGGGTTTCATATGCTGCTTGGGGAGTAAGGTAAGTGGAGTTGCGTAGGGTGGTGAGAAGAAGATGGTGCCATCAGCTGGTACCAAATAGGAGAGGCCGGTGTTCCTGCAATTCAGCATGCATGCTTCTCTCCTCCCTGCTCCCCCTAAGACCTGTGTTACTATCCTCAGCTTGTTGACCATCTGGCCCAGTGGTGTCCCGGTAAATGTTTAAGAACTGACTCTAAATGTAGTTCTGACGTGAATTTTGGTTGATATTTTCATTTTATAGTGGTTGGCAAACTTTTTCTGTAAAGAGCCAGACGGTAAATATTTTAAGCTTTGCCGGGCACAGTCCCTGTCACAACTACTCTACTCTGCCACTGGAACAAGAAAGCTGTCATAGACAATACGTAAACAAACGAACACAGTGGTGTTCCAATAAAACCTCACATAAGGATACTTTCAACTTCCTGTAATTTTCATGTGTCATGAAATATTTCTTTTGTATTTCTTTATTTTCAACCACTTAAAAATATAAAAACGATTATTATTCTCAGGCTGTACCAAAAATGGAGGTAGCCTGGATTTGGCCTAGAGGCTGTAATTTGCTCTTGTTTTACAGTAATGATTAAGTCGGACAATGGTGAAACAACTAAGACATATGATGGATCTTCATGTGCTTTTCAATGAGTCGTGAGTGACTTCTTTGCTCAGATAATTGTTTTAAAATACTGAAAGTGTTTCCTCAATTTCTTTGTGCTATTCACATTGTAATGGCTATAGACATGACATACTTTTAAGCTCAGTCTGTATTATTAACACTTTCTATAACTTTCTTATGTCTGGGAGCCCTCATTTGTAGTATTTGCCAATTCCCATGTTATAAGCATTCCCACTATGGCTGATTTCAAGTTACTAACATGACATCAGTTATACTATGTTGATGCCTTTTATAAAGAAACTACAAGAGCAAGGACTTCCTTCTTTATTATTTTTACTTCCAGGCACTGTCTTGCACTGAAATAAGCACACACTAGATGCTCAGTAAATATAAGTTTATGCAGCAGTGTGTCCACTGGGTAACTCCACTTGGCTCTCACCTCAAGCAATTTTAAGTGATGGACATGGGTCTGTGGGAGCCAAACAAGCCATCACGTTCTATCCTCAGGTTGGGTTACTGGTCTTTAGCAGCTGTGACTAGGCTTCAAAAGAGTAGAGAAGAAAATCACATTGGTTTCAAGTGCTCCTAACTCTCTCTCCTTCTCTGCTCTCTTCCTGTCTCTCCCTTCCTGATGGCTTCTCTGCTTCCTACATTGCACAGGCTCCTAGATGCCTCCTCTGGTTCTGTTACTATTCTACCCTTCCCATGCCAGTTAAATGCCTCTAATAGTGTTTATTTGGAGAGAGAGAGAAGCTTAATTTACAAATAGGAATGAAACTTTGATCTACAAGTATAGGCCTCCTTTAGCTAAAATTTTAGGAATATAACTAACACACCACTTAATGATTAGGAAGACGTAGATATGTATATATGTATGTGCATATGTGTTTATATGTGTGTATTTCTTTCAATGAAAAACACTGAACAAAAATTACCCACATTCCTACTGCTTTTAGAACTGTATAAAGTAAGAAATGAAAAAATTTCCTTCAGTCCATCTAATCCCTTAATCCCCAAAATGAACCATTATGAAAAATTTGGGGGGTGTCATTTCTGATTTTTCCTAATTTTGAGAGTACAAAAATCTTTCTTTCTCTCACTCACTCCCTCTACTCTCTCTCTCTCATTTTTGGCCCCTCATCCTCTGTTCCCCACCCCTTCTCTAGAATCCTCATTGTCTATGCTACACTTCAGCCAGTCCCTCTTGTTCTGGTCCGAGCCCACCTTTCCATGTAAGTCCATGTCTCAGTGCAGCCCCCTTGAGTTCTTACAGCTAAGCAGGCTCAGGGCCCACATTTCCACACTGACATAAAGCTGACATTTACTTTACTGGGTACTCTTATTCCCCTGGACTTTATTTGATCAGTACCCACCCGTTGCACTCTTAGTCTTTTTGTACAATGACTCTGTAACTGACACCCACAGCCACAAAACCATTTAGATTTCCTGGAACCAAATTGCTTTCCAGAACTCCACTGGCATGAAGCTAATGTGGATATTGATTTCTCGTTTGTTTGTGGCTAGTAATGAGGAGCCCAGAACGGGCAACAGGCTGGTAGAGAGAGCACCTCTTCTGTGAGCTGCTGGCCAGGAGGCAGCCCCCTTCAGCTGCTGCCACAGCTGGGCCCCCTGCTCTGTCCTGTGTCCTCTGCAGACTTCCAGGCTTGGGGCTGATGACAGACACCGCCCTGGGCTCCTGTGCCTGCAGCAGAGCTTGCCTGCACCCACTGCCGCCCTCCAAACCCATTCTGCCTTTTGTCTGCTGAGGCCCAGGTCACAGCCATCTGGGTTCCCATAGCCGTGTCTGCTGAGACAAAATTGCACGTAGTGTCTGTCTGCAGGAAAAGCACTGCCCCAGACAAATGTGTTGGACACCTAGCCAGCTAGACACCCAATTATTTGTCTTTGCTTTTATTATCTTTTAATTTGTAAAGTCTGACAACAGCACCCTGCACGAAGCAGTAGTGTGGCTGGTCATCCTTTTTCCCTCTGCTGATTTAGTTTTTCAGCTCTGGAGGGAAAGACCTGGAAGTCCAGTGCCTAATCCCTGCTCGTGGGCTCCAGGTAAACACACCTGAAGTACTAACACCTCTTTGTGGAAAACCTTGACGGTTTCCCAGGATAAATGATGAGTGGTAATATTACTGTTGTTTTAAATGAATACCAGGGTTAGTCTCTGATACAAAATAGCTAAACCTCATCCCATAGACAATTCTCCTGATTTTAGTAATTTACCTAATACAAGAAAAACTCTCTTCAGTTCTTCAACCAGATGTTGCCTTCTCAGGGAGGCTTACTCTGACCTCTCTATTTGGGATTGCACTGACCGCAGTCTGTGCTACCTCCCTTCCTTATCTTTCTTTTTCTTCTCACATCACCTTCAACACACTACCTAGATCCTCCTGCTTCTGTCAGTCTCCCCTTAGTAGAACCTAAGCTCCTCAAGGCAGGAATGTATGTCTGTTTTACTCACTGGTGTTTTTCTAGTGCCTAGAAGAGTGCCCAGCACATCTGAAATGTGCAATAAGTATTTGTTGAGTGAATGTAACAAAATCAGATCAGCCATGAGCTTCCCAGTCCTATATCCTCTCTCCCTCTGTGTGACATTCTCCGATCTCCTTTCTCCTCCTTCTTCAAGTCTTTCCCCTTTACCTCATCCTCCATCCCCCTGAAAACACAATAAATACCTCCTGGGTTCTTCAGCCCCAGCGTAAGGTTATATTCATTCATGTAGGTTGTGAATGATTGATAAGACCTAAACGTCACTGCTCCAAGAATGCAAGGGAAAAGGCAAAAGAAAACTTTTTAAATGTTTAATTGTGGCCAAATACACATAACACAAAACTTACTGTTTTAACCATTATTTTAACCAACAAATAGAATTGTAAGACATTCAAAGTGTACATTGCAACAACCCAATACACATGTACATTGTGAAAGGATTCTTCTCATATACTTAATTAACACATCTGTAAGAAATCCTTTTACAATACTTACATACATCACATCACCACTATGCATACCCTAAATATCTCACAACCCTACTCGTCAACCATATATATACATTTTTGGTGAGAACACTTAAGTTCTACTCTCTTAGCAAATTTCAATTATTCAGTACAGTGTTGTCAACTATATTCATCATGTTTAACATTGAATCCTCAGACCTTATGCGTCTTATAGCTGAAAGGTTGTACCCTTTTAGCAATCTCTTCCCATTTCCCCAAAGCCCCAACCCCTGGAGACCAGTTTTCTATCTCTTGATTATGGATATATGAATTTGTAATTATTCCTTTTTTTCTCCTTTTATTTATAGATGTTATAGTTTAATAAATAACATTTATCTTAAAATACTGATAAGGCTTCTAGGTGTATAATATATGATTAACTGATTTTCTTATTTTTGCTCAATTTTTGTTTTCTATTTTCTACAGTAATTGGATATTACTTTTTTTTAAAAAAACATGTTTTGTTTGTTTTTTTAATTTATTTATTTATTTTTGTCTGCATTGGGTCTTCTTTGCTGCACACGGGATTTCTCTAGTTGCGATGAGCAGGGCCTACTCTTTGTTGTGGTGTGCGGGCTTCTCACTGCAGTGGCTTCTCTTTTTGTGCAGCATGTGGGCTCTAGGCGTGCGGGCTTCAGTAATTTTGGCACATGGGCTCAGTTGTTGTTGTTCATGGGCTCTAGAGCACAGGCTCAGTAGTTGTGGTGCACGTGCTTAGTTACTCTGCGGCATGTGGGATCTTCCTGGACCAGGGCTGGAATCCATGTACCCTGCATTGGCAGGAGGATTCTTAACCACTGTGCCACCAGGGAAGTCCTGAGTGTTACTTTTATAATACTTCTATAATATTAAAAGTATTCTTATTTAGTTACAGCATTTTTGAACATTATTAAAATCTAATGTTATCAGAGAAAATACAGCACACTCAAAGCAGGTGGTTGTGGAGGGTTGTTTTTTTTTCTATTTAATAAATGTATGACCCCTTTGCCCATTTCTCCCATCCACCCCCTTCCTGTCTCTGGCAACCACCAATCCGTTCTCTGTATCTATGAGATTTTGTTTTTAGTGTTTTTTTTTTTTTTTTCAGATTCCACATATGAGAGATCATACAGTATTTGTCTTTTTCTGTCTGACTTATTTCATTTAGCATAATGCCTTTGAGATCCATCTACATTATCACAAATGGCAAGATTTCACTCTTTTTATGAATGAATTATATAATTACATGTATATACATTATATGTACATTATATATACACATATGTACACATATATACGTATTTTAATATATGTATATATGTGTGTGTGTGTGTGTGTGTACATATATATATACATATATATATATATATATATATATATATATATATATATATATATAATGTCTTTATCTATCCATTAATGGACACTTAGGTTGTTTCCATATCCTGGCTATTGTAAATCATGTTGCAATGAACATTGGGGTGCATATGTCTTTTTGAGTTAAGGCTTTCATTTTATTTGAATATATACCCAGAAGTGGAATTAATGTAATTATATTTTTAATTTTTTGAGGAACCTCCATACTATTTTCCATAGTGCCTGAACCAATTTGCATTCCCACCAACAGTGCACAATTGTTCCCTTTTCTCCACGTCCTCACGAACACTTGTTATTTGTTGTCTTTTTGATAATAGGTGTGAAGTGATACCTCATTATGGTTTTGATTTGCATTTACCTGATGATTAGTGATGTTGAACATCTTTTCATGTACCTACTGCTCACCTCTATGTCTTCTTTGGAAAAATGTATATTCACATCTTCTGCCCATCTTTTAATGATTTTTGTTTGTTTGTTTTTTTGCCATTGAGTTGTATAAGTTCTTTATGTATTTTGGATATTAGCTCCTTATCAGATATATGATTTGCAAATATTTTCTCCCATTCAGTAGGTTGCCTTTTAATTTTGTTGATAATTTATTTTTCTGTGCAGAAGATTTTTAGTATGATATGGTCCCACGTATTTATTTGTGCTTAAAAAAAAATCATTACCAAGACCTATGTCAAAGAGTGTACTGTTTGTTTTCTTCGAAGACTTTATGGTTTTAGGTCTTATATTCAAGTCTTTAGTCCATTTTGAGTTAATTATTTTGTAATGTTTAAGATAGTGGTCCAGTTTCTTTCCTTTGTGTGTGGCTGTCCAGTTTTCCCAACACCATGTATTTAAGAGACTGTCCTTTATCCATTGTATCTTCTTGGCTTCTTTGTCATATATTAATTGATCATATATGCATGGGAATATTTTGAGGCTTTCTATTATGTTCCATTGATTTATGTGTCTATTTTTTTGCCAATATCTTACTGTTTTAATTACTATAGTTTTGTAATATAGTTTGAAATCAGGGAGCATGATGCCTCCAGCTTTTTTTTTCTCAAGACTGCTTTGCTTTTTGGGGCCTTTTGTGGTTCCATACAAATTTTAGGATTATTTGTTATATTTATTTGAAAAATGCCAAATAAATATTTGTTCTATTTATATTAAAAATCCCAGTTAAAATTTTGGTAGGGATTGCACTGAATCTGTAGATTGCTTTAGGTAGAATGGACATTTTAACAGCAATCATTCTTCTAATCATGAGCATGGAATACCTTTTCATTTATTTGTGTCTGATTTCTTTTATCAATATCTTCTAGTTTTCCATACACAGGTTTTTCACTTCCTTGATTAAATTTATTCCTAGGTGTTTTATTCTTTTGATGCAGTTGTGAATGAGATTATTTTACTAATTTTTCTTTCTGTCAACTCATTAATTTATAGAAACACAACAGATTTTTTGTGTATTGATTTTGTATCCTGCAACATTGCTGAATTTGTTTATTAGTTTTAACAGTTTTTTGGAGCCTAGGTTTTTCTGTATATAATATTGTGTCATCTGCAAATAGTGGCAGTTTTACTTCCTCCTTTGCAATTCAGATGCCTTTTTTTTTTTCTTGCCATCTTGAGCATTTTTTTTTTTTTTTTTTTTTTTTTTTGCTGTACATGGGACTCTCGCTGTTGTGGGCTCTCCCATTGTGCAGCACAGGCTCTGGATGTGCAGGCTTAGCAGCCATGGCTCATGGGCCCAGCCGCTCCACGACATGTGAGATCTTCCCGGACCGGAGCACGAACCCGTGTCCCCTGCATTGGCAGGCAGACTCTCAACCACTGCGCCACCAGGGAAGCCCTTGAGCATTTTTAAGTGTGCAGCTCAGTAGTATTAAGTACATTCACATTGTTGTGCAAACGTCACCAATATCCATCTCCAGAAGTCTTTCCATTTTTCAAAACTGAAACTCTGTACCCATTAAACTATAACTTCCCATTTCCCCTTTTCTTAGCCTCTAGTAATAATCTACTTTCTGTCTATAAATTTGACTACTCTAGGTAGTCAAATTTATAGACAGAATATTTATCATAAAAGGAAACTATTTAATTGTAGGAACATGGATATAAACCTTTGGGGAGAAACAGAACATTCTAAGGGCCTCTAAAATTACATGCACATATAGCCAGCTATTTGATATATGAACATATAGACTTCACCTTGGCAAATGTACATGAAGGGAAGAATTTTATCTAAATCGCCAGTGTGTTCTACAATAAACAACAACAAAAAAAAAAAAAAAGAAAGAAAGAAAAGAAAAAAGAAAATCTAGATTTATGTATGATGTAATAAAACTAATGTTTAAATGTAAAATGATTAAAGCTTGATGATTAGCAATAATTTCTGAAGTGGTTTATGTTTAAAATAGTTTAACATCCTTGGTCTTATCCTTTTGTTTCTATAACATGTCCATAAAATGGAAAGGTGGAGTATCATTATTATTCTTACAGATGCCACGGCCTTAAACTGGGTTCACCACCAGGTTCTGGGGAGCATTTCACCTATTACAATTGTATTAAATTGTCACCAGCATGGCATTACCCAAACCTTAGGGGTGAAGTTGGATGAAGCCCACGTGTACTGAGGGCTTGCCCTGGCCCAGGAACTGTGCTCAGTGTTGCCACAGATATTCTTACCACATGAACACACATTGCAAATTCACTACTTACTAGCTGGGTTACCATGAAACTCATCAAGTCTCTGTCTCTACCTGAAAAATGGGCATGATACTCCAACCTCCCACTTTCCTTTCATCTTTCCATAACCTGTAATAGAGGTGTAAACAAATCAGTCCCTAAGTACTATTATGAGCATGAAACAGCCTGAAGATTTGGATGTACGGTGCTAAAATAGGCACATGTCTGCAAAGACAACCACACTACGACTCTGAAGAGTCAAAGACTATACATCACCTCATTGCCTCTAAAACTGCAGTGGTGTTCCTCCTCAGTCAGCCCACTCATCTGGTGAGGTGGGGAAGGGGACAATGTTTACTTGAATCTGAGTATTTTAATACCACTCCATAATTTTAGGAGTCTCTTTAGACAAAGCAGCTTCTGGATGGATTCCACATCTTTCAGAGGTCTGCCTCAGTTCTTCTCCTGTGGAGCCTGGGAAGATGTGTATAAAGCCACATGGCCTTGGCGGGGAGAAGCCCAACTTCCATGGGTTCTTCTTGTGCTTTGCAGACACCAAAACATGACACATTTTGGCTCTGTCATTCTTGTTCCAATAGGGACCAGCAATTCTTTCCAGCTAACATAGCTTCTCCTTGCCATTTGCTGGTGTTCAGATCTTCTGATCTCCTGTAATATTCCTTCATGTCAGAACTCAGACCACCCAGAGGCTGCAGGGGCACCCACCCCTGTCCTCATCTTGTCTCCCTGAGTATCCTTCTTCCCACCCCACCCTTACAAAAGGTCCTATGAACTAACTGTTGTTTTACAAGTTAGTGTCCATGTTACATGGGAACTGGGACAGGACAAAGGTGCAAACTAGCTACTCACTCCCTGTCCACACAATTTCATCCTCCTGATTACATTATGAATGTCTTATGTTGGCTCTGGAGGTTCCTATCTGGTGGTTCCTCTTAAAGTTCTTAAAAGAATTTAGTTAAAATCTTCTTGGTCTTAGGTGTTTTCCTTCTACCTAAGTAACACATCTCCTCCCACTTTTCATCTCAAAGCTCCTAAGCAGGAAGGTTAGGGTTCATAACTGACCACACCTATTCCTAATTTTTTCTTCCTAATCTCAGTGATACTTTGTCAGGAAAAGAGTGTTTCGTGTGTTTTTTTGTAACTCTTCCAGATTATATTCTCCTTCTAGTTGCGCTTAATTTACTATCTCTTTTCCTGAAATTAAATGCCAGTTAAAATTTTGGACACAAGCAGCACAACTCTACTAAATAATAAGAGAACACAAATACATAGGGACTTTAGAAATGACATAACAATTGCATCCACGTAGGACTTAGGCATTGTATTAGTCTGCTAGAGCTGCTATTACAAAATATCATGGGAAAGGACTGTAGTCAGACTTTGTTAATCTCACAGAAGGAACCCAAGGCCTAGAGTGAATTGCCTAAGTACACAGTTACTGTTGGCAGAGGTTGAATGCAACTCAGGTATTGCATCTCAATTCCTTGGTTTCTCCTTTGTATCATTTTGATCATGGAGAATTATCTTTCATGTGCTGCAGTATACAGTTATATAGATAAGTGTTTTACTTGAAGATTTTGTTAATGCAGCAAATGGGGTCAGTGCACAATTAGATGCATGGAGGAAGTTCATTTCATTGTTTTGCAAAGAATAAAAAAGAAAAAATAAGTTGTTTGTTTCTAGTCTGGCATCATATGTTGATGAAAGGAGAAAATTAAGAAATAGTAAGAGAAGATCTCTCCAAATACTTTACTTTTTTTCCACTCAGATTTGTTTGATTCATCCAAATTAGTGTCCATTAATAAGGAGGCATAAATAAAGGCCAATTTATCAATCTTTCATTGAAGAATTCTAACCATATTTTGCTTTTGACTATATTATTTCAGAATCAATAATAACAATTAGACATGTATCTATCTCTTCTCTTTGGAGCAACTAAAACATAAAAGTTTTACGCACATTGTGTTCTTTGTCCAATGACCTTGAATAACAGAAAAGCTAAGGTTAGTGAAAATATTTTTAAAACCTGACTTACCAATGGATCATAATACTACCTTTGCCTTTGAGCCTTATTTGAGGGTTTAGATTGTAGGAGCTAGAAGGTCCCTTAGAGTTCACCTAGGCCAACACCCTCATTTTCCAGATGAGGAACCTGCACCTGGGAGAAATGAAGTCAATTACTCAAGGTCACAAAGAAAGTTACTCTCTTAGTCCAGCTAACATTCATGTATTTTGACATCAGTTCACTTTCCATTATGCCAAGGTGTCTCAAAATTAATAAAACAGGGTAGTGTTTTGTCAATATCGTCCAATGGATTTTAATTTACCCTTTAATTTCTATTTATCTCTAAGACTTATCTTCAAGGTTAATGGAAGTAGGAAAATGTGGGTGTGATTTCCCAGAAGAAAAAGAATCCCATAAATTAGCGTTCTCCCAAGTATGACTTTTTTACCTTCCTTTGTGAAAGATAATCTTTAAAGCAAGGCTTTATGAAAGACTAAAGGATTAACAAAATTTGTTTTCTTCTTCTTTAATATACCAAGAAGTAGGCCCAGAGACCCAGATCCTAGAGACTTCTCATGAAGCTGTGTTATATGGGATGAGGAGAATGCCCAAGATAGACAGGTTTCCTCTGCATGTCATCTAGAGTTCAGTCAGCCTTGGGGCTTCTATATGGTCTGGTGCTTTTGCAGAGGGATCATTTAAAATTAATTAGAGCAATGGCAGATTCCAAGGATATTTCAACAGGATCCAGAAGTTCTTGAATATCCCTGGAGGATGATATTGGAGTTAACTGAGGCCTTAGGGAGCTTGTCAGAAAAGACCACCAACAGGAGCAAAGTGGTCATTCCACTGAGATGTTCAAGGCTGGCTGCCAAAGCCAGACACTGAGTGAGGTTCATAGCCATGTATCAGAGGCACAAGGTACTAGAAGGACAGAGAGGTTTCATTTGTTGTAAAAAAGAGATTGGTTAAAGCTCTAGAGCAACAGATGAAGCTGTAATAATGGACTGCACTCTCTGTTATTTGAGTACTCCACTCCCTCAGTGATTTTCTCCCTCTCACCTCCTCAACCCTCATCCACTGTCCTACTCTCCAGTGTTGTATCCCTCTGTTTACCACCTTCTATCTCTCCAGCTCACTTCACAAGTACTCTCCCTGCAACTATAAATAATTCAAAACCAATGATACTTTTTCCTCTTACACCTACTACTTTTTTCTCTATCACTTCCTCCTTTCTATAGCTTGACTCCAGGGGCACATTTTTGTAATCACTCCTTGCATATTCCTGATTTCCTTATCCCTTCTTGCTCTGTCATAGTCTCCTGGCCCAACCCCAACCCTGGCTTAATCCAACTCCCCTCCCCTCCGAGAATGCAGTAGTGTGGCTGAAGGAAAACTTCTGTTATGCTGAGGTCAATCAACGAAGACGAACATCAAGCAGATCTCATTGTATACAGGAAACAGTGCTCCATTCCCCCCTATCAGCTAATTCATGCCTTTTTCTTACTCATTTTCAATACTCCTCCCCTAAACCACACAGGTGATTTCCTCTTTGCCTCTTATTTTACTGATAAAATAAATTCCTATTGGTGAAGAAATATGTGTGATATCTTCCATCTTCCTGAGCTGCATGTCCCCTTCCTGCTGTCAATATCTTTGTTCCTCTTTGTTGAAGAAATCTTTGAGGAGTTTCTGTGAAAACTGGCTCATTACCTGACCTCATGGTCTTCACAATTTAGCAGGAAAAAGGTACAGTTTAATAATGAGGACATAGTGTAAATAAGCAGGACCCTATTGGTCCTTCTAGGGACAGATGCTTGCTCCATATACTCTGCTGGAGTTCCTCTCTGAAGTACCCAGACAAGAGTATCTCATGCACATTTCCCGAGTTTTTTTGATGCTAAAACTCACCACCAAATGGAAAAAAAATAAGTACCTAATGATCATGAGCAGTAGCCCCCCAGACCTCTGGCACCTAAGGATTGATAATGTTAACGACCCTGTTATCTCAGCATCAACCAGTCAGAGAATTGGGCATGAGCTAATCATATACCCATACCTTACAGCCCTCCTCCTCTGTCTTTCTTTTAAAAATGTTTTGCTGAAACCCTTTGGCAAACTTTTTTGGAGCACAAGCCAACCGCTCTCTTTGCTTGGCCCTGCAATAAAGTTTTCTTTACTCTAAATTCCAAGTTTCCCTTTGTTTGGCCTCACTGTGCATAGGGCGCACAAACTTACATTTGTAAAACAATAGAATAGCATGTAATTACAAATTATCTGTATGTGTATAGAGAGATGATAGATGATAACAGATTTATACTTACATACATACATATATGGAAAGAGAGAGAAATCTAAAGTGCAAAATTTTGAAGATTAGGATGAAAGCAACAGATATGCTCAGGATAGAAAGTATCTGGAAGCACGTCGCACAGACACACTATTTTTCTTGTCCTCCAACACATTTTAAGGTCTCCCATAGCCTTTCATAGCTTTGTAGAAATGATTTTTAATTGTAGTAAAAGGAGCAACACGAACACTGTGAAGTCTCTCGCTGGGTTGTCCCTCGCTGCAGGTGCCACTTAAGTCAATCACAGTGTGACCTGAGGGAAAGCCAGGCATCTTTTTGTGTTTTTTTTGTTTATTTATTTATTTATTTATTTTTCAAATTTATGTTGGAAGAGTGAGAACTATTTTATTTTAACATCTTTATTGGAGTATCATTGCTTTACAATGGTGTGTTAGTTTCTGTTTATAACAAAGTGAATCAGCTATACATATATCCCCATATCTCCTCCCTCTTGCGTCTCCTTCCCACCCTCCCTATCCCACTCCTCTAGGTGATCACAAAGCACGAAGCTGATCTCCCTGTACTATGTGGCTGCTTTCCACTGACTATCTATTTTACATTTGGTAGTATATATAAGTCCATGTCATTCTCTCACATCTTCCCAGCTTACACTTCCCACTCCCCATGTCCTCAAGTCCATTCTCTACGTCTGCATCTTTATTCCTATCCTGCCCGTAGGTTCTTCAGAACAACCTTTTTTTTTTTTTTTTAGATTCCAGATACATGTGTTAGCATACAGTATTTGATTTTCTCTTTCTGACTTACTTCACTCTGCATGACAGTCTCTAGGTCCATCCACCTCATTACAAAAAACTCAATTTCATTTCTTTTTATGACTGAGTAATATTCTGTTGTATATATGTGCCACATCTTCTTTATCCATTCATCTGACGATGGATAGGTAAGTTGCTTCCATGTCCTGGCTATTGCAAATAGAGCTGCAATGAATATTGTGGTACATGACTCCTTTTGAATTATGGTTTTCTCAAGGAAAATGCCCAGTAGTGGGATTGTTGGGTCATATGGTAGTTCTAGGTTTTTAAGGAAGCTACATACAATTCTCCATAGTGTCTGTATCAATTTACATTCCCACCAATAGTGCAGCAGGGTTTCCTTTTCTCCACACCCTTTTCAGCATTTATTGTTTGTAGATTTTTTGATGATGGCCATTCTGACTTGTGTGAGGTGATACCTCGTGGTAGTTTTGATTTCCATTTCTCTAATGATTAGTGGTGTTTAGCATTCTTTAATGTGTTTGCTGGCAATCTGTATATCTTCTTTGGAGGAATGTCTATTTAGGACTTCTGCCCATTTTTGGAGTGGGTTGTTTGTTTTTGTGATACTGAGTTGCGTGTAAATTCTGGTGGTTAATCCTTTGTCAGTTGCTTCATTTGCAAATATGTTCTCCCATTCTGAAGGGTGTCTTTTCGCCTTGATTATGCTTTCTTTGCTGTGCAAAAGCTTCTAAGCTTTATTCAATCACATTTGTTTATTTTTGTTTTTATTTCCATTTCTCTAGGAGGTGGGTCAAAAAGGATCTTGCTGTGATTTATGTAATAGAGGATTCTGCCTATGATTTCCTCTAAGAGTTTTATAGTGTCTGGCCTTACATTTAGGTCTTTAATCTATTTGGAGTTTATTTTTGTGTATGGTGTTAAGGAGTGTTCTAATTTCATTCTTTTACATGTAGCTGTCCAGTTTTGGAAAAGGCTGTCCAATTATTGAGAAGGCTGTGTTTTCTCCATTGTATATTTTGCCTCCTTTATCAAAGATAAGGTGACCATATGTGTGGGGGTTTATCTCTGGGCTGTCTATCCTGTTTCATTGCTCTATATTTCTGTTTTTGTGCCATTACCATACTGTCTTGATTACTGTAGCTTTGTAGTATAGTCTGAAGTCAGGGAGCCTGCTTCCTCCAGCTCCATTTTTCTTTCTCAAGATTGCTTGGGCTATTCAAGGTCTTTTGTGTTTCCATACAAATTTTGATTTTTTTTGTTCTAGTTCTGTGAAAAATGCCATTGGTAGTTTGATAGAGATTGCGTTGAATCTGCAGATTGGTTTAGGTAGTATAGTATAGTCATTTTCACAGTGTTGATTCTTCTAATCCAGGGACATGGTATATCTCTATCTGTTTGTATCATCCTTAATTTCTTTTATCAGTGTCTTATATTTTTCTGCCTACAGGTCTTTTGTCCTCCTAGGTAAGTTTATCCCTAGGTATTTTATTCTCTTTGTTGTAGTGGTAAATGGGAGTGTTTCCTTAATTTCCCTTTCAGATTTTTGTTGTATTTCTAGGAATGCAAGAGATTTATGTGCATTACTTTTGATTCCTGCTACTTTACCAAATTCATTGGTTAGGTCTAGTAGTTTTCTGGTAGCATCTTTAGGATTCTCTATGTATAGTATCATATAATCTGCCAACAGTGACAACTTTACTTCTTCTTTTCTGATTTAGATTCATTTTATTTCTTTTTCTTCTCTGATTGCTGTGGCTAAAACTTCCAAAACCATGCTGAATAACAGTGGTGAGAGTGGACAACCTTGTTTTGTTCCTGATCTTAGTGGAAATGGTTTCAGTTTTTCACCTTTGAGAAAGATGTTGGCTGTGGGCTTGTCATACATGGCCTTTACTATGTTGAGGTGATTTTCCTCTATGCCTACTTTCTGGAGGGGGTTTATCATAAATAGGTGTTGAATTTTGTAGAAACCTTTTTCTGTATCTGTTGAGATGATCATGATTTTTTCTCTTTCAATTTGTTAATATGTCTTATCACTTTGATTGATTTGTGTATATTGAAGAATCCTTGCATTCCTGGGATAAACCCCACTTTATCATGGTGTATAATCCTTTTAGTGTGCTGTTGGATTTTGTTACCTAGTATTTGGTTGAGGAGTTTTGCATCTATGTCCATCAGTGATATTGGCCTGTAGTTTTCTTTTTTTGTTACTTGTTTGTCTGGTTTTGGTATCAGGATGATAGTGGCCTTGTAGAATGAGTTTGGGGGTGTTCCTCCTTTTGCTGTATTTTGGAAGAGTTTGAAGAGGATAGGTGTTAGCTCGTCTCTAAATGTTTGCTATAATTCACCTGTGTAGCCCTCTAGTCATGAGCTTTTGTTTTGTTTGAAGCTTTTTTTATCACATTTTCAATTTCACTGCTTGTGATTGGTCTGTTTATATTTTCTATCTCTTCCTGCTTCAGTCTCGGAAGGTTGTGCTTTTCTAAGAATTTGTCCATTTCTTCCAGGTTGTCCATTTTATTGGCATTTAGTTGCTTGTAATTATCTTTCATAATCCTTTGTATTTCTGCAGTGTCAGTTGTTACTTCTCCTTTTTCATTTCAAATTCTATTGGTTTGAGCCTTCTCCCTTTTTTTTTTCTTTTTCTTTTTAAATTCATGTTTAGTTTGCTTACAGTCATTGGCAGGAATTCAAAATATACAGCTTGATGAATTTTTATGCAGGAATACACCGTAGACTCAACTAGGATTTTTTTTTTTTTTAACATCTTCATTGAAGTAAAATTGCTTTACAAAGGTGTGTTACTTTCTGCTGTATCACAAAGTGAATCAGCTATATGTATACATATATCACCCTATCCCCTCCCTCTTGAGTCTCCCTCCCACCCTCCCTATCCCACCACTCTAGGTGGACACAAAGCACCAAGCTGATCTCCCTGTGTGATGTGGCTTCTTCTCAATAGCTTGCTATTTTACCTTTAGTAGAATATATAAGATGTAGAGAATGAACTTGAGGACACAGGAAGGCTGAAGAGTAAACTCGGACGAAGTGAGAGAGTTACATGGATTTATAAATACTCCCTTTTTTTATTGATGAATCTGGCTAATGTTTTATCAATCTTGTTTATCTTCGTAAAGAACCAGCTTTAGTTTTATTGATATTTGCTATTGTTTCCTTCATTTATTTCTGTTCTGATATTTATGATTTCTTTCCTTCTGCTAACATTGTTTTTTTTTCTTCTTTCTATAATTATTTTAGGGGTAGATTAAGTTGTTTATTTGAGATGTTTCTTGTTTCTTTAAGGAGGATTGTATTGCTAAAAAATTCCCTCTTAGAACTGCTTTGGCTGCATTCCATTGGTATTGGGTCATCATGTTTTCATTTTCATTCGTTTTCTGTGTCTGTTTTGATTTCTTCAGTGATCTCTTGGTTATTTAGTAGTGTTTTGTTTAGCCTCAAATGGTTTGTATTTTTAACAGATTTTTTCCTGTAACTGATATCTAGTCTCATAACATTGCAGTCTGAAAAGATACTTGATATGATTTCAATTTTCTTAAATTTACCTAGGCTTGATTTGTGACCCAAGATATGATCTATCCCAGCCCCCACCTGCCCTGGCGGGTGAGTCAACAAGCCTCTCAGGCTGGTGAGTGCTGGTCGGCACCGATCCTCTGTTTGGGAATCTCTCTGTTTTGCCATCTGTATCCCTCTAGCTGCTCTCTCCTCCGTGGCTACAAAGCTTTCCCCCTACCACACAACACCTGTCTCCACAAGTGAAGTGTTTCCTAGTGGTTGGAAAATTTTCTTCTTCACAGTTCCCTCCCAGGGATGCAGGTCCCATCCCTATTCTTTTGCCTCTGTTTTTTTTTTAATTTTTTTTCTTTTTCCCTACCCAGGTAAGTGGGGAGTTTCTTGCCTTTTGGGAAGTCTGAGGTCTTCTGCCAGCATTCAGTAGGTGTTCTGTAGGAGTTGTTCCACATGTAGATGTATTTCTGATGTATTTGTGGGGAGGAAGGTGATCTCCATGTCTTACTCCTCCGCCATCTTGAAAGTCTCCTCAGACACACTTTTTAACAAACTCTTATTCCCCTTCCTGTCCCGTCAAAAGAAAAAAGGAGAGAGAGAGAACAGACAAATTTTAGTCACAAGCAATTACTCAACATAGAAAACTAACTACTAAAGAAGTTGTGTGAGAGGACACCAGCAGTAAGAACTGAAACAATATCATCATGGATTTAAATCTAAGTAACTATCATGAAATTCAATCATTATACCTATGGAGGAAAGATACTAATGTGAAAAACAATCATTTTGATACAATATTTGTAGACAGAAATTGCAGTGCATGCTCATTGTAGGATACGGCAGTGGGCAGGGGGAAGGGCAAGGAGGCCTAAGTAAGAACAATAGGGACTGTTTCATTTCTGATTATGCTAATTTGATAAGTAAGTATAAGTACAATTTCAAAAATAAGAAGAGAAGGAACTCTGAGGGATTACCAAAAAATGTAGTCTTCTATATTGTATTTGAGATAGAGGACATACTTTATTTTGTAATAAAAATTGACTTTATTTTAATTAAAACATCAACAAGATACAAACACTAATTGGGCTAGATGCTCTTTGAAACAAAACTTTGAAGAAAGTATATAGGTAAGAGTTTTCTGTTGATCTTGTTTTCTGTCACTTGCAGTTATTTATTTATTTATTTATTTAGTTTTGTACCTCCTATTTCATGCCTCCAAAAGTAAATGTTTAATTTTCACCCATGTTTCCTTGTTTGGAATCAACACCACCCTGTGTCCTTTATGGACTCATACTCTATTACTAGGAATAGCACTGGATTTACTGGGTCATAAACTTTAGCAGAGCTTTTTCAAACAGAGTTCTGTGTTCCACTTAGAGTTTCTGACAAGATTCCAGGCAATGACAATGTCGCTGGCCTGGATCACTCTTGGAGAACACTTGCTCTAGAAAATGTAGTCCCAAGTCTTTCTTCCCAAA
The DNA here is from genome assembly GCF_951394435.1 of Stenella coeruleoalba. Lineage (NCBI taxonomy): Eukaryota > Metazoa > Chordata > Mammalia > Artiodactyla > Delphinidae > Stenella > Stenella coeruleoalba. Next base: position 37,152,626 of record NC_137160.1, read on the forward strand.
TATAAACTAGGTCTGTATTCTTGGTTCTGAAATTAACTTCCTCATCCCATCAACTGAAGAAAATTTTTATTAGTGAGGTAGCATGGAGAGTGGAAAACAGTGTATTAATTCTATTTACTGGCCTTAGCTTTGTTGTTCTTCCTACATGTGAAAAAATCAGAAGATAGAAATACATGTTGCTTTGTTTTCTTTGACATTGGAGATATACAGCAAAGTTTACTCTCCCATCAGAAAGTCATTTTAGAGTTTTTCTCTGGCTATGTTTGTAGAAAACTGAGAATCACCAGTCACTTTCTTCCTGTATCCCTTATTATGGGTGGTTGGGCATTTCTGTGTAATGAAATTTAAATACAGGGGTTCCCTCAGCACTGGCTCTAACTCACACACTTTGGTCAAATAGAAAATAGATTCTGATATGCAGATTTTGTTTACAAATCCAAGCTTATGCTAAAAAATACAATGTAAAGGAAGAATTTAAACAGGATTTTATAAGATTTTATTTCATGTCCTTAACTTTGTACATTAAATCCTGTTGTTGATATGGAGGATAAAGGCATAAGCTGGCTTCAGTGCATGGTAGTCAGCCACCTGCATCTAAATCTCTTTGTTTAAAATGTAGTCTCTGACCTGCAAGATGAGAACCCCTGGGGTTGAAGCTGTTTGCTAAGCAGTCTCCACACCACTGTGTGGAAACTCTAAAAGGAATGTCCCTGCCTCCTTCTACCCTCTCTATGGAGTCTTCTCTGATTCAGAACTAGGACCTGCACCCTATTCCTTTGACTCTTTCCCTCATTCTACATACTCGATCCTAGTCTTACCTAGTAACTGTTATAGTAACATATTTGTGAGATATGTTTGCATGTCCAGCTTTCCTGCCAGAATTTGCATTCTCTGTGTGTTGTAACATGTTCATTTTGAATCTCCAGTGTCCAGCAGAGTTCTAGATACACAGAAGTGCCCATAAATATTTATAAAACAACTAAATAAATGGAGGATAATATGAATGAATCAGTGAATGTGAGAGCAAGGTGAACAAGACAATTGTGTGATGTGTGAGGTAGAGATCATCAGAGGGGCAGGAAAAGCAATATTAAAAGGGAAGCAATCCATCTGAAAATATTTGGATACTTGCAAGAATGTTCACTGAAGCACTATTTGTAATAGCTGATCCTACAAAAAACATAAAACAGGTCTTTGGAGAAACAGATTGTGGTATATTTTAAAAATGGAATGCTACACAGCAATAAAAATGAACAAACTATTGATACACATAAGCACATGGATAACTCTCAAAAAAAAAAAAACATGTTGAGTGAAAAAACTCAGAGGCAAACAATTACATACTGAACAATACCATTTATAAGAAATTCAAGGACAAAAGCAAAACTAATCTATGATGATAAAAGTCAAAATAGTGGTTACCTTAGAGGTAGGACACTGATTGGGAAGGACAATAAGGGAATTTTCTGAGGATTTCTAAATGTTCTAGATCTTGATCTGACTGGTGGTTATATGGTTATATACATAAGTGAAAATTCCTCTAGCTATGCACTTAAGATTTGTACACTTACTGTGTGTAGGTTATTCTTCAGTTAAAGGAAAATCATCCAAAACCCCAGTGGCAGGACCATGGAGGATGCAGGTTGCTCCAGACACATCAAACTTGGGAGGTGCAATTACCTCAGACCTACTTAGATGAGCCTGAAGGAAGTAAGAGCTCTCTCTGGGGTCCATATTTACCATTGCATATCAGTATGGCTCATTCCATCAGTCCATACAGGCTTCCCTGACCAATCCATGTAAAATAGAATGAATCCTTCAGTCTGAAACACCTCCTGACACCTTAGCCTGAGCTTGGCAGATTAGTTCCCCTGAGACCCACAACTTCAAAGGAGTCCTGAAGTTATAAAGAAAATGGAAAACTTATCATGAAATGGCAAAGGCATTGAGAAACATCTATCATGTATTAAAATGTCACCTCTCCTTACCCTGTCACCCTACTACAATTGCTCTAAAAGAGAGGTTACCAAGAAATGAGGATCTGTGGATTTCTCTGACAAAGGAAGCAAGCATGATTTTTCTTTTCATTAAGGAATAATTTGTTGCACACAATGACGTGCCAAAATAAATATTAGAACCACCATCCAAATGGAGATATAGAACATTGCCAGCTCCCCAGGAACTTCCTGCATACCCCTTCCTCATCTATACCCAGTCCCAAATCATCACTATTCTATTTTCCATCACTATATAGGGTGTTGTCGGTTCTTGAACATTAAATAAATTGATCCTACATATATCATCTTTTGTACCTGGATTCTTTTGTTCAACATAATATTTCTAAGCTTCATATATATGATTATATGTATCAGTATTTTTTTCATTTTAATTGCTGCATAGTTTTATATAGTAAGATGCATCATATTTTATTTATTCAACCCTCCTTGTAAACATTTGGGTTGTTTCCATTTGGGGATATTATGAGTAATGCTGCTGTGAACATTCTTGTACTGATAGAAACATTTTTGTAGAAACATATACACAGTTCTATAGGATAAATACCCATAAGAGAAATTTCTAGGAGATAGAATAAGTATTTGTTTAACTCTGTTAACCATTCTGTTAGTCAGGACTCACTAGAGAAAAAAAATCAATGTATACAGTTGACCCTTGAACAACATGGGTTTGAACTGTACAAATCCACTTATATCCATATTTTTTTCAATAAATACGTACTACAGTGATACACGATTCAAAGTTGGTTGAATCCACGGATGTGGAACCATGGATATGGAGGACGAACTGTAAAGTTATACAAGGATTTTAAACTGTGTGCAGTGGAAGACTGGGGGCAGTCAGTGTCCCTAACCTCCCATGTTGTTCAAGGGTCAATTGTATATACTATTGATATATATATATAATAGTTTATCTATCTATCTATCTATATTTACTTATCTATCTATGTATCAATCTATCTATTATCTATCTATCTATCTAGAGAGGTATTAATTAAAGAAATTGGCTCATGTGATTATGGAAGATTAGTCCCAAGATATTCCGTCTGTAAGCTGGAGAAGCAGGAAAGCCAATGGTGGTATAACTCAGTTCTAGTCCAAAGCCCTGAGAACTGAGATGTGTGAGGTGTGGGGGTGTATGGATGGTGCTGTAAGTCTTGGTCCAAAGGCCCAAGAACCAAGATCACCAATGTCCAAGAATGAGAGAAAATGAATGGATGCCCCAACTCAAACAGAAAGAGAGAATTTACACTTCCTTTGCCTTTTTGATCCACTCATGCCCTCAACAGGTTCGATGATGCCTATCTACACTGGAGAGGGCCATATCTTTTCTTAGTTCACCAATTCAAATGCTAATATCTTCTGGAATCATCCTCACAGACACATCCAGAAATAATATTTACTAGCCATCTGGGCATTCTTTAGCCCAGTCAAGTTGACACATAAAAGTACTATCACAACACTGAATTTTTTTTTTCCAGAATGGTTGTACCCATTTTGCATGTGTCCATCAGTGTTTGACAGTTCCACTTACTCTGAATTCTCATATACTAACACTTGGTGTTGCCACATTAATGATTTTATAATATTATATAACTAAAATTCCCACAGATTAGTTTTCTTCTGAGCAAAGGTGGATTATGCTCATTTTGAGTAATGTTCAAGGCAAACCTGTACTTTACAGATGAAAAATTAAGTCACTATATTTCTCTTAATGAAAAAGTTAACTCACTTGGGGAACACAGGAAGTGAGGCATTATCTTTTTTAAATTTCCTTATACAGAACCACTTATGGGAAATTCTAAAATCTACCAAGAGTCAAACACCTATGAAAGCCAAGGTCGAGTCTTCTACAAGGAAGCAGACTCTGTGGCTGGGCCAGCCCTCATAACAGTGGGAGGGAACAAAGCTTTCCTCCTGTGTCCCTTTCCTGCCCAGGTTCCTGGCATTTCCTCCCAGGTGGCCTGGACCCACACAGTCTGCTTTCTGTAGATCATGACCACTCATTGCATGGACTTGTATCTGGACCTTAAATTCCAAAACTCTTTGTTTGTAAATCTCATCCCAGGCACTGCTTGTGATGTTTCCTTACTGGGTCTTTGTTGTGATTCCAAGAATATTACCAGCTCCTTGGTGTTTCTACTGCCACAGTGGCAATCTTAATTCCTGGAGTCCTAGTACATGGTACTGAGTGGCCTAGAACTTGGAGAGCTAGAATTACATAGAAGAGGCTTATTTTTTCCAGCAGATACAAATGATGGACTATTTATACATGAAATATGACTATATAAATTCTAACTATTTGTCCTCTCTAACATATATTTAAACATAAGAATTAGAACATTCGTAATACATGAATAGATAAATATATGATCTGGTTAAGAAGAAATATATAATAGAAATGAGATGATCAAACACCCAACAAAATAATAAAAATCCCACTCTAATAGCAGTTTTACTGAAGACAAAAATGTGCTTAAGCCCATCACTTCTTGCCATGTTTTCAGGCCCACTGAAACCTTTCTCTGACAGGATTCTGTCAGCACTGATGCCATTTAGACCTTAATACCTCATTAAAGTCTCTTTTATTTTCTTCACAACCTATTTTTCTTTGACAGTCTGCATCAGTTTTCCTCAGATGGGCCCCCACCCTTCCCCACACTATAGAACACCTGCTTCACCTATTCTTAATATGAAAAATATAGGGTTTGGCTTATGGCTAGTATATTTGGTTCACGTAATTAAAACATATTTAGTGCACAGTATTTTTTTGGAGCCTGGTTTCAGTCAACATGTATAATTATACTACTTATACATTCAGCTTTTCTTTCAAGTGAGGGCTACCTCTTCTGTGGCCTAACCTATGTACAATGTTTGAAAATGGAACAGCATCACACAAACTCCTGGGAAAAAAAACAAAGAGAATTATTTTTTCTCAATCAAAAAAAAAAAGCTAAAAATTATAGTTTTTCAAGTAACTCCTTGATATTATATCAAATATTTCTATGTTCTATCCTTAAACAACAAATCTACTATGTCCTAAGGCTTGCAGATACATACTAATGACAGTGTATTTTAAGTTTTAACATACACACACACACTTTTCCCAGAAAATGCTTATTTTTTTCCTAATTCTATTTTGCATTAGTTATGTAAACTTCCCATAAGATCACTAGATTATAACCCCCATTTGAGAGAAAGAACATAATTACTCCTAGTTTTCCCCCATAATGCTGAAGACATGGGGTCCATTTAATAAGTACTTAATTCATATTTAGTGAACTCAAGTGCCAAACTGCTTTAAGGGAGTTGAAACCACTATACTAGAATACCTGTAGGATTGCTACTCTGATAGGTCTAAAAGAGCTCACTATATATTGCAAGATAAAACTTTCATACTAAGGTAAAAATTATAAAAAAATATGACATTTATCATTTTTAAAATAACCTACTTTTTATAATGCATAGAAATAAATATTAGATGTCAACATATCTTCTAAATGATTAAGGGAAAATTGATTAAGAATTCAGCTCTAAACCAGTGTTTGTCACATAGGAAGTACTCAATAAACTTTTGTTGAATGAACAATTTTTGGTATCTGTGCGGTTGTGTATTTTTTACATATGAAAAATCAAAACTATGAAAACTAGAAAATAGATGAATTATTAGTAACACTAATTGATCTTTTAGTAAATACTTTACAAATCATATTTATCTGCTTCATATTAATCTGCAAGTGCTAATCTAAAATGAGTATGAGGGTTTTCAGGTTCTAAGGTTCATTTAATCTTTCTTTGAGCATACTCCAAAGCAACTTTCAAGGAATGCCTCCAAAACTCTATGGAAGACCGTATGTTTCCACTACTGTATCTACATTGTAGTAGGTCTTGTTGGTACCCCTGCTAGATCCCGTGTTAATAACTCACTCCTACTCCTTCTCTTAGAAAGTGCCCTTGTCTAAATGGAAGCCACCTTGTCTCAGAGGTTACACTCACTTTTCTCTGTATAACCAGCAGTCAATGTCTAAGTGAATGGAGTACCAAAGGCTAGCTCTTGCCTCAACATGGGACCAAATCTCTCTACAAAGATGGCTAGTGAAATATAATGACTTTGTTCTTTTCAATACTCATCAGAAGAGGATCAGAAGAAGCTTCTAATTGGATGGTAATGGCAATAGTGTACTTTGCCCCAAAGCTATATAAATGGTCCTGCTTTGTTTTACAGTCTGAGGGAACTTGACTGTCTGGACCTTCTGGAGAACAATGCAGTAGTCCACTGTATTGATGACACAATGTCAATTAAACCAGAAGAGCATGAAACAGTAAATATGCTAGGCTTTTTGAAAAGGCATATGTATTCCACATAGTGGGACCTAAACCCTACTGAGACGCCTGATGTATCAATGACATTTTTAGGGGTGCAGTAATATTGGACATGTTGTAGCATCCCTTCCAAAGTATTGGCATCTTACAACTTGCACCTTTTACCACCAAGAAAGAAGTACAATATTTGGCACTCCTCTTTGAGTTCTGGAAGCAGCACATTTCACACTTGGTATCCTGCTCTGATCTTGTTAGTGAGTTGCATGGAAGGTTGCCAGTTTTGAGCAGAGTAGAGAGCTAGAGAGAATTGTGTTGTAGATCCAGACTTTGTAAAGATTTGTCACTTGAGCCAAATGACCCATAGCCAGAAGAACCCATATGACTAGAGGTATACACAGTCGAGAAATATGACTGGTTAAGACTCTGGCAAACTCCAAAAATAGAATCACAGGACAAACTCTTTGGTTTCTGAGTCAAAGCCATGCCACCAGCAGCAGAGAGCTATACACCATTAGAAAAATAGCTCTTCATATGTATGTGTCCTGGTAGAAACTGAGCATGTATTTATTTTTATTGAAGTATGGTTGACTTACAATATTATATTAGTTTCAAGTATAGTTTCACAAGTGAGTTGATATTTTTATAGATTATGCATATGCATGATACAAAGTTATTATAATAATATTGACTATATTCCTTGTGCTGTACCTCACATCCCCATGACTTAATTTATAACTGGTAGTTTGAACCTCTTAATCTCCTTCACTTATTTCACCCATCCTCCTAAACCCCTCCCCTTTGGAAACTGATATCTGTGAATCTGTTCCTCTTTTATCATATTTGTCCATTTGTTTTGTTTTTTAAATTCCATATATAAGTGAAAATATATAGTATTTCTCTTTCTCTGGCTGACTTATTTCACTTAGCATAAAACCCTTTAGTTCCATCCATATTGTCACAAATGGAGAGATTTCCTTCTCTTTTATGGTGAGTATTACTACATTTTATACACACACACACACACACACACACACACACATATATTGGGTTGGCCAAAAAGTTAGTTCAGGTTTTGATGTAAGATATATATAGATATATAGATATATAGATATTTGCATTTTCTTTATATATTTATCAATCAATAGAAAGGTTGCTTCCATATTTTTGCTATTATAAATATTGCTGTGATGAACATTGAGGAGCATATATCTTTTCAAATTTTGTTTTCCTTAAATAAATACCCAGAAGTGGAATTCTTGGTTCATGTGGTAGTTCTATTCTTAATTTTGGGGGGAATCTCTATATCCATAGTGGCTGTACCAACTTGCATTCCCATCAACAATATATAAGTGTTCCCACATCCTTGCCAACACTTGCTAATTCTTGTCTTTTTGTTAATAGCTATTTTAACAGATGTGAGGTTATATTGTGATTTTGATGTTCATTTTCCTGATGATTAGTCACGTTGAGCATCTTTTCATGTGCCTGTTGCCCAACTGTATGTCTTCTTTGGAAACATTTCTATTTGGGTTCTCTGCCTATTTTTAAATTAGATTATATTCCAGGATACACTTTAAACCAATGGCGATTATACAATACTATGTCCCTGATAGAGGAATGTATTGGTCTGGAATTCAAGGGGAGAAAGTAAGCTGCTGCTGCTTCATATGACCTTCAGTGACCCACTTTGGGAATTTGGGCTTTCAGTCCCTGCCACTGTGGGTCCTGGGGTCCAGAGGCAAGGTGTTTCCATCAGGAAATGCACTAAGAATTTTATTAAATTTAAAGCTGTGGTTGTCTCAAGCCCACTGTTCTCCTATCAGTAGACCAGTAAGCATAAAAAGGAATACTTGACTCCAATCATCATGAGGGGGTGGGCTGCTGCTGCATAAAGGGAAAAAGAGAAGCATGCATGGCATGCAAGTGATCCATTGGACAGTATTTCAGTACTCTGTGCCTGTCACTATAAATGGATGGGTACTGTAACATAAGAAAGGCAAAGTATCAGGGGGTCACATCCCTCTAGGGTAAGGGTCTGAATCACCCCACCAGACAACCCACCTGGCCCAGTAGAAGTGCTGGTTGAGGATGTGCGGAGTCTAGATGGGCAGAAAATATGCCATTGTTAGAGCTCAGAACCAGCAGCAGCAGCAATACTTTCTCTGAAATTATGAACAATCAGAATCATGAATTAGGTTTTCCTGGCTGATGTGAACTCAACATGAGAAGTAAGTGAATCTGAGTGATCCAAGAGGAGGATTTTAGTATTTGCTGTTTTTACGCCACCAAAATTGCCTTTACTGACAGTACACTCATCTCTCAGTATATTCATCTCCCAGAAACCGTGGTATCTACTGATAACTGCTCATAGCTTTCACCTCTTTTTTTTTTTTACTTGCCTCTCTACTGAACGGGAGCCACTTCTCACCTGGGAACCTTATCTGGATGTAATCCCCCAATTACACCCTCACCGGGCTGCATTCAACAGGCAATGGCCTACTGACATGGTGGCAGAATAAACCAGTTCTCCTGCACCAACTCTGTGGTGCCAGTCACCTTCCAGGGTTTGCCATGTGTCAAGCTGGAGCCAATCTCCATTAAAGAGAGCATCCCTGCTTAGCTTATTTCCCTCCTCTATCCTTTGTCTTATAGCCCTCATCTTAGATTCCACTCTTAACAAAACTCTTTCACTAGACTTCCAATCTGGGCATTGCTTCTTGTGAACTGAAGCTAAGAGATGCTTTTATTGCAGCAAACAGAAAGAGAGGAATTGAATGCTGACCATACTTTTCTCTCTTAGCCTAAATATGGTCTCCAACCACCAAACATGTAAAAAGGAATCCACCATTTTGTTACATATGAAATAAATGTCAATTACATACCAATTCTTATGTCACGCACTTTGAGAAAAATACTCTTTTTGTCCTTGAGAAATAGATGTCTCCTTGAGCAGCTAAACCTATGTCCAGAAATTACTAAGATTAATGAAAATAATTGACATAAGCCTTTACTCTCTAGATATACATTATTCAAAAAGTCTAGAAAGTAGGTTTTCTAGATTACAGAGGGTTTATTCGTGAAACGTTAACATTAAAATCATAACTGGCTTGGACGGGAGTTTATAAATTTTTATTACAGATTTGCATGCTTTCTTAGACAGATGATATTGAATATTATTTCAACTGTTCCTGATGACTCAAACTTATTGTTTTTAATAGCTATTACTGCTGGAAGGTACTATAACAGTGATGCCTCTTATTCTGCTGAGATGTGTTTGGATATGTACCAAATTAATAATTATGGCTTTGTTTTGAATTCTTATGTCTGATTTTGATTATGTTGCTAGCTCTTTCCATTAGTTGACAGTGTCACCGATCTCGATTTTGAGTGTATCCACTCATAGCAGTTCCTCTCTCCCTTTCAGTTTGTTATTGTTAGGATTTTATTGGCATGGAAAATAAATAATAATTATTATTATTTAATGCTTACTATATACCAGGCAATTTCTAAGTGTCCTATGTACTTTAACTCATTTAATCTTTACAAACTCATTAGTATGTTTTGTAAATTAAGAGTAAATTGGTCCTACGAAACATCATAACATAGCTCTCTCTTGTACCATTTATATAAGCTTTAGTGCATGAACTTACTGACATTTATTTATTTTATTTCCTCAGAAATGTAATTTTGTGTCCTCCTAGATTATTAGCTATATGTTAGATAAATAAGAGAGGTAAGAGACAGATGAGTTCTAGCTATGACTATAAACATGGAAAATTATGTGACTAAGGCTAAGAATGCAAGGAATTTGGAGTATTAATCACATTTGAGTGAGATGTTGGAGATTTGCTAGTGCAATGTGAGAATGAAGGACATTCTGAAAAAGAAATCACTTTTACTGCTGTTACACACTAAATAACAAGTTTAAAAAGTAAACCATTTAATAATCACAGACAACAGTTATCAAATAGTTCTCATTAATTCCATTAATTCTAAAAAGATGTTCTTCCTTGTGGGTCATGGTCGTTGCAAAGTGAAGCTCTTCTGATTTTCACTAATTCTTATAGCTTTACCAGGAATTTCTTAAACTTAACAACAACAACAAAATCAATCATGTTTCTGTGGATGGCTTATAAAGAGTGAATATTTTTAGACTTTTAGATGTGTCCTTTAGTATACATTCCAGCATTTGCAGGTTCCAGTTGGAACCTGTTATGATAGCCTGACCCTCTCATTCTCATCCATCTTTGAAAACAGGGAGGAGGCCAACCCAGAGACATTGATCTTTTTTCTCCTTTTGTTAGTGTTCCAGTAAAAGTAATACCACCTATATTATCTAATAAAATGTATCTAAGTTTTCTCTCTGGTTGAGTTCCTACCTCTTCCTCCAGGGAATGCTGTATTAGTGTCTTCTTGGCCTCCCATTAATTTAAGACATTCTTTTCATACACGTGTATAACACTCCCTAAAGTATTATTGGTTTATAAATCACACTTGTTGTTTCAGGGCAATAAATGGAATGATAAATGCATGCTTTGTTCAATCACCTTTTTATTCATGAAAGGCAAAACCAAATATTCTAAAAACATTTATCTACATCAGGAATAAGCTATAAACCTTTCAAAAATGCTCCAAGTAATCCAGAAAGGAACCACTAATTACTGTCATAACAAGAAGGATTAAACAACACTAAATGCTCATAGAACCATAAAATGTCAGAGATGGAAAATCAAGTTCAGTACCCTCCTTTTACAGATGGGAAGCTAAATCTTTTGAGAGGAGAATTGATTTACATAGTCACCCAAACAGTCATTGATGACATCAATCCTAGTCTCTGTGTCTCCTGACTCTGAATTCAGTACAGCTTCGTGAGGTCATAGGTGTTGGGGTAGGAGCTATAAGAATAGCACAGGTGACTTTACCCTCTCCAGAGTTTATGCCCTGTGCAGATGTCTATTGGTTAGAGTGGACTGGAACCTGGAAGGACAAGAAACTCTAAGATACCTTTCAAAGTTTCCAACTTTGTAAAAGTGTCCTGAAAAGTATTTCATCTAATGAAACATGCCAATTCATCCAATGATCTGACTGAGCATGACTAAGCATTCTGTGATTCCTATGAGAAATGGATTTAAAGCTGGTAGTGGGAGAAGGAGAGATTTTTTTTTTTACAATGTTAGAAGAGGAAAGGCCACCTTCCTCCTCAAAGCTGAATTCCAAAATACTGACTTTAGATTTTTACCAATTTCTCCATCTTTACAAGTACTAGCATGTTACTGTCTCATTTTATCTTTAAAAAAATCAAGAAGAGTAATCTTTTAACATTCCCACAGGCATAGGTTTCCCTTTGTTTGAACAATGTAATATATATGTGATATAATCCAATGAAAAGTGTGGTTAATAGCACAGGGTTCTTGACATTTGACTCTATGAACTGTGCCACAGCATGCTACCATTATTCCATTTCCCATCTCTGACTAACAACTATCCATCTTTTGTTTAACCCCTTATTTTGAAATAATTTCAAACTTATTAACAAGAACATACCAAAGATGCTACAAGGAAAACTACTCTTCTCCCAGATTCCCCAACTGGTAATTTTTTCTAATCGTTCTCTTTATATGTACATAAATGTATATATTATTGTCATTTTTCAACCAAGTGAGAGTATGTTATAGGTATGATGCTCCATTACTCCTAAATACTTAAGTATATATTTTCTATATGAGTCACTTTCCTACAAATGATACTACACACACCTTAATCAAGAAATTAACATTTGTAAAAGACCAACATTTAATATTCTGTTTCTCCGTAAGTGTCTTTCTTTCCTATTTGAAGAGCAGATATATAATTCCCCTGTATAGCACTTAAGAGATTAAAAAATGTCTAGCTTATTAACATGTATGTATCCATCAGTAGCATATAATCTTTTTGAAAATAGAATCTATGAACATCTTTTTAACTATGATATCTATTAAGATTAGTTGTTCAATAAATATTTTTAATAAATCAATGGAACTTTTTAAAAAGTTTGCATTTAATATGAAGCTAGGAAGGATAGTCGATTGGTGGATGATGAAATGAACTTTGAAAATATGGGAGCAAATTAATAAGATAATATTTATCAAGTAGAAATGACAGTCTGGACAGCAAGCATGGGTTTGAGGAAACTTAACCACTTACATAGAATATATTTCGGGGATTTCCTTGACTGATGCTTATTGTATCTGCCAGAAAGCAAGAGTGCTTTCAGGTTATATCTGTTTAAGAGATAATGGACTTGATTAGTCCAAACACTGCTTAGTCTGTTGGGCAGAGCATATTTGGAGATGATATTCAACTGACAGTTCCATTGTATAGGCAGGATGGAGAGCTAAAAAAGCAAAGGGACAAATGAAATGGCATGATGGTATGATGTGAGAAAATAATGGAGGAATCCTGGATGTATCAGTAGAACATGGTGTACTGGACCTTCAGCATGCCTGCCCTAAAACATCTGAACAATGCTGTATGATTGATTGATTTTGGCTCCAAAAGGTAGAACTCATACCAGGTGTTAAAATATATAGCAAAGAAGACATTAGCACAATGGAAGGCTGAACCACCAACAGAGAATCTAAAAACAAGAATGATCTACATGGTGAGCGTCAGTGGAAGGATTCCACTGGGTGGAGGGAAACTGATCTTCAGTCAACTTAGCAACTGAAGAAAGTTTAGGGAGAGTGGCACAAGTAATATATTATCCCATTCCTGCCATTTCCTTGCCATATGTAATAGATATCATGAAGGGTTTGCAGTGCTGCCCAAGCTCTGTGGTCCAGTTCTATGTGTTCTACTTCCAGCATTCCATCTCCTCTCTGAGAATTCATGTAGGAATAGAAAAGAGCAAATTCCCCTTAAGAAGCCACTCTCTGCCCTGGTTTCTCCTCTCCCTTTCTAGTAAACACATATGCCAGTAAACTCATATCTGAAACATCAAATATATGCATTTCCAATTAAGATTGCCTCATGGTTTCAAAATATTTGGTTGGATAGGCCATCAGTTAGGAAGGAAGGAGAACTAATATTTATTGGGTAGCTTTCGTGTGCCAAGTAATTTAGGGTGCTTTACATATGCATTTTCACTTGATCATCAAATAATCATTGATCTTATCCTTATTTTAAAGATGAGGATCAGAATTTAAAATGTCACATCCTCTTTGCCCTAACCTCAACATGATCCATCAAGAAGACAATATTACTTCTCAGTTTATAGAAGTGGCAATGAGGTTCAGAAATTAGTTTCTTTGCCAAAGACACACAGATACTACATGGTGAAACTAGGCTTTGAAGGTTTCCTGTTTCTAAAGATATGTTTCTAAAAATGAAGAGTAAAAGAGAGAGTTTTTCAAATGAAAGAACTGTGCCTATAAATGAAATGAAGTGTGCCTATAAAAGTCCCTCAATTATTTTACAAAAGTGCCCAAATTTCCACAGTTAGCACTTGTTTTGGGTTAAGACAAAATGTTTTCTAATATAGCTACTGGGACGCAGCCACATAACACAGGGAAATCAGCTCGGTGCTTTGTGTCCACCTAGAGGGTTGGGATAGGGAGGATAGGAGGGAGACACAAGAGGGAGGAGATATGAGGATATATGTATATGTATAGCTGATTAATTTTGTTATACAGCAGAAACTAACACACCATTGGAAACCAATTATACTCCAATAAAGATGTTAAAAAAAAAAGCATACAAATGTCCCCAAGAGGTATTAATGCTTTTTTTTTGATGTTAAAGTTTAAAAAAGAGAGAGAAATATAGAGTACACACCTAAACATAACGGTTGGCAAAGATGGTCAGCGAATCTGGATAATCAGAAGTGGCTAAAAATGAGAATTTGGGATATGTCAGTGATTCCAAAATAAAGGAGGAAGAGAGTGCCAAAGGTGAATTTCCCATCCTTTATACTTGCTAAAGATGGGTCTTTGCAGAACTGTGTACTGACAGACTCCAAAAAGCCTTTTTGATGCTGATGATATTGAAAAACATGATTTAACTACTTGCATGTATCTTTAAAGGTGAAAACACATTAATAAATTGAGAGTTTCATGAAAAACCTGTCTTTGGAATTACCTTCCTTATTTGTGTGAATACACTCAGTGAATTTATGAAGATTAATGGTAATACGATGAACACCAAAGCACACAATGATTTGCTACTTATTATAAAAGGTTGCTGATATTTTGTACAACCAAGCAGCACAACATGCAAGAAATTCAATGAAACCTTTTGAAACAAGCCATCAGGAAAGGGAAGAGCAGATCAAGCCACACACTATCTCTAGGGACAGAGGCTTCTCTTCCATCATAAATTGATAGCTCTGGCACCCATGAAAGGCAACCGGGACACTCAGAGGACTGCATAGAGATATGACTGTCACAAAGGAGGTAGAAACAGAAGTCTGCCTCAAAGGAATGTAGTGTTTCTGAATCCTTGAGAATACAAAGACAAAACTTCCTTCCAATTAATAACTTGAGAATTCTGGATAGCTGAAAACAATACAGAAAAACCTTAAACCTTCAGGATAATTTGAAGATGTGGAATACCTTAACTTCAAAATAACTGTATTTTTTTTAATGCAACAAATCTCAGCAAAAAATCTCTCACATTCACTTCCTACTGCAAGGTTTTCTTGGCAAGTGAGTGCAGGTCAGCAAAATTGTGGGGCAAGTAGAACAGAGAGCTAATCATGGGAATAATGTTGACATAAAAGCAATGCAAGAAAGCTTAAGTCCATGCTATGTGTAAAAATAATAAACATTAAAAAGAATTGTGGTAGATCAGAATACAGTCTAACAGTATTTGGGAAAGAGACTTAAAAAAGCACATGACTTGAGTCACAGTCTTCAAAATACTTAACTTCTGTGGGATTAAAAACAATCAGAGAGAGTAACTTTGGAAATTGAGTGGTGAAGATTAAAAGACATAAAAAAGGGAAATTCAGGGTCATGTAAGACAAAGAGAACCAAAAAAAATAAAATCAGAGGACACACATATCACCCCCA
Source organism: Stenella coeruleoalba (assembly GCF_951394435.1). Classification (NCBI taxonomy): domain Eukaryota; kingdom Metazoa; phylum Chordata; class Mammalia; order Artiodactyla; family Delphinidae; genus Stenella; species Stenella coeruleoalba. The sequence continues at coordinate 37,168,011 of NC_137160.1, forward strand.
CCACACACACACACACACACACACACACACACACACACATACACACACACAAATCCATTAAAGAATATGGACTTTGATACAGTTGAACAAACAAACAAAAATAAGGAATCCTCTAAACTACTTTAATATTAAATAAATGAACAGGAAAAAGAAGCTAATAAAGCCATGTAGAATTGTTATTTAAGAAATCAGAAAATGAGGTTTAATACACCTCAAGTGATGAAAGTCTCCATGAACAAACAACTATATATCACAAGAAATCATAAGACAGCACTCAAATTAAGTTATGTGCTCAAGCAAACATTTTGGGAGAGAGATATTGCTTTGAATCAGAAATTCAAATTGAAGAACAGAAATTAGCCAAAAAAAAAAAAAAAAAAAAGAGCTACAGGAGAAAGAAATGAAAAAAACAGTCAGCTGAACTCAGAAAAGAAATGGAAGGAAAAAATTGACCCAGAAATAAAAGCTAACTTACAAGATGCCTAGAGACAAAAAGAGTCAAAATAATATTTAAAAAGAGTTATAAGTCATTGAAGAAAGCCAAGAAAACACCTGAAACAATGAAATTGACTTTAAAAAAATAAAAAGTTTCAGAAAAAATAGTGGTTAAAATTAAAGACAGGCAAAGAAGAATAAAGGTCACATACTTGGAATCCCTAAAGAAAAAATGTAAAAGAACAATGTTACAGTACTAATATTTAAATGTATAACCCAAGAAAAGTTTTCATAAATGAAGGTCTGAATCTATAAATTGAAAGGGCCTACAGCTACATTTAAAAATTAGCCTGGAAGTATAAACTGTGGAGCATCTATATTGTAGAGAATTATTCAGCTATTATGAAAAAGAATGAAGATGATTTTTATGAACTGATATGGAATGAATTCAGGTTACGTACTTTCTTAACTGAAGCATAGTTGATTTATAATTTTATGTTAGTTTCAGGTGTATAAAACAGTTATTCAGTGTTTTTATAGATTATGTTCCATTTAAAGTTCTTAGAAAATAATGGCTATATTTCCCTGTGCTGTACAATATATCCTTATAGTTTATTCATTTTACACATACTAGTTTGTATCTCTTAATCTCTTAGTTTGTTCCCTTTCCCCCTTTCCTCTTTCTACTGATAACCATTAGTTTGTTCTCTATAGCTGTGAAAGTTTCTGTTTTGTTATATTCATTCCTTTTATATTTTTCGATTCCACATATGTGATAACATACTGACTATAATTTTAGTGAAAAAAAGCAGTGTGGAAGAAAATTGTATCTATGGCCTGCTGTATTTCCTATAGCCCTTTATGCAAAAGTAAACTATGGAAAAGATAAGCCAGAGATTAAAGAGATTCATGACCTATGGAGTATGTGGAGGAACACGGTTGACATAAAGAATAAATGGGATTAGTATAGAAGTTAGTGACTCCTCTCTGGGTATGCTTTTTGTATCATTTTGACATTGAGAACAACATTAATTTTCACATAGTCAAAAAATAAATAACTAAATGGTCAAGCAAGATTTGGGGGTATTCAAAAATGGAACAAAAAAATCAAACTTTAATCCAAATAACCAACCATACTGAAGGGGATGGGAAAAAAGAACGAACATAAATATTTTTTTAAATATATTTTGATATATACTATAATGCCTGAGACTAAAAAGATGGGAGAAAGAAGAGGGTTCATGGTCATCCTAATGGGAGGAGAAAACCAGAGTGATGAGGTAGAATGTGCCTTGTGGACTTAAGGAAGCTGATGTCAGGGACCTGATGGCAACTGTGATTGATTCATAGAGGGAGATGAAAAGTGTTTCTTATCCAGTAAGAGTGAGGAGGCTGTTGGATCCAGCTATGTGAGGTAGAACTTGAGACTTGAGGATGGTAAGATTCTCCACTGATGGAAAGGCTGGATCATGAAGCAAGTCCATGGGTACTTGCCAGAGCATCAGTCTATGAGAATCACCAAAAAAACCTACTATGTTAATTCAGAAATATGGTGCCAATGACCTTGCGTTTCTACCCCAGTATTTTTATTTTTATTATTATTTTTTTTAACCCCAGTATTTTTATACTTAACTCCTTTACAGCTAAAAAAAAAATTAATTAGTCCAGTCTAGTTTTTACTAAGGTAGATAGCACTTTCAAATGAAAGGACAAAAACTCTAATGCTAACCATTCTGTGCTGAGTATTTTTGCAATGCATAAGGGCAAACGAGGCCTTTCTGAAACCAAAGAATGTGTGACATTGATATTTACAGGGGAAGAAATACTTATTTTATCTAAATTTCAAAACTTCTAATATGCTTCCCAAGGAGTTATCTTGTTTAGCAAACAACAACACCAACAACAAAAACAGGAGAAGAGACAATAAAGAGTAAACAGAAGATAATGTAGTATCTGCAGCACTTGTTCACAGAACAAAAGAATCCTTTGCACATTTTCTAAGCCAAATTTTGAAAACTTCCCAGAGTTTCCAATCTGTAAACCAAAATAGTACTGGAAGTTTCTCACTCATTCTCTCAGGTGTCAGGAACTGTAATTTTATTTTATTTTATTTTATTTATTTATTTATTTATTTATTTATTTATTTATTTATTTATTTATTTGTGATACGCGGGCCTCTCACTGTTGTGGCCTCTTCCTGTTGCGGAGCACAGGCTCTGGACGCGCAGGCTCAGCGGCCATGGCTCACGGACCCAGTGGCTCCACAGCATGTGGGATCTTCCCCGACCAGGGCAGGAACCCGTGTCCCCTGCATTGGCAAGCAGACTCTCAACCACTGCATCACCAGGGAAACCCAATTTTATTTTATTTTTTTAACAATTCAATTTAATCTCTGCTCTGAGCCTCCTAATCCACTTGATCACAGAAAACATAGTCATATTTATTTCATGATCCAACTCATCTTTCTAGGTTTAAATTAAGTCAGTTCAGGGATTTCTTGTCTTCTGCTTAGTCTCTGGCGGGTCACCTAACCCTCAGGAGCAGGTATTTGGCCCAAAGTTCTCAGTGTTTATCCATGTTGGTATTCACTGGGGAGCCATCACCTCTTCTGGGTCTCGGACACCAACTCCCTTCAGTTGGCATTCCTGGAGACTCCCACTTCCTATCTGGTTTCTGGACCTTCTTCCATGTTGCTTTCCAAAGTAGGCTTCCTCCGTCATGACTGTGGTTCTGTATGATGTTCTCAGAGGCATGAGGAAGGTTGACTCCCTTTCTTGTCCTTTTTTAAGGTCCGCAGGAAATTTAGGTACCATATTAGATATTGTTGCTCCCAGTCAATACTACAACTCAATGTCATTGTGGCACAGGGACTACAGTGTAGCTCCAGCTTCCCAGAATTTCAGCCAGAAAGCAGATCCTTGTTGTCCTCTGCTCTCAGATCCTGGAACACATCATTCATATTTGTGCCTGGACTGCAAGCAAGATCATGCATATCTCAAGAACATTCATTTTAACTCTTTGTTTTCCAATTCACATTCTCTCTTTCCAGTCAGCGGGCTCAGCATCAATCCCAAAGTAGGCAAAACTGGGTCTCAAGTCACTGTCCATTCTCATTGTATATTTCAATTATAAGTAAAATGTTTGGGTTTTGTCCTCAAAAGCAGGGTTTTAAACTTCAAGTATCCTTTCTTACTAACTAATGTTTATATTAGAAAAATTAAAACTCTGTTTCCTTTAGGTTTGCTGAGGCATTCCATTTTCTGAAACACTAAGTGGTAAAATATGACCTGATGTAGTTGAGAGCTATGGAGACAGGATAATATACAGGTAAATATGTAATTACTCACTCAGTGTGTAATATAGTGTGACAGTGCAAAAGTTTACCCTCTACACCAGTTCTTACTCTAAAATCATAATCTTATCAGTCAGGAGTTGGGTGATAACAGGCAAAATATGCACAGAGAGCCGCTTAGAGTAGGTTGGAAAAAAATAACTGCTTAAAGCCTATTCAGATTCAGATGAGTGCATTGGACAGTGATGCACAGGTTTGGTTATGATAGTGATAAACAAGGTGACAGGTAAGAGACACAAAATTGGTTAGAGTGCAAGCAGAGGCCAAGATCAGGGGACTAAGGGTAGGAAACAAGCCCTGAGGTGGAAGCTGCAGGGTCAGCCTGGAATACCAGGCATTGGGGATTGGAGAGCACAGTCAGAGCCTTGATGTTGAGTTACTGAACTGCACACTGGGCTGCTTAGAGACTCCCTGCCCAAAGTCTGGATGCACCCCAAAGTCTGATTCCAACTGCAATTACAATATATAATTTTACCTGATAAGGGTCTACAGATCATCAAAATATCCTCTCCAATGTCTAAGTTCTTATTGTCACATAACAAATAATATTCTTTCACAATTGAAACATTAGTTTAAAATGAAAATCCCTCTAGAAAGCAGACTGTGTGGCTTATTGCACACTGTTATCCATGCTGATGCTAGGAACATTCTTTACTTAAAAAAAATTTTTTAAAGACCATTTTTTGGTAAGAGATTTATTGACTTATAATTAACATGCTATACAATTTTCCCACTTAAATTATGCAAGTCAATATTTTCTAGTATATTCCGAGAGCTGTTCAACAACCACTGTCATAACTTTTAGAACATTTTCGTCACACTGAAAAAGAAACCTAGTGTCCTTTAGCGATCATCCCCAATACTCTTATCCCCGAGTCTGAGGCAACCTCTAATCTACTTTCTGTCTCTATGGGTTTGCCTATTCTGGACAATTCAAGTAAATTATGTCATTCACTACGTGACTTCTTTCACTTAGCATAATGGTTTCAAGCTTCATCCATGATATAGCATGTATCAGTATTTCATTCCTTTATATTGTCAAGCAATATTAAATGGTATGGATATACTATACTTGATTTATGCATTCATAAAACTTTATTATGAAAACATTCAAACATGTATAAAAGGAGATATAATATAATAATGATACCCACAGACCCACTACCCAGTGTCAATGATTATTAACTCATGGCTAATTTTATTTATTCTCTCCCCATCATTTTCCCTCCCTACATCATTTTAACATGTTTTTCTTTCAGAAATAGTTCCATATATACTCATAAATAGATGCATATATACAAATTGTTTTTTTAAAAACAACCACAAAATCATCACTGCACCTAAAATTTGTATTCCTTAACATCATCAAGTACCAGCAAGTGCTAAATTTAATCTGTGTTTCTTTTTTTAAAAAAAAAACACTTTTATTGGAGTATAATTGCTTTATAATGGAGTGTTACTTTCTGCTTTATAACAAAGTACATCAGTTATACAAATGTCCCCATATCTCTTCCCTCTTGCATCTCCCTCCCTCGCACTACCTTATCCCACCTCTCTAGGTGGTCACAAAGCACTGAGCTGATTTCCTTGTTCTATGCAGCTGCTTCCCACTAGCTATCTTTTTTACACTTGGTAGTGTATATATGTCCATGGCACTCTCACACTTTGTCCAGCTTACCCTACCCCCTCTCCGTATCCTCAAGTCCATTCTCTAGTAGGTCTGCGTCTTTCTTCCCACCTTGCCCCTAGGTTCTTCACGACCATTTTCTTTCTTTTTTAGATTCCATATACATGTGTTAGCATATGATATTTGTTTTTCTCTTTCTGACTTACTTCACTCGTATGACAGGCTCTAGGTCCATCTACCTCATTACAAATAATTCAATTTCATTTCTTTTTATGGCTGAGTAATATTCCATTGTATATATGTGCCATATCCTCTTTTTCCATTCATCTGTTGATGGACACTTAGGTTGCTTCCATCTCCTAGATATTGTACATAGAGTTGCAATGAACATTTTGGTACATGACTCTTTCTGAATTATGGTTTTCTCAGGGTACATGCCCAATAGTGGGACTGCAGGGTCATATGGTAGTTCTATTTTTAGTTTCTTAAGGAAACTCCATACTGTTCTCCATAGTGGCTGTATCAATTTACATTCCCACCAACAGAGCAAGAGGGTTCCCTTTTCTCCACACCCTCTCCAGCATTTATTGTTTGTAGATATTTTGGTGATGACCATTCTGACTGGAGTGAGATGATATCTCATTGTAGTTTTGATGTGCATTTCTCTAATTATTAAAGATGTTGAGCATTCTTTCATGTGTTTGTTGGCAATCAGTATATCTTCTTTGGGGAAATGTCTATATATGCTTTCTGCCCATTTTTGGATTAGGTTGTTTGTTTTTTTGATACTGAGCTTCATGTGCTGCTTGTAAATTTTGGAGATTAATCCTTTGTCAGTTGCTTCATTTGTAAATATTTTCTCCCATTCTAAGGGTTGTCTTTCGTCTTGTTTATGGTTTCCTTTGCTGGGCAAAACTTTTAAGTTTCATTAGGTTCCAATTGTTTATTTTTGTTTTTATTTCCATTTCTCTAGGAGGTGGGTCAAAAAGGATCTTGCTGTGATTTATGTCATAGAATGTCCTGCCTATGTTTTCCTATAAGAGTTTTATACAGTCAGGCCTTACATTTACGTCTTTAATACATTTTGACTTTATTTTTGTGTATGGTGTTAGAGAGTGTTCTAATCTCATTCTTTTATGTAGCTGTCCAGTTTTCCCAGCACCACTTACTGAAGAGACGGTCTTTTCTCCACTGTATACTCTTGCCTCATTTATCAAAAATACGGAGACCATATGTGTTTGGGTTTATCTCTGGGCTTTCTATCCTGTTCCATTGATCTATATGTCTGCTTTTGGGCCAGTACCATACTGTCTTGATTACTGTAGATTTGTAGTATAGTCTGAAGTCAGGGAGCCTTATTCCTCCAGCTCCATTTTACTTTCTCAAGATTGCTTTAGCTATTTTGCAGTCTTTTGTGTTTCCATACAAATTGTGAACTTTCTGTTCTAGTTCTGTGAAAAATAACAATGGTAGTTGATAGGGATTGCATTGAGTCTGTAGATTGTTTTGGGTAGTAGAGTCATTTTCACAATGTTGATTCTTCCAATCCAAGAACATTGTATATTTCTCCATCTGTTTGTATCATCTTTAATTTATTTCATCAGTGTCTTATAATTTTCTACAAACAGGTCTTTTGTCTCTTTAGGTATGTTTATTCCTAGGTATTTTATTATTTTTGTTGCAATGGTAAATGGGAGTGTTTTCTTAATTTCACTTTTAGATTTTTCATCATTAGTATACAGGAATGCGAGAGATTTCTGTGCATTAATTTTTGTAAGGTGCTACTTAACCAAATCCATTGATTAGCTCTAGTAGTTTTCTGGTAGCATCTTTAGGATTCTCTATGTATAGCACCATATCATCTGCAAACAGTGACAGCTTTACTTCTTCTTTTCCGATTTGGATTCCTTTTATTTCTTTTTCTACTCTGATTGTTGTGGCTAAAACTTCCAAAAATGTGTTGAATAAGAGTGGTGAGAGTGAACAACCTTGTCTTGTTCCTGATCTTAGTGGAAATGGTTTCAGTTTTTCACCATTGAGGACGATGTTGGCTGTGGGCTGTCATATGTGGCCTTTATTATGTTGAGGAAAGTTCCCTTTATGCCTACTTTCTAGAGGGTTTTTATCTTAAAAGGGTGTTGAATTTTGTTGAAACCTTTCTCTGCATCTATTGAGATGATCATATGTTTTTTCTCATTCAATTTGTTATTACGGTGTATCACATTGATTGATTTGCGTATATTGAAGAATCCTTGCATTCCTGGGATAAACCCCACTTGATCATGGTGTATGATGTTTTTAATGTGGTGTCAGACTCTGTTTGCTAGTATTTTTTGTTTTGTTTTGTTTGTTTTCATTTTTGTTTTCTTTCTGAGGTATGCAGGCCTCTCACTTTTGTGGCCTCTCCCGTTGCGGCACACAGGCTCTGGACGCGCAGGCTCAGCGGCCATGACTCATGGGCCCAGCTGCTCCACGGCATGTGGGATCTTCCCAGACTGGGGCATGAACCTGTGTCCCCTGCATCGGCAGGTGCACTCTCAACCACTGCGCCACCAGGGAAACCCTGTTTGCTAGTATTTTGTTGAGGATTTTTGTATCTATGTTCATCAGTGATATTGACCTGTAGTTTTCTTTCTTTGTAACGTCTTTGTATGGTTTTGGTATCAGGGTGATGGTGGCCTCGTAGAATGAGTTTGGGAGTGTTCCTCCCTCTGATATATTCTGGAAGATTTTGAGAAGGGTGAGTGTTAACTCTTCTCTAAATGTTTGATACAATTCGCCTGTGAAGCCATTTGGTCTTCGGCTTTTATCGTTGGAAGATTTTTAATCACAGTTTCAATTTCAGTGCTTGTGATTGGTCTGTTCATAATTTCTATTTCTTCCTGGTTCAGTCTCAGAAGCGTTGTGCATTTCTAAGAATTTGTCCATTTCTTCCAGGTTGTCCATTTTATTGGCATATATTTGCTTGTAGTAATCTCTCATGATCCTTTGTATTTCTGCAGTACCAGTTGTTACTTCTCCTTTTTCATTTCTAATTCTATTGATTTGAGTCTAGTACCTTTTTTTCTTCATGAGTCTGGTTAATGGTTGATCCATTTTGCTTATCTTCTCAAAGAACCAGCACTTAGTTTTACTGATCTTTGTTGTAATATCCTTAATTTCTTTTTAATTTATTTCTGGTCTGATCTTTATGATTTCTTTCCTTCTGCTAACTTTAGGGATTTCTTGTTCCTCTTTCTCTAATTGCTTTAGGTGTAAAGTTAGGTTGTTTATTTGAGATGTTTCTTGTTTCTTAAGGTAGGATTGTATTGCTATAAACTTCCCTTTTAGAACAGCTTTTGCTGCATCCCATAGGTTTTGCGTTATCGTGTTTTCATTATCATTTGTTTCTAGGTATTTTTTGATTTCCTCTTTGATTTCTTCCATGATTTCTTGGTTATTAAGTAGTGTATTGTTTAGCCTCCATGTGTTTGTATTTTTTACAGATTTTTTCCTGTAATTGATATCTAGTCTCATAGCATTGCAGTTGGAAAAGATACTTGATACAATTTTAATTTTCTTAAAATTACCAAGGCTCGATTTGTGACCCAAGATATGATCTATCCTAGTGAAGGTCCCATTAGCACTTGAGAAGAATGTTTATTCTGTTGTTTTGGATGGAATGTCCTATAAATATCAATTAATTCCATCTTGTTTAATGTATCATTTAAAGCTTGTGTTTCCTTATTTATTTTCATTTTGGATGATGTGTCCATTGATGAATGTGTGGTGTTAAAGTCCCCTACAATGATTGTGTTACTGTTGATTTCCCCTTTTATGGCTGTTAGTATATGCTTTATGTATTGAGGCGCTCCTATGTTTGGTGCATAAATATTTGCAATTGTTATGTATTCTTGGATTGATCCCTTGATCATTATGTACTGTCCTTCTTTGTTTAATGCAATAGTCTTTATTTTAAAGTCCATTTTGTCTGATATGAGAATTGCTACTCCAGCTTTCTTTTGATTTCCATTTGCATAGAATATCTTTTTCCATCCTCTCACTTTCAGTCTGTATGTGTCCCTATTTCTGAGGTTGGTCTCTTGTAGACAGCATATACACGGGTCTTCTTTTTGTATCTATTCAGCCAGTCTATGTCTTTTCAGTCGACCTTTTAATTCTTTTATTTTTAAGGTAATAATCAATATGTATGTTCCTATTTCCATTTTCATAATTGTTTGGGTTTGTTATTGTGGGTCTTTTCCTTCTCTTGTGTTTCCTGTCTAGAGAAGTTCCTATAACATTTGTTGTAAAGGTGGTTTGGTGGTGCTGAGTTCTCTTAACTTTTGTTTGTCTGTGATTTTAACTTCTCTGTCAAATCTGAATGAGATCCTTGCTGGGTAGAGTAATCTCGGTTGTAGGTTTTTTTCCTTCATCACTTTAAACATCTTGCCACTCGGTTCTGGCTTGCAGTGTTTCTGTTCAAAGATCAGGTGTTAACCTTATGGGGATTTCCTTGTGTGTTATTTATTGCTTTTCCCTTGTTGTTTTTAATATTTTTTCTTTGTATTTAATTTTTGATAGTTTGATTAATACATGTCTTAGCGTGTTTCTCCTTGGATTTATCCTGTATGGGACTCTCTGTGATTCCTGGACTTGATTAACTATTTCCTTTCCTACATTAGGGACGTTTTCAACTATAATCTCTTCAAATATTTTCTCTGTACCTTTCTTTTACTCTTCTTCTTCTGGAACTCTTATAATTCAAATATTGGTGTGTTTAATGTTGTCCCAGAGGTCTCTGAGACTGTCCTCAATTATTTTCATTCTTTTTTCTTTATTCTGCTCTGCAGTAATTATCTTCCAGGTCACTTATCCATTATTCTGCCTCAGTTATTCTGCTATTGTTCCCTGTAGAGAACTTTTCATTTCATTTATTGTGTTGTTCATCACTGTTTGTTTGCTCTTTAGTTCTTCTAGGTCCTTTTATAATGTGTCTTGTATTTTCATTCTATTTCCTGGATTTTGGATCATCTTTACTATCAGTATTCTGAATTCTTTTTCAGGTAGACTGCCTATTTCTTCTTCATTTTTTAGGTCTGGTGGGGTTTTGCCTTGCTCCTTCATCTCCTTTGTGTTTCTCTGTCTTCTCATTTGGCTTAGCTTATGTGTTTGTGGTTTCCTTTTTGCAGGCTGCATATTAGTACTTCCCATTGTTTGTGGTGTCTGTCCCCAGTGTCTAATGTTGGTTCAGTGTGTTGTGTAGGTTTCCTGGTAGAGGGGCCTATTTCCTGTGCTCTTGTGAATGAGGCTGGACCTTGTCTTTCTAGTGGGCAGGTCCACAACTTGTGGTGTGTTTGGGGGTGTCTGTGGCATTATTATGATTTTAGGCAGCCTCTCTGCTAATGGATGAGGTTGTGTTCCTGTCTTTTTCCTGTCTTGGCATACAGTGTCCAGCACTGTAGCTTGCTGGTCATTGAGTGTATCTGGGCCTTGGCGTTGAGATGGAGACCTCTGGGAGACTTTCACCATTTGATATTATGTGAAGCTGGGAGGTCTTTTGTGGACCAGTGTCCTGAAGTTGGCTCTCCCACCTCAGAGGCATAGCCCTGATGCCTGGCTGGAGCACAAAGAGCCCCTCATCCACATGGCTCAGAATAAAAGGGAGAAAAAAAAGAAAGAAATGAGAAAAGTATAAAATAAAATAAAGTAAAATAACATAAAGTAACATAAAATGAAGTAAAATAACATAAAGTTATTAAAATAAAAAGTCAAAATAATTTTAAAATATATTTTAAAAAATAAAACAAAAGAAAGAAAGAAGAGAGCAACCAAGCAAAAAAACAAATCAACCAATGATAACAAATGCTAAAAACTATACTTAAAAAAAGAAACATACAATTAAAAAGGACAGACAGAACCCTAGGACAAAGGGAAAAACAAAGCTATACAGACAAAATCACACAGAGAAGCATACACATACACACTCCCAAAAAGAGAAAAAGGGAATATATATATATATATATATATATATATATATATCATTGCTCTCAAAGTCCATCTTCTCAATTTGGGATGATTCATTGTCTATTCAGGTATTCTACAGATGCAGGATACATCAAGTTGATTGTGGGGATTTAATCCATTGCTCCTGAGGTTACTGGGAGAGATTTTCCTGTCCCTGCTTTGTCGCACAGCTCCTGGGGTTCAGCTTTGGATTTGGACCCACCTCTGTATCTAGGTCGCCCAAGGGTGTCTGTTCTTCACTCAGAAAGGATGGGGTTAAAGGAGCAGCTGATTTGGGGGCTCTGGCTCACTCAGGCTGTGGGAGGGAGGTGTACAGATGCAGGGCAAGCCTGTGACACCAGAGGCCACCGTGACATTGCACCAGCCAGAGGCACATCCTGTGTTCTGTTGGGGAAGTTGTCCCTGGATCACAGGACCCTGGCAGTGGGGGGCTGCACAGACTCCCAGGAGGGGAGTTGTGGATAGTGACCTGTGCTTGCACACAGGCTTCTTGGTGGCTGCAGCAGCAATCTTAGCATCTCATGCCCATCTCTGGGGTCCACACTGATAGCCACTGCTTGTGCCCATCTCTGGAGCTCCTTTAAGCAGTGCTCTTAATCCCCTCTCCTTGCACACAAGGAAACAAAAGGCAGGAAAATGTCACTTACCTCTTTGGCAGTTCCAGACTTTTTCCTGGATTCCCTCCAGGCCCGCCGTTGTGCACTAGTTCCTTTCAGGCTGTGTTCATGCAGCCAAACCCAGTCCTCTCCCTGGCATCTGACCTCTGAAGCCTTAGCCTCAGCTCACAGCCTCGACCCACCCTGGCGGGTGAGCAGACAAGCCTCTCAGGTTGGTGAGTGCTGGTCAACACTGATCCTCTATGTGGGAATCTTTCCACTTTGCCCTTTGCATCCATATTGCTGTGCTTTCCTCCATGTCTCCGAAGCTTACCCACCGCCCCTCCCCAGTATCCACCAGTGATGGGGTTTCCTAGTGTGCAGAAACTTTTCCTCCTTCCCAGCCCCCTCCCAGAGGTGAAGGTCCTGTCCTTATTCTTTTGTCTCTTATTTTTCTTTTTTCTTTTGCCTTACCGTGGTACATGGGGAGTTTCTTGCCTTTTGGGAAATCTGAGGTTTTCTGCCAGCATTCAGTAGGTGTTCGGTAGGAGTATTTCCACATGTAGATGTATTTCTGATGTATTTGTGGGGAGAAAGGTGATCTCCACGTCTTACTCTTCTGCCATCTTGAAGCTCCCTCATATGGATTATTTAATTTCTCCATTTTAATTGACTAAAGGTGATTGTTTCTGACTGGCTCCCTGCTGTCTGCCCACTGCCCCTCTATTTGTGTTTCTTTATATTTGGTTTATTTGAATTAGGATCTAAAATAGATCTCTCAACTTCCTTGAATCTTTCTTCTTCATGGAAGTTCCTTCCTCCTTTTTTTTTGTCTTTATAGTCTATCTGTTGAAGAAACCAAGAAATATGCCCTACAGCATTACCCTGTTCTGAATTTTGAGGATTGCATCCTTGTAGTGTTTGTTATGCTGTTATTTCCATTGTATCCATAAATTGGAAGTCGAGGCAGAGCCTTTATCAAATACAGACAGGACACTTTGACAAGAATTCTTCATATGCGTGGTGTTTATTGCATCAGGGGGCACATAAAGTTTGTTTTTCTTTCCTTTTTGTTTTTCTTTTTTTAAGATTTTGATGTTAAAATTGACCAGGGGTTTAGGTGCTGTCAACCCTACACGTTAGTTATAAACTTCCCAAACATGTGACAAACATATGACTAGTGTTGAATGTTCCTGAGATTTTGTGGCTATTTGTTACAATATCTGGGGGTATATCTGACTCTTTTGTTAAAACAGTACATAAGGGTAACCAAATAATTGGTTAGGGAATGTTTTGCTTTATAAAACTATTCAAACTAAAAAGTAAAAAGTGAATGTTAGAATTAGATATTTACCATTTTGGAATCCCTAATAAAATTGTGTACCTAGGTAGTAATCAACAATGGCTGACAAAATACTAAGTGTAAATCTAGTAGGCTGAGGTGGCTCTAATGATTTTTTACCTGGTGTGTTACATGCTCCATGTGTATTTCGTCTTCTTCTTTGGACCAGCAGGCTAGTTGGGGTATGTTTTACTCATGGTCATGTCCCATGTGCAAGGAGATAAGATATACATGTGAGGTCTCTTCACACCTCTGTTAAAAACTGGTACTTTGTTGCCCTCCCCCCAGATCCATTCATCACATTGCTTAAGGCAAAATCAGAGGGTGGGGAGGTACACCCTGACTTTAACTGGGGGAAATTGCAGTTACAAACAATACTTCAATCTACCACAGTGTTACAAATGTTTTCCTTACTTTATTTACTAGTCTCCAGAATAATGGACTGATTTCCTAAGATCTTCCTAGGGTGAATAATTACTTTTGATACTATCATTGCCAAATCATAGATTTAACAATATTTTATATATCTAACTCATTTTAGTTATTTGTATGTCCAATTCATTTTTTTTTATTCAAATTGTCCCTTCTGACACAACCTCAGAGTCTTTGATATCTTCTTTGTTTTCTGGTATGAAAATATATCCCAGTTCATAATAAATATTTTCTGTCACAGATCTGAAATCTAGAACCCTATTTTCTTTTAATGGGAATGGTTATTTTGAGAATATTATGTGAGTTCTAGATGTGCTCATTTCTAATGGTTTTGTTATTGTTTCCAGCCCTTTTAAACAGGTAGGAAAATATGTTTTAAAAAAAATATATATATATAGTACGAGTATTTCCAATTCAAACTTTACATTACAGGTTTTCACTTAACTTTGTGTGTATATATATATATATATATATATATATATTTATATTCATATCTATATGTGTATATATATATTCATGTTTATCAGTATTTCTCTCCTATTATTTCTGGATTTAGACACATATAGGGAAGTTATAAAAGTAGGTTTCAACTGAGAAAAGCAGTATTAAAGTGAGTGAGTGACTAACAGAAGTGTATGTGTGGGACCAAGAAGGAGAACCAGAGGTTACTGGAGACAAATTCTGCTATTTACCAGTATAGCTAATTGCTGACCCTCTTAATTCTGGGATATGAGGATTTAAGGGAAGATGTGGCCTGGGAATAAGGAAGTTTTAAAAGTTTCTATGAAATTCCAATATTTAGCCCAAAGTTTAGAACTACTGACTTGCACCCCCATCTTGAAGCATGGTGTAATTACAGAGCAGTGGCCTAACTCAATCCATGGAGAACCAGGTTTCATACCCTACAGATCTGACCCTTCACAAGTCTGACCACTGGATTTTTGTAGTTGACATAAATTACATATACTCTTGTCTTGCAGGATGGTAGTCAGTGAGGCAGCACATAAAATGGTAATGGCACTGGCTTTGGTTTTCACAGACCTTTGGAGTCAGAGACCTGGGTTGGAATTCTGCAATTAACTGTCTATATTCATTTCCTACTGCTGTTGTAGAAAATTACTATAAACTTAGTGGTTTAAAATAACACACTTATTATCTTATGTTTCTGGAGGTCAGAAATTCAAATTGAGTCTCACAAGGCTAAAATTGGTGTCAGGAGGACTGTAATACTATACGGAGGCTCTAGGGTAAAATCTACTTTCTTGCCTTTTCCAGCTGCTAGAGGCTGTCCCCATGTCGTGGCTCACAGCCCACTTCAATCTTCAAATGTAGCAATGACCAATCAGGTCTTTCTCACATCCCACCACTCAAATAATGACTTTTCTGCCTTTATCCCATTTAAGGATCCTTGTGATTACACTGATCCCACCCACTTGGGTAATCCAGGATAGTCTCTATTTTTTTTTTTTTTTTTTTTTTGCCGTACGTGGGCCTCTCACTCTTGTGTCTGCTCCCCTCTCCCGTTGCGGAGCACAGGCTCTGGATGCTAGGCTCAGTGGCCATGGCTCACGGGCTCAGCCACTCCAGGGCATGTGGGATCTTCCCGGACCGGGGTACGAACCTGCATCCCCTGCAATGGCAGGCGGACCCCCAACCACTGCACCACCAGGGAAGCCCTGGATAATCTCTATATTTTAAAGTCAGTTGATTAGTAACCTTAATTCCATCTTCTACGTTAATTCCCATTTTCTATGTATCATAGCATATTCCGATGTCCCAGGAATTAAAAAGTAGATTTGGGGGGAGAAAATTATGCCTACCACACTAGCCAAGTCACTTTTGGGAAATACTTTATTCATTCTGAACCTTATTCTCCTCTTCTGTATAATGAGCATCTGAGGCTATGTTGTATCTTCCTGAATTAACTCATCCCAGTGCTTCTCACAGGATGGAGAGCACTGGTGACTAAAACATCCAGAAAGATTTCTTGTTGATAAGGTGTTCCCCAGGTGATGTCAGTACACCACTCGTCACTACGTGTTTACCCATCTTGAAGAACAGCTCTGAAAATTAAGAGAGATAATTCATGAAAACACCTAGACACAGTAAGGGCCCAATATCTATTATTTCCTTCCCTTTACTTTTTTTTTCCCTTTCTTTGCTCCATTCTATTAATAGAGAGGGACTGAGTACTCAAGATTCAGTGAAGAGTCCCCTTGATACCACGAATAAAATAATTAAGTTTTTGTCTTTTTCTTGGTTCCAGCTAGATATTTTATCTCCCTGACAAAGCTGCTTACATACCAGATTGCTCTTTCCACATCTTGTTGTCAAAAACCTGTAGATATAATCCTGGTGCCTGGAACTCTGTCTGCCATAGACCCACCTTTCATATGCCACTGTCCTTCTCTGTTTAAGATACTGAAATACTTGCCTTATCTTAAAATGTTGATGGTGACCAGCACTTGACCCAACCCTGGAGACCACTCTAACTCCCAAGTGCCAAGTTTTGTGCCTTATCATTTTACAATACATAGACCTCTTCAGCTTTGCATTCCCAGTTGTCTACCTCATGCCCTGTCACACTGAGCACACCTGCTACCAAGGTCCTGCCCCATCTGAAGCCAGAGACAAACCGTTCAAGACTTCCAAGGTGTCATGGTCTCAAAACTTTGAACATGGTACATACAGCAGTCTCCTACCAGCATTTACTAGGGATCTCAGCTTTTTTTTTCTTGCTACAAAATGTATTACTTTCTTTATATTTTCCTTTTTTCATGTTACTTCCTGATTTTCAATTACTAAATCATCTAACTCTCACACACTATAATATATATACTTATTAATCATTATTTTTCAGTCTTGCTGTACTATGGCCAAAAGATGACAGGAAAAGGAAGAATAAAGATGGTCCAGTCTTTGAAGTGTCTTTGGACCTGAGGTCAATAAGAAATGACAAAAGCAAGAAGAACTTGAGTGATATCCATACATTCGTAGTTGAATGAATTCAAAGAATATTTATTAAGAATCTACCATGCACTTTGCAACATGCTCAGTGTTGGGAGGTGAAGATACTGAATAATATCCTTTGAATTGAGAAGGAACCCTGAGACTGAAAAATGAAGCAGACAGTTCCATACAGTTTATTGTTGGTAACTTATATATAGATAAGAAGGATCTGGTGGACGGTGATCCAGAGGCATTTGCAACTGCACTCCATGTCACAGAAAGGGGTACAAAGGAATTTAAAGGGGTCAAAGATAAAAACTGAATCTGACTGCTAAGGAAATGCTTGTTTACACCGACAGGACCTGGCAGTTTTTCCTTACAGCAGGGATCTCATGACTTTAACCATGTGCATCAGCAAAAGACACTCTTCCAGTTTTCAAATCAGATGAAGGCAAGGGTAAATGTTGATAGGGATCTTATCTGACTTTGGTCCATTTCTGTGAGTGGGCCAGTTCAGTCATGCAGAAATGGGAGGGAGTGGGACTGTAAGCCTAAGATGGAGCTGACAAAATGGAGTCAGTGGGGTTCAGCCACACCCTAGCCATATATTTGAGGGGAAAAAAACTTACATGTTCTTGATGAAACTGTTGTCCAATGATTATAAATACATGTAAATATTTCAAGGGTGGATAATGCTATCAAAGATGTTCCATTGCATTATGAAAGTGTAATAGTAGGAGCAGACTTTATGGCTGGGAGGAGACTGGTTCATGGAAGTTGTAAGAAAAAGAAGTAAATAGTCTAAGAAATTATTTAACTTCAGCTAGTGATAAATGCTATGAAGAAAAGTTAAGCAGAGTAAGGAAATAGACAGTGGTGGAGTGAAAGGAACTTTAGTGTGGCCAGGGAAGTCCTCTCTGGGGAGATATTTGAACAAAAACATGAATGTCATGAAGAATGAGCACCATAATGATATGAGAGAAAAGTATTCCAGGTAAGGGAACAGCAAATGAAAACACTGAGATGGGAGGTAGATGGCTCTGAAGTAGGCAGACCTAGGAATCTTTAAGAAAGGATAAAAAGATCTATGATAGTGTCATAAAATCAATGAAAGCCACAATGCTCCTAAACATCTATATCATGATAAAGATTTTGGTTTAAACCCTAAAAGCATTAGAAATTCATTATGACTCTTAATTTGGCTTGTGTACTTGTGGGGGAAAAGAAAAACCTGAATTTACTTACATTTGGAAAAGAAATATGTAATATGTAAGTCATTTTCTTTTATATCTTGTTATAAATATTGGGACGATACTTGCTGATCCTCATGTGACATATTGCCTCTAGGCATTTATCTAGGACTACAGTTGCTGGGCAAAAGATGTGTGTGGCATGATGCCCAACTGTATACCAAAGGAGTTTTGCTGCTGCTCCACATCTTTGTCAATATTAGTGCTATTGAACATTTTAATCTTTATAAGTCAAGTGGTGTAAAATGATATCTCCTTCTGGTTTAATTTATAGTTCTCTGGGTTCTAATGAGGTTGAGTATGTGTTAATAAATCAGCTGTCCCTTTGTATTTCTTATTTTGTGAAAGCCCTTTCAAGTCTCTTGCCTGATTTCTATTGTTTGGTTTGTCTCTTCTTACCAATTGATAAGTAATTTATGTGTTCTAAATTTGATTTCTTTATTTTTGTCTTGCATGTCTTTCTCAACTTTATGACTCTGTTTATTTTTTAAATTAATATCTCTATCATGTCTATTATGGACTGAATTTTGTCCATCAAAAATTCATATGGTGAATCTCTAATACCCCATGTGACTGTATTTGGAGATAGAGCTATTAAGGAGGTAATTAAAGTTAAATGAGGACATAAGAGTGCCACCTTAATCCAATAGTACTGGTGTCCTTATAAAAAGAGGAAGAGAGTTTGCTTTCTCTCTGCACATACAGACAGAGAAAAGACCAGGTAAGGTTCCATCTTCAAGTCAAAGAGAGAGGTCATCCCAGAAACCACATGGTACATTGATCATGGACTTCTAGCCTCCAGAACTGTGAGAAAATTAATTTCCATTTTTTAGGCCAGGGTTCCCAACCCCCAGGCCATGGACTGGTAGCAGTTCCTGCTGTTAGGAACCAGGCCACACAGCAGGAGGTGAACAGCAGGCGAGCAAGCAAAGCTTCACCTGTATTTACAGCCACTCCCCATTGTTTGCATTACTGTCTGAGCTCCGCCTCCTTTCAGCATTATGGTGAGTTATATAATTATTTCATTATATATTACAATGTAATAATAATAGAAATAAAGGGCACAGTAAAAGGAATGCACTTGAATCATCCCCAAACCATCCCCTCACCCCGTTCTGTGGAAAAATTGTCTTCCACAAAACCAGTCCCTGGTGACAAAAATGTTGGGGACTGCTGGTTTAGACCACTGATCTGTGATATCTTGTTATGGCAGCCCAAACAAACTAATACAGTATCTCTTCACGAATGAACATTTTTCAATTTAATTTTGTCAAATTCATCGATGACATTTTTTAATTAATATTCTTTGTTTTTGTCTTTAATTTCTCATGCCTTATCTCATAAAGTTATGTTCTATATTTTATGTTGAAGAATTTAAACTTTACCTTTTATGTTTAAGGATTTTTTTCCACCTAGAATTGTATTTTGTATAAGATAGTGAGATTACATTAAATAATATTATATAAAGTGTATAATCATATATAGCATACTTTATATATATAGTATATTCATTATTATATATCATTTATTATATACATATGCATTTAGTATGAATGAGTAATTGCCTCAGCCTGTCTTAGTCAGCTCAGACTGCTATAATAATATACCATAAACTGTGTGGCTTAAACAACAGAAATTTATTTCACACAGTTCTGGAGGTTAGGAATTTCAAGATCAAGGTGCCAGAATATTTCGTTCCTGGTAAGATCCCTCTTCCTGGTTTGCAGATGGCCAACTTCTTGCTGTATCCACACATGGTGAAGAGAGAGAGTGTTCTGGGTTCTCTTCCTCTTAAAAGGACACTAATTCCATTGTAGAGACCCCACCTCTAATGACATTACCTAAACATAATTATCTCCCAAAGGCCTCACTTCCAAATATTATCACATTGGGGGTTAGGGCTTTATTAATTTGTGGGGCACAAACATTCAGTCTATAATATAACCCTATGTGTTAACTAATTTATTCTTTAATCCAATTCTACACTGCCCTAGTTAATTCAGTTGGGTACTATGTCTTGGTATCTGGAATGTATAATTGTCTCAACATTTTCTTCAGAAAAGTCTTGTGATTTTTGTCATTTGCTTTTCCATAAATTTGGAAATCAGCTTAATAATTCCACTAAAATTCTATTGGAGTTTTGATTGTAATTAAATTGATGCACAGACCAATACAAAGAGAATAGTCACATTTATATAATGACTATCAATAAACATTATTTAGTTCTCCTCTTATTTTGGTCTTTTTTTATAATTTTCTCTAGAAGTCTGTCACACCGTTTATTATAGTAGTTCTCAGACACCTTATATTTTTGGATGCCATTGTAAAGGGAAACATTTATTTAATTATATTTTTCTGAATTATGCTGGTATATAGCAATACAGTTGATTGTGTATATTGATCTTACAGCTCACAACTGTATTGCTGAACTCTCTTATTATCACTAATAATTTTTCTGTAAGTGCTTTCTGGCTTTCTATGTAAACAATCATAATATCTGAAAATAAGTTGTTTTGTCTTTGTATTTCTGATTCTATGCCTTTAATTTCTCTTTTATTATCTTACTTTGCTGGCCCAGGATATCTAGCATGATGTTGACTGCAAATGATGATAATGGGCATATTTTCCTTATACTTGATTTTAAAGAAAATGCTTTAAAATACTTACTCATGTGGTAGATTATTGTCTCTGGGTTTTGTTTCCCTTGTCGCTTCTCTTTATCAGGTTAAGGAAGTGTGTGATATTGTGATTTATAGTATGAAAGACATATTTGGTCTTCATCACATTCCTGGTACAGAGATCCTAAAACTCTCAGAATTTTTTGTGATGAGAACAATAAAAATGTCTGTTAAAAGTTATGTTAATGAGGAGACTTGGAAAACACCTAAGGATGGGGGCTGGTTGCCAGGAGAACACACCATGTGATTAAAAGTGTGGAACTTTCAGACTTATCTCCCTGACCTCCCAGACGGGAGAGGGGCTAGAAATTGAGTTCAATCATCAATGGTCAATGATTTAATCAGTCATAGATATGTAATTAAACCTCCATAAAACCTCCAAAGTATGGGTTTCATAGAGCTTCCAGTTGGTGAACATGTAGATATTTGGGGAGAGTGGCAGGCTTGTAGAGGGCATGGAAGCTCCACACCATTTCCTTACACCTTACCCTATGACTCTCTTCCATCTAACTGTTCTTGAGTTATATCCTTTTACAATAAGCTTGTAATCTAATAAGTAAAATATTTATCTGAGTTCTGTGAGCCCCTCTAGCAAATTAATCAAACCCAAGGAGGGAACTGTGGAATTTTTCAATCCATAGATGGTTGGTCAAGAGCACAGGTGATAAACTGGACTCACAATTGGCATCTGAAGAGGTGGAAGGGGAAGTCTTCTATGACTGAGCCTTTAAATTGTGGGATCTGGTGCCATCACAGGTTAATAATGTCTAGACATGACTTGAATTGTAGGACACAGAGCTGGTGTCTGAGAATTGCTTGGTGTAGGGAAAAAACCCACATATCAGATTTGGTGATCAGAATCAGAAAGTTTCATTCTGTTTCTTGTTTAACAGGGCTTTTTGTTGTATGTTGATATCACATTCTACTAAATATTCTTCTTCTATCAAGATGGCTATTTTCTTTTTAATCTGTTTATGTAATAAAATACTTTAATAGACTGTTTACTGTTAAATTAAACATTCATTTCTGTGATAAACTCAACTTAATAGCATGCTAAATTTGATTTACTCATATTTGAGTTAAAATTTTTTGCCTCTAGTAAGAATGTATTTGCTATAATTTCCTTTCTTTTTAGTAGTAAAGCTATGTTGGGGCAAGTGGAATAATCTTCTCCTTAAGTACTGGTTAGTTATAGCAGATGGCCTCAATACCCTACCCTTAGCACTCAATCTCAGACATATAGACTATTCTTTTTGTTTGTTTTGTTTTTAGCTGCAAACACTAGCGACTATGTCTGAGGACTTCCTCTGCCCATTAGAAGCCAGTAGGTCTATTTCTAAAACAAGATGGCAATGCTGGAGAGTAAGTGCCATTGGGAACAGCCCTCAACTACTAACAGATGGATGTCAGTTTATGTATACCCCAGTTTCCTTTCTCCAAAATGGGAAAATTTGGAGTCAGTGATTATATAATCACTCAGAAGTCTTTCCTGGGATCAGGCTTAGTTGTCCATAGGCAAACTGTTCACCAGCTTATCTTTTTTTTTTTTTTTTTTGCGGTACGCCGACCTCTCACGGTTGCGGCCTCTTCCGCTGCGGAACACAGGCTACGGACGCGCAAGCTCAGCGGCCATGGCTCACGGGCCCAGCCGCTCCGCTGCATGTGGGATCTTCCCAGACCGGGGCACGAACCTGTGTCCCCTGCATCGGCAGGTGGACTCTCAACCACTGCGCCACCAGGGAAGCCCCCAGCTTATCTTTTATTGGATTTCTTCTCCTTCCTGTCTTCCTTTCCTATGCCCTTCAGTGATTCTAAGGATCGTTGCCCAAAGAAACTGCTTCACTTAAATCTTTACATCAAGGTCAGCTTTTGGGAAATTCTAAGAAAAAGTACTCAAAATTTTAAAACTACCTAGATATGTTTTCTCTTTGGAAGGATTCTTAACCATTTCAAAATGTTAATGATTTTAATAATAGTTTCTATTTATAGTAGAGTCAGATTTGGTTATTTATATTTTATACAATTTTTAAAATTACATGTAAGTTTTCAAAGGGCTTGGATTATTGCTCATAACGTTCTTCTATTCACTTTTTATTCTCTGATACTATTCATTTTATGGCACATCTTTCTAGCTTAACACTCATTTGCTCTTTTTTATCTCATTTTCATTTTTTAAAAAAACACCTTTATTGTAGTATAACTGCTTTACAATTCTGAGTTAGTTTCTGCTTTATAACAAAATGAATCAGCTATACATATATCCCCATATCTCCTCCCTCTTACATCTCCCTCCCAACCTCCATATCCCACCACTCTAGGTGGTCAAAAAGCACCGAGCTGACCTCCCTGTGCTATGCAGCTGCTTCCTACTAGCTATCTATTTTACATTTGATAGTGTATATATGTCCATGCTACTCTCTTACTTCGTTCCAGCTTACCCTTCACCCTTTGGTGTCCTCAAGTCCATTCTCTACACCTGTGACTTTATTCCTGTCCTGTCCCTAGGTTTTTCAGAACCACCTTTTTTTTTTTTTTTAGATTCCATATATATGTGTTAAAAAACGATATCTGTTTTTCTCTTTCTGACTTACATCACTCTGTATAATAGTCTCTAGGTCCATCCACGTCACTACAAATAACTCATTTCGTTTCTTTTTATGGCTGAGCAATATTCCATTGTATATATGTGCCACATATTCTTTATCCATTCATCTGTCGATGGACACTTAGGTTGCTTCTGTGTCCTGGCTATTGTAAATACAGCTGCAATGAACATTGTAGTATATGACTCTTTTTGAATTATGATTTTCTCGGGGTATATGCCCAGTAGTGGGATTGCTGGATCATATGGTAGTTCTATTATTAGTTTTTTAAGGAACCTTCATACTGTTCTCCATAGTGGCTGTATCAATTTACATTCCCACCACCAGTGCAAGAGGGATCCCTTATCTCCACACCCTGTCCAGCATTTACTGTTTGTAGATTTTTTGATGATGGCCATCCTGACTGGTGTGAGGTGATACCACATTGTAATTTTGATTTGCATTTCTCTAATGATTAGTGATGTTGAACATGCTTTCATGTGTTTGTTGGCAATCTGTATATATTCTTTGGAGAAATGTCTATTTAGGTCTACTGCCCATTTTGGGGTTAGGTTTTTTTTATTTTGATATTGAGCTGCAGGAGTTGCTTTCAAATTTTGGAGGTTAATCTTTTGTCAGTTGCTTCATTTGCAAATATTTTCTCTCATTCTGAGGGCTGCCTTCTTGTCTTGTTTATGGTTCTCTTTGCTGGGCAAAAGCTTTTAAGTTTCATTAGGTCACATTTGTTTATTTTTGTTTTTATTTCCATTTTTCTAGGAGGTGGGTCAAAATGGATCTTCCCTTGATTTATGTCATGGAGCGTTCTGCCTATGTTTTCCTCTAAGAGTTTTATAGTGTCTGGCCTTACATTTAGGTCTTTAATCCATTTTGAGGTTTTTTTTTTGTGTGTGTATGGTGTTAGGGACTGTTCTAATTTCATTCTTTTACATGTAGCAGTCCAGTTATCCCAGCACCAGTTATTGAAGAGGCTGTGTTTTCTACATTGTATATTCTTGCCTCCTTTATCAAAAATAAGGTGACCATATGTGATGGGTTTATCTCTGGGCATTCTATCCTGTTCCATTGATTTATATTTCTGTTTCTGTGCCAGTATTATGTTGTCTTGATTACTGTAGCTTTGTAGTATAGTCTGAAGTCTGGGAGCCTGATTCTTCCAGCTCCTTTTTTCATTCTCAAGATTGCTTTGACTCTTCAGGGTCTTTTGTATTTCCATACAAATTATGAAATTTTTTGTTCTTGTTTTGTGAAAAATGTCATTGGTAGTTTGATAGGGATTACCTTGAATCTGTACATTGCTTTGGGTAGTAGAGTCATTTTTACAATATTGATTCTTCCAATCCAAGAACATGATATATATCTCTATCTGTTTGTATCATCTTTAATTTCTTTCAGCAGTGTCTTATAGTTTTCTGTATACAGATCTTTTGTCTCCTTAGGTCAGTTTATTCCTAGGTATTTTATTCTTTTTGTTGCAATGGTAAATGGAGTGTTTCCTCAATTTTGCTTTCATATTTTTTGTCATTACTGTTTAGGAATGCAAGAGATTTCTATGCATTAATTTTGTATCCTGCTACATTACCAAAATCATTGGTTAACTCTAGCAGTTTTCTGGTAGCCTCTTCAGGATTCTCTATGTATAGTATGACGTCAGCTGCAAACATTGACAGTTTTACTTCTTCTTTTCCGATTTGGATTCCTTTTATTTCCTTTCCTTCTTTGATTTCTGTAGCTAAAACTTCCAACACTACGTTAATAATAGTGGTGAGAGTGGGTAACCTTGTCTTGTTCCTGATCTTAGTGGAAATGGTTTCAGTTTTTCACCTTTGAGAACAATGTTGGCTGTGAGTTTGTCATATATGGCCTTTATTATGTTAAGGTAAGTTCCCTCTATGTCTACTTTCTGGAGGGTTTTTATCATCAATTGGTTTTGAATTTCTTTGAAAGCTTTTTCTGTATCTATTGAGATGATCATATGTTTTTTATTCTTCAATTTGTTACTATGGTGTATCACATTGTTTGATTTGGGAATATTGAAGAATCCTTGCATCCCTGGGATAAATCCCACTTGTTCATGGTGTATGGTCCTGTTAATATGTTGTTGGATTCTGTTTGCTTGTATTTTGTTGAGGATTTTTGCATCATATTCATCAGTGATATTGGTTTGTAATATTCTTTTTTTGTAGCATCTTTGTCTGGTTTTGGTATCAGGGTGATGGTGGGCTCATAGAGTGAGTTTGGGAGTGTTCCTTCCTCTGCAAGTTTTTGGAAGAGTTTGAGAAGGATGGGTGTTAGCTCTTCTCTAAATGTTTTTTTTTTCTTTTTTTACTTTTTTATTTCTAGTTGTAAAGTCTTCTATCTCTAGGATATATTCTTCTATGTGTAGGTGTATAGTCTTCTCTCTCTCGAAAAATAATCTTCTATTTGTAGTTGTAAAGTCTTCTACGTCTAGGTGTATACTCTTCTATCTCTATGTTTATAGTCTTCTATCTCTAGAAGTGTTCTCTTCTATCAATAGGTGTAAAGACTTCCATCTCTATTCTCTAAATGTTTGATAGAGTTTACCTGTGAAGCCATCTGGTCCTGGGTTTTTGTTTGTTGGAAGATTTTTAATCAAAGTCTCAATTTTAGTGCTTGTTATTGGTCTGTTTATATTTTTTCCTGGTTCAGTCTTGGAAAATAGTGCTTTTTAAGAATTTGTCCATTTCTTCCAGGTTGTCCATTTTATTGGCATATGGTTGTTTGTAGTAATCTGTCATGATACTTTGTATTTCTGCACTGTCACTTGTTACTTCTCATTTTTCATTTCTAATTCTATTGATTTGAGTCTTCTCCCTTTTTCTTTTTTTTAATTTATTTTTTTCTTTTTTAATTTAACATCTTTATTGGAGTATAATTGCTTTACAATGGTGTGTTAGTTTCTGCTTTATAACAAAGTGAAACAGCTATACATATACATATATCCCCATACCTCTTCCCTCTTGCGTCTCACTCCCACCCTCCTTATCTCACCCCTCTAGGTGGTCACAAAGCACTGAACAGATCTCCCTGTGCTATGCAGCTGTTTCCCACTAGTAATGATTTTACATTTGGTAATATATATAAGATGTAGAGAATGGACTTGAGGACATGGAGAGGGATATGGTAAGCTGCAACAAAGTGAGAGACTGGCATGGACTTATATATACTCCTTTTTTTTTTTATTAGTCTGATTTTATTAGTCTGATTAGTTTTATTAAGCTGCAACAAAGTGAGAGACTGGCATGGACTTATATATACTCCTTTTTTTTTTATTAGTCTGATTTTATTAGTCTGATTAGTCTGATTATTATATATACTCCTTTTTTTTTATTAGTCTGATTTTTTTTTTATTAGTCTATGCAGCTGTTTCCCACTAGTAATGATTTTACATTTGGTAATATATATAAGATGTAGAGAATGGACTTGAGGACATGGAGAGGGATATGGTAAGCTGCAACAAAGTGAGAGACTGGCATGGACTTATATATACTCCTTTTTTTTTTTATTAGTCTGATTAATGGTTTATCAATTTTGTTTATCTTCTCAAAATACCAGCTTTTAGTTTTATTTATCTGTGCTATTGTTGTTTCCTTCATTTCTTTTTTCATTTATTTATGATCTGATCCTTATGATTTCTTTCTTTCTGGTAAATTTGGGAGTTTTTTTCTTCTTTCTCTAATTGTTTTAAGTGTAGGATTAGGTTGTTTATTTGAGGTGTTTCTTGTTTCTTGAGGTAAGATTGTATTGCTATAATCTTCCCTCTTAGAACTGCTTTTGCTGCATCCTGTAGGTATTGGGTCATCGTGTTTTCGTTGTCACTTGATGGTGGGTATTTTTTGATTTCTTCTTTGATTTGTTCTGTGATCTCTTGGTTACTTAGTAGTGTATTATTTAGCTTCTATGTGTTTGTATTTTTTACAGATTTGTCCTATAATTGATATCTAGTCTCATAGCATTGTAGTTGGAAAATATAACTGATATGGTTTCAATTTTCTTAAATTTACCAGGGCTTGATTTGTGACCCAAGATATGATCTATCCTGGAAAATGTTCCATGAGCACTTGAGAAAAAATTGCATTCTGTTGTTTTGGGATGCAATGTCCTATAAATATCAATTAAGCCCATCTTATTTAATGCCATTTAAAGCTTGTGTTTCCTTATTTATTTTCATTTTGGATGACCTGTCCATTGGTGAAAGTGGGGTGTTAAAGTCTCCTACTATTATTGTATTACTGTCGATATTCCCTCTTGTGGCTGCTAGCAATTGTGTTTTATATTGTGGTGCTCCTATGTTGGGTGCATAAATATTTACAAATTTTTATATCTTCTTCTTGGATTGATCTCTTGATCATTATGTAGTGTCCTTCTTTGTCTCTTGTAGTAGTCTTTATTTTAAAGTCAATTTTGTCTTATATGAGAATTGCTACTACATCTTTCTTTTGATTTCCATTCGCATGGAATATCTTTTTCCATCCCCTCACTTTCGATCTGTATGTGTCCCTAGGTCTGAGGTTGGTCTCTTGTAGACAGCATATATACAGGTTTTATTTGTTTTTTATCCATTCAGCCAGTCTATATCTTTCGGTTGGAGCATTTAATCCATTTACATTTAAGGTAGTTATCAATATGTATGTTCCTATTACCATTTTCTGACTTGTATTGAGTTTGTTATTGTAGGTCTTTTCTTTCTCTTGTGTTTCTTGCCTAGAGAATTTCCTTTAGCATTTGTTGTAAAGCTGATTTGGTGGTGCTGAATTCTCTTAGCTTTGGCTTGTCTGTAAAGATTTTAATTTCTCAGTCGAATCTGAATGAGATTCTTGCTGGGTAGAGTAATCTTGGTTGTAGATTTTTCCCTTTCATCACTTTAAATATGTCCTGCCAGTCCCTTCTGTCTTACAGAGTTTCTGCTGAAAGATCAGCTGTTAACCTTATGGGGATTCCCTTGTATGTTATTTGTTGTTTTTCCCTTGTTGCTTTTAATATTTTTTCTTTGTATTTAATTTTTGATAGTCTGATTATTATGTTTCTTGGCATGTTTCTCCATGGATTTATACTGTATGGGACTCTCTGTGCTTCCTGGACTTGATTCACTCTTTCTTTAACCATATTAGGGAAGTTTTCAATTATAATATCTTCACATATTTTCTCAGTCCCTTTCTTTTTCTCCTCGTTCTGGGACCCCCATAATTTGAATGTTGGTGTGTTTAGTGTTGTACCAGAGTTCTCTGAGACTGTCCTCAATTCTTTTCATTCTTTTTTTCTTTTTATTCTGCTCTGCAGTAATTATTTCCACTATTTTATCTTCCAGGTCACTTATCCATTCTTCTGTCTCAGTTATTCTGCTATTGATTCCTTCTAGAGAATTTTTCATTTCATTTATTGTGTTGTTCATCACTGTTTGCTTCCCCTTTAGTTCTTCCAGGTCTTTATTAAACGTTTCTTGTATTTTCTCCATTCTCTTTCCAAGATTTTGTATCATCTTTACTATCATTATTCTGAATTCTTTTTCAGGTAGACTGCCTATTTCTTCTTGATTTGTTTGTTTTAGTGGGGTTTTACCTTGCTCCTTCATCTGCTGAGTGTTTCTCTGTATTTCCATTTTGGTTAATTTACTGTGTTTGGGGTCTCCTCTTCATAGGCTGCAATTTCATATTTCCCATTATTTTTGGTGTCTGCCCCAGTGGCTAATTTCATTCAGTGGGTTTTGCAGGCTTCCTGGTAGAGGGAACTGGTGCCTGTGATCTGGTGGGTGAGGCTGGATCTTGTCCCACCTGTCTGCAGGAACACACCCCATGGTGTGTTTTGGGGTGTCTCTGACCTCATTATGATTTTAGGTTGCCTCTTTTTTAATGGGTGGGGCTGTGTTCCTGTCTTGCTAGTTTTTTGGCATAGGGTATCTGGCTGTCTAGCTTTCTTGTAATTAAGTCGAGTTGGGTCTTAACATTGAGATGGAGATCTCTGGGAAAGCTTTTGCCATTTGATATTCCATGGAGCCAGGAGGTCTCTGGTGGACCAATGTCCTGACCTTGGTTCTCCTACCTCAGAGGCACAGGTGTGACATGCGGCTGGTGAATGAAAATCCTGTCAGGCACATGGCTCAGAAGAAAATGGAGAAAAAAGAAAGAAAGAAAGAGATTTTTTTTAAATAAAAAACATTATTAAAAATTAAAAAATATTAAAAAGTAATTAAAAAAGAAAGAAGAGAGCAACCAAATCAAAAAACAATGAACCAATGATAACAAGTGCTAAATACTATACTGAAAAAAAAAGAAAAAAGAAAAAAGGAAAAAACTATGGACATACTGAATGCTAGGACAAATTGTAGAAGCAAAGCTATACAGACAAAATCACATAAAGAAGTATATATATACACACTCACAAAAAGAGAAAATGGAAAAAAATATATATATATTATATATATATATATATATATAAAAATAAAGAGTTCAACCAAATCAATAAACAAATCTACCAATGATAATAAATTCTACCTGCTAAAATAAGATAAATATAAGACCAGAAACAAATTAGATGCAGAAAGCCAACCCCAAGTCTGCAGTTCCTCTCAAATTCCAGTGCCTCAATTTTGGGATGATTCGTTGTCTATTCAGGTTCCACAGATGCAGGGTACATCAAGTTGATTTTGAAGATTTACTCCTCTGCTCCTGAGGCTGCTGGGAGAGATTTCCCTTTCTCTTCTTTGTTCACACAGCTCCCGGGGTTCAGCTGTGGATTTGGCCCCACCTCTGCCTGTAGGTAGCCTGAGGGTTTCTATTCCCTGCCCAGACAGGAGGGGGTTAAAGGAGTGGCTTATTAGGGGGCTTTGGCTCACTCAGGCCTGGGCAGAGGGAGGGGTATGGAATGCAGGGTGAGCCTGCAGTGGCAGATGCCAACGTGACTTTGCAAGAGCCTGAGGCATGCCGTGTATTCTCCTGGGGAAGTTGTCCCTGGATCACAGGACACTGGCAGTGGCAGGCTGTACAGGTTCTCATGAGGGGAGGTGTGGATAGTTACCTGTGCTTGTACACAGGCTTCTTGGTGGCTGCAGCCACAGCATTAGCATTTCATGCCAGTCTCTGGTGTCCGCACTTGTAGCCGTATTTCGCACCCATCTCTGGAGATAGTTTAGGCAGTGCTCTGAATTTCCTCTCCTCGCTCACCCCAAAACAATTGTCTCTTGTCTCTTAGGCAGTTCCAGACATTTCCTGGACTCCCTCCTGGCTAGCTGTGGGGCACTAGCCCCCTTCAGGCTGTGTTCACACAGCCAAACCCAGTCTTCTTGGGATCTGACCTCCGAAGCTGGAGCCTCAGCTCCCAGCCTCGACCCACCCTGGCAGGTGAGCAGACAAGCCTCTCAGGCTGGTGAGTGCTGGTCAACACTGATCCTCTATGTGGGAATCTCTCCGCTTTGCCCTTTGCACCCCTATTGCTGTGCTCTCCTCCGTGTCTCTGAAGTTTATCCATGGCCATTCCCCAGTGTCCGCCAGTGATGGGGTTTCCTAGTGTGTGGAAAGTTTTCCTCCTTCCCAGCTCCCTCCCAGAGGTGCAGGTCCTGTCCCTATTCTTTTGTCTCTGTTTCTTTCTTTTTTCTTTTGCCCTACCCTGGTATATGGGGAGTTTCTTGCCTTTTGGGAAATCTGAGGTTTTCTGCCAGCATTCAGTAGGTGTTCTGTAGGAGTTGTTCCACATATAGATGCATTTTTGATGTATTTGTGGGGAAGAAGGTGATCTCCACATCTTACTCCTCTGTCATCTTGAAGGTCTCCCCTATCTTATTTTCTTGATCACCATTACCAGAAGTTTGTCAATTGTATTAGTCTTTTTAATGAATTCATTGTTAGTTTTATGATTTTTCTTGGTTGTGTCTTTATTTTTATGTTATTAGTTTCTGCTTTCTTTAAAAAAATATTTCCTTTATTTAGTTTCCTTATGTTTATTCTAAAGATTTGTTTTTCTAATATTTACAATGTATTATTGATATTTAGCTCTTTTATTTTGTAATATAATCATTTAGAATTATTTTTCTTTAATTATCAGTTACTTGTCTTACAAGTTTTGGTTTGTAGTTTTTTCATAGCTTTTTCTAAGTAATTTAAATATCCACTATGCTTTCTACCTGGAATTTTTCATTATTTAGAATTTTATTTTAATATTTATAGATAATCTTGTATATTTTCTTGTCTTGATTTTAGTTTTCTTTCGTTACTGATTTTTAACTAATTGTATTGCCATCAAAGAACATGTCAGATTTTTTGATGTATGTTGAGATATGTTTTAAGGCATATTTTAGTATCAGTTTTAATAAACGTTTCAAATAAATTGGAAGGAAACCTGTGTTCTTCACTTTCTGGGTTCATTGTTGTTTGTATGTCTATTTAGTCAGTCCAGTTTTGAACAGTTTTGTTCAAATAGCATGTATTCTTATAACCTATTTTTTCTCCTTTGTCTATGATTGTTAACATGCTAACTCTTAAATTTTGATGGTAGATTTATTTTATCCTTCACAGCTTTTTAAATTTGTATTTTATATATTTTAAAACCATAAAAGTAGTGGTATTCAAATTTAGAATTATTATATCACCCTGGCAAACTGAAACCTTTATGTAGTGGCACACTTTAAAACATATTTTTTATATTAGTATAGCCAAATCAGCTGCATTTTGGTTAATATTTTCATGATGTATCTTTTTCAATCTTCCTCTTCTCTTCTGTGTGTTTATATCTTAAACAGGACTTACTGTAGAAAATGTATAATTGTATTTTTCATAGAATCAAACAATCTTTTATTTTAAGCTGTGTGTATAGTCCATTTATATTTATTGTAATAAATTATAGATTTGGATTTATTTTACTTTGTAATACTTTCAACTGTTTCTTTTTCCTGTTTTCTTGACATCTTTATTGACTTATTCTTTCTTTTGTGGTTTTTACACTCTATTTCTGCTTACACCAGGGAAAAATTGAAGTCTATATAGAGTAACAAAGGCAAAAGTTTATACATTAAAATAAAATCTCTGGTCACAGTGAATTAGTAGAGCACTTGCTAATAGTTTCAATGGTAGCTTACACCTATGGATTTCTGTTCCTATTTTATTTTAGTGTTCTGAGGATTTTTACTCAGGAATACTCCCACAAGTCAATAATAAAAAGCCAAACACCATTAAAAGAGGTCAAAAACAAACACTTTGCAGAGGAAAATATAGGCATATCTATTAGGCAAATGGAAAAGTGCTCAGAATTATTAGGCATCAGAATGTAAACACCATGAGACACATTTACACTCCCATCAGAATGGCTATTTTTTTTTAAATGACTAAAACACCAAATATTGGTGAGAATGCAGAGCAACTGGAACTTGTAAACATTGTTGAAAACATTCTGACAGTTTATCATAAAACTAAATTTACACCTTTCTACCTTCTAGCCCAATAATTTGCCCCTCAATATATACTCAAAATAAATGAAAAT
Source organism: Stenella coeruleoalba (assembly GCF_951394435.1). Lineage (NCBI taxonomy): Eukaryota > Metazoa > Chordata > Mammalia > Artiodactyla > Delphinidae > Stenella > Stenella coeruleoalba. The sequence continues at coordinate 37,200,767 of NC_137160.1, forward strand.
ACATGTTCACAAAAACTCTTATATAAAAATGTTTTAGCAACTTTATTCACAATAGTAAAAACCTGGAAATAGCCCAGGTGTCCATCAACAGGAGAATGAGTAAACAAAAGGTGATTTATTCACTTTATGAAACATTATTTAACAATAAAAAGGAACAAATTACTAATAAATGAGAAAATGAATGAATTTCAAAAGCATACCCAGTTTTAAAAAACCTCACAGATATTAATACACACTGTATGTCTCTATGTGTGGACCTCTAGATTAGATATAAGTAATTTATGATGGAAAAAAGTCAGGATAATGATTGCCACTGGAGGATGGGAACAGGCTTCACTGGGAAGGGATATAAGGGGGTTTTCTGGGATGATTGCACTGTTTTATATTTTGATACAGGTTTATATATATGGATGTATGCTTTTGTCAAAACTCAATAAAAGTTAATTTAAGATTTGTGCATATCTTTGTATACAAAGAAAAAAATGACAGAAATGAGTTGAACTCTGGTTGACAACGTGTGCTGGAATATCAAAAAAAGAGAGATTTTGTCCATACTTTGCTTTGAGTCCCATCAAAGAAATGAAATGAATACATGAATGGATGAATGGATGGATGGATAGTGGAGTATAATGAAATGTTAGTGATGTAGTCCGAGTGATGAACACATAGATGTGTAATTCTTTCACCTTTGCTTTATGGGAGGCATGGGAGAATGGGGGGTGGGGGCGAGTTTCTAGAGCTTCTTTCTCTACTTCTACCTTCCTTTATTTTTCCTTTAATATATTGTACTTCTATAACATAGTTTGTATTTTCTTTGTCTCAGCTAATTATTTTTTTAAGTTTTTTTTCTTAGTTTCTGCTTTACAACAAAATGAATGTTTCAGTTATATATATATATATATATATATATATATATACACACACACACACACACACACACATATGTTCCCATATCTCTTCCCTCTTGCATCTCCCTCCTTCCCACCATCCCTATCCCACCCCTCCAGGCGATCACAAAGCACCGAGCTGATCTCCCTCTGCTATGAGGCTGCTTCCCACTAGCTACCTACCTTACATTTGGTAGTGTACATATGTCCAAGCCTCTCTCTTGCTTTGTCACAGCTTACCCTTCCCACTCCCCATATCCTCAAGTCCATTCTCTAGTAGGTCTGTGTTTTTATTCCTTTCTTACCCCTAGGTTCTTCATGACAGTTTTTTTTCTTAAATTCAATATATATGTGTTAGCATACGGTATTTGTCTCTGTCTTTCTGACTTACTTCACTCTGTATGACAGACTCTAGGTCTATCCACCTCATTACAAATAGCTCAATTTTGTTTCTTTTTATGGCTGAGTAATATTAAATTGTATATATGTGCCACATCTTCTTTATCCATTCATCCAATGATGGACACGTAGGTTGTTCCCATCTCCTGGCTATTGTAAATAGAGCTGCAATGAACATTTTGGTACATGACTGTTTTTGAATTATGGTTTTCTCAGGGTATATGCCCAGTAGTGAGATTGCTGGGTCATATGGTAGTTCTATTTGTAGTTTTTTAAGGAACCTCCATACTGTTCTCCACAGTGGCTGTATCAATTTAGATTCTCACCAAAAGTGCAAGAGGGTTCCCTTTCTTCCACACCCTCTCCAGCATTTATTGTTTCTCGATTTTTTGATGATGGCCATTCTGACCAGTGTGAGATGATATCTCATTGTAGTTTTGATTTGCATTTATCTAATGATTAGTGATGTTGAGCATTCTTTCATGTGCTTGTTGGCAGTCTGTGTATCTTCTTTGGAGAAATGTCTATTTAGGTCTTCTGCCCATTTTTGGATTGGGTTGTTTGTTCTTTTGTTATTAAGCTGCATGAGCTGCTTATAAATTTTGGAGGTTAATCTTTTGTCAGTTGCTTCATTTGCAAATATTTTCTCCCACTCGGAAGGTTATCTTTTGGTGTTGTTTATGGTTTCCTTTGCTGTGCAAAAGCTTTGAAGTTTCATTAGGTCCCATTTGTTTATTTTTGTTTTTATTTCCATTTCTCTTGGAGGCAGGTCAAAAAGGATCTTGCTGTGATTTATGTCATAGAGTGTCCTGCTTATGTTTTCCTCTAAGAGTTTGATAGTTTAGGTCTTTAATCCATTTTGAGCTTATTTTTTTGTATGGTGTTAGGGAGTGATCTAATTTCATACTTTTACATGTCCCTGTCCAGTTTTCCCAGCACCACCTATTGAAGAGGCTGTCCTTTCTCCACTGTTCATTCCTGCCTCCTTTATCAAAGATAAGGTGACCATATATGTGTGGGTTTTTCTCTAGGCTTTCTATCCTGTTCCATTGATCTATCTTTCTGTTTTTGTGCCAGTACCACACTGTCTTAATTACTGTAGCTTTGTAATATAGTCTGAAGCCAGGGAGCCTGATTCCAACAGCTCTGTTTCTCATTCTCAAGATTGCTTTGGCTATTCGGGGTCTTTTGTGTTTCCATACAAATTGTGAAAAATTTTGTTCTAGTTCTGTGAAAAATACCAGTGGTAGTTTGATAGGGATTGCATTGGATCTATAGATTGCTTTGGGTAGTAGAGTCATTTTCACAATATTGATTCTTCCAATCCAAGAAAATGGTATATCTCTCCATCTATTTGTACCATCTTTAATTTCTTGCATCAGTGTCTTAAAATTTCTGCATAAAGGACTTTTGTCTCCGTAGGTGGGTTTATTCCTAGATAATTTATTCTTTTTGTTGCAGTGGTAAATGGGAGTTTTTTCGTGATTTCACTTTCAGATTTTTCAACATTAGTGTATAGGAATGCCAGAGATTTCTGTGCATTAATTTTGTTTCCTGCTACTTTACCAAATTCATTGATTAACTCTAATAGTTTTCCGGTAAAATCTTTAGGGTTCTATATGTATAGTATCATGTCATATGCAAACAGTGACAGCTTTACTTGTTCTTTTTTGATTTGGTTTCCTTTTATTTCCTTTTCTTGTCTGATTGCTGTGGCTAAAACTTCCAAAACTATGTTGAATAAGAGTAGTGAAAGTGGCAACCTTGTCTTGTTTCTGATCTTAGTGGAAATGATTTCAGTTTTTCACCATTGAGGATGATATTGGCTGTGGGTTTGTCATATATGGCCTTTACTATGTTGAGGAAAGTTCCCACTATGCCTACTTTCTGCAGGCTTTTTATCATAAATGGGTGTTGAATTTTGTCAAAAGCTTTCTCTGCATCTATTGAGATGATCATATGGTTTTTCTCCTTCAGTTTGTTATTACGGTGTATCACGTTGATTGATTTGTGTATATTGAAGAATCCTTGCATTCCTGGAATAAACCCCACTTGATCATGGTGTATGATCCTTTTAATGTGCTGTTGGATTCTGTTTGCTAGTATTTTGTTGAGAATTTTTGCATCTATGTTTATCAGTGATATTGGCCTATAGTTTTATTTCTTTGTGACATCCTTGTCTGGTGTTGTTATCAGGGTGATGGTAGCCTCGTAGAATGAGTTTGGGAGTGTTCCTCCCTCTGCTATATTTTGGAAGAGTTTGAGAAGGATAGGTGTTAGCTCTTCTCTAAATGTTTGAAAGAATTTGCCTGTGAAGCCATCTGGTCCTGGGCTTTTGTTTGTTGGAAGATTTTAAATCACAGTTTCAATTTCAGTGCTTGTGATTGGTCTGTTCATATTTTCTATTTCTTCCTGATTCAGTCTTGGCAGGTTGTGCATTTCTAAAAATTTTACCATTACTTCCAGGTTGTCCATTTTATTGGCATAAAGGTGCTTGTAGTAATCTCTCATGATCTTTTGTATTTCTGCAGTGTCAGCTGTTACTTCTCCTTTTTCATTTCTAATTCTATTGATTTGAGTCTTCTCCCTTTTTTTCTTGATGAGTCTGGCTAATATTTTATCAATTTTGTTTATCTTCTCAAAGAACCAGCTTTTAGTTTTATTGATCTTTGCTATCATTTCCTTCATTTCTTTTTCATTTATTTCTGATCTGATTTTTATGATTTCTTTCCTCCTGCTAAATTTGGGTGTTTTTTGTTCTTTCTCTAATTGCTTTAGGTGCAAGGTTAGGTTGTTTATTCGAGATGTTTCTGTTTCTTAAGGTAGGATTGTATTGCTATAAACTTCCCCCTTAGAACTGCTTTTGCTGCATCCCACAGATTTTGGGTCGTCATGTCTCTATTGTCATTTGTTTCTAGGTATTTTTTAATTTCCTCTTTGATTTCTTCAGTGATCACTTCGTTATTATTAGTGTATTGTTTAGCCTCCATGTGTTTGTATTTTTTACAGATCTTTTCCTGTAATTGATATGTAGTCTCATAGCATTGTGGTCGGAAAAGATACTTGATGCAATTTCGATTTTCTTAAGTTTACCAAGGCTTGATTTGTGACCCAAAATATGATCTATCCTGGAGAATGTCCCATGAGCACTTGAGAAAAATGGGTGGAATGTCCTATAAATATCAATTAAGTCCATCTTGTTTAATGTATCATTTAAAGCTTGTGTTTCTTTATTTATTTTCATTTTTGATGATCTTCCATTGGTGAAAGTGGGGAGTTAAAGTCCCCTACTATGAATGCGTTACTGTTGATTTCCTCTTTTATGGCTGTTAGTATTTGCCTTATGTATTGAGGTGCTCCTATGTTGGGTGCATAAATATATACAATTGTTATATCTTCTTCTTGGATGGATCCCTTTATCATTATGTAGTGTCCTTCTTTGTCTCTTCTAATATTCTTTATTTTAAAGTCTATTTTGTCTGATATGAGAATTGCTACTCCAGCTTTCTTTTGGTTTCCATTTGCATGAAATATCTTTTTCCATCCCCTTACTTTCAGTCTGTATGTGTCTCTAGGTCTGATGTGGGTCTCTTGTAGACAGCAAATATATGAGTCTTGTTTTTGTATCCATTCAGACAATCTTTGTCTTTTGGTGGGACCATTCAGTCCATTTACATTTAAGGTAATTATTGATATGTATGTTCCTATACCCCTTTTCTTAATTGTTTTGGGTTTGTTATTGTAGGTGTTTTCCTTCTCTTGTGTTTCTTGCTTAGAGAAGTTCCTTTAGCAGTTGTTGTAGAGCTGGTTTGGTGGTGGTGAATTCTCTCAGCTTTTGCTCGTCTGTAAACGTTTTAATTTCTCCATCAAATCTGAATGAGATCCTTGCTGGGTAGAGTAATCTTTGTTGTAGATTTTTCCCTTTCATCACTTTAAATATGTCCTGCCAGTCCCTTCTGGCTTACAGAGTTGCTGCTGAAAGATCAGCTGTTAACCTTATGGGGATTTCCTTGTGTGTTATTTGTTGTTTTTCCCTTGCTGCTTTTAATATGTTTTCTTTTTATTTAATTTTTGACAGTTTGATTAATATGTGTCTTGGCATATTTCTCCTTGGATTTATCCTGTATGGGACTCTCTGTGCTTCCTGGACTTGATTAACTATTTCCTTTCCCATATTAGGGAAGTTTTCAACTATAATCTCTTCAAATATTTTCTCAGTCCCTTTCTTTTTCTCTTCTTCTTCTGGAACCCCTATAATTCGAATGTTGGTGTGTTTAGTGTTGTCCCAGAGGTCTCTGAGACTGTCCTCTGTTCTTTTCATTCTTTTTTCTTTATTCTGCTCTGCAGTAGTTATTTCCACTATTTTATCTTCCAGGTCACTTATCCATTCTTCTCCCTCAGTTATTCTGCTATTGATCCCATCTAGAGTATTTTTAATTTCATTTATTGTGTTGTTCATCATTGTTTGTTTCCTCTTTATTTCTCCTAGGTCCATGTTAAATGTTTCTTGCATTTTGTATATTCTATTCCAAGATTTTGGATCATCTTTACTATCATTATTCTGAATTCTTTTTCTGGTAGACTGCCTATTTCCTCTTCATTTGTTAGATCTGGTGGGTTTTTATCTTGCTCCTTCATCTGCTGTGTGTTTTTCTGTCTTCTCATTTTGCTTATCTTACTGTGTTTGTGGTCTCCTTTTTGCAGGCTGAAGTTTTGTAGTTCCCGTTGTTTTTGGTGTCTGTCCCCAGTGTCTAAGGTTGGTTCAGTGCGTTGTGTAGGCTCCCTGGTGGAGGGGACTAGTGCCTGTGTTCTGGTGGATGAGGCTGGATCTTGTCTTTTTGCTGGGCAGGTCCACGTCTGGTGGTGTATTTTGGGGTGTCTGTGGACTTATTATGATTTTAGGCAGCCTCTCTGCTAATGGGTGCTGGAGTTGAGATGGAGATCTCTGGGAGCTTTTCACCGTTTGATATTATGTGGAGTTGGGAGGTCTTTTGTGGACCAGTGTCCTGAAGTTGGCTTTCCCACCTCAGAGGTGCAGCACTGACTCCTGGCTGCAACACCAAGAGCCTTTCATCCACACGGCTCAGAATAAAAGGGAGAAAAAGTAGAAAGAAAGAATTAGCAGAAGTAGAAACAAAGAAAGGAAGAAAGGAAGGAGGGAGGGAGGGAGGAAGGAAAGAATTAAAGAAGGAAGGAAAAAAGAACGAAGTAAGATAAAGCATAATAAAGTTATTAAAATAAAAAAATAGTTATTAAGAGAATAAAAAAGAAAAAAGAGAATAAAAAAGAAAAAAATTAAAAAAAAAATCAACGGATAGAGCCCTAGGACAAATGGTGGAAGCAAAGCTATACAGACAAAATCTCACATAGAAGCATACACATACACACTCACAAAAAGAGGAAAAGGGGAAAAAAAAGAGGAAAAGGGGAAAAAAGTCTCTCAAAGTCCACCTCCTCAATTTGTGATGATTTGTTGTCTAAAGGAGGAAGGAAAGAAAGAACGAAGATAAAGTAAAATAAAATAATGTTATTAAAATAAACAATAATTATTAAGGAAAAAAATAAAAACAAAAACGGACAGATAGAACCCTCGGACAAATGGTGGAAGCAAAGCTATACAGACAAAATCTCACACAGAATCATACACATACACACTCACAAAAAGAGGAAAAGGGGAAAAAAGTCATAAATCTTGCTCTCAAAGTTCACCTCCTTAATTTGGGATGACTCATTGTCTATTCATGTATTCTGCAGATGCAGGGTACATCAAATTGATTGTGCAGCTTTAATCCACTGCTTCTGAGGCTGCTGGGAGAGATTTCCCTTTCTCTTTGTTCTCACAGCTCCCAGGGGCTCAGCTTTGGATTTGGCCCCGCCTCTACGTGTAGGTCGCCAGAGGGCGTCTGTTCTTCACTCAGACAGGATGGGGTTAAAGGAGCAGCTGATTCGGGGGCTCTGGCTCACTCAGGCCGGGGGGGGGGGAGGGGCACGGAGTGCAGGGCAAGCCTGCAGCGGCAGAGGCCAACGTGACGTTGCACCAGCCTGAGGCACACCATGCGCTCTCCCAGGGGAGTTGTCCCTGGTTCCCGGGACCCTGGCAGTAGCGGGCTGCACAGGCTCTCCAGAAGGGAGGTGTGGATAGTGACCTGTGCTCGCACACAGGCTTCTTGGTGGTGGCAGCAGCATCCTTAGCGTCTCATTCCTGTCTCTTGGGTCCGCGCTTTCAGCCGCGGCTCGTGCCCGTCTCTGGAGCTCCTTTAAGCAGCACTCTTAATCCCCTCTCCTCACGCACCAGGAAACAAAGAGGGAAGAAAAAGTCTCTTGCCTCTTCGGCTGGTCCAGACTTTTGCCCGGACTCCCTCCCGGCCAGCTGTGGCACACTAACCCCTTGCAGGTTGTGCTCACGCCGCCACCCCCAGTCCTCTCCCTGCCTCCGACCGAAGCCCGAGCCTCAGCTCCCAGCCCCGCCCGCCCTGGCGGGGGGAACAGACAAGCCTCTCGGGATGGTGAGTGCCGGTCAGCACCGATCCTCTGTGCGGGAACCTCTGCGCTTTGCCCCCGGCAACCCTGTTACTGTGCTCTCCTCCGCAGCTCCGAAACTTCCCCCTCCGCCACCCGCAGTCTCCGCCCGCGAAGGGGCTTCCTAGTGTGTGGAAACATTTCCTCCTTCACAGCTCCCTCCCACTGGTGCAAGTCCCGTCCCTATCCTTTTGTCTCTGTTTATTCTTTTTTCTTTAGCCCTATGCAGGTTCATGGGGGGTTTCTTGCCTTTTGGGAGGTCTGAGGTCTTCTGCCAGCGTTCAGTAGGTGTTCTGTAGGAGTTGTTCTACGTGTAGATGTATTTCTGGTGTATCTGTGGGGAGGAAGGTGATCTCCGCGTCTTACTCTTCTGCCATCTTCCCGGAAGCCCTCAGCTAATTATTAAAAAAAAAAAAAAAAAAAAAAAAACAGAAATGGAAAATCCACTCAGATCATTAACAATAAATTCTATCATTGTATCTGAATCTGGGAACAGAATTTGTATAATCACTATGAAAGACCTAAGGATCAAACCTTGGACCTACCCTTTTATAATTGTATGATTAGACCCCTTTGTACTTCAATTTCTTCACATGAAAAAGAGGGATGGGATTAAAGCAGGATCTATGTAACAAGGTGTATTTTGCTTTTTATTTGTTTGTTGTTTTGAGACAGAATCACATGAGATCATCCATATAAAGCACTTAACATCATGATGGGCGCATTCTAAATGTTTAATAACTGTTTGCCTTTACCTTTGTAACTTATTTCAGGGTCCCTAGTATAACTTGCCTATGAAGTTTAAATGTTATTCTTCAAATAATCCATTTAATTATATATTATAAAGAGACAAAGAGAATTATGTTTGCCATCTTCCAATATATAAGCAGAGACGAGTTTTAGAAAAAGACACAATCAGTTGCAAACTTCCTCCTTGCTTGCTTCCCACACTTCCCTCCTGCCCCTCCAGCCACTACTGAGTATATCTCATCACCAGGCTCACATATGTGACAATGATAAAAAGGTCTGTGCTGGGAACAATATAGTGGGTAATAAATCAATGCTGGGAGGGAGGTTACTAAGCAGGATGGGAAGAGGGGAGATGGCATTGTGAATAATCAATGCAACAGACTCTGTAAGAACATGGCAAAACATCTTACTTAACATGCTTAATAAAGCTGGAGAGGGGAAATCAGTGATAATATGGAAACAGGCTGTCAGATTGCTGGAGAGCCCTTTGCCCACATAGATGGAGCAGCGAAAGGAAGAGAGTGGCTTCCACTGTGCTGGACCCAGCTCTGAACACCCAACCCACATGGTGCTTATTGCCTGGGACATGACACGTTCTTCCTCCTGACTATGCCAGCAGTGTCAGGAATAAAGAGAGAAAAAAAAAAACTATTTGAGAGGTTTCCAATTGTGGTTAAATCCAGGAACACACAGCAATATTGCTGCAGAGCAAAAGGACCCCCTCCCCACTTGGAGTAACAAGATGAAAAGAAAATTCAAAGGGTACTTAGATGCTTGAACTGAGAGATGGCTGACTCTTGCTCCAGAATGATAGTGCAAAGAATTCCTGAAATACTCTAGTCTAGCCCTCTTGATTACAAGAGGGAGAAAAACAAAGTTCATGGAGAACCAGGGCACAAAGTCACATAGATAGTTGGTGTCAGAGTATAGACTAGGGCCTTGGTATCCAGCGTAAGATATTAAGTTGTATAAAGTACCTTGCACTCAGGAGTTACTCTACAAACAGGGGATCACTTTTTTTTCCTTTAGTCTGGAATTTTTTCACTTCTCTTTTCTGTATCCATAGTTTAAAAAGAGAAGGAAACATGAGTACTGAACTTGGTGTCTAAAGACATTAGTTAGAAAGCTGATTCTTTTATAGACTGGTATCATTTAGGGCTAATTACTAATTTGGGACCTCAGTGTCCTCATTTCTAAGTTGAGAAATTAATTCTGTAGGATTACAAGTCCTTTTACAGGTCTAACATTCATAATTTGAATCATTCTCATTTTAAAATTGAATATGACCTGTCTGCATAATAAAAGAGGGAGAAAAAACACAAGGAAAAAAAAAGTGCTACATTATAAGTGCTTGTCCCTTGGTAGCTTTGGAATAAATGTGTTATTGTTAAATTCAGTGGTATCATCTTAACGAGGCAAACAGAAACAAAATGATTGCTAATTGAACTATAAAAGTAATAATTACTTTTGATGTAAAATGCAAAGTCCTCAGCAGTGAGCTCAGGTTGTATAAGTGGAAGCAGTTATCAGAGGCCAAATCAGATTAGAAGGGAGCCATTCCAATCACATCTTGGTGGTGTTGAATCTGCACCGGTCATGGAATGCCTTCAGTACATGTAACGATATCCTACTCCAGTGCTGCAGGAGAATGGGAGAAACCTGACAACTCACTGTTGTGGGTAACCTGTGTCTGGTAAGAAGGGTAGAATCTCTTTTAAGCAACACCCTAGCCTGGGGAGAAGGGTGGTAGGTGGAGTAAAATGTTGAGATGCTGTCCAGGAGATGCTCTTACCACATTCACAAGGTAAGATGATCTTACTATCTTCAGTATTTGATTTAGTAGATCAAGCTTTTCTCTAGGAAGATTTTCTGCCCCTAAAATTTGTACCAGCTACCCTAGTTGGGGACATGAAATTTACCTTCAGTGATTAAGGATGCTGAGGACGGGGTACAGACAGTTCCCATATGCTGGCTCAGCACAAAGAACAGTGAGGTACTTCTCAAGCCAGCAAAGTCACCTGGGGAGAATGGACACTGCCTCAGCACCTTTGGTGCCTGCAGAGCAGGTAGAACAATAGGTATTATGCCTACTCTCCAATGTTGAGCAATGTTAAGAAGTCAGAGTAGACTGAGCTATGGAACAACAGGGCAGCTGTGCCTCAGAGAAATAGTAGCTGGGATGGATCTGTACTGTCTCCTCTGGCTCACCCCTTTTGCATGTATATTATCCCCATTTCCCACCCCTACAGTGTGCATCTCCTGGACATCATCTAAGATGTGTTTATTTGTTTTGTTTGTTTGTTTGTGTTTCTCTTGATTCCCCTGATTCAAGCCTAACAAGTGATCAGGATGAAAAATGATGCTCAGGATATGATTGCTGATTGAGGAGTTGATTGAGGACTTGATTGACTCATTTGGAATAACTTGTTCAATTCAGGCTTACCACAGATTCTCACACAAACTTAAGAGAGAAGCCATTTTATTATCTAGCCAAAGATATGTGAGAATTTTGTTAGGGCTCCCTGTCAGAATATTTTCAATGAGTATTTTATTATACAACAAATTTTCTTTGGAGACCCCCTTCCTCCTGCTTACAGCTCTCACTTGGCTTCTAATTTCAGCTCAAGCTGTGTCTCTACCAGCGATTTCATTCCCCATCTCTCTCTAGCCCCCTCCCCAAGCAAATCATATCCATATTTTTTCCAGAATGCAAAATATAGAAACAAGCATCTGTTTGGACAAAATCAGTTTTCACTTGTGAAAACTGGATGCTTTGTAAAATCACAGGCAACAAGAAAAATGTCAGAGAATGGAACCAAATGTTGGAGGGATAATAAAACCTTCAGTCTGCAGTTGGATGAGCTGAGGAAGAGGTCTGCTAAAAATTAAATAGTCAAGACATATACTGAATTCATTTGATCACTGAGTTTCAACACCCCACCCTGAATCCCCTGAGGCTTGATTTCTCACAATAAAAATAGGACTAAGAGACTCCTGTCTCTACTCTGTGTTATGAGCAGACATGCAGGATCAATCATGCAACAAAGGATGTCTGTTTCCTTGTTTTCACATAGTGGTATTCAAAAAGCTATTTCCTCTCTAATAAGAAAAGTCCAGACTCTCACTGCCAAATTATAATGCTTTGAAAAATTCTCAATTTGTTTAACTCTAATTATGTCTCTAATCCTTAGAAAGAATGTTGTATCAACAGTTGGCTCTTTAGTTCCCAGGTCTTTCCATCTTTATAATTTATTTGTGTGAATGTCTTGGGCAATTAAGTCTTGGAGGACCTAGAATTCATCTTTGGCATGAGATTTGAATTATCTTATCTGTTACTAATTGAAAGGATGTGAGGTAAAAATCCTGGTGCATGACAATTGAGTTCAACAAACTTTTATTGGTTACCAACTTCTTATGTACCAGAACCCAGATAAAATGAAAAAGACATTGACCTCACCGATCATCTGTAGTCTTGAAGGACAGGCAGGAAATTTCACATACTGCAATAACCGGTTAAAAGGAATGATGTACAAGGGGAAGTTGGAACAAGAGCATAGACTCTGCAGGTTCCAAAGGCGTTCTAAACTCTTTGCAGTGAATCCTCTTACTACGCATGGCGTCTAGCCCAACATCTCCAGATAGTAGGATTTCAATACATGTTGAAAAAACAGTCAATTTTTCAAAAGTTTAGGCACTTTTTGTCAAAGCTGATAATTATTTTAAAAACTCTTTGAATTCACAAAATTAGATTATGTGTCTTAAGAAAATGGTTTTAAAATGTCTCAAAAAATTTTCAGCTTTCTTTGTAAAAGTAGTTTTAGGAATAAAGCATGTTATAATCTGCCATGTATTCCATTGCCTCCATCACTCCCAAAGCAGAAATGAGAAATTATACAGTGATTATTTTATGTTTTATATTTTTAGAGTTATTAGTGTTATATCTCAATAAGTTTACCAGTATAAACACAAGGCTTCCTCCTTACTAACTGCTTTTCTTCAAGTCAACATAATTCTCTCTATTATGAGCTCCAGCCTGTATTTTGAAAGAACAGAGATATAAATGATGTTCTTTGACCTTAAGGAGTTTACAGTTTAACAGTGTTTTTAAATGTACAGAGTTATGTGTTCACACAGGCATAACAGATAACATTATGGAAACATACCTAATCAAACATGTAAGTGGAAGTTTATGGAATTTATGTATAACTGCTGCATAAATTGAAGAAGCTTTCCTGGAAGAGGTGTAATTTGGACTGAGCTTTGAAACTCATTAGAGTTGATATGAGAAAGAGAATTAAGGTGTGAATAGCATCAAAAAACAAAGACAGGAATGCAAATAAACATGATATTATAAGGTCAGGAGGACACGTTGGAATTAAAGTATTCTTTGAAAAAGTGCCTCTTAATTGTGCAGGATAAAGACAATATTTCTTAGCCAGCAATTCAAATACCTTCAGAATCTGGATCCATCCTGCCTTTCCTGTTTTATTTCTGCATGTTCCTCAATGACTAAATCAGCATTGGACTTTCCAATCTCTATGGATTTTTCTTACTTTCCCCTTCTCTTCGAATGAGAGACTAATCTCTACTTTTTATTTCATTCCTACCAATCAATAATAATTCACCTGTGATAACACTTACATGAAGGTTTCTTTTCCTCCTCTGAGCTCAGTTATCATTTATTGCATATATATTGATTTTTCTTGTTACTTACATTACTCTGATATGTTATTGTTTTCAGAACTACTCCAAATTGGAATTGTAAACATCCTGAGGCCAGTGAACTTCTTTTAACACTTTCCATATTTGCCTGTATATTCCTATACATTATTAGTATTTAATAAAGTCATGATAATTAATTAGTAGGCAAAGGGACATATGGAAAGTAGATATCCTTTCCAGCACCTCTGAAATATTACCATGTAATTTATTTTCTGACCTTGTTTCAAGTCCCACATTGGTTTCTAGTCCTGGTTCTATCATTATTTCACAATAGAACCTCCAACAATTGCTTATGCTTTTGGGTCTCCAGAATATTTTCAAATAGTTAATACGAGTCACCTTGCTCAATATATTGAAAGGAAGAAGACTTGAAATAAAAGATGTGTTGTAAATACTGACCTATTTTTTCAGATTTTCTCTTTCAAATGTCCAAAGCCAGCACAGTGGGCAAAATGGTACAGGTTCTTTTGATGCAAATACAAGCAGACAAGGGGACTGAGAAAATGGACCTCAGTAAGGGAGGAAGCAATGACAAGAAGAAGACTATTTTATCACATGAAACATTAAGTGACTAAAATTTTTTTTTCTTGGCAGCTGGATCTTGATGCAACTGAGTAATGCTGAAGGCTACTTAAAATAATTCATCTTCCAGAGCAGATGTGATCTTCCAGAGCAGATGTCATTTTTTTAGTTTCTTATAGACTGAATTTGGATATGACCCATCCTGTAGAACTCTAATTCCTTCTCATTATTATAAAGCTTTTGTAATTGTATTCTTAGAGACCCAGAATGAGAATCCTCACAGCTGTAGAAGTGGATGTGTGTTTAGACCCAGGAGGTAACTAAGTTCAACCAAGGAAATAAAGTTTGCAGCCCACGACTAGTAGTCAGAACTTTTATTTTATGCCTGTGGCTGATTGTGGACACCAGTGCCCCATGCCAAGACAGCATTTAAATACCAAGGGATGAGATACATCACTACACAGGCATGATGCCTGGCACCCACGCTATCTCCAGATGGCTTGATGTACAGAAATAGCCTTTGAGATCAAACTCAGTGTGGAGAAGTCCAAACTCGTGATCTGTCCCTCGGGGCTTCTCTGTAGTAAAGGGTACCCTCTGCTGCTTAGAGGCAGAGCTCAGAGTCTGTTAGGGTGCAATTGAATATCAGAAATTATCCTCCTCATCAAATATTGATTGAGGTCTTACCGTCTGCCGGACACGGTACTAAGCATTTAGAATGCAGAGGAATATGGCATGATCACTGCCCTTAAGAGCTTCCAGTGTAGTAGGGAGTAAAGGCATATACAGTAATCCCCCCTTATCCATGGGGAATATGTTTCAAGAAACCCAGGGGGTGCCTGAAACCACAGATAGTACCTAAACCTATATATACTACTATTTTCCTGTATACTTATGATAAAAGTTTAATTTGTAAATTAGGCACTGTAAGATATTAATAATAATAACTAATAATAAAATATAACTATTTTAACAATATACTGTATTAAACATTATGTGAATGTAGTCTCACTCTCTCTTTCTGTCCAAATATCTCATTATACAGATTAAATGTCTTTTCCATTCTAACTAAGCACTTATCACACACTGTGGCCACTTTTGCAGTTTGAGGTCCACAGCTAAACTAGCGTCAATTTCCTTTTTCTTCTTTACAATTTCACGGCTAGAAGATTCATTCTTACCATAGATCTTAGCAACCTCAGCATATGATTTTTATCTTTCCATGTTAATTCGGAAACTTCCGCCTTTTCACTTGGAGCACTTTGAGGCTTCTCTTTGGCAGATCCGAAATGCCAGCATCACTACTTTTGCACTTTGGGACCATTATAAGTAAAATAAGGATTACTTGGACACAAGCACTGCAATACCATGACAGCTGATCTGACCGAGAGGGCTACTAACTGACCAACGGGAGGATATGCTAGACAATGGATGATTCATCTCCAGGATAGGACAGAGTGGGACCGTGTGAGATTTCATCACACTACACAGAGCAGTGTGCAATTTAAAACTTATGAATTGTGGGTTTTTTTGGACTTTTTTATTTAATATTTTCAGAACACAGGTAAATGAAACCACAGACAGCAAAGCCACAAATAAAGGAGGAGTACTGTGCAAGTAAGCATAAACATTTACAAGAGTTTGCATAATAATGTCATGTAATTTATGTGTACGAAGGTGATATAGAATTTCATAGCAGGGAGCTACATGTTGAATTCTGCAGCCAGACACCCCAAAGACAAATAAACATCATAGGTATTAACACCAGAAGTTATCTTCTAAAGCAGTGCTGTCCAAGAGAACTTTCTGTGGTGGTGAAAACGTTCTGTTATACACTGTTCAACATGGTAGCCATTAGCCACAGATGGATATGAGTATTTGAAATGGGCTAGTTTGACTGAGAAGGTAAATTTTAAATTATATTTAGTATGAATGCAATTTAACTTACTTTTAATAACCACATGAGGCTAGTGACTTTCACATTGTTCAAGGCAGTTCTTGAATATCTATGACTCATTTTGCACCTGAAAACATAGGCACAGAGATGTTGCATTGACTATGCTCAAGGGATAAATTATTTAGAAGCCGTTCTAATTCCTCATCAAGGAGGATGCCAACACTCATCAGGAAGAATAGCACTATTCTCATTACATTGGATAGGTGCAATCTCTCTCAGATGAACTTTGTGTTGCCTTCATAAAAAACTGAGGGTCTCTGAATGGATAAAGAAGATGTAGTATATATACATATATATTACTCAGACATAAAAAGGAATGAAATAATGGCATCTGCAGCAACATGGATGGATTATCATACCAAGTGAATTAAGTCAGACAGAGAAAGACAAATATCATATGACATTGTTAATATGTGAAATCTAAGAAAATGATACAAATGAATTTATTTATGAAACAGAAAGAAACTCAGACATAAAAGAAAAACATATGGTTACCAAAGGGGAAAGGTGAGGCAGACGGTTAAATTAGGAGTTTGGCATTAACATATACACACTACTGTATATAAAATACTGTATATAACATATACACTTACTATATAACACAGGGAAATATACTCAATATCTTATAATAACTTATAATGGACAAGAATCTGAAAAAGAATAGATTTATATATATGTAGAACTGAATCACTTTGCTGTACACCTGAAACTAACACAACATTATAAATCAACTATATTTCAATTAAAAAATAAAGAAAGAAAAAAAAAACTGAGAATCTTTAGACTGTGTGCTCCATGAGGGCAGGAGCTTCATCTATCTTGTTCACTCTCATAATCCCAACATTTAAAAGAGTCAATGATGTATAGTAAGTGAACGGAAAATATGTAAATGAATTAGTAAATGAATGGGCAAAACACTCTATGTATTGTTGTAAATATCTTGACTGGATGGACTGAGCTAACATTTGTGATAAAAATTCTGTTATCTAGATGAGGAGCCCTGCTATATGCAGGATGGGCATGAGTTAGGCTGCTTCCAACATGGGGCCTTGCACATTTCACATGTTCAATCAATACTTATTGGATAAACATGTTGTATTTATTTCAGTAATTGCTTCTCCCAGTTAACTATATGTAACAGGGATTTTGTCCATTTATTTTTTTTTTCTTATCCCAAGGAATTCCTAATACTGGGACCAGCACATACAAGACTCCAAACTTTGTTGATTGGGTTATAGGGAAGAGCATAAAGACATTTTTGAGCAGTCACTACTCTTTCAGAGGAAACGAGGTAGAAAAGAATAGAAATTCTTTGCTTTTTTTCCATGTCTTTATTCTACATGGAGATTTAGCAGAGGTAGCTTTACAATATAAAGAACATAAATATCCACCTTGCACAGTGAGAATTTGGGGGGATAAGCTGTGGGAAGTCCCCATTTCTATTTTTGTAAATTGTAAAAATCTATTTCTGACATACCTATCCTCCTGTCTTTCTATCACTTTTCTGTTGGCTTAATAACTTCTCACATACATCTTTTATAAAGATAAGTCAAAATATATTTCCGTGAAAATCAAGAATAAGAAAAGAAAAGCTTTCTGCTTCCCAGTGATATGAACACACACTGATACACTTGATCTATCTCAGTGGAACGGGCACGGAAATTAACCCACATACTGGCACATGAACTTCTTGTTTCTGCCAAATGTGTCAGCTGAGATGGGGTTGCTAATTTATTTATGGGGGCATATGTCAATGTCACTCTGAGAAAATGGTTCCAGGACACATAAAAAAAAAAAAAAAAAAAAACAACCTACTGCTGTCAGGGCTGACCTTATGTGTGGGTGGAATAGCCACATGCTTGCTCACTTCCTTGTAGATTAGGAGATCCAGAGGGTCCTGCCTCATCTCAGTCTTTGCTCAGAGTCTTTCTAAGTGAAATTCCCCTGGCTTCCATCTGAGTAAAGTCAGTGACCCTATGAAAGAAATGTGCCCTATTTGCTCCCATAGACACTCTCCACTAAATGTAATCAAAGAGCAGGTTTTGATAGAGGTTAGAAGGCAGTATAAGAGTAAGTGGATAATACTTAATGCTAGGCCATAAGTGAAGGGAGGGGGCATAAAATAATGAAGTTGGAGGTCATAAAACATCACTGTCTCTTGAGATTTCTGTAGACACATAATGAAGTGTAAGCAATGCAAAAGGTACACTTATTCATGTCTTAAACCCAATCCTGTCTGCATCAACCAATATAAAACTTAGCTCCTTTGCAGCACTAACCACAGTCAAACAATTTCCACATCTCTGTTTTATGCTCCAGAAGAGGCACCGTTTTCCTGCGTGTATCTGAGATCCTTCTAACTTTCTTTAATGCCTAGGATACGAAGCTGCTCATACTCAGCAGGCAACAAAAGAAGTGCCTGTTCTAGGATCTTTGCTTGCCTTCATGTCTCTCCTTCAATAGAACCATTGTCCCTGCCTCTGTGATCACTGAGTCTCTGGACCCTGACTGTTTGGGCTTTTGATATCTATCTGCCTTGCTGACTTCCCTGGAAAGTAGCCCCTGACCTGTCAACTTCCTGTATTTTCCAACCCACACTTGTGGGATCGAGCCCTCAGCTCTGTCTCCTCCTGGTCTGCCTGAGACCATTGCTGTCCTCTCCTCAGCACAGCACCCAGGGCCCGTCCTTAAAACACAAAGGGGCATCAAAGCTTTACTACAAGGCTGAAACAACTCTTAAGGCTGCTATTTTTACTGAGAGTCTGGTGACAGTGGTCCTTGCAGGAAAGGAGGGAGAAATCAAGTCGCTATTAGAAACAGTGGCAGAGAGACAGAATCTAGTCTCTGCTGTTATCAGCTGCATGACCTTGGATGATAGGGTTAAACTCTCAGAGTTTCAGTTTCCCAGTCTATAATTGGGTGATACCAATATCCACCTTGATGGCTCTTGGGAGAATTAAATGTTTGAAAGTGCCCAGGACAAGTCTTGGTACATACTACATAATCAATATGCAAGGGATTCTTTTCTTCCCTCCTTAAAATAACTGAGCATGAGCCCAAGGTGAAAGTTGAGATTAGCTAATAACAATTTAATCCTTTGTATATATCCATTTTTATACTTCAGTTCTGAAGGCATTGCCCTTCTAAGTCAGATGTTCCCCTTACACAATTTGGGCAGAGGATCCAAAAAATTCTTGGATGTTTGGCAACCCAAACATTAGATTCCCAGGATTTTCCCCCCTGAATTCATTGGTACATTCTTTAGTTCACAACTGGCAATGCAACATCAGAGAAGAAGAGAAATATGATTAAAGGAGACAAAGCCGTCATGAAAAAGACAAGATATAGGGAATATGTGTCAAAGGCCTTGGAGGTGCGGGGTGGGGGGAAGTATAAGAAGCCAGGGAGTAGTGGAAGGAGAGAAGAAGTCATGCATTAGGAAGGAAAGCAGAATGGGAAAAATGTGGAAAACTCAGAGAAGTTAGGGGATCCTAATATGATTGGGGAGGTTACCAGATATAGGTCATTTAACATTGAGGTCTCTTTTTATAAGTAAGTTTTCCAATGGAAATAACAATTGAAAACAAGAATCTGAGAATCCAGATCAATTCTCACTTCTTTCAGGAATTCATTTTTCTCTTTCTGTTCATGTTCATTTTGTCTTTCTTCATCCTTCAGCTTCCAAGCCAACACTAGAGCCTAGACATGCATTGCATTAGGTTTCACATGCATTATCTATTCTCCCTGTGTAGATATAAAACTATCCAATGTCAAAGATGAGGGACTGCATGATCATTGTACTCTTCAAATGACCTAGACTACTGCTGTTAATATAGTCAGGCTTAATAAAACAGTCAGGGTGTTGACATTTCACCCAAGCATCCATTTATCCTCTGGGAGATTTGGTGAGTGATCTCAGCAACTGTTCAAAGAGGCTGGTCTGCATAGGGTAGTAGCTTTGCATGGATGAACAGCTTTCTCTAGAACTGGAGAAGCCACACAAAATGGAAAGGAGGCTGTATGTAAATAGGATGAGAACTGTCTGACTAGTCATCAATGAATAGTTTAAAAGGAGACTAGCCTTAGCACCCCAGTTTCTTCTCCCACAATCCTTAAAACTGAGTTTGTGTCTGTGCAGATGTGCTTGTCGTTTGTTTTGTTTTTAAAAACTTTACTCAGAAGCCTGTCTCCTGGAGAAGATAATCAACCAGAAAAACAAACAAACAAACAACAGAGCTAGTATTCTTTACAAGTAAAGTATTCAGGAGATTACAAAGTCTCTGGATGTGTTAATTTCTGCTTTATAACAAAGTGAATCAGCTATACATATACATATATCCCCATATCTCTTCCCTCTTGCATCTCCCTTCCTCTCACCCTCTCTATCCCAACTCTCTAGGTGGTCACAAAGCACCGAGCTGATCCCCCTGTGCTACACAGCTGCTTCCCACTAACTGTCAGTTTTACATTTGGTAGGGTGTATATGTCCACTGCAAAGCAATTATACTCCAATAAAGATGTTATAAATAAATAAATAAATAAAGGCAGAGAAGGAAGATTTGCATTACAAACAAATGTAATTGGAGTTGGAGTTGGAGGCAGAAGTTAGTCTTGGATAAATATTATTCAGCCCTAAGGCTATCATTAGAAGCAAGTAAAATTCGTTACAGTGAAAATAAAAAAACTGTCTGGGACTTCCTAGGCAGTCCAGTGGTTAAGACTCCACACTTTGGAGGAGCTTCAAGATGGTGAAAGAATAAGAAGTGGAGGTCACCTTCCTCCCCAAAAATACATCAGAAATACATCTACATGAGGAACTACTCCTACAGAATACCTACTGAACTCTGGAAGAAGAATTCAGACCTCCTAAAAGGCAAGAAACTCTCCACATACCTGGGTAAGGCAAAAGAAAAAAGAAAAAACAGAGACAAAAGAATAGGGACAGGACCTGCACCAGTGGGAGGGAACTGTGAAAGAGGAAAAATTTCCACACACTAGGAAGCTCCTTCATGGGTGGAAACTGCAGGTGGTGGAGGGGGAAAGCTTTGGAGCCATGGAGAAGAGCGCAGAGACAAGGATGCAGAGGGAAAAGCAGAGAGATTCCCACACTGAGGATTGGTGCCGGCCAGCACTCACCAGCCAGAAAGACTTGCCTGCTCACTCCGGGGTGGGTGGGGCCTGGGAGCTGAGGTTCTGGCTTCAGTCAGATCCCAGGGAGAGGACTGGGGTTGGCGGCGTGAACACAGCCTGAATGGGGCTAGTGCACCACAGCTAGCAGGGAGGGAATCCGGGAAAAGGTCTGGAACTGCTGAAGAGGAAAGAGACGTTTTCTTGCCTCTTTGTTTCACATTGTGCGAGGAAAGGGGATTCAGAGCACCACCTAAATGAGCTCCACAGACCTACACAAGCCGTGGCTATCAGCGTGGACTCCAGGGATGGGCATGAGATGCTAAGGCTGCTGCTGCAGCAACCAAGAAGCCTGTGTACAAGAACAGGTCACTATCCACACCTCCCCTCCTGGAAGACTGTGCAGCCTGCCACTTCCAGGGTCCCATGATCTACGGACAACTTTTCCAGGAGAACACACAGTGTGCCTCAGGCTGTTGCAAAGTTAAGCTGGCCTCTGCAGCCACAGGCTCACCCCACATACTGTACCCCTCCCTCCCCCCAGCCTAAGTGAACCAGAGACCCCAAATCAGCTGCTCTTTTTACACCATCCTGTCTGGGTGGGGAACAGATGCCCTCAGGCGACCTACATGCAGAGGCAGGGCCAAATCAAAAACTGAACCTCAGGAGCTCTGCGAACAAAGCAGAGAAAGGGAAATTTCTTCCAGCAGCCTCAGGAGCAGCAGATTAAATCTCCACAATCAACCTGATGTACCCTGCATCTGTGGAATACCTGAATAGACAACAAATCAACCCAAACTGAGGTGATGACATTGGGAACAATGATATATATAGATTTTTTCTTTTTCTCAGTGTGTATGTGTCTGCTTCTGTGTGTGATTTTGTCTGTATAGCTTTGCTTTTATCATTTGTCCTAGGGTTTTGTCTGTTCGTTTTTTCATTCTTTTAGTATAGTTTTTAGTGCTTGTTGTCATTGGTGGACTTGTTTTTCACTTTGGTTGCTCTCTTCTTTCTTTCATTTTTTTTATTATTTTTTAAAATATTTTATTTTTAATAATTATTTTTTATTTTAAGAACTTTATTTTATTTTCTCTTTCTTTCTTTTTTTTCTCCCTTTTATTCTGAGCCATGTGGATGACAGAGTGTTGGTGCTCTGGCTGGTCATCAGGGCTATGCCTCTGAGGTGGGAGTGCCGCGTTCAGGACCTTCATCCACCAGAGACCTCCCAGCTCCACATAATAACAAACAGCAAAAATTTCCAATAGATCTCCATCTCAATACCAAGACCCATCTCCATGCAACAACCAGCAAGCTACAGTGCTGGACAACCTGTGACCAACAACTAGCAAGACAGGAAAACACCACCTATTAGCAGAGAGGCTGCCTAAAATCATAATAAGGTCACAGACACCCCAGAACACACAACCGGATGCAGACCTGCCCACCAGAGAAAAAAGACGCAGACACAACCACCAGATCACAGGCATTAATGCCCTCAACCAGGAAGCCTACACAACCCACTGAACCAACCTTAGCCACTGCAGGCAGACACTGAAAACAATGGGAACTACGAACCTGCAGCTGGCAAAAAGGAAACACCAAACACAGTAAGGTAAGCAAAATTAGAAGACAGAGAAACACACAGCAGATGATGGAGCAAGGTAAAAACCACCAGAAGAAACAAATGAAGAGGAAATAGGCAGTCTACATTAAAAAAGAATTCAGAGTAATGATATTAAAGATGATAAAAAACCTTGGAAATAGAATGGAGAAAATAAAAGAAACGTTTAACAAGGACCTAAAAGAAATAAAGAGCAAGGAAACAATGACAAACAACACAATAAATGAAATTTCAAATTCTCTAGAAGGAATCAATAGCAGAAAAACTAAGGCAGAAGAACGAATAAGTTACCTGGAAGATAAAATAGTGGAAATAATTACTGCAGATGTAAATAAAGAAAAAAGAATGCAAAGAATTGAGGGCAGTCTCAGAGACATCTGGGACAACATTAAACATAGCAACATTCAAACTATAAGGATCCCAGAAGAAGAAGAGAGAAAGAAGGGTACTGAGAAAATATGTAAAGAGATTATAGTTGAAAGCTTCCCTAATATGGGAATAAATAGTCAATCAACACCAGGAAGCACAGAGAGTTCCATACAGGATAAATCCAAGGAGAAACATGCCCAGACACATATTAATCAAACTATCAAAAATTTAAAATTTTTTAATTAAAAAAAATTAATTTTTTAATTAAAAAATTAAAAGAAAAAATATTGAAAGCAGCTATGGAAAAACAACAAATAACATACAAGGGAATCCCCATAAGTTTAATGACTGATGTTTCAGCAGAAACTCTGCAAACCACAAGGGAGTGGCAAGACATACTTAAAGTGATGAAAGGGCAAAAACTGCAACCAAGATTACTCTACACAGCAAGGATCTCACTCAGATTCGAAAGAGAATTTAAAACCTTAACAGACAAGCAAAAGCTAAGAAAATTCAGCACCACCAAACCAGTTTTACAACAAATGCTAAAGGAATTCCTTTAGGCAGAAAACACAAGAAAAGGAAAAGACCTACAAAAACAAACCCACAACAATTAAGAAAAATGGTAATAGGAACATACATATCGATAATTATCTGAAATGTAAATGGATTAAACACTCCAACCAAAAGACATAGATTGGCTGTATGGATACAAAAATCAGATCCGTATATATGCAGTCCACAAGACACCCACTTCACACCTAGGGACACATACAGACTGAAAGTGAGGGGATGGAAAAAGATATTCCATGCAAATGAAAATCAAAAGAAGGCTGGAGTAGCAATTCTCATATGAGACAAAATAGACTTTAAACCAAAGACTATTACAAGAGACAAAGAAGGACACTACATAATGATCAAGGGAATCAATTCAAGAAGAAGATATAACAATTGTAAATATTTATGCACCCAGCATAGGAGCACTTCAATACATAAGGCAAATGTTAGCAGACATAAAAGGGGAAATCGACAGTAATGCACTCATAGCAGAGGACTTTAACACCACATTTTCACCTATGGACAGATCATCCAAAATGAAAATAAACAAGGAAACACAAGCTTTAAATGATACATTAAACAAGATGGACTTAATTGATATTTATAGGACATTCCATCCAAAAACAACAGAACACACTTTCTTCTCAACTGCTAATGGAACATTCTCCAGGATAGATCATATCTTGGGTCACAAATCAAGCCTTGGTAAGTTTAAGAAAATTGAAATTGTATCAAGTACCTTTTCCGACCACAATGCTATGAGACTAGATATCAATTACAGGAAAAAGTCTGTAAAACATACAAACATATGGAGGCTAAATAATTCACTACTCAATAACCAAAATATCACTGAAGAAATCAAAGAGGAAATCAAAAAATACCTAAAACCAAAGGACAATGAAATCCTGATGACAAAAACCTATTGGATACAGCAAAATCAGTTTGAAGATGAAAGTTATAGCAAAACAAAGCTAACTTAAGAAAGAAGAAACATCTCAAATAAACAACCTGAAGTTACACCTAAAGCAATTAGAGAAAGAAAAACAAAACAAAACAAAAAAACACAAAGTAGGCAGAAGGAAAGAAATCATAAAGATCAGATCACAAATAAATGAAAAAGAAATGAAGGAAACAATAGCAAAGATCAAAAAAATTAAAAGCTGGTTCTTTGAGAAGATAAACAGAATTGATAAACCATTAGGCAGACTCATCAAACAAAATAGGGAGAAGACTCAAATCAATAGAAATAGAAAAAAAAAGAAGTAAAAACTGACACTGCAGAAGTACTAACGATCATGAGATATTACTACAAGCAACTCTATGCCAGTAAAATGGAGAACCTGGAAGAAATGGACAAACTCTTAGAAAAGCACAACCTTCTGAGACTGAACCAGGAAGAAACAGAAATATAAAGAGACCAATCACAAGCACTGAAATTGAAACTGTGATTTAAAATATTCTAACAAGCTAAAGCCCAGGAGCAGAAGGCTTCACAGGCGAATTATTTTGGACATTTAGAGGAGAGCTCACACCTATCCTTCTCAAACTCTTCTAAAATATAGCAGAGAGAGGAATACTCCCAAACTCATTATACAAGTCCACCATCACCCTAATACCAAAACCAGACAAAGATGTCACAAAGAAAGAAAACTACAGGCCAATATAACTGATGAACATAGATGCAAATATCCTCAACAAAATATTAGCAGACAGAATCCAACAGCACATTGAAAGTATCGTGCACCATGATCAAGTGGGGTTTATCCCAGGGATGCAAGTATTCTTCAATATATGCAAATCAATGTGATACACCATAGTAACAAACTGAAGGAGAAAAACCATATAATCATGTCAATAGATGCAGAGAAAGCTTTTGGCAAAACTCAACATCGATTTATGAAAAGAAAACCTCCAGAAAGTAGGCATAGAGGGAACTTACCTCAACATAATGAAGGCCATATACAACAAACCCACAGCTAACATCGGCCTCAATGGTGAAAAACTGAAATTGTTTCCAGTAAGATCAGGAACAAGACAAGGTTATCCACTCTCACCACTATTGTTCAACTTTGTTGTGAAAGTTTTAGCCACAGCAATCAGAGAAGAAAAAGAAATAAAAGGAATCCAAAACAGAAAAGAAGAATTAAAGCTGTCATTATTTGCAGATAATATTATACATAGCGAATCCTAAAGACACTATGAGAAAACTCCTAGAGCTAATCAATGAATTTGGTAAAGTGATAGGATACAAAATTAATGCACATAAATCTCTTGCATTCCTATACAATAATGATTAAAAATCTGAAAGTTTCTTTAAGGAAAACTGCCATTTACCACTGCAACAAAAAGAATAAAATACCTAGGAATAAACCTACCTAAGGAGACAAAAGACCTGTATGCAGAAAACTATAAGACACTGATGAAAGAAATTAAGTATGATACAAACATATGGAGACATATACCACATTCTTGGATTGGAAGAATCAACATTGTGAAAATGACTGTACTACTCAAAGCAATCTGCAGATACAATGCAATCCCTATCAAACTATCACTGTCATTTTTCACAGAACTATAACAAAAAATTTCACAATTTGTATGGAAACACAGAAGACTCTGAGTAGTCAAATAAATCTTTAGAAAGAAAAGCAGAGCTGGAGGAATCAGCCTCCATGGCTTCAGACTATACTACAAAGCTACAGTAATCAAGACATTATGGTACTGGCACAAAACCAGAAATACAGATCAATGGAACAGGATAGAAAGGCTAGAGATTAACCCACTTACATATGGTTACCTTATTTTTGATAAAGGAGGCAAGAATATACAATGGAAAAAATACAGCCTCTTCAATAAATGATGCTGTGAAAACTGGATAGCTACATGTAAAAGAATGAAATTAGAACACTTACTAACACTATATACAGAAAGAACTCATAATGGATTAAAGACCTAAATGTAAGGCCAGACACTCTAAAACTCTTAGAGGAAACATAAACAGAACACTCTATGACATAAATCACAGCAAAATCCTTTTTAAACCCCCTCCTAGAGAAATAGAAATGAAAACTAAAATAAACAAATGGGACCTAATAAACTTAAAAGCTCTGCACAGCAATGGAAACCATAAACAAGATGAAAAGACAACCCTCAAAATGGGAGAAAATATTTGCAAATGAAGCAACTGACAAAGGATTAATCTCCAAAATATATAAGCAGCTCATGCAGGTCAATTAAAAAAAACAAACGAGAAAAACAATCCAATAATAGGCAGAAAACCTAAATAGACATTTCTCCAAATAAGATATACAGATTGCCAACAAACACATGAAAGGATGCTCAACATCATTAATCATTAGAGAAATGCAAATAAAACCAAAATGAGATATCACCTCACACCAGTCAGAATGGCCATCATCAAAAGATCTATAAACAATAAATGCTGGAGAGTGTGTGAAGAAAAGGGAACCCTCTTACAATGTTGGTGGGAATGTAAATTGATACAGCCACTATGGAGAACAGTATGGAGTTTCCTTAAGAAACTAAAAATAGAACTACCATAAGACCCAGGAATCCCACTACTGGGCATATACCCTGAGAAAACCATAATTCAAAGAGCCATGTACCACAATGTTCATTGCAGCTCTATTTACAATAGCCAGGACATGGAAGCAACCTAAGTGTCCATAACAGATGAATGCATATAGAATTGTGACACATATATACAATGCAATATTACTCAGCCACAGAAAGAAATGAAATTGAGTTATATGTAGTGCAGTGTATGGACTTAGTGTCTGTCATACAGAGTGAAGTAAGTCAGAAAGAGAAAAACTAATACAGTATGCTAACACATATAGCTAGTGGGGTGGAGCCACATAGCACAGGGAGTTCAGCTCAGTGCTTTGTGAACACCTAGAGGGGTGGGAAAGCGAGAGTGGGAAGGAGAGAGATGCAAGAGGGAAGAGATATAGAGATATATGTATATATACATAACTGATTCACTTTGTTATAAAGCAGAAACTAGCACACCATTGTAAAACATTTATACTCCAATAAAGATGTAAAAAAATAAAAAAAGACTCCACACTTCTACTTCAGGGGACAAGTGTTAGATTCCTGGTTGGGGAACTAAGATCTCCCATGCCATGCAGTGCAGCCAGAAGAGAAAGTTTGCTCCCTGATCTGCCATCTTGTAATTCCTGTGCACTCCCTTTTTAAAAATCCCCTGGCAACAGAAACACAGGTACTTATAGTGTTACCACAGGAATTTGAATTTGACTGGTCCTGATTTCTACTGCCCTTGAAAAGAATCTCATGGCTAGAATGGGATAAGCAGTGACTCAAAAGACCTATCTATATGAATTTGGATAAACTGGGTAACTGCCAAAGCTTCAGTTTTCTAATCAGCAGGATAGCAAGAATTTTATGAACTGACAAATATAAAATCACAGAACACAATGCCAAGCTTGTGATAAGAGCTCTGTGAGTATTCATTTATGCACTCTGGATTACTTTGAGTATGTAACTTTTATCTTGTAGGTGTTGTTAAATATGGCATTGTTGGGACTGACTTGCAATCTGATTCCTATTTAGTCCCAGTTTCTCAGAAAACAATCAACTTCGAGTTTGGTAGTGATGGTGGTAGAGGTGAGGGAGACACAGAAAAAAACTCTAAGGGCACAGAATAAGATTCTTCAGTAAACAGCATTTGTGCATCTCCTCATCAAGAAAAGAAGCAAGACTTTAATCAAAATATTTGACATCGAAATTTTCCATATACAAAGTGACTATATCATTAACACACTATTCCCCTATAGCCCTTTATTTTGTGTTAAGCTCTCCCAATTATTCTTTTCTTTTTAACATCTTTATTGGAGTATAATTTCTTTACAATGGTGTGTTATTTTCTGCTGTACAAGAAAGTGAATCAGCTATACATATACATACATCCCCATATCTCCTCCTTCTTGCACTTCCCTCCCACCCTCCTTATCCCATCCCTCTAAGTTGACACAAAGCACCGAGCTGATCTCCCTGTACTATGCGGCTGCTTCCCCCTAGCTACCTATTTTACATTTGGTAGTGTATATAGGTCCATGTCAATCTCCCACTTCGTTCCAGCTTACCCTTTCCCCTCCCTGTGTCCTCAAGTCCATTCTCTACATATGCGTCTTTATTCCTGTCCTGACCCTAGGTTCTTCAGAACCACTTTTTTTTTTTCTTTAGATTCCATATATATGTGTTAGCATATGGTATTTGTTTTTCTCTTTCTGACTTACTTCACTCTGTTTGACAGTCCCTAGGTCCATCCACCTCAATACAAATAACTCAATTTCATTTCTTTTTATGGCTAATATTCCACTGTATATATGTGTCACATCTTCTTTATCCATTCATCTGTCAATGGGCACTTAGGTTGCTTCCATGTCCTAGATATTTTAAATAGAGTTGCAGTGAATATTGTGGTACATGATCCTTTTTCAATTATCGTTTTCTCAGGGTATATGCCCAGTAGTGGGATTGCTGGGTCATATGGTAGTTCTATTTTGAGATTTTTGAGGAACCTCCATACTGTTCTCCATAGTGGCTGTATCAATTTACATTCCCACTGACAGTGCAAGAGGGCTCCCTTTTCTCCACACCCTCTCCAGCATTCATTGTTCGTAGATGTTTTGATGATGGCCATTCTGACTGGTGTGAGATGATATCTCATTGTAGTTTTGATTTGTATTTCTCTAATGATTAGTGATGTTGAGCATCCTTTCTTGTGTTTGTTGGCAATCTGTATATCCTCTTTGGAGAAATGTCTATTTAGGTCTTCTGCCCAGTTTTGGATTGGCTTGTTTGTTTTTCCGGTATTAAGCTGCATGAGCTGCTTGTACATTTTGGAGATTAATGCGTTGTCATTTGCTTTGTTTGCAAATATTTTCTTGCATTCTGAGGGTTGTCTTTTCATCTTGTTTATGGTTTCCTTCTCTGTGCAAAAACTTTTAAGTTTCATTACATACCATTCGTTTATTTCATTACATACCATTCGTGTTATAATTTCATTCTTTTTATTTTAACATATTTTTTGGAATATAATTGCTTTACAATGGTGTGTTAGTTTCTGCTTTATAACAAAGTGAATCAGCTATACATATACATATATCCTCATATCTCCTCCCTCTTGCATCTCCCGATTTTTCTTACATGATATAACAAAAGAAAACTGGATTGAATCAATAGGTCTATATTTAATCCCATCTCTGCTGTTTAGTAGTGAGTTGAACTAGTCCTGGTGACTCAACAGACTTAAGTGTCAGGTTCCTTATGTGTAATATGAGGACCCTCTGCTGTAGGTTCATGTTTAAAGCCAGATGCGGGTAGACCTACCTGGTTACCTTGTATGTAACAGCTATTAAATAACTGTCTATGGAAGCCAATAGTAATCCTTAGAGTGAGGAAAGGGAAGCAAGTAGGATCCTTTCTTTTCAGATGAGGAAAATAACAATCACCTAAGTCAAGTCTCACAAGTTAACGACAAAAGTGTGATTTGCACTCAGGATGCCTGATGTCTATTTTACAGCTGTCACCTCTAAATGGTATTGTACAGATTGTTTTGTGAGTAATTATATTGTAACTGTGCAGGTCCAATCTTTAAATAATGGGGTAGACCTTGTCCTGGGTTATTATTCATTTTTAGTTTACTCTCCCATTTCCACCACTGTATCAGCCCCAGAGAGTGCATAAAAGTCATCTCCAATCCCACAACTATCCAAAGAATGACCTCCAGTCTTTTGCTATATTTGCTGGACTCCTGGTTTTATGCCACTCTCTAACCCCTGACTACAGATTCATTTCCTATTTCCATATACTCACAGACAACCAAAATGAATTTGTCTCACCATATTTTACACCTCTGAGATCACAAAATAACAACAATTACTATTGTAGCAATCATCCTTAAGTTAATTTCAAGAGTGAGTCACAGCAGTTTCAAAACAAAAAACCCAAAACCCGATAAGCTAAACCCAAAAAACTCATGGAGGCAATACTAGAGCACCCTTTTAAGGAATGCTGACTCATCAATTCTCTTCATGGCTCAGAAGACAATATAACTTGCAAATACATGAGCATCAATGTCCAAGTAGAGAAGTCATTGAGAAAAGTCAGAGTTAGAAAAGACTGAGGACCTCCAAAACCAGTGTATCTTACATAGGTTTATTTTCATGTATATACAACAGAGGTTTTCCTAACAATCTATGTCGAAAGAAGTCTAAAAGAATTATTTCAATTAAAATAAATTGAAAATAAGAAAACTATATCCAATTATTGTACACTTATTTGTTTTTCATTCACAAAATAATTTTTCTTTTATATCTGACAATGAATGTCTTACAAGATGACATGATGTGTGGTGTCTTCCACTAACAATTCATTCAGATTTCCTCCTCCAGCAGCTTCCTTGAGCACATTCTCAAGTTTTGATTCTGCTTACAAACCTAATGGCAGTGCTCTTTGTGGTTTGGGGGGCAAGAGTCACTCTCCACAATTTTTTTTCTCACACAGATATCTAGTTAGATCACTCCTCTGTCCCAGGATAAGGTGATTTGGATAGATAATATGCAAAACTGATTTTATAATTGCCTCTTCAAATAAGCTAGTTTCCTTCTACTTCTTATCTATAAAATAAGTTTTAGAATGTTTTCATTCATGAGCATGCCCAAAAGATTATATGGACTAACACACATGAATATATACATGAATATACTTTTAAAAAATAAAAAAAATTGATGCATTCAAAATTTACTGCTCAATTTTGTTATTCTTCTTTATTATTTGTGTCTGAAGATATTTTTGCTAAAAGTTCTAACACCAAAATGAGGCTAGCAGACTTTAAAATCAGTTAACTCAAATAAAAAGTTGATGAAGAACAGCTGGCCATGGTTTCTTTTCTAAACTGGAAAGTTATGAGTAAAGTATAATGAGATTATATGGAGGACACATGCCCAGAACCCCAGCCCCATATAGCCTCCATGTTTGAGTGACCACAATCTCATATAGATGGGAAACAACTCCATTTGAACTTGCAAGGACTAAAGAGAAAGGAAACTCAAAACCTCAGTCATGGACTGCTAAAATTTTGAAATATTATTAGACCCTTGGATCATAAATCTGAAGTCACAAATGAATCAATCAATTCAATTTTTATGTGCAAATCACTCTGCTAAAACCAACCAAAGATATCTTGATCTTTATACACCAAATGATTGCAAACAAATATGATTGGAAGTAGGCATAATAAAATCAATACCTTGTGTTCATGTAGTACTTTAAAATTTACAAAAGAATTTCACACTTTCTTATTTTGTTCTTACAACAATTTGTAGAGGAGGTATTATTTCCATGGTAGATGAGAGTGATTAATCATTTTCTCAAAGTCACACAGGCTAGTTAGGTGGCAGAAAATAAGGACTACGGATAATTCACTAGTGCACCCCCAACACCTAGCTAACAGTGTGATACTGTATTTTATGTGACAAAGAAGTGTTTCAAAGGCATGTGGTATCATAGATCAGATTAGTAAAAGAACATACAAAGTTAGGTGGTTAGGAGATGCTCCATGGAAATCATGAAGATTACTTAGAAACAGAAAGGGTAGGAAAAATTTAAACATCCCAAGGGAGTGGCATATAGATATTCTAGGTGGAAGGGATTGAGAAAACAAACTGAAAGAAGCAAGAAATTGTGTGGAATATTCCAGAGGATTCATGCATTGGTTTCATAGATTGACCTCCAGAGATCAAGTTCACACATGTCCCTTAACTATTATAAGTTCAGAAGGAATCATATGACTTGACCAGGAAGCAATTTGTTCAATAATGAGTTACAAGGGACAGGGAAGAAATGGTGACATTGCCAGTAGGGACATATTGTTGGATGCCTATGGTATAGCTGTAATGCCTCTGAGTGGAAGTGAAATTAATAAGTGGGATGTAGAAACCAGTTAATCTGTAGGAAAAAGAAATAATGAAACTAGAGACCCTGAACATGCCAAACCAGTGCAGGACCGCAGGGCTTGGCACCTGCCTGCCCCTGCGGTACATATATAGCTATCAGCTTCCACAGCTAATAAGCAAGCAGAGGGAATGACAGGCTTTACCTAATGAAAATGGCAGCTATCAGTCTGTGACTCAAAATGTCTGGATCCAATTCCTCTTACAGTTGATGATTTGATCCTTGGCAAATTAGTGGGATTGTAACAAGGAGGCTGTATGTGAAAGCTGCCAAGTGTTCTTTTAAATCCTCTCCAACTTTTCCCTTTTCACGCTTCCCGCAGAAGATTGTGGCTACTTAGAAGAGTGTGTGTTCTTTATTTTCTCTCCCTGAAGAGTGTTATTCTTTACTGAATACCTGTCACCAATAGCACATTAGAAAAACCTCAGAAATGTTTAATTCAGTCAATATCTGGCTCAAGAATGTAATGATTTTCATCGAGTATTACATTTACCTTTATAAATTTCGTTCATCATCCAAATGCAAAACCACAATATGTGCTCATCACTTATGGTCTCTTGGTAGCCCATGTGGCTTCTAGTCTTGACCTGATTGATACTCAAATAAATAAAACTCAGATGGTTGTTTATGGTGACATATTTCCTCCCACATTTGGGCTTGGAAAGCAACGGTGAACAGAGCCACTTAGCTAATCTGACTTAGGACAGCACGGAGTTTAATTTACAGATTACCCATATGCTCTGAAATGTACCAGTCGCACTGGTCACCTCAGACCCCTCCTCCTCACGATGTCATAATCTTCCCCATTTGCTCATCCCTAGCTTTCACAATCAGAAATGTATCCTTTTAACAGACATTTTTCAGTATTTTTACAGATTCCTCAAAATGTTCAGTAGAGGTAGATAGAACAGGAAGTTTCATGTCATTTTAGAGACAACAAAAGTGAGATTCAGTGAGGCAAAGGGGCTTGAAATGTGTTTGGAGACCAGATCCCTCCGTCTGGATCTGAATCCAGTCCTCTTTCTATCACTAATATTCTCTATACGATTCTTTCCTGTAATCACAAGACTGAAAATCTGGTCAGAGAAAGCTATAAAAGAAAGGAGTATAAGGGATCACATTTAAAAATAACTGGGCTCAGAACAATTATGCAAGTTTCCCAAAGCCACACAGCTAGTAATCAAGGGCAAAAGCACTACAGCTCAGGACATTCAAATTTAAGCACAATGAAGTGCCCTTTCTACTCACTATAATGTCTCATCAGAAACAGGTAGCAAAATAGGTAGCCTTAAATCGTACTCCATTCAGACTTTTGAGAGTACCCCAGCTGAAATCAGACAACAAGCAGCTAAACGGTCATCTCATCCACTCTGGATTCCTGAACAACAGCTTCTGCTCAAAACAACCAGCAGAAGCATGACGTGCTCACAAAGAAATCAAGTCAAATCAAATCAGCATTTGACTCCTTAAGGAAATATTCCCCAAGACAGCAGCCAGCATGGCTGTCATGCAGGGATGTGTGGTGTGCAGGCAGCCATCCATTCAGGCCACTGGCTACCAACAGCTGACTCTAGGAGTAGTATTTGAATCTACCTTGAGGGGGGCCAGGGCCCACAGACAGTTGGGCCATCTGTTCCGATAATACCACATTACTCTCTACACTCAGTAATGAAGGCTCCTGAGTAATCTTTCATCAGAATGACTTCACGGCATTAAAAATGTATTTCAATACATAGCTTGTTTAAATATTTAACCCTCTTCAGCTTTGAGAGATTGATTCAGAGCTGCAGTGTTTATATGGGCAGGAAACATTGATTTTCATATGCACGCATGCATTAATTCAGGAAGACTTGGGCACACACCAAAGGTTTTGATAAATGGATCTTTAAACCTCAAACTTTAATGGAGAATATTGGTTTGCCGCCCAGATCCCATCTCTCTGCCAATATTTAAATATTTTCAATTCTCATTTCCCAGTGGTGATGGGGAAAGTCAGTAGATTAACAGATTTTGGAAAATTATTTTGGGTAAAGTTTGTTTATACAACACACACACATACACAGAGAGAGATCTTATTCATTTTGCATTTTGCTGGCCTTCAGTGGGAGCTATTTGTGCATAGCACTGTCCAACTTTTATCAGATCTGTCTATAGCTCACCTTTTGCTGATATCTTGTCAATAAACCCTAAGACCTCACTGTGTATTCAGCACATGCAGGGGCCAGGGACAGAAAACCCTCCTATGCATTTCTTTATGTGATGGCATTATTTAAACTCAATACTATACTCAGAATTACCTTATTTAAGCCTAAACCTTTGTCACTTTTTTGAGCCTACCACACTGGGGGGTTCTGGTTAACTTTGGACCATCTTTGCAAATGTAAACACTTCACTAGGTTTGGAAGACCAGCCTTACCATGCAGGAAGGACCGTAAGACTTGTTGTAAGGAGTCCTTAACTCTAAGCTCCTAGGTGCTGGATAGATTGTTCTCAATATCACCTCCTTCATCTTCTCTCTGGGTATTAGCAACAGTCCCATGAGATGTTTAGCTAACATATTACCAACACCACTGAGTAAATGAGGAAACAAGCCTCCAAGAGTGTAAACTTTTCCAAGTGCATTCAGCTGGTTAGTGGTAATATGGATGTATGACTTGGCTTTTTCAATTGCCCACCATTTTTGGCAGAGACACTTCAGTCTTCTAAAATGCATACACATGGATTAATTAGCAAAACGAAATCAAGATCTATGGGTCATATATTAAATATCAGACAATGTTTTAGCATCTGAAAAATAGGATAGAGTTCTGCCTTTAAAGAAACTAGAGGAAGAAACAGGCTTTGGAGCAGAAAATTAGAAAGCAAAAAGTTAGTATAGGCAGAATGATAGAAATATCATGGATATAATGGGAGGAGGTACTATGCAGAGATAATCAAAACAATAAGTTAAGTGTTAACAGAGCCCAAGTACATATTTTCTCCACCTATTCAGCAAGAGAATTGTCTTAATCACCTAAGGTATCCATTGAATATAATGAATCAACTTCTTTCCCATGTATCTAAGATGGCACTAGTTATGTATGTATCATTCTTGGAGGAAGTGAGAAAATGGTTGCTCATCATTTTCTGTGTTTTGTGGTTGGCTCTAGGGACAAATAAAGGAACTGGATGGATGGTGGAAAGCTTCATGGAAAAGACAGGGAGAGAAAGAGAGAGAGGCAAGAGAGCACTGAAGGTTTTTGTGTTTGGTTTAGGTCTAATGTTTATCTGCAGAATGCACACACATAATTTGAAAACACAAATAGTTCTTAATGACAATCCCATGTCCCAATATACCTCTTATACAGCTCCTTTTGTTGTGTCTTCTAGTAATCACCTTCATATTTCTAAAGATGCAAATAATGCATTATTTTGTATTGACTTAGACATTATTCCTCATACAACATCTGCATCTCATCTTCCACATATATGCAAATAATAAGTCACTCAGTTAAAACCATAGCTATATTAATCTTATAATAATTATATAAATATTGTTCACTGCTGAGCCAAATAATATATTGGTATTACATTCCCTTTCTTCACAACAGTTTGCTTTCCATTAGTTTTCTATTGACCTTTCCTTTTCTCTCTTGCTCTATCCAGTAAACACAAACCCCACATTTTTCCTGAATATGCTACCATATCAGATATTCTGTTATCATTTTCTATTCCCTGAGGAGTTTCCTACCAGAACTTTCTATCTTCTAACTACAATCTAGACTTGAATGCTCTCTCAAAGAATGCTTCTTCATTATAGTCTAAAGAATTCTCTTAAATGTTCTCCTAGTATGATTACATTCCTTCTTCCTGGATATGAAATCTTAATCTGTCTTGGTTGACTAACTGCATGTTTCTAGACCACATCATCATGTTGCTTCTCACATAAAGGTGACTGATAGTTAAATTTTTTTGAGTCTTCTTTGTCTTTATTTTGTCCTCACATTCAGTTGATAGTTTGGTTACTAAATTCTATGTTGAAAATGATGTTTACTCAGAGTGTTGAAGTTATTAGGTTCTAACATCCATTCTTGCTATTTTGAAACTATAATCCATACAAATCATTATTTTTTGTGTGACTAATAATTCCGTCAACATCCCATGTTCTGAAATATCATGATAATTTATTTTATGATGGATATGCTATTTTTCACTATGCTGGACACTAGATGGACATCCATCTTTCAATGCAGATTTCCATGTCCTTGACTTTAAAAAATGGTTATTATTTCTCCAAAATAGGTATTTCTTATGTTTGCTCTGGACTCTATATCAGCTGTTTAGGTCTTGGATTGATTATGTTAGACTTTTCTGTTATAGCTTTAATTTCCACTGTTTTTATGTTACACTTTATGGAAAATTTTGACATTATGTTCTAACTTTACTTGATTCCTAATATTTTACATTTCCAGAAATTTTTTTCCTTTTTAAAAAAAAATTAAATACAATTATTTTTTGTCTTATCTGTGGATTTTGCTCTTGGTATAGCTGAAGATAATTATGAGAAGGGTATTTATTTAATTTTGTCTGTTCCCTACATTATCTTCCTCTATCAGATAATTTTTTTTCTGCCATCGAATTCTTCTTATGTATTTAGCGACCCTTTGGTCTCTTACCACACTTAAGTGTGAAGCATATTAACAGTCACAATTAAAAAGCAGGGTCTTCTGAGATGGCAGACAGCAGAAGAAAGAAGAACAACAATCCTGCAGCCTGTGGAATAAAAACACATTCAAAGAAAGAGAGACAAGATGAAAATACAGAGAGCTATGTACCAGATGAAGGAATAAGATAAAACCCAAGAAAACAACTAAATGAAGTGGAAACAGACAACCTTCCAGAAAAAGAATTCAGAATAATGATAGTGAAGATGATCCAGGACCTCAGAAATAGAATGCAGGCAAAGATTGAGAAGATGCAAGAAATGTTTAACAAAGATCTAGAAGAATTAAAGAACAAACAAACAGAAATGAACAATACAATAACTGAAATGAAAACTACACTAGAGGGAATCAATAGCAGAATAACTGAGGCAGAAGGACATTCCATCCAAAAGCAATAGATTACACTTTCTTCTCAAGTGTGCATGGAACATTCTCCATGATAGATAACATCTTGAGTCACAAATCAAGCCTCAGTAAATTTAAGAAAATTGAAATCATATCAAGCATCTTTTCTAACCACAATGCTATGAGATTAGAAGTGAATTACAGGGAAAGAAACATAAAAACAAAAACGCATGGAGACTAAACAATATGGATAAGGGACCTGGAAGACAGAATGGTGAAATTCACTACTGTGGAACAGAATAAAGAAAAAATGAATGAAAAGAAATGAAGACAGCCTAAGAGACCTCTGGGACAACATTAAACACAGAAACAGTCACGTTATAGGAGTCCCAGAAGGAGAAGAGAGAGAGAAAGGACCAGAGAAAATATTTGAAGAGATTATAATAAAAAATTCCCTAACATGGGAAAGGAAATAGCCACCTAAGCCCAGTAACTGCAGTGAGTCCCATGCAGGATAAACCCAAGGAGAAACATGCCAAGACAAATAGTAATCAAATAGGCAAAAATTAAAGAGAAAGAAAAATTATTGAAAGCAGCAAGGGAAAAATGACAAATAACATACAAGTAAACTCCCATAAGGTTAACAGCTGATTTCACAGGAGAAACTCTACAATCCAGAAGGGAGTAGCACAATATACCTAAAGTGATGAAAGGGAAGAAACTACAACAAAGATTACTCTACCCGGCAAGGATCTCATTCAGATTTGATGAAGAAACCAAAAGCTTTACAGACAAACAAAAACTAAGAGAATTCAGCACCACCAAACCAGTTCTAAAACAAATGCTAAAGGAATTTCTGTAAGTGAAAAACACAAGAGAAGGAAAGGACCTCAAAAACAAACCCAAAACAATTAAGAAAATGGCCATAGGAATATACGTATTGATAACTACCTTAAACATGAATGGATTAAATGCTCCAACCAAAAGTCACAGGCTCACTGAATGGATACAAAAACAAGACCCATATATATGCTGTCTACAAGAGACCCACTTCAGACCACACTCAGACTGAAAATGAGGGGATGGAAAAGATATTCCATGCAAATTGAAATCAAAAGAAAGCTAGAGTAGCAATACTCATATCAGATAAAATAGACTTTAAAATAAAGAACGTTACAAGAGACAAGGAATGACACTAGATAATGATCAAGGGATCAATCTAACAAGAATATATAGCAATTATAAATATATATGCACACAACATAGGAACACCTCAATACATAAGGCAACTGCTAACAGCTATAAAAGAGGAAATCGACAGTAACACAATAATAGTGGGGGACTTTAACACATCAGTTACACCAATGGACAGATCATGGAAAATGAAAATAAATAAGGAAACAGAAGCTTTAAATGACACAATAGACCAGATAGATTTAATTGATATTTATAAGGCATTCCATCCAAAAACAGCAGATTACACTTTCTTCTCAAGTGTGCATGGAACATTCTCCATGATAGATCACATCTTGAGTCACAAATGAAGCCTCAGTAAATTTAAGAAAATTGAAATCATATCAAGCATCTTTTCTGATCACAACACTATGAGATTAGAAAGGAATTACAGGGAGAAAAATAAAAACACAGGGAGGCTAAACAATACATTACTAAATAACCAAGAGATCACTGAAGAAATCAAAGAGGAAATCAAAAAATACCTAGAGACAAATGACATTTAAAGCACGACATCCAAAGCCTACAGGATGCAGCAACAGCAGTTCTAAGAGGGAAGTTTATAGCTATACAAGTCTACCTCAATAAACAAGAAAAATCACAAATAAAAAAAATCTAACCTTACACCTAAAGGAACTAGAGAAAGAAGAGCAAACAAAACCCAAAGTTAGAAGAAGGAAAGAAATCATAAAGATCAGAGCAGAAATAAATGAAACAGAAACAAAGAAAACAATAGCAAAGGTCAATAAAACTAAAAGCTAGTTCTTTGAAAAGATAAACAAAATTGATAAACCATTAGCCAGACTTATGAAGAAAAAGAGGGAGAGGACTCAAATCAATAAAATTAGAAATGAAAAAGGAGAAGTTACAATGGACACCGCAGACATACAAAGCAACCTAAGAAACTACTACAAGCAACTCTACTGCCAATAAAATGGACAACCTGGATGAAATGGACAAATTCTTAGAAAGGTATAACCTTCCAAGGCTGAACCAGGAAGAAATAGAAAATATGAACCGCCAATTCACAAGTAATGAAATTGAAACTGTGATTAAAAATATTCCAACAAACAAAACTCCAGAACCAGATGGCTTCAAAGGTGAATTCTATCAAACATTTAGTGAAGAAATAACACCCATCTTTCTCGACATCTTCCAAAAACTTTCAGAGGAAGGAACATTCCCAAGTTCATTCTATGAAGCCACCATCACCCTGATAGCAAAACAAGATAAAGATACTAGAAAAAATGAAAATTACAGACCAATATCACTGATGAATATAGATGTTAAAATCCTCAACAAAATACCAGCAAACACAATCCAACAACACATTAAAATGATCATACACCATGATCAAGTGGGATTTATCCCAGGGATGCAAGGATTCTTCAATATACACAAATCAATCAATGTGATACACCATATTAACAAATTGAAGAATAAAAGCCATATGATCATCTCAATAGATGCAGAAAAAGCTTTTGACAAAATTCAACACCCATTCATGATAAAAACTCTCCAGAAAGTGGGCACAGAGGGAAACTACCTCAACATAATAAAGGCGACCAACCCACAGCAAACATCATTCTCAATGGTGAAAAACTGAAAGCATTTCCTCTAAGGTCAGGAACAAAACAAGTGTGTCCACTCTCGCCACTACTATTCAAAATAGTTTTGGAAGTCCTAGCCACAGCACTCAGAGAAGAAAAAGTAATAAAAGGAATACAAATTGGAAAAGAAGACGTAAAACTGTCACTGTTTGCAGATGACATGATACTGTACATAGAGAATCCTAAAGATGCCACCAGGAAACTGCTAGAGCTAATCAATGAATTTGGTAAACTTTCAGGGTACAAAATTAATGCACATAAATCTCTTGCATTCCTATACACTAATGATGGAAAATCTGAAAGTGAAATTAAGGAAACACTCCCATTTACTACTGCAACAAAAAGAATAAAATACCTAGGAATAAACCCACATAGGGTGAAAAAAGACCTGTGTTTAGAAAATGATAGGACACTAATGAAAGAAATTAAAGATGATACAAACAGATGGAGACATATACCATGTTCTTGGATTGGAAGAATCAACATTGTTAACATTACTATACTTCTCAAAGCAATCTACATATTCAATGTGATCCCTATCAAATTACCAATGGCATTTTTTATGGAACTAGAACAAAAAATCTTAAAGTTTGTATTGAGACACAAAAGACCTCGAATAGACAAAGAATTCTTGAGGGGAAAAAATGAAGCTGGAGGGATCAGGCTCCCTGACTTCAGACTATACTATAAAGCTACAGTAATCAAGACAACATGCTACTGGAACAAAAACAGAAAAATAGATCAATGGAACAAGGTAGAAAGCCCAGAGATAAACCCACACACCTATTGTCAACTAATCTATGTCAAAGGAGGCAAGGATAT
This sequence comes from Stenella coeruleoalba, assembly GCF_951394435.1. Classification (NCBI taxonomy): domain Eukaryota; kingdom Metazoa; phylum Chordata; class Mammalia; order Artiodactyla; family Delphinidae; genus Stenella; species Stenella coeruleoalba. The sequence continues at coordinate 37,241,914 of NC_137160.1, forward strand.
AAAATGGAGAAAAGACACTCTCTTCAATAACTGGTGCTGGGAAAACTGGACAGCTACATGTAAAAGGCTGAAATTAGAACACTGTCTAACACCATACACAAAAATAGACTCAAAATGGATTAGCAACATAAATGTAAGACCGGACACTATAAAACTCTTAGAGGAAAACATAGGAAGAACACTCTTTGATGTAAATCACAGCAATATCTTTTTTGATCCACCTCGTAGAGTAATGGAAATAAAAACAGAAATAAACAAATGGGACCGAAAGAAACTTCAAAGGTTTTGCACAGCAAAGGAAACCATAAATAAGATGAAAAGACAACCCTCAGAATGGGAGAAAATATTTGTGAATTAAGCAACAGACAAAGAATCAATCTCCAAAATTTACAAGCAGCTCTGCATCTCAATATCAAAAAAACAAACAAGACAAACCAAAAATGGGCAGAAGACCTAAATAGACATTTCTGCAAAGAAGATATACAGATGGCCAAGAGACACATGAAAAGTTGCTCAACATCACTAATTATTAGAGAAATGCAGATCAAAACTGCAATGAGGTATCACCTCATACCAGTTAGAATGGGCATCATCTGAAAATCTACAAACAACAAATGCTGGAGAAGGTGTGGAGAAAAGAGAACCCTCTTGCACTCTTGGTGGGAATGTAAATTGATACAGCCACTATGGAGAACAGTATGGAGGTTCCTTAAAAAACTAAAAATAGAATTACCATATGATCTAGCAATCCCACTACTGGGCATATACCCAGTGAAAACCATAATTCAAAAAGACACGTGCATCCCAATGTTCATTGCAGCAGGTCATGGAAGTAACCTCAATGTCCATCGACAGATGATTGGATAAAGAAGATGTGGTACACATATATAATGGAATATTATTCAGCCATAAAAAGGAACGAAATTGTTTCATTTGTAGAGACATGGATGGATCTGGAGACTGTCATACAGAGTGAAGTAAGTCAGAAAGAGAAAAACAAATGTTGTATATTAACGCATATATGTGGAACCTAGAAAAATGGTACAGATGAACCATTTTGCAGGGCAGAAAATTAGACACAGATGTAGAGAACAAATGTATGGACACCAATTTGGGAAAGCGGCGGGTGCGTGGGTGTGATGATGTGATGAATTGGGCGATTGGGATTGATATGTATACACTGATGTGTACAAAATTGATAACTAATAAGAACCTGCAGTATAAAAAAATTAATTAGTTAAAATTCAAAAAAAACTTAGCCAATTAATTAAAACTTAGCCAATTAAAAACAATTCTTTAAAATTTAAAATTTTTCTACATATGACATATATATTATAAGATCCATTGATTTTTGTTGAATTTTTTAAAATATCTGAATAGCTTTTTCATCCTATATACCTTTATTTCTTCCTATGTTTTAAAAATAAGTCGCATATATTTACTACCTATAAAAAAAAGTAAAGAAAGAATTAGTGTCTTCCAATAGAAAAGATAGCATAAATTTATTTTTCAATAAATCCCTTATCCCTCAAACTTGTGGAATGACTAATACAACATTTTAAATGAGAGCTGAATTTTAAAATAACATCAATATCACTGTGAACAAGAAGTAGTCCAAAAATACTACAATATGTGAGGATAAAATTCTTTGTTCTGAGTATGTATGCAGGAAATGGCACATCTTGTGGGCAAGGGGAAGAAAAATTCCCATGTGAGTTGGGAGACCTGAGCCCAAAGTTCATGCCTTGAGTGGGCTCCCTTACTCATGAAAGAAAGGAAGTTTAGAGAAGTCCTGCCAAGTATTTCTAAGTTTATAGCTTCACCTCATGACCAGGCATATAATAAATCTGTTAGATGAGTTTGCATAGATAGGTGATAGCTCTGACTTCTCCATAGGATGAGAGACCAAGACTGCCTTCTTAAGACTCAGTACTTAACTAGCACTCTCAGACAAATTAGATGCACTCAAGGGACCTCTGCATTGAGGAAGATAACTGGAAAGGGAGGGAAAGAGAGAGAGAGAAAAAACTAAAGTAAATCCACAATAGAAATATATAAACATAAATTAAACCTAATACTAACAGAGTCAACAAAATACAAAATCAATAGAATAAACTCCAGATGAAGTTATTGTTATAGAACAGTATGGCAAAGCTTTATAAACAAATATAGTTACAATGTTTAAAAAGAAAATGGAAGGAATTACATCCATTAAAGCACACACACAAGATACTATGAAACAAAGCAGCAATGAAAAAAAACCAAAACTTACCTAGAAAATTTGGAAATAGAATATGGGGAAATTGAAATTAAATAAAATGTTACAGACAAGATAAACTGTGGACTGAATAAAGTCACAGAAAGAATGAACAGGAAAATAGTACTCAGGAATTCACTCAGAAAAGCAATTGAGACAATCTTAATGCCATGAAATGAATTCAGGCATCCTTTCCCAAAGTGAAATCTACATGAAGATGTTCCGTGATTAAAAAAAGGACTCTGTGCTCCTTTATAAATTTGAGAAGGATTGCATACTATATATAACACCATTGGAGATTCATAATTCACATAAATATATCAAAGTCTATGTAAAATCTTACATTAAAAAGCACATAATTTAATTTTATATTCTTTTTCCCAAAACTATTGGATATTGACATCCATTTCCAAATACACAATGTATTTTTTTATAAAGAGATAATGCCTTGATACACCAAGAAAATATTGTAATATAGTGAGAAAAAACATCCAGACTGAGACTGATAAAACTAAGATTTTAATTTGAGTTCTGTCACTAAACAATTATGTGATACCTGTTACTTTTTTTCTAAAAAAATAAAACAATATTTATACTTTATAGCTTTAAGATCAACTTTTATGAATAGAATATGTCATGTCAATGATATATGACAATCTAGAATGAGTGATGCTCTGGTGGAGGGTAAGGAAGTGCTTTCCCTGTTCTCTACAAGTGACACGTGCAGACAAATGCCCTCCTGGTATCCAGATGTGCTAGACCTTGTGCTCAGAGGTGGCTAGGATGAGCATGAGAGGACTGAGCTCTCAAAAAGGAATCCTGAAGGAGAGGAATCCTGTCTGTCAAGGACACTAGAGAACAAAAAGGCATTGAGAAAGCCATTGCTGAAGGGGCAGGGGCAGCATTCAGGATGGTTGTCCTTACAAAGTCTCTAAAGTCAGTATGAAACTTACAAACATGCAAATAGACCCAGGTTTTGTTTCCACAAAGAAGAGGGATCCCCTGCATCTTGAGAACATGTTAGGAAAAGTTCAGTTTCCTTTTTGTGTCACTCAGAGTGGTACAACTACCACAAAGGTGATAGTTCTTGGACCTAGGACCTGGCATCTGAATAGGCACAATCTAGGGTCATAATATAGATTGGCTGTTAAAGCAAAGAAGCTTCATCATTACAAACAGGGGAAGGGACATGGCAGGGTATATGTAAATATTTGAGGAGGGTAGGCCAATTATAGTCATTCGACAGAGCAAGATAAATATAGTATCCTAGAAGGTTATGTTCCAGCCTTCAGTCACAATTTAAAGAAGTAATGGACATTGTCCAGGCTGAAGGAAAGGGGATTCCCAACAATGGATAAAACACAGAAATGGTATAAGATTCAAATTCCAAGAAGAACAATCAAGGACTACTCATTGGATTACAGGTTCAGTCTCTTAAGTTTTGGCTTATAGAAAAGCTCCACTGGATGGTATTTTAGCATACCATCCCATTTAAGAGTTGCAGAAAAGGTATTAGGACACTAAAGTAGAATTATCAAGTACTGGAAATATCAGGTGGAAAAGATAGCATGGGTCCAGTGAATACTCTAAGCATTGAGCTTATTTAAAACAGTTGGATGCCATTTGAAGATCTTGGCATCTATCTTCCTTCATGATCTGCTCTTTATGCATTTTGTTTTATGCTTTACAGTTTGGAGATCATTCTCCTTGATAGATAAAATGGGAGTAAAATAAGAGAGGAATGAATCATTCTGCCTTTGCTGTCATTTTTAACAGTACCTTATCTACCCTAAGCCGTGTTCTTCTTCCAGCTCTGTACAGAGTAAAAATTACCGTTTACCTGAATCTAGTGTTGGTTCTTGCTTTTCACCTCTTTCTGGTTTTTAACTTTCCAGGTGAGCTTAAAGGTACAAAGGCTCTTTTCAACATATCTCTTCTTTTGCATGTCCCTCTTTCTATCTTTTGTGCATGTCCTTTAGAACATGACTTCATCACTTAATTCCCATTTTAGTCACTCTGCTCCAGTAGAGGAGAGTTGAAAATACAGAGGGGAAGTAAGAATATGTGTAATCGTCTAGTATTTTTCTCTTTCAGAAAATGAATACACATATCAAGCACCGGAAAAACATATACAAATTAGCCAGTATGATAGCTGCCATAGAGAATGTAGGATCAGTATGGAACTGAGAAATATGAAAGTAATTATTTTCATCATTGTTGCCTCTATGAAGGTTTCTAGAAACATAACCTATAACAAATAGGAAGCACAGAGAAAGAGGAAAGAGTCTGAATACTGATGGAGTTAGGCAAAATCTACATGATAAACTGTAGTGCCCATATTGCATGCTTACTGATGCCCTTACCAGAGAGATCAGGGGGACTTTTTTTTTCTTTTAAAGAAGATGTTGGGGGTAGGAGTTTATTTATTTATTTATTTTTGCTGTGTTGGGTCTTCGTTTCTGTGTGAGGGCTATCTCTAGTTGTGGCAAGTGGGAGCCACTTTTTTTTTTTTAACATCTTTATTGGAGTATAATTGCTTTACAATGGTATGTTAGTTTCAGCTTCACAACAAAATGAATCAGTTATATATACACATATATTCCCATATCTCTTCCCGCTTGCGTCTCCCTCCCTCCCACCCTCCCTATCCCACCCCTCCAGGCGGTCACAAAGCACCGAGCTGATCTCCCTGTGCTATGCGGCTGCTTCCCACTAGCTAACTGCCTTACGTTTGGTAGTGTATATATGTCCATGCCTCTTTATCGCTTTGTCACAGTTTACCCTTCCCCCTTCCCATAGCCTCAAGTCCATTCTCTAGTAAGTCTGTGTCTTTATTTCTGTTTCACCCCTAGGTTTTTCATGACATTTTTTTTTAAATTCCATATATATGTGTTAGCATACGGTATTTGTCTCTCTCTTTCTGACTTACTTCACTCTGTATGACAGACTCTAGGTCTATCCACCTCATTACAAATAGCTCAATTTCGTCTCTTTTTATGGCTGAGTAATATTCCATTGTATATATGTGCCACATCTTCTTTATCCATTCATCCGATGATGGACACTTAGGTTGTTTCCATCTCTGGGCTATTGTAAATAGAGCTGCAATGAACATTTTGGTACATGACTCTTTTTGAAATATGGTTTTCTCAGGGTATATGCCCAGTAGTGGGATTGCTGGGTCATATGGTAGTTCTATTTGTAGCTTTTTAAGGAACCTCCATACTGTTCTCCACAGTGGCTGTATCAATTTACATTCCCACCAACAGTGTAAGAGGGTTCCCTTTTCACCACACCCTCTCCAGCATTTATTGTTTCTAGATTTTTTGATGATGGCCATTCTGACTGGTGTGAGATAATATCTCATTGTAGTTTTGATTTGCATTTCTCTAATGATTAGTGATGTTGAGCATTCTTTCATGTGTTTGTTGGCACTCTGTATATCTTCTTTGGAGAAATGTCTATTTAGGTCTTCTGCCCATTTTCGGATTGGGTTGTTTGTTCTTTTGTTATTAAGCTGCATGAGCTGCTTATAAATTTTGGAGATTAATCCTTTGTCAGTTGCTTCATTTGCAAATATTTTCTCCCATTCTGAGGGTTGTCTTTTGGTCTTCTTTATGCTTTCCTTTGCTGCGCAAAAGCTTTTAAGTTTCATTAGGTCCCATTTGTTTACTTTTGTTTTTATTTCCATTTCTCTAGGAGGTGGGTCAAAAAGGACCTTGCTGTGATTTATGTCATAGAGTCTTCTGCCTATGTTTTCCTCTAAGAGTTTGATAGTTTCTGGCCTTACATTTAGGTCTTTAATCCATTTTGAGCTTATTTTTGTGTATGGTGTTAGGGAGTGATCTAATCTCATACTTTTACATGTACCTGTCCAGTTTTCCCAGCACCACTTATTGAAGAGGCTGTCCTTTCTCCACTGTACATTTCTGCCTCCTTTGTCAAAGATAAGGTGACCATATGTGCGTGGGTTTATCTCTGGGCTTTCTATCCTGTTCCATTGATCTATCTTTCTGTTTTTGTGCCACTACCATACCATCTTGATAACTGTAGCTTTGTAGTATAGTCTGAAGTCTGGGAGCCTGATTCCTCCAGTTCCTTCTTTCGTTCTCAAGATTGTTTTGGCTATTCGGGGTCTTTTGTGTTTCCATACAAATTGCAAAATTTTTTGTTCTAGTTCTGTGAAAAATGCCAGTGGTAGTTTGATAGGGATTGCATTGAATCTATAGATTGCTTTGGGTAGTAGAGTCATTTTCACAATGTTGATTCTTCCAATCCAAGAACATGGTATATCTCTCCATCTATTTGTATCATCTTTAATATCTTTCATCAGTGTCTTATAATTTTCTGCATACAGATCTTTTGTCTCCTTAGGTAGGTTTATTCCTAGATATTTTATTCTTTTTGTTGCAATGGTAAATGGGAGTGTTTTCTTGATTTCACTTTCAGATTTTTCATCATTAGTATATAGGAATGCCAGAGATTTCTGCGCATTAATTTTGTATCCTGCCACTTTACCAAATTCATTGATTAGCTCTAGTAGTTTTCTGGTAGCATCCTTAGGGTTCTCTATGTATAGGATCATGTCATCTGCAAACAGTGACAGCTTTACTTCTTCTTTTCCGATTTGGATTCCTTTTATTTCCTTTTCTTCTCTGATTGCTGTGGCTAAAACTTCCAAAACTATGTTGAATAAGAGTGGTGAGAGTGGGCAACCTTGTCTTGTTCCTGATCTTAGTGGAAATGCTTTCAGTTTTTCACCATTGAGGATGATGTTTGCTGTGGGCTTGTCATATATGGCCTTTATTATGTTGAGGAAAGTTCCCTCTATGCCTACTTTCTGCAGGGTTTTTATCATAAATGGGTGTTGAATTTTGTCAAAAGCTTTCTCTGCATCTATTGAGATGATCATATGGTTTTTCTCCTTCAGTTTGTTAATATGGTTTATCACATTGATAGATTTGCGTATATTGAAGAATCCTTGCATTCCTGGAATAAACCCCACTTGATCATGGTGTATGATCCTTTTAATGTGCTGTTGGATTCTGTTTGCTAGTATTTTGTTGAGGATTTTTGCATCTATGTTCATCAGTGATATTGGCCTGTAGTTTTCTTTCTTTGTGACATCCTTGTCTGGTTTTGGTATCAAGGTGATGGTGGCCTCGTAGAAGGAGTTTGGGAGTGTTCCTCCCTCTGCTATATTTTGGAAGAGTTTGAGAAGGATAGGTGTTAGCTCTTCTCTAAATGTTTGATAGAATTCACCTGTGAAGCCATCTGGTCCTGGGCTTTTCTTTGTTGGAAGATTTTTAATCACAGTTTCAATTTCAGTGCTTGTGATTGGTCTGTTCATATTTTCTATTTCTTCCTGATTCAGTCTTGGCATGTTGTGCATTCTAAGAATTTGTCCATTTCTTCCAGATTGTCCATTTTATTGGCATAGAGTTGCTTGTAGTAATCTCTCATGATCTCTTTTATTTCTGCAGTGTCAGTTGTTACCTCTCCTTTTTCATTTCTAATTCTATTGATTTGAGTCTTCTCCCTTTTTTTCTTGATGAGTCTGGCTAGTGGTTTATCTATTTTGTTTATCTTCTCAAAGAACCAGCTTTTAGTTTTATTGATCTTTGCTATTGTTTCCTTCATTTCTTTTTCATTTATTTCTGATCTGATTTTTATGATTTCTTTCCTTCTGCTAGCTTTGGGGTTTTTTTGTTCTTCTTTCTCTAATTGCTTGAGGTGCAAGGTTAGGTTGTTTATTCGAGATGTTTCCTGCTTCTTAAGGTGGGCTTGTATTGCTATAAACTTCCCCCTTAGAACTGCTTTTGCTGCATCCCACAGGTTTTGGGTCGTTGTGTCTCCATTGTCATTTGTTTCTAGGTATTTTTTGATTTCCTCTTTGATTTCTTCAGTGATCACTTCATTATTAAGTAGTGTATTGTTTAGCCTCCATGTGTTTGTATTTTTTACAGATCTTTTCCTGTAATTGATATCTAGTCTCATGGCGTTGTGGTCAGAAAAGATACTTGATACAATTTCAATTTTCTTAAATTTACCAAGGCTTGATTTGTGACCCAAGATATGATCTATCCTGGAGAATGTTCCATGAGCACTTGAGAAAAATGTGTATTCTGTTGTTTTTGGATGGAATGTCCTATAAATATCAATTAACTCCATCTCGTTTAATGTATCATTTAAAGCTTGTGTTTCCTTATTTATTTTCATTTTGGATGATCTGTCCATTGGTGAAAGTGGGGTGTTAAAGTCCCCTACTATGAATGTGTTACTGTTGATTTCCCCTTTTATGGTTGTCAGTATTTGCCTTATGTATTGAGGTGCACCTATGTTGGGTGCATAAATATTTACAATTGTTATATCTTCCTCTTGGATCGATCCCTTGATCATTATGTAGTGTCCTTCTTTGTCTCTTCTAATATTCTTTATTTTAAAGTCTATTTTGTCTGATAAGAGAATTGCTACTCCAGCTTTCTTTTGGTTTCCATTTGCATGAAATACCTTTTTCCATCCCCTTACTTTCAGTCTGTATGTGTCTCTAGGTCTGAAGTGGGTCTCTTGTAGACAGCAAATATATGGGTCTTGTTTTTGTATCCATTCAGCCAATCTGTGTCTTTTGGTGGGAGCATTTAGTCCATTTACGTTTAAGGTAATTATCGATATGTGTGTTCCTATTCCCATTTTCTTAATTGTTTTGGGTTCGTTATTGTAGGTTCTTTCCTTCTTTTGTGTTTCTTGCCTAGAGAAGTTCCTTTAGCAGTTGTTGTAGAGCTGGTTTGGTGGTGCTGAACTCTCTCAGCTTTTGCTTGTCTGTAAAGGTTTTAATTTCTCCATCAAATCTGAATGAGATCCTTGCTGGGTAGAGTAATCTTGGTTGCAGGTTTTTCTCCTTCAACACTTTCTATATGTCCTGCCACTCCCTTCTGGCTTGCAGAGTTTCTGCTGAAAGATCAGCTGTTAACCTTATGGGGATTCCCTTGTGTGTTATTTGTTGTTTTTCCCTTGCTGCTTTTAATATGTTTTCTTTGTATTTAATTTTTGACAGTTTGATTAATATGTGTCTTGGCGTATTTCTCCTTGGATTTATCCTGTATGGGACTCTCTGTGCTTCCTGGACTTGATTAACTATTTCCTTTCCCATATTAGGGAAGTTTTCAACTATAATCTCTTCAAATATTTTCTCAGTCCCTTTCTTTTTCTCTTCTTCTTCTGGAACCCCTATAATTCGAATGTTGGTGTGTTTAATGTTGTCCCAGAGGTCTCTGAGACTGTCCTCGGTTCTTTTCATTCTTTTTTCTTTATTCTGCTCTGCAGTAGTTATTTCCACTATTTTATCTTCCAGGTCACTTATCCGTTCTTCTGCCTCAGTTATTCTGCTATTGATCCCATCTAGAGTACTTTTAATTTCATTTATTGTGTTGTTCATCGTTGCTTGTTTCATCTTTAGTTCTTCTAGGTCCTTGTTAACTGATTCTTGCAATTTGTCCATTCTATTGTCCATTCTATCTCCAAGATTTCGGATCAACCTTACTATCATTATTCTGAATTCTTTTTCAGGTAGACTGCCTATTTCCTCTTCATTTGTTAGGTCAGGTGGGTTTTTATCTTGCTCCTTCATCTGCTGTGTGTTTTTCTGTCTTTTCATTTTGCTTATCTTACTGTGTTTGGGGTCTCCTTTTTTGCAGGCTGAAGGTTCGTAGTTCCTGTTGTTTTTTGTGTCTGTCCCCAGTGGCTAAGGTTGGTTCGGTGGGTTGTGTAGGCTTCCTGGTGGAGGGTACTAGTGCCTGTGTTCTGGTGGATGAGGCTGGATCTTGTCTTTCTGGTGGGCAGGTCCACGTCTGGTGGTGTGTTTTGGGGTGTCTGTAGACTTATTATGATTTTAGGCAGCCTCTCTGCTAATGGGTGGGGTTGTGTTCCTGTCTTGCTAGTTGTTTGGCATAGGCTCTCCAGCACTGTAGCTTGCTGGTCGTTGAGTGAAGCTGGGTGCTGGCGTTGAGATGGAGATCTCTCGGAGATTTTTGCTGTTTGATATTATGTGCAGCTGGGAGGCCTCTTGTGGACCAGTGTCCTGAAGTTGGCTCTCCCACCTCAGAGGCACAGCACTGACTCCTGGCTGCAGCCCCAAGAGCCTTTCATCCACAGGGCTCCTTAATTTGGGATGATTCGTTGTCTATTCAGGTATTCCACAGATGCAGGGTATATCAAGTTGATTGTGGAGCTTTATTCCGCTGCTTCTGAGGCTGCTGGGAGAGATTTCCCTTTCTCTTCTTTGTTCTCACAGTTCCCAGGGGCTCAGCTTTGGACTTGGTCCCGCCTGTGCGTGTAGGTTGCCGGAGGGTGTCTGTTCTTTGCTCAGACAGGTCGGGGTTAAAGGAGCCGCTGATTCGGAGGCTCTGGCTCACCCAGGCCCGGGGGGTAGGGAGGGGCACGGAGTGCGGGGCGGGCCTGCAGCGGCAGAGGCTGGCGTGACACTGCAGCCTGAGGCGCTCCGTGCGCTCTCCCGGGGGAGCCGTCCCTGGATCCCGGGACCCTGGCAGTGGCGGGCTGCACAGGCTCCCCGGAAGGGCGTGTGGCTAGTGACCTGTGTTCGCACACAGGCCTTCTGGCGGCGGCAGCAGCGGCCTTAGTGTCCCATGTCCGTCTCTGGGCTCCACACTCTTAGCCGCGGCTCGCGCCCGTCCCTGGAGCTCTCTCAAGCAGCGTTCTTAATCCCCTCTCCTCATGCACCAGGAAACAAAGAGGGACGTAAAAGTCTCTTGCCTCTTCGGCAGGTCCAGACCCCTCCCCGGACTCTCTCCCGGCCAGCCGCGGCGCACCAACGCCCTGCAGGCTGTGTTCACGCCGCCAACCTCAGTCCTCTCCCAGCGCTCCGACAAAAGCCGGTGCCTCAGCTCCCAGCCCCGCCCGCCCCGGCGGGCGAGCAGACAAGCCTCTCGGCTGGTGAGTGCCGGTCGGCCCGATCCTCTGCGCTGGAATCTGTCCACTTTGCCCTCCGCACCCCTGTTGCTGTGCTCTCCTCCGCGGCTCCCAAGCTCCCCCACTCCGCCTCCCGAAGTCTCCACCCGCGAAGGGGCTTCCTAGTGTGTGGACACTTTTCCTCCTTCACAGCTCTCTCCCGCTGGTGCAGGACCCGTCCCTATCCTTTTGTCTCTGTTTAGTTTTTTCTTTTGCCCTAACCAGGTACGTGGGGGGTTCCTTGCCTTTTGGGAGGTCTGAGGTCTTCTGCCAGCGTTCAGTAGGTGCTCCGTAGGAGTTGTTCCATGCGTAGATGTATTTCTGGTGTATCTGTGGAGAGGAAGGTGATCTCCGCGTCTTACTCTTCCGCCATCTTCCCGGAAGTCCTCCGGGAGCCACTCTTCATCGCGGTGCACAGGCCTCTCACTGTCGCGGCCTCTCTTGTTGCAGAGCACAGGCTCCAGATGGGCAGGCTCAGTAGTTGTGACTTACGGACCTAGTTGCTCCACAGCATGTGGGATCCTCCCAGACCAGGGTTCAAACCCATGTCCCCTGCATTAGCAGGCAGATTCTCAACCACCGCACCACCAAGGAAGCCCTAGGTTAACTTTTAAAGACTGCAGACTTCTTTCTCAAAGTTATTTATCCAAGATGATATGGTCATGCTTCCCCAAGATTCCTGTCACTGTAACTCTACCTATCAACGTCTCCTGTTTATCATAGTCAATTATGGAAGCTTAGTGTTTCCTCATCCTTATGAAAGGCAAATTTATCAGCAAGAAGAATCATTAAAATGCCATACACTGCCTTTTGCAGATGTAGAATTCTAATAGATTTATTTAAGTATTCATTTAGTCATTCAATTATTCAACAAGTGGTATCTGTGTGTTAAATTCCTTTAGTGACAAGAATGACAATATCATTGCCCTCACTTAGCTTATCATCTAAGAAGAAAAAAATATTACACAAATACTTGTGCAATGATTACAATTGTGATGAAGTCTTTGAGGAAAAGGTAATTATGCTATGAGCACATTTGATAGGAGGATTCAAGCTTAGCTGAGGGAATTTTAGCTGATTCAGCTGATGGATGAATAGAATTAGCTGGGAAAAGGGAAGGGGGGATACTATAGTAAGAAAGATTAGTTATAATAAGGTCCAGAAGCAGGAGGGAACACAGAATAGTTCAGAACTGATAGAATTCATGCAGTAATAGACTAAGGATAAGTTGTAGAACAAGACATGAGAAAGTCTCAAAAACTCAGAAGGTCTCATTTTGTGGAAGGTCTTTCAGCTTATGTGAGAGTGTTTGGAATTAACTCTAATAGCTGGAAGTTATTTAAGAGTTTTAAGCAAGAAACGTGTCTTGAATGTATTTATTTCAAAAAAATATTTTATTGGTTACTGTGCAAACACAGATGTGAGAGAGATCAACTAAGAAGCAATTGAAAGAAGCCAGAAGAGATAGGTTGCTAAGATGTACATAGTATCATAGTAAGGGAACTGTTAATATTTTGACTGCAAGGTTGAAGGGGTGACAGAGAGTATGGCTACTACAGGAATGTGAGTAAGAAGGTGAAGTGAGAAGATCTTAGATCTGCTTAATTATATTTACATTGGGTTGGCTAAAGAGCTACTAGCAGAAGAAAGGATGATAGAACAAAAAGTGTGGTTGGGCAGAGAATAGTGAATATGGATTGGGCAAAAGAGAAGAGAAAGGTTGATAAAGTGTAAATAGAAGAATGAAAGAAATATTTTGAGGTAAGTACCGTGTGTGAGACACACACTCACAAATCTCTCTCTTCCTTTCTCACACTCTCTATCTCTCTCATGCACACACATACATATTCCATGAGCAAAAAGAGAAAAAATGATTTTAAAAATATTTTTTCATGTTTTTTGGTATGGTTGTGAAAAATTTTAGTAAAGACTTAAGTTGACTAAGGTTTCTTTGTTGTTTTTGTTTTGTTTTGAATAAAATGTGCTGAGACCGAACTGTTTAGGCAACTCAGTTTTATTCAGGTTACAGAAAGGACTGAGTGATTGATTTGATTTGAATTTTGAGGGAGAGAAAATCATCAAGTATGATACTCAGATTTCTTACTTAAATAATTGCAAAGATGGTAGTATCTTTGCTGGAAAAATAAGAAAACATTTAAAAAGCTCTCCGTCTGCCTCTCATTCCTACATTTTAACTTCCTTGTGTGTCATTTTGTGATATATTTTAGAAGAACTATAACAATATATTTTGTCTAGTGATTTTCTGTGTAGTATCTTCTCACAATGATTTCACTTTGTTTTTCTTTTTTACTTAATCACCGAAGTGCTTTTCACTGTACTACATCAGACAAGTTTGAGGATTTATGTTCAGGCATAGAATAGTTTCTCTGATTACATTATTTCCTCATGTCCTTTATTTAAACAGATTTTCTTTTTTTTTTTTAAGGCATAACCTTCATTTATCTCCTAATCATTTGCCTGGCCTCACTAAATTTCAGTGACAGTTTCATCACTGCATTTACATACTATGTCAAATTTCAGATTCTTTCTTTAGACAATAAAAACTCAGTGTATTTGTATAGATGATCACTATTTTTCTATTCCTTTTTTTCTTCTATTTCCTTTTTTTTCTTTCTTTCAACAAAATCTACTGAGTGTCTGCTAAGTACTAAACATTGTCTAATCACTAGTATGAAAATGGACAAAGTTTCTTTTCATAAATTAGCATCCTAACCAAAAGGGAAGAGATAGAAAGAAAATAAACATGAATAGAGTAGGTGAATATACATGCTATTCAGATAAGTAAAACAAGTTGATATCATGGTGACTTGAAAGCTACTTTAGTTTCCCTGGGAGGTGACATTTAAGATGATAAGGGAATAAGAGGCCATATAAAGCCCTGTGAAGGTCAGGTGGGAAAACATTCTAGGCAGAGGAGATAGACCTAAGGTGGGATTGACATATATACATTAACATGTATAAAATTGATGACTAATAAAAGAAAAAGAAAGTCGAAGATATTTTAAAGGCATGCTTTCAGACTTTTGGAAAGAAAGTTATTTTTTCTCCAAATGAAAAATAAATGAAAACATATCATTAAAAAAAAAAATGAGCTTGAGTTGTGTAAGGAAGGAAAAAAAGGACCAAAATGACTGAGTCCCTAATAGGAAGAGGAAGAATGATGAGAAATGAGGGTCACCACACTCAAAGCTTTGTGGGCCAGGGTCAGGGAGTGAGTATTTGCCCAAATGGAACGGCACATCCTGAGAACAGTTTGAGCAGATGAGTGGCAAAACCTGGATTACTCTTTTAAAAAGTCCATTTCTGGCATTTTGGAGGATGACTTGAACATGGACATGTGGAGAAGCAGGCGGTCAGTAGATGTTTATTTTGAGAGTCCAGGTAAAAGATTATTAATCCTTGAATTAGAATGATAGTGGATATTTAGAGAAGTGAACCAATTTGAGAAACACTTTAGAGGAACAATTGATGAGACTTATTAGAGGAGGCATAGTGGGTTGAGTAAAGAGAGGCAGCAAGGATAACCCCTAGATTCCCTACTTGTACAATTGAGTAGATGGAGGTGTTTTTTTCTCCCACAAAGATGAGGAAAGCTTGATCTGGGAAAAAATTTTTTTTCATAAAAAATTAGGAGTTGCCTTTCTCTGTTTTGGCCAGGTTAAATTTGAGATGGCTATTAGGCATTCATGTAGAATTTTTAAATATTAGTTGGATAATCTAAACTGGAGTTAGGGAAACCAAGGATAGAGATGAAGTATTTGCAGATTGTTGTAGAGATGCAAATTGGAGCTATGAGAATAAAGAAGATCACCCATGTCACCCAGGAAGAGTGAATGGAGATGAGGAGGGTGCCAAGGAAAGATCCTGGAGTACACCAAAGTTAAAGATCTAGAAGAGGCACAGAAACCTGGGGTGATAGAGGCTAATGAAGTAAAAGAAAACCCTAGTAAGAGGACAATGTTCTCCCAATGTGGAAGCTGAAGAAAAAAATGATATTTTGAAGAGGAGGGATCTTTTAATAGTTGATTGCTGCTGATAGATCAAATAATATACATCACTGCATGCTCCATGGGACATGAATGATGTTCTAAATAGACCGTCTGGTATCAAAATGGGTAAACTGCTCAGTATTTCCTCATATATACTAAATATCTTTTTTTTTTCTGGTCTCAAGCTCTCTTCCATTGGTGGTTTAATTACTTTTTCTTTGTTCATCAAGATCAACTACAAGATAATCCTCAGGATAATAATTCTGCTCAGGGGAGTAATGACTTTTCCCAATTCCTCCTATTTCTTTGATGTGTGCTCCTAGGCAAATCAACAGAAATGAAGAGCAGCTGGTAGGACTGGCAAATCAGTAGAGATTAGAGGTATCTGCTCAGGCCTCGTGGAGATAACAAGGTTTGGAGTCAGATAGAATCAGGATTGAGTCTCATTTCTGACACTTACTATGATCCCTGGGTTCAAACTACTATACTTCTCTAAGATAAGATTCTCAAGTGTGAAGTAAGGTCAATGAAATCTACCTCTCAGGGCACACATGAAAATACAACAAATGGTAAATGCTTAGCACAGTGCCTGGCACGTGGTAAGTGCTTCATAAGTGTCAACTACTCCCAATAAAAATTATGACTGAAATTTCAAAACTGGCCCATGAAAGGTGGGGAGAATAGGAATTGGATCAGAAAAGCACAAAGGTACTGTGGAAGGTGGAATAATATGGGCAAATATAGGGGAACAGAATGGAAGAATCCATTTTGAATTGAACAGAGGTTACTCAAAGAGCCAAATAGCAATCCTATTTAGTTACATCTTCGGTTCTCAGTGAAACCACAGAAGAGGCATACCTCCAAACTTTTATAAAAAATGTACTGGTAAAACTCATTTCTTGTGAGATTAAAGAATACCTACTCAATAGCCAGCCCTCCCTGTGTTGTCTGTGCCATATTTACAGGTCAGCTGCAGCTCTCCATGTCCTCTCACAATGTAGTCCATCCACAGTTTTAATTTAGCTCTCTCCATTCTCCTCTTTTCCTCTCCACATTGTCTAAGTGCTAATAATAATAACTCAATTTAATATCATCCATCCTCACAGAGTACTCAAGCCCATCCGGTCCTCAAGGACACCTAACCCTTCCCGGGCTCACCTCTCAGCTTCTTTATCACACTTGAAGCACATCATAAACTATATCTTCCCAAGACCTTGTCATAAAGGGTGAGGCCGACATTGCAGGAAGGAAGTCAGGGAAATACAACCTTGAACTGGTTTATCACCTCTCCTCCCTGCCCTTCTCCTCCCCCTGCCATTCCCTCTTCTTTTTGACCAGTACTTTTCCTTCACAGGCAGAAAGGAAAAATGTAAACTTGTGTTCCCATCAGGGCTTCCTGGAACAGCTCACTTTCTGTTTGGTAATTGAAAACTGATCTAATATGAAGGATGCTCAGCCTTGATAGCTGCCTCAACAGTCATTAATTTGCTAATAGAAATTGCTTTTTGATGATGCAGGTCAGGATGATGGCCTCTAGTTTGTGGATAAAGAAATTGAAACATGAAAGGTTAAATGTCTTCTATGCAGGAACAGTGCTGAGAATAAGTGAGAGAAAGGACTGACTTATCTGGCATTCAGTTCCCTGAAAACTTTAGCTTCTTGAATATAGGAAAAGAAAAGGAAAAGGTGAACTTAACATTTGTGAACAGCCAAAATAATTATAAAAAATATGTGCTTAGAAGCACTCATGAACTTGATTAACATAATTGTGCTAGATTCATTTATTCTCAGTTGACACAATTTTAACAATATTGCATACTTTGCCTCCAAGTACATTAAAAAAAAAGTTAAAGCCAGAAATGGTTTTAAATAATAGTTGAAAATTATCAAGTACAAATTATAGAATGGACATTAGTGTTGATAAATCTTTATTTTCATTATTTGGATAATTTTTTGCCATATTATGAACAAGAAAATTAAGACTCTGAGGGGCTGTATCATGTAAACAATGTTACACAGCAGGTTAGAGGAAAAGACAAAATGTAACTTCTGTATATATAACATTCTATCCCATGTGTCTGAAAAAAACAAACATACTATCTACTACATGAAATTCCTTTGAGATTATGCGTGAATGCATAATAAAGAGCTATAGAAAGATAAATAGAAAAGATCATATTTTGCAGAAATTCCCAGGAAGTGGACATAACTTAAGCTGTCATCAGTGTCTCAGTGAAGGTTAACTGACAGCCAGTGAGAGACTGGCCAAATTGAGCAGAGAACTGGGTTAATATGGGCAGCATTCCCAACCACCACAGGGCACTGAAGCCTCTGCTCTGAGAATTATGCATTTTTATTAGTTTCTTTTTTACCAGAGTCCAATCTGTAACACTAGATTGTAGACATTAGATTGTGTAACACTCAGTGTCACTCTCTCTTGGCATCCTTCTTCAGTGTGGCACAGTGTTCTCAGTCCACGAGAACTGATGCACGAAGATGATCCTTCCAGGAATTTGGAAGAGGTACCACCGAATGGGTGTCAAACTGCGAACTAGCTACTGGAGTCTTCAGTACTTTCACTTTTTCTCCTCTCAATTGTACTGATCTCTCTATTAGTGATTTCTACCTCCAGAGATCTTACATTGTTTTGCTTTCTACGATTACATCATATATGTAGAACGTACCTGACAATTTTTGCTGAAAACTTATCTGTCCTCATTGAAAAGGAATTGATCATATTCATTTTTAGAGCAGGGAGGAAATGTATCTATGTATTTTGTAGTGGAGGCTGTGATACTGTAGTATACAGCTCAGATCTTCTCACCCCTTTGAAAGAACAAAGAACTATTTCTTCCAAGTTGTGGGAATGTTGGCAGCTGACAGCTCTCAGGTGAATTCTTCTATGGGAATCACCTTGACCTGAAGGGAATCACCTTGACCAAAGTCACACTCTTTCTCTAGAACATCCTGCATTCAGCAACCTGTTCACATGAGTATATAAAACAATGGCTTCCTTGTCTCCAAGTGGAAGAATTCTAAAAGGCCATTCCAGGTCAAGAGCTCTCATAGAATTGTCCTAATGTCTTTGTTGTACAAGTATCAAAGTTATCTTCATCCTCTACCCAATTCTGCATCCTATAATCTCGCATAAGAGTAGTTTCTGGAACACTGGAATTGAAACATCTTCAGATATAGATTTGCTTTTCTTGCCTGGAAGAACTGATTCATCATTTATATCTCAGAACTTACTTCCTGCATTGTTCTTAGTACAACAAAGGACTGTATCCTGCAACACTCTGCCTTAGACCAAGGGGGCCTCTTTAGAACAAAAAAGGTGTGACAACATATACATGACCATAGATGGGATCTGTTGGTCCTATCATTTCCATGACCATAGATGGGATCTGTTAGTCCTATCATTTACATACCATCCAGGTGATGCCAGACTGCCAGAACAAGTTGCAACTGAGGTACCAGCTTGGTGATGATGCCCTGTGAAGAAGATGTGCCATCTTCTAGGACAAATCAAGGATTCAAGTAGTTTATATCATGGGTATAGAATTCAAGATGTAGAGCTAGGAGGGAACCACTTATTAACAGTTTCAGTGACTTGGGAAATTTGTGTTTCTCATCTTCAAAATTTGGGACTCCATAAGATTAGAGGTCCTAATTCCCAAAAAGGGAAGTCTTCTAACAGGGTAAAAAGCATAAATACCATTAAACTTTAAGCTACAGTTCCCACCCCATCACTTCAGCTTCATTGTTTCATGAGACAAGCAGGAAAGCAGGCAAGGGTTATGGATCCTGATTATCAGGAAGAGATAGGACTCCTGTTACACTATCCAGAAAAGAATGTGTTGGATACACAGATCATTCACTTAGAAACTTCTTGGTGTCACTTGGGTCAACTTTGACAAGTATCCATGTCAATTTAAGACCATTAGTAATGGACCTCCAGCACATCTCACTAAACTTTATCTTACATTTCCACAGGAAAAGAGTTCCATCAGAATCCTAGAGGAGCTCATTGTACAAAATATATCTGAGTGTAGCAAGGGCTTAATTAGCATAAATTATAGTGAATAATATGGTGTCCTGCCCACATCTCTGTCCTTTAAGACAGAGACCCTCATTTTTCCAGCTTCTGGGAATGTTGGCTGTTCACAGTCCTCAGCTTAGTAGGTCTCCTGGAATTTCCCACTGCTGAAGAGAACCATCTCATGCAAGAGTACTTTCTCTTCTCAGAGACATATCTAGTGACTGATTGATGTACATCTTACAACTGTATCTCCTGAGAGCACAACCCAATAAATTTCATGTTTGCCAATCATTGTCTCAGAGTTTATTTCCAGAGGATCCCAACCTTGGCATACCTATATATCTCTACCTATCCAGGGAGACTTGAATTAAAACCAAACCAAGCAAAGTGAACAAACAGAAAGCAATACCTTTGTCCTCCAAAAAGAAGTTTTAACACAGAAGGAGTTTCCAAGTATCGCTACTTTCCCAGAGGGAGAAATTTGGGGAAGAGATTATTCTCAGGAGGTCACTAAATCATATTTATGCTTTGCTATTCTAAGGGTAATCTAAGGAGTAGCAGTGTCAGTGTCACCTGGGAGTTTGTCAAAAACACAAACTTCCTAACCCCATCCCAGACCTACTGAATCTCAATATGTTTTTCACAAAATCCCCAGATGGTTTCTTTATATATTCAAGTTTGAAAAGAACTGCTCTGGAACAGTACTCTTGAAATTTTTTTGAATGACGCATTCCTATCATTTAAAAAATGAGCATGTACTCCTACTATTTATGTTTTGTATAATAATATATCATTTTATTGTTTATTATGTATTCACTTGCTTATTATATGTGATAATATATAATATAAAATCTATACAATATTTATCAATTATAATGATATCATGTACAATTATTCTAATATGTCATAAACATTGAAAAAATATTCACAAATACAGAGAATTAAAAGAATAAGGCAAAAACATTAGGGACAATTTTTGTAGTTTCCTCCCACTCTTCAATAGATTGTCACATCACTCCGTCTTGGGTATGTGTTCTCCATATTGGTGATTTCTGCTCTCTAGCAGACACAATCCTGTGCATTAGGTAGAGTCTTAGGAGAGGGATTAATGGGAATATCAAAATTAGGAAAATTCAGAGATTATTTTCTCTCTAGACTGGGAATGGGAAGAAAATTAGAGTGGTTTGAATTGGCATAGTGGTGACAGAAACTAAAAATGCCCCTATCTCAAATAAACTAGCAGATTCTGGGGAGAGAGGAAGCTTCTCCTTTATTCTCCATTCTGTGTGATTCCAGTTCAAGATGTTCCCCAAACCTGTCCACTTTTCTCATGGGATGCTTGCTACTTGCAGGTATCTGACTGAATTTTCAGCAGCTGTTTAGCATGTCATTTCATTTGTCAGGTAGATGAAGGTAATGAGAATTTATCAGCTCCCAGTTCAGATTTACAGCTGATCTGTCACCACACATTTCTATAAATATTGCTCTTATTTACCCAGGATGAATTTCAAATGTGCAGGATATTATACACATATTTTATGCACATATTTAGATACCTACATATATACATACTTTATATATAAATATTACACATATATACATATTTTATGCACACACACATACAATACATATCCAGACCAAGGTTTATAACTCTACTCCTCATTTTTCTGGCATGCCAAGATGAACCAGTGAAGCTGTGAGTGCCTGATTTGACATCTTCAATGATAATTGTATTAATGCTTAGGCTTGGGAGGTTGGTATGGAATCTGTTCAGGACCCCTGGTGTGGGAGCTAAGCTCCATTGTTCCACAAAGAAGAAAGCACCCTATAATTTCACTGAAAGTGGAAGGGCAGCAAAATGATATTGTTTAGAAACTGCTCAAAGTAATAACCATTGTGTCAGCTGCCTTGTCAGCCTCTCTGTCAGCAATGGAATGTTGCATGGGAATGAGAAAAAAAGCCTCTCTCTAAATGCAAGATAATTTAAATATTTGAGTGTGTTAGGAACAGGGGGTTTCAGGAAGAAGGACAAGTAGCTTTATTTTCCAACAAAGGAAGAAATGTAGGAAATGATACCAGTAATAGTCAAGACGGTTGAATATTTTGTGTGGTGGTCAGAGGACATTGTTCCAGAATGTCTGAACTGGATGGCTCAGTGAGCAGTCACTGGTGAAACATTTCTTCAAACCAAGTTTTCATTCCCAAACCTGGTAAAGATGTGTGGAGGAACAAAGTATTTCCATTCATGATGGCTCCTCAAGTTCACTCTGTCAGTCCTTCTAAACTCCATACATACAAAAATGGTAATGAACCTACAGAAAGAGAACCCATGAGAATAAAAATGAAAAGCTATTAGTCAAATGTCCTTTCAGGTCTGCTGTTTCTGATGACAGAAACAAACTATGGAATCCAATGGTTCAGCTACCATGGCATAAAAGGGAGTAAAAGTACTCCAGTCAGGATTAGGTGTGGGTCCATTCTTAGTGCTACAGTGGCATTTTTTTCCTTGTAGAGAGATTAAAAAAATAATTCCTAGATTGCTTTATGGAATTACTCTTTTGCAAAAGCTATAGGACTAGGACGATGGCAGAAAGTAATAGCTGTATGACACTGAACTGAATTGAGCTGACCTTTGGGTCTGTGAGTAAATATGCAAAATTATCAATACTCATGCAGAGCAAAATCACTGAAATACCTGTAAATTACCTAATTTTGTGTTATAAGCTTAAGGTGTAAATGTACCCAACTAACTAAAAACTTCTTGCTTTTTTTTCAGAGAAACATCATACAATACAAAACAGATCTTGAACAAACAAACCAAAAACTTCCACTCTAAATGAGCATACAAATCAAAATTCCAAAAACAAATTAAAAATTCAAACAGTAAACATGTGAATCAGCACAATTAATATTATAAAATATTAATTACAGATTAAAAGCATTTTACTATTTGACAAACATTTAAGTTTTTCAGTCTGCTGTTAGTCTTCATTTAGTATGCTGAAGATGATCAAAAGATAATGACACTATGCCATTTATTTGAAAAAAAATTATGAAAGCACACAGAAACTGAAAATAAGATCAGAGTTATAGAAAAAAAAAACTAGTTCATAAGTTTGGAAGTAAAAAATATAGTCTTTTAAATAAAAATGCACCTGATATGATAATTGTAGACTAGACATGGTAGAAGATAAAGTCAGTAGTTTCAAAAATAGCCCTAAAGACAACATTCAGCATGTAGGATAGATAATTTGATAAATTATGTGAAAGAGTATTTAAAGAGAAAATTTTCATGATCTCAGGATAGGCAAAGTTTCTTTAATGTGGTACCAAAAGCACATTCCATAAGTAAACACACCAAAAATAGATTAAATGGATTTCATTACATTTAAAACATTTGCTTTAGGAAAAACACTATTAAGAGAATGAGAAAGCAAATTAAAGACTAGGAGAAACTATTTGCAAATCTCGTATGCAGAAAAGAATTGCATCTGGAATATATAAAGTACTCTTAAAACTTGACAGTCAGAAAACAAACAACCCAAAGAGAAACTGGGTAAAAGTCTTGAACAGACCCTTCACCAAGGAGTGTATACAAAATGTGAGTAACCACAAAAAAAGGTGTCAAACTCAATAACTCTTAAAGACATGTAAATTAATACCATCATGAGATACTACTGCATATCTATTAGGAAGGCTTAAACAAAAAATACCAATAATAACAAGAGCTGGAAAGGATGTAAAGAAACTGGCAGCCATCATATGTTGTTGTGGAAATACAAAATAGAACATGACTCTGGAAAGCCATTTGTCAGTGTCTTTAAAGCTAAACATACACTAACCATACAATCCAGCTATCGACTCCAGAGTATGGACCTAGAGATAAAGAGTGCATGAATGTTTATAACAGCATTATTCATAATCATCTAAAACCGGAAACAACTCAAGTGTTCTTTCAACTCAAGTTCTTGAGTCTTTCAACTCAAGTTCTTTCTTCTCAGTAAGTTAATGGATAGGCCGACTGTAGTATCATCAATAAAAATTGCTATAGATATATTATACAAACTATTGATATATTTAAAAGCTTGGACACATCTCAAAAGCATCATATTGAATAAAATAAGTCAATCTCAAAAGGTTACATACTATATAATTCCATTTATGTGACATTCTGAAATAGGAAAGACCACAATGACAGAGAACAGAGCAATAGCAATCAGAAGTTACAGATTTGGAGAAGACATGACTATAAAGTGAGAGCATGAGAGAGTTTTGAGGAGTGATACAACTATTCTGTATCCTGCTTCTGGTAGTATGTGAATATGAATCTATACATCATTTAAAATCATTGAATTTAACACCAAAAAATAACAAAACTTACAGTATGTTAATTTGAAAAATAAAGTTAAAAAATCAGCAAACAAGGTGACAGATATGTATGTGTATACGTTTCTGAAAGTGACAGATAAACCCTTGGAACCACTTGGAACCACTCACCAGCTATACAGTCAAAAAAATAAGGCTAAAATTTTTCAAAGAATCAATAATATGTAAGTTACATCCTCACTCCAAAAGGCAACTTAACTCAAAAAAACAAAAAATTCACTTTGGACAAATCAAGTATTTAGATATTTAGAAATAAATTCGTACTTCCTATGGAATAAAAAGGAAATGAAAATTTAAAAAATACTTAAAAATGAATAACAATGTAATTTCAATATATCTACTCAAATGAGCAAGTGTAAATAGATACCTTAAGAATTTAACTAAGAATAACAAGAAGGCAAACCAAAGTAAGTTAGAGAGAAAAAAATAACTAAATAGAAATCTAAGAAAAAAGAGAGCATGTCAGTAAAATCCAATGATCTTACTTTGAAATTTTTGGGGTATATACCCAATATTTTGTAATAACCATAAATGGAGAGTAACCTATAAAACTTGTATAAAATTTTTCAAAATAAAATTAAAAAGATTCCAAAAACACAAAAAAAATATGCAAACCTTTAACAAACACATGAAGCCTAAATAATATTCTACTAAATAACTAAGAGATCACTGAAGAAATCAGAGGAAATAAAAAATACCTAGAAACAAATGACAATAAAAACATGATGACTCAATACCTATGGGATGCAGCAAAAGCAGTTCTAAGAGGGAAGTTTATAGCAATTCAATCTCACCTCAAGGAACAAGAAAAAACTCAAACACAAAAGCTAAGCTTACACCTAAAGTAATTAGAAAAAGAAGAACAACAAAACCCAAAAGCTAGCAGAAGGAAATAAATCATAAAAACCAGATCACAAATAAATGAAAAAGAATTGAAGGAAATGATAGCAAAGATCAAAAAAACTAAAAGCTGGTTCTTTGAGAACATAAACAAAATTGATAAAACCATTAGCCAGACTCATCAAGAAAAAAAGGGAGAAGACTCAAGACAATAGAATTAGAAAGGAAAATGGAGAAGTAACAGCTAACACTGCAGAAATACAAAGGATCATGAGAGATTACTAAAAGCAATTACATGCCAATAAAATGGACAACCTGGAAGAAATGGACAAATTCTTAGAAACGCACAGGGCTTCCAAGACTGAACCATGAAGAAATAAAAAAATATAAACAGACCAATCATAAACACTGAAACTGAAACTGTGATTAAAAATCTTCCAACAAAAAAAAAGCCCAGGACCAGATGGCTATGCAGGCAAATTCTATAAAACATTTAGAGAAGAGCTAACACTATCCTTCTCAAACTCTTCGAAAATATAGCAGAGGGATGGAACACTCCCAAACACATTCTAGGAGGCCACCGTCACTCTCATACCAAAACCAGACCAAGATGACACAAGAAAGAAAACTACAGGGCAATATCACTGATGAACATAGATACAAAAATTCTCAACAAAATACTAGCAAACAGAATCCAAGAGCACATCAAAAGGATCATACATTGTGATCGAGTGGGATTTATCCCAGGAATGCAAGGATTCTTCAATATACGCAAATCAATCAATGTGATACACCATATTAACAAATTGAAGGAGAGAAACCATATGATCATCTCAATAGATGCAGAGAAAGCTTTCAACAAAATTCAACACCCATTTAGGATAAAAACCCTCCAGAAAGTAGGCACAGAGGGAAATTTCCTCAACATAATAAAGGCCATATATGACAAACCCACAGCCAACATCGTCCTCAATGGTGAAAAATTGAAAGCACTTCCACTAAGATCAGGAACAAGACAAGGTTGCCCACTCTCACCTCTATTATTTAATATAGTGTTTTAGCCACAGCAATCAGAAAAGTAAAAGAAATAAAAGGAATCAAAACCAGAAAAGAAAAAGTAAAGCTGTCACTGTTTGCAGATGACATGATACTATACATAGAGAATCCTAAAGATGCTACTAGAAAACTACTAGAGCTAATCAATGAATTTGGTAAAGTAGCAGGAAACAAAATTAATGCACAGAAATCTCTTGCATTCCTATACATTAATGATGAAAAATCTGAAAGTGAAATTTAAAAAACCCTCCCATTTACCATTGCAACAAAAATAATAAAATACCTAGGAATAAACCTACCTAAGGAGACAGAAGACCTGTATGCAGAAAATTATAGGACACTGATGAAAGAAAATGAAGATGATACAAACAGATGGAGAGATATACCATGTCTTGGATTGGAAGAATCAACATTGTGAAATTGACTCTACTACCCAAAGCAATCTAAAGATTCGATGCAATTCCTATTAAACTACCACTGGAATTTTTCACAGAACTAGAACAAAATTTTTCACAATTTGTATGGAAACACAAAACACCCCGAATAGCAAAAGCAATCTTGAGAAAGAAAAACGGAACTGGAGGAATCAGGCTCCCTGACTTCAGACTATACTACAAAGTTACAGTGATGAAGACAGTATGGTTCTGGCACAAAAACAGAAATATACACCAATGGAACAGGATAGAAACTCCGAGATAAACCCACACATATATGGTCACCTTATCTTTGATAAAGGAGGCAAGAATATTCAGTGGAGAAAACACAGCCTCTTCAATAAGTGATGCTGGGAAAACTAGACAGCTACATGTAAACGACTGAAATTAGAACACTCCCTAACACCATACACAAAAATAAACTCAAAATGGATTAAAGACCTAAATGTAAGACCTGACACTATCAAACTCTTAGAGGAAAATATAGGCAGAACAATCTATGACATAAATCACAGCAAGATACTTTATGACCCACCTCCTAGAGAAATGGAAATAAAAACAAAAATAAACAAATGAGACCTAATGAAAATTCAAAGCTTTTGCACAGCAAAGGGAACCATACACAAGATGAAAAGACAACCCTCAGAATGGGAGAAAATATTTGCAAATGAAGCAACTGACAGAGGATTAATCTCCAAAATTTACAAGCAGCTCATGCAGCTTGATAACATAAAAACAAACAAGCCAATCCAAAAATGGGCAGAAGACCTAAACAAACATTTCTCCAAAGAAGATATACAGATTGCCAACAAACACATGAAAGAATGCTCAACATCATTAGAGAAATGCAAATCAAAACTACAATGAGATATTATCTCACACCAGTCAGAATGGCCATCATTAAAAAATCTACAAACAACAAATACTGGAGAGGGTGTGGAGAAAAGGGAACCCTCTTGCACTGTTGGTGGGAATGTAAATCGATACAGCCACTATGGAGAGCAGTATGGAGGTTCCTTAGAAAACTGAAAATAGAACTACCATACCACCCAGCAATCCCACTACTGGGCATATACCCTGAGAAAACCATAATTCAAATGAGTCATGTACCAAAATATTCATTGCAGCTCTATTTACAATAGCCCGGTCATGGAAGCAACCTAAGTGTCCATCAACACATGAATGGATAAAGAAGATGTGGCACATATATACAATGGAATATTACTCTGCCATAAAAAGAAGCAAAATTGAGTTATTTGTAGTGAGGTGGATGGACCTAGAGTCTGTCATACAGAGTGAAGTAAGTCTAAAATAGAAAAACAAATACCATATGCTAACACATATATATGGAATTAAAAAAAAAATTGTCATGAAGACCCTAGGGGCAAGATGGGAATAAAGACACAGACCTAGTAGAGAATGGACTTGAGGACACAGGGAGGGGGAAGAGTAAGCTGGGACAAAGTGACAGTGTGGCATAGATATATATACACTACCAAACATAAAATAGATAGCTAGTGGGAAGAAGCCACATAGCACAGGGAGATCAACTCGGTGCTTTGTGACCACGTAGAGGGGTGGGATAAGGAGGGTGGGAGGGAGGGAGAAGCAAGAGGGAAGTGATATGGGGACATATGTATATGTATGATGCATTCACTTTGTTATAAAGCAGAAACTAACATACCATTGTAAAGCAATTATACTCCAGTAAAGATGCTTAAAAAAAAGAATGATAAAGTGGGAGAAAAGGAACACAAAGGTACACATACAAATTACTGATGTAAATAAATAGGACATAATTGCATAGAATACAGAAAATATTAAAATATTAAGAGAATATTTTAAAAAACATGAATTTAAAAACCTTAATGAAATGAATGATTTTCTGAAAACACACAAATAAGTCAAATTGACTGAAGAAGAAATAGAAGGACTTCCCTGGTGGACCAGTGGTTAAGACTTTGCCTTCCAATGCAGGGGGTGTAGATTCAATCCCTCATAGGGGTGCTAGGATCCTGCATGCCTCGCAGCCAAAAACACCAAAACATAAAACAGAAGCAATATTGTTAACAAATTCAATAAAGACTTGAAAAATGGTGACATCAAAAAATACATATATCTTAATGAAAACAAGAAATAGAAAGTCTTGATAAATCAGTAACAATTATTGTAAGTAAGTGTAACAATATGTTTTGCCTTCAAAGTTAACAGCCCCAGATATTTTATGACAAATTTGGTAATATACTATATAATTTGATGAATTTGTTGGTTTAGAGCACGAGTATGTATTATGTTATTCTGTGATTCTTATTTTTTTTTTATTTTTTGTATTTTGCGGTGCGCAGGTCTCTCACTGCTGTGGCCTCTCCCGTTGCAGAGCACAGGCTCTGGATGCACAGGCTCAGTGGTCATGGCTCATGGGCCCAGCCGCTCCGTGGCATGTGGGATCTTCCTGGACTGGGGCACAAAACCGTGTCCCCTGCATCGGCAGGCAGACTTTCAACCACTGTGCCACCAGGGAAGCCCTATTCTGTAATTCTTGTTTGAAATATTTCAAATTAAAATAAATTTAAAATAAATGAAGGAAAACTCAGAGATTAGAGCAGAAGATATGCCTCCAGCTTCTGGCTTGACCTCTTGCTCACCATGATGTAAGACATTTAACATGACTGAGGCCTAGTTTTCTTTTTCATTGTGAGGGGAATATAAGGTCATCTGTATGAATGTGTCTAGGGCATGCATGATTCATGTTTTATAAGTATTTCTGAATCTGATCTGATCATCTCAACTCAAAAAGCTTAGAATCTCTTAATGGATCTTATTGTAAGTCATCAACACAAGGCTTCCCTGGTGGTACAGTGGTTAAGAACCTGCCTGCCAATGCACACAAGGAACACAGGTTCAATCCCTGGTTTGGGAAGATCCCACATTCCGTGGAGCAACTAAGCTCATGCACCAATACTACTCAGCCTGTGCTCTAGAGCCCGTGTGCCACAACTACTAAAGCCTGCATGCCTACAGCCTGTGCTCCACAACAGGAGAAGCTACTGCAATGAGAAGCCTGTGCACGGCAACCAAGAGTAGCCCCCACTTGCCGCAACTAGAGAAAGCCCTCACGCAGAAATGAAGACCCAATGCTGCCAAAATAAATAAATTTATTAAAAAAAAAAAGACGCCAACACAGAGACAAGCAGTACTATAAGACTGGACCAAACAAAGGTCGCTTTTGAGTTTGTAAGAATACCAGTTGAGAGCTATATGTGGAAGATGAAAGAGACAAAATGTGAAATAGTTGTTACTAGAATATGAACAAATAATAAATTCTGAAACTGTAAAATTCAAATTTCAAAATTTGTGATTATGTGTGCATTAACAGAAGTGAGATATCTAGAAAGGCGGGTAATGCACCCTGGTTTAAATGACCCTGGATGTATGGAGCTCACTCCTTCATGCCACACTCAAAACACTAACCGCAACAAGTTCAGATCAGGGAGCCCAAGATGCCAGGAAAACTGAACAGCTTTTATTGTGAGGACCCAAAGAAAGATCCAGGAAATTACAATCTGGAGAAAGGAAGCCCCAGGAGAGACATGAATGGATGGCTTCAAATGTGTGAAGACAAGAAAGGCCAACAGCCAGAATCTGTGTGCTGCATTGTGAGAGGATGGCATTTGTGTCACTTTAAGTCTCTATCTGAACTGTGCTATGCCCTACCTTGCCTTTCTCTACCCTGAGATTTTCACATGCAGGTCGGATAGTCTCATGAGAGGAAGGCTATATGGGTATCAGGACCAGATGAGCCTCGAGGTCCCTCTCAAACCTGACGCAGTACTTCTGAGTGGTTCCTGTACTGCAGTCCACTCCCTTTGTAGGTCAGAGACTTGGAGAATTATGCAAAAACAAGACTTCCATCCCTAGATCATTGCACCTCCTGGCCACAGATTTCCGCCCCCCCCAGGCTTCGTGAGCCACTCTGTGAGCCAAACTGTTGATCACAGGGAGCGAACATTATAAATGTGTTTATAACCCCTTTATCATGATCTGAAAATAATTTGATGTTTTTGGTCCTCTAATGATGGATCCAGAATAGAATCCTCTGTGAAGATGAGTCCAAAATGGTGTTTAAATGTCTCAATGACATAGACTTTTAGAAAAAATGTGAGGTCAGGGGTTTGTGATTTGTGATAGTGAGTCTTGGAGGCAGGCTCTACAGTAATGGTGGAATGAACCAGGCTTCACAGGTGTGACATTCCTGGTACAACAAATCCTTCTACTACCATCATCATTCCTGCAGCTGACATCTGCAGGGTGTGGTGCTATTTTCACTAAGTACAGTATCTCAATCTTCCCAAAGATCAGATGACTTTTTAAAAACTTAGATTTAGCAGATATGAAATTTTAGAAACAGAAAAGCTGATTAACTTATCTAAAGTCACACAGTAGGTATATGGTGACAAAGCCAAGATTGAATCTGATGATCTAATGGCACTGACAGCACCAGCCCTTTTTTGAGCCCCCAAAGCATTGATTGGGGGAGTTCACTCATTTCGTAACTGTCACTTGTTGTACAGTCACATAGCCTATAATTTTAATTCAGAGGAGTGAGTCTACACTGTACACTTTTATTGCTCTTTGTCCAAAAGTGAAAATGAAATAACAGACAATCATGAACCTATTACGTGCCTCTTCTGTGCAAATTCTGTGCCTTTTCTTTCTAGTGTCAGTAGATTTACTTTGCTAGTTAGATTTCATTCTGGGACAATCCTAAAAACACTCTGCGTGGTCATCGGTGGCATGGCAGGTGTTGGCTTAGCATCATCCTAGGGCAAAAGAGATTCATGATGAAGGCTATAATTCTCAAAGGTTACATAAGTGAGAATTGGTTATCTGAAAAGTCTCACTGTGTGTTCGATTCAGTAGTGCACCTGGGAACCAAAGCGTCTGAACTCAGCGACCTCTAAGATTTTCTCTAACTCTGCTTCTGTGTGTTCAGAGATCCATCAGCAGGGTCCTTTCTTCAGTGTCCACACCTGAGTGTTCTTCTTACACCTGTAGCTCTCACTTCTGGTTCAGAGCTTATTTCCTTCTCCAGGCAGCATTCTATCCTTGATTAGAGTGTATAAATTTATATCACCCAGCATGACATTTCTGTCCTCTCCCACCACCGTTTTGTAATTTGAAATGAAGTTGTTGAGGGAAAAGCACAGCTTTTGCAAATGGTGGGAATATGGGTGAATTCCACTTCCAACTCTTACTACCCATTAACCTTAGAATATCATATTCTATGTAATCAGACAGATCTGGTTCAAATCTGAGATCTTTCAATTTGTTGTAGAATCTTGGGCAAATGACTTATCTACAACTCACTTGCAAATGAGGATAATACTAATGGCATTAATTATACTGTGGGACCACACATGTAGAGTAGCTAGCATAAACTGTTTAATAAATGATAGCTTTTACTCTTAAAATTTATGTAAAGCACCTAACACAGAGCCCAACACCTAGTAAATGTTCAGTCAGCTTTATTACTTATCCTTCCACCTAAGCATAGCTTGAGTGTGTTCTTAACATTCGGACCACAACTTTAATTCTGGACACTGTGATTGCTGCTCTACTGAGCTTTCATGGCCAGCCCTAGACTAGGTTAATATTTCTGGTCTCCATCCTGCCCCCCAATTTTTCTACCTCCATCTCCCATAGTGAACTAGTAACTTAAAGTCATACCTCACTGAATCCTAATATTTGGACCACAAGAAACCATAGGAGACTCTTTTCCATGCATTAATTATCAGCTTTTCTTGGTGGTTGATGTTGAGAATTCATGGGAGTTCTATATTGTTAGGGCTTCCATAACAAATGCACATGAGTTTCGTGGCTCAAATCAACATAAATTAATCATTTTATTGTTCTGGAGGCCAGAAGCCTGAAATCAAGGTATTGGTAGGGCCATGCTCCCCTTGAAGTTTCTAGAGGAGGATCCCTCCCTGTTTCTCCCAGCTTCTGGCTGCTCCCAGAAACCCTTAGCTTCCTTGGCTACTTCACTCTTATCTCTATCACCCTGGTCACATTGCTTCCTCCTCTTCCTATGTCTCGGTGTCTTCTCTTCTGTATCTCATAAGGGCACCTCTTACTGTTTTTAAGGCACATCCAGCTAATCCAGGATAATCTCCTCATCTCAAGATCCTTAATTACACAGACAAATACCCTTTTTCCAATTAAGGCCACATTCATGGGTTCTGGGATTTAGGAAAAGGACTATCACTTTGGAGGTCACTAATCTATTTATTGCACTAGAGGAAGGAAAAAAAGAATGGAGAAGAAATGGATGTATGTCCTCCACATTGGGGATTTGTACATTGCCTAAAGGCTTAGACTCAAAAAAACACAGGCAACCAAGACACACTTTCCTTTCTCATTCCTTAGGTTTGACTCTATGGATAAATCAGCCTATGGAGGTACCATTTAAAGAGCTGCATAAAATCACCTCTCAGAAAAAATAATCAAGGTATTAACTGACCTCTCTGAACTTGTTTCTTCTAAGAATACTTCACACAAGTGCTTGTTTTTCTGGTTTAAGGCCATCGATCCTAATTTGCCCACACTCTGATCACCTGAAATAATTCCTGTCCTTATTCCTTACCTATATCTAGATTTATATTCAGTTATCATATCTCCTACCCACTGTCATCATTGCTCTAGGCTGGATGTATAAAGCACTTTGAATAATCTTTCTCTGTAGGTCATATCCTTTAATCCTTTTATCATTTTGGGGTCCTCTCCAATTTATCAATGTCCGATTCTAAAACAAGCAGTCAAAATGCTACAGGAAGTGTTGTGCACCTTGTTTTTAAACAGATAGACAATAGATATTCACAAAGAAGTCAGGAGATTTTCAGAAACACATATTAAGTCAGCCTTTCCTAGTGTTTTATGCACTCCTCCACTCCCTCAGCAACTGCATTAATTTCTTTCAACCATCAGGGGAAATGGAGAAAACAGACAGTTCTGGGTGGATTAGTTATGTCTAAAAATAATAATAGCTGCCATTTATCCCATGCTCACCATGTGCCACCACGTGTACTTTGCATGTATTGTTACCTCATATAATCCTGTCTTCTTTCAGTTGCACAGATGAGAAGACATAGGCTGAGAGAAAGTAGGAACTTTTTGGATGTCTATACAACTGTTAAATCACGATGCTGTGATTCAGTCCCAAGTTTGGTTGCAGAGTCTGTGGTCCATGATGCTTCATCTCAGTAAAGCACTAGATCACATTTTAAACCCCTAAAAAAACACTAAGAATACTACCTCATTTAAAGGATAGTTCACTAAATATTCAGTTTACTGGCTGGACTCAGCTATTTTATTCTATACAAAATGATTGCTTGTCTAGATTTGGCCTTTGAATCAAGACTAACCTTTCTAAAGGGTCATTACCTTAAAAGGTCATTTAATCTATACCCATGCCTTGGGGGTACCATTCAAGAAGGTAATTTCTCAAGGTCAATAAAGACTTCTCTTTGCAACTTTAACTTAGTCTCTTTTAAAAATTGTTTTACACAAGTTTTCAGCAGATCTGCTTACAACAGTTTTCAATGGAGTCAATACATACAACTCAATCAACTGTTCTACCCAGTCTTGATCTGTGTTCTGCAAGTTTTACAAGGAAAACATTAAAAGTATACATAACTTTTGTTAAGAAAAGAGGTTTTACAGAAGATAAGGTTTGATAAAATATAGATGGGAAATACTCAAGATGGTCCATGATCCAGGATGATACTTTATGGCATAGAATGGGGATTGGTAAACCTGTTTAACTGAAATACCTGAGAGGTTTAAAAATTCCATAAGCCCATCCCAGACCAATTGGATCAGATTCTCAAAGGTTGAGATCTGAGACTTGTTAGTTAAAAAAAAAGTTTCAGATAATTTTTATTATCAATCAGATTTGTGACTATAGACTATTGGCAGAATATATATTCAAAGAAAGGATACTAATGTTGGTAATAATTAGACTAATATCTTATTGCTATTTAGTGCTTTCCAATTTTCAAAGTAATTTTCCACCAACTATTTCATTTGACCTTTGCAATAAATCAAAATATTGTTCTATAGACTGAAGTCAAGTAACATATGATACAACTAAAACTCAAGGTACTAAATCTCCACTTAGCTCCTACCCTAAGTAACAAGGGTATTAACTGGTAATGCTGGGCTGTAGCCCAGGCCTCTGAGTAGCTAGTCTACTCCAGTAGCTAGTCTATTCCCAGTCAGTAAATCTGGGCAGTCTTAGTTGAGGAAAGATGAAGCTAGTAAGGAAAGAATCCTATTTGGGAAGAAATAAAGAAAACTGAATTGGGCTCCAGTCCTGCTTCTCACTTGCTACTTGGTCTTTAACAATTCACCTCATCTTTCCAGGCTTTATACTGTTAAGAATATAGGCTCTAGAATTGCACCACCCTTGGTCAAACACTGGTTCTACCACAGTAGCTGAGGTACCGTGGACAAGTTACTTAATTTCTCTCTGTGCCTTGTCATCCTCATCTGGACAATAGGCTATGGTGAAGATTAAATGTGTGGATATATGTAATATGTATATATGTATATATATATATATATATATATATATAGAGAGAGAGAGAGAGAGAGAGAGAGACAGAGAGAGAGACAGAGAGAGAGAGAGAGAGATGTTGGGGGAGGGGAGAGGGAGAACACTAGAACAGTTTCTATAAAGTACTGAGTGTCCCTTTAAGTATTAGTTTAGGAAAATTAATTAGATAATTGCAAAGTTTTGATTAGGCATAGATTTTTTTAACACTGACTCTTAGAAGAGAATATTAGACAGTAAAATCATATATGAGGAATAGTTTATAAATCAGAAGTTTATAAGTCAGAAGACTATTTCTTTACTTTTAAGAAAAATATATTTATCGAGCATTTA
The DNA here is from genome assembly GCF_951394435.1 of Stenella coeruleoalba. Taxonomy (NCBI): domain Eukaryota; kingdom Metazoa; phylum Chordata; class Mammalia; order Artiodactyla; family Delphinidae; genus Stenella; species Stenella coeruleoalba. Next base: position 37,276,844 of record NC_137160.1, read on the forward strand.
GAGGTTATATAACATGTGCCAGACACTGTGATAAATGTCTAACATGCATTATTTCCCTTAATCCTCAACACAGAGCCATGACCTGTGAATGCTCTTTCATTCTCATTTTACAGATAAGGAGACTGAAGTTTAGGGAAACTAAGTAAATTGCCCAGAGTCACAGAGCTGGTGTGTAGGGCAGGGCGGTGGGGATTAGTTCACAAGTCATTCATATCCAGACCCTGCTCTCTACACCAGTCCCTAACTGCTTGTGTATGTGCACCACGAGCACAATTTCCAAAAGGAAGAAGCTTATCCTTCATACTTGCCTCTTCTTTCTGATTCCTTCTTATCATCTCCTGTGCTTTTCATTTCCTCCCAAATTCCCCCTCCACCATATCCACCATCAGTCGTTAGTACTACGTTTTAGCTACACAAATTCTATCATATCAACCCCCTTCTCAGACCAGACCTTAATAGAATTGATCCATATGCCAAAAATTACTTCCCCCTTCACAATGAAATTGCCATTTTCTGTTTTCAGCCAGGTAGTGAATACAGAGAAACATGACTATGTAATTCACAGCAAGGAATGCTTCACAGTAAGAAAGATAATCTTTACATTTCTGGGGAAATTTATTTTCTAAAATGTGTTGGTTAACTGAGCTACGTCTTTACTTAGTGGAGTGTTAGACTATGAAAAGGTGAAATGGAGGATTTGGCCTGGATTAGGGAGATACTGCAAGGTAAAAGGCCCCTACATAGTTCTTAACAGAAACTATGCGTGCATGCTTAAAAAGGAGGCCACAGCCATATTCCAAGAATTCACACATTTGAAAGTGAAAAAGTGAATGTGCCCAAGTAACATTGGTGTTTGGAGGACAAAGACGCTCTTTCATCATTTTATTAAAGAAGCCACAAAGGGATGGAAGGATGGGTATTGCATGTCCTTTCTCTAGAGCAGCTTGCCCAGCCCCCTTCCCATTTTATTAAATCCAAGAAAGAAGCATTGTCCTTTGGTTGATAGTAAACTGCCATACGACATTGGTTCCGTCTCCTCTGAAAGCCAGTGCTAAGGTGTTCTCTATAGCATGATATTTACAGATTAAAGAAAGATGACATTTCCAGGATAAAGACAGCCAGCTCTGTGGTAGGACCAGCTGCTTGCAAACTCACTTCAGTTAGAAATGACTGTTTTTCCTGTTTTTCTGCATAAAAGCTTTTTGCTTTTTGGAGAAATCTACAGATTCACTTCAAAGTGCCCTGTACCACACACACACACACACACACACACACACACACACACACACACACACACACACACAGAGCAAGCCTGGCAGGGAGCCTGAGGAGAAGGGGAGAGGTTCTTCTATTCACAACATCCTGGAGGGGTTCAGGGAGGAGGTGGAACCCTGGCTCCTCTTCATCTTTCTGCACATTGTCTGGCTGTCTTCCAGAAATATCTTTGAGAATCTCCTCCATGAAGCCAAAGTTGGCTCTGACCTCAAGAAGTAAACACAAAGAAAGATAACCAACAATACACGAGTCAGGTAAAATATGATACTGAATACAGATGGTAACAATATCAGAAATAATAATACCTTGATTGTTCTATCTGGTAAACAATGTATATATTTATGTGAGTGTGTGCTATTATATGTGTGTATGTGTGAGTATGCATATGGTTTATACATGTATGTGAATGTGTGTTCTATATATATACATATAGTATTTTTATACTTAATCTCCTTAACTACAATATTGTTCCTGTTCCCATTAGCACCCGAGTACATGAGGATTAGGGAGCGTTTTCCCAAGGACATTTAGCTAGTAAGTCATGGAGAAATTTCCAGACCCAGCTTTGTCAGACATCAGAGCACATGTTTTTAATCCCGTAATATCACCTTCTAATAGTATAGTAAATGCACCAAGGGTTTAAAGAAAAAAAGAATCACTAGAGGCTGAAACAATGTATAGAAATCAAGAGGTTGGATTAGACAAGTCCTTGAAAAATGAGTAGGGTCAAGATGGAAGGGTGACCAAAGGCCTGGCATAGGATGGATTGAATAGTGAGAACTAATATGCCCAGAAAATGGGGATGGGGGACATTGGGAAGGTTTTGATTAGAAGATGATCTTGGGGTTGAGATTTCATCCTGAGGGCACTGGAGAGTCACAGAATTTTCTCAAGTAAGACACATGGCACAATATTCTTCCTTAATAGGAAACTGTTTCCTGAAGGCTTCTTTTAAATGTGGTCATCTATTGTGGTTGTGTTAAAAATAAACACATGATGAAGGACTCCTTATATTTTGCAGACAAATATTGAAATATTTAAGGATGAAATGGTAGGATGTTTAAAGTGTTTGCTTTAAAAACCCACTATGTTCATTGGAGGAAATGGGGTAGGAGTGAAAACAAACTTGGCCTCATGTTGTTTCATGGGTTCGTGAAGGTTTGTGATACTGTTCTACTTTTATATATCCTAAAGTTTTTCCATAAAAATAAATTAAATAAGAATCATTAACAACTTTAGTACTGCTTTAAATGGTAAGTAGGAAATAAAATATAAAATAATAAAGTTACCTGTGAATTTTTGAGACTGTGAAATAAAACAACAATGGACTTTCCTGAAAACAAAGTGAGCATGGTTTCAGGATCAGCTCTCAAGTCATTTCCCATTATGTTATTAACTTAGAAAAGTACATCTGATAATAGCAATACTTTACACACATATAATCCTTTACTTCAAAGTATTTCACATGCATCATTTTATATCATCTTCATAGGATTCCTGAGAGTAGCTGGGCTCCCAGCATGAAGTTTGTCCTACTTGGCATCTAGTGAGAGGATTCTGGTGGAGACTTTAAAATATCTTACTTTGACCTTTGAATTTCTCATGGCAATTGAAAATTTAGCAAAGATAGACAGTAATGACAAAATAATGGTGATTGTCATTGCTGTCAAAGGAGGTACAAAGACCCAAACACATTAGCACAAGTCTGAAAATAATAATCCCAGCATCTACTTTGTTCCCAGAATGCCCTCAATGAATATGTTCTAATGAGTGAATGGCCCACTTTCATACTGACGTATGATTAAAATAGCCATCTACAGAAGTCTAAAGTTCAGTCCCATTGAGATATTTTCACATACTTTTATTTACATATTCTAAGTGCTTATAAGGGGTAAATTTTAATCTCTTTCTGATAATTTCAGAAAGTTTACTTTTTTGTTTTTTATCTTGCCTTGCCTGTTTCAGACTTGTATGAGAAAGAAGCTGAGGAGTAGATCAAATGATAAGCCCATCCAGCTTAGTAGGTCTAGAAGGAGTCTGAGAATTATGGAGTTAAAAACATATTTTTCTTATACATGTTCTACCAGTTTATTCTTATTTCTCTTTCCCCTTTCCAGACCCATTTTCCTATGGGTACTTTTAGCTAATAAGAAGTAGCATAATATATAAAAAGAACAAGAATTTTAATTCAGTAAATTATATTGATGTCAAGTTTGTCCTTGGGAAAGTGTCTCTGGGTTTTATTTTCCTACTTTTATATTGAGCTAAAACCTTGCCCACTTCATAGAAGATATTAGTTGCTACAATGCTTCTTAAATGATATGAGTTAACACATCAAAGTTTTGTTATGTGTGAAGCTGGTATAGATCTAAAAATGTATCTTTAAGAATCAAACAAATGAAGCTCCAATGGTAGAACTAAAACACCATGTTTGATAGTCTAGGTTAGGGTAACCTCTTAGATGCCCTTCTATTCATTCCCTGCTATATGTTGCAATGTGTTATGCCCAGTTATAGGGCTGATAGTCTAGGAAGGCATCTGAGAAGTGAGAAGTGAAAATTAAAATGCAGCTCAGTCACTAAGCTGTCCTTTTGGCAAACTTGCTGGTCTCTTTTCATGCATTGCCAACGATTATTTTGGTGTTTTAGAGGTTTGGCCATTAGGCCATTAAATGCTTTGAGCTCCATTTTCCTTTTCTATAAAAGCAGTATGACACTGATGACTAGTGGGCTGTTATATTTATGTCAGCATGAATAATGTAGTAAAAGTAATAACAATCATATAATGGTCATATTTTATACGATAGTTACTTACCAAGGTATAATTAATGTATCCTCATTACTTAATATGGCCTCCTGCCTTGTTTCATGTAGACAGCTGTTTATGTGGGGACCCAGATTCTGACAGTATCTTGTCTGCCATAGCTGAAGAGAAAGGTGAGGAAGGAAGCTATTCAGCTAATATATTCCTAATGCTTTCTCTTCCTACTGCAGTTGTCTTCTAGGACTCTGTGCTTTAGAATAGGGCTGACCACAGACTCTACAACAACAGATTCTGCAAAATATAATTGACAGCCCATGACAAATGTGGAGATGTCAGGCACATTCCCACATTACTCATGCTGAGTTTCCTTCTTTACAAGAAATGTCTTCAGGCTTAGGGAGTGACTTGCCCCAAGACTCAGAATCAGGTAGTAGCAGAATCAATACTGGGTTAGGTCCACTCCAAGAGTGATCCCCTTCCACACTCCACCATTTCCCTTGGTCATGAAAGTGCCTTGGTAGGGGGGCAGGAGAGAGAAACTGGTATCATAACTAAATCAAGCTAAATAACATGGTTCATCAGTACACTTGGAAACTTGAGTTAATTTACATTTTGTTGAATAAAATTCAAAGGCAGGTGATAAAAAATACATATGTGGAAATACTGAGAAGTTTACTTAGTATAGCAGGTGGCTTCCTAGGGAACTGCATCCTGGTACTTGTAGGGATGCTCTCAGCAGCCTTGGATTTCCATCTCTACATGTATCTCCATATCAAATGGTGTTCATTCCATCACCACTACTGATGATGGACTCATCTCTCTTTTGAAAATGGTGAGCTGCTGCATTGATGGACCCCACCCCACCCTAATTCCACCCTGCTTTCTGCCCCCCATTCATTGTATGCATAATTGCATGAGTAGGATTACCTACCAGTATAATGGGCCTGCTGAGATTGTGGTGCAGGAAAAACCTGGGCTGTTTGTTTTAGAACTTCTTTTCTATTTCCATTTTTGATTAAGCTCTGGCTTTAAGTATCAAAAATGATGTAGTTTCCTTGATAGCTGATTTGTATAGCAGTTGCTAATGAGACGACCATAATGAGTTTTCTTTCTGGGAGATGTGTGGGAATAAGCAAGTCTTGCACTACTCCTCAAGTGAAATATTTACCCAAATCTGTGCCCTTAGCTCTCCACTTTAGACATTTATAGAATAATACTATTCCACCAGCAAGCCGTCACTGTTAAGCATCTCGGGGAGAATATTAAGTGTTGGAGGAAAAATTATTGAGACTAATCAAGTCAGGGGCTCAGAGAGATCCACTGAGGCAAGGACAAGATGAATGGAACACCTCAAAACCCAGGGGACTTGCCAAACACTAGTATTCTTTGGACCTTCACCCTTACTCAGGCTTCTACTTTCTGTGTGTGTACATGTGCGTTTGTGTGTGTGTATGTGTGTGTGTGTGGCAGGAATAACAGCAATGGCCAGGTAGATAATGACGACAGAAGAGACCAAGACCATCATTTGGAATGTCTGTTCCTTCAGGTGAATGCCCAGTTGCTGGGGAGGGAGTGGTAGTTAGAAGTGTAACAGGTAAGGTTCTTAGTTGTAACAAATATAAACTAGCTTCTATAGTTTAAGACATATATTAAAGAATATTGGCTAACTCACAGAGTCTTCAGGCTATGCAGCCCAGGAGGACAACCAAAGCCAAACCACAGAACTGGCCCCTGGTACCTCTTCCAGGTACAGATACCATGGAAGCCAGGCCTGGAGGCTTCTGCTGGAACCTTAGCCACCACCGCCCATGGAAACTGGATGTATCTGCCACTACCATTTCCTAAAATAATTCCACTTAGGGCCTACTTCTTTAAATTCCTATCTTCCAATTCACAGTCCATCCCTTGAGCTTGATTGACAGATATGAATTGACCCCAGCTGCAAAGGAAGCTGGAGAATTGGGTACCTGGCTCCTGCCAAGAGTGAAAAGGTAGGAAGTAAATTACCTCAACTTAAAAAGGTGCTCAAAGTTGCTGGAAGGCCTCAATTTATAAATATCTGTTTAATAGGAATCTGTGTAAGAGAAATTACAAGCCGACATGGGACTGTGTAACAAGTAAACCCTTGAGGACTGAAATAAACTAACAGGAAACTAGAAGGGCACCAGGGACTATGGTTAGAAGTCAAGTAAAACAGATTGATGGCTCATTTGGGGGATCAAGGATGCTGCTGGGTCACGTTAAAACAAGTAATCAGAGATGCTGGGAAATATGCTAGGAGCAGCTAGCTAATTAAGGTCCTATTTTATTGGATGTTAAATCCCTAAGCTAGGCCCTTTTTGATTTAGGGACAAGGTGGATCTGGGTTTCTTAGTTTTCCTTTGGTTTTGTAATGTTTTGCTTTGGTATTTATGGGGCCAAAAGAAACTGACAGATCCTATGTTCATTTATTCAGCAAAATTATTGTGCATATGCAAAATGCTAGGCACATGGTCCAGGTACTTGAGATATAGAGAGGAGTAAAATATCATCCCTATCTTCAGTGTATTTACAATCTATGGAGAGCAGATGCAAAACAGGGGGACAGGGCAAGGTGGACCAAAAGAAGCAATTGTTATACTTTTATCTGATCTTCTTTCCCATCATAGATTTTATCCTAGTTGAAGCTTACATATTCATTTGATTGTTTATTTGTGTAAAGATCTCTGTCCCACTGGAATGTAATGGAAATGAGGGCAGAGATTTCTGTTTATCACTCTATATTCTCTGACTAGTGTAAAGTAGATGCCAATAAATATGTATTAAAAGAATGAATTAATGGATAATGATGAACAGTGAGCTGATCCTTCCCAAATGAGTGTTTCTTGCTAAATATTAGGTGATGGGGAGATGGAGGAAATTCTAGAAAGAAGGGCCAATATTACTTTGAGCATGGGAGTAAAAAGCCTAAGTAAAGTCCAGAATCTATAAATCACTTGGTGCTGTTGAAACATAAATGTTGAGGCCAGTGAAGATGACTGATAAGGTTGGAAGTCATAGAGGTCAGACATGAAAGGGCTTTGCATTTGCATTTGCATTTCCTAATTCTCTGTATTATGTTTGTATTTTGTCATAGCTTCCATGGGTCAAGAATCCAGGCATGGCTTAGTTGATACCTCTACTCAAGTCTCACAAGGCTGCAATCAAGGGGCTGAGTCTGGGGATACAGCTGGGTCTCAGCATCCTTTTCCAAGCACATGCATTTGTTAGGCAAAATTCACTTCCTGCCAGCTGTAAGACTCATGATGGCTTGCTTCTTTGGGGCCAGCAAAGGGCCAGCTCACTTTAATCAGTCTCCCCTGATTAAATCATGCTTACTCCCCATGCAATTTCACATTGGCATGTAGCATAACTTATTCACAAAAGTGACATCTGTCACATTCATAGGTCAAGGGAATGGGATTATGCAGGCCAGGACATAGAAGTTTAGGGTCCATCTTAGAATTCTGCCTATCATATCATTGAACATTGTATAAAGAAACTTGTCATCTCTCCCGAGTAATGGAGAGTCATTGAAAGGATATGAGAAATGGAATGATGAAAGCATATTGTTTTCTCTATGAATCAGTGATGTGGATGACAGATTTTAGAGGACCTGTAGTTTGGTGGACAAGATATTAGACTATGGCAGAGATCTAAGTGAAAGATGATGATGGGGCAGTGGGAGTGAATGGTACAACTGCCAACCTGTTATTTGGATCAGAAACCTAGGACTCACCCTGATTTATCTATTTGCCTTACTTTCCACATCCAAGCCACCAGCAAGCTGTATTAACCATAACTCCCTAATAGTCAGAGAATATGTAACTTCTCTCCATAGCTATCACCTAGCCCAAGCCACCATCATCGACATCATTCATTCTCCATATCTTTTAAAATATAGTTTAGATTTATGTTACTATCTTTCTCAGACCCCTCAATGGTTTCCCACTGAATTTAAAATGAATTAAAACTCTTTATCATATCTCACTGGGTTCTTTTCTCTGTTTATCTGTCAGAAATATTGTTAGGCCCTGAAATCACTGTGCTCCAGCTAAAGGCCCTTCACTTTTATAGGTTGACTATTCATCATTCCAGGGCCTTTGCTGCTGCTGTTCCTCCCGCTTAGACTGCTCTTCCTCCAGATATTTGTAGCTGGCTCCTTCACATCATCCAGACCTCAGCTTAATGTCACTCAGAGAGGATAAGCAAGTCATTTTCAGTCATAATATTTTATCTTATTATCTTCATAAGGGATCCATATGTGGATTAACTTGTTTATTTGTTTACAGTTTGCCTCTCCCACTGAAAGGAAGTTCCAAGATGCCATCACCCTTTTCACTCATTATCTCTAATGTATAGACATATGGCTGATACATATCAGATTGTTTAACAGGTATTTATTAAACCAGTATATGCATTTGAAGAAAATTTTAAATGATTTGGACTTGATGATTAATTGAATGTGATTGACAATAGAAATGAAACATGAAAGGATCTTGGCTTTTTAATTTGGGTCACTGAGATTAAAAAAAAAAAAGAAAAGAGTGGGATTTGGACAGAAGCTAAAGGGCATATAGTCTAAACAGAAATACAGTGAATGAGACATGTAAGAAAACCTTGTAAATAGCTTTAAAAAGTTTTAAGAATCCAATGGATCAAGAATATTTTATGATGCAGTGATCAGACTACAACACAACCATTCCACTCAATGTAAAGAACCTGCTGGTGATTTTAGGGAGAGGAATTTCTTTGTCATCTTCAGGATGAAGTGGAAAGCTGGGCAAACTTCGAGTATTCCAAATACTAGTCATTTAATTAAGTAACCACTGAGTATGAATATTCTGTGAGACCCAAGTGGTACAGGATTTAGCATTATAGAGGCACACCTCTGCCTATAAGAACAAACATCTTTCAGCCATTCTCCTTCGTTTAACAAAGGAGTAATTCTAACTATTCAAAGATTGTGGAGTGATTCTTGTTCTTGTAGAGGGTGGGTAGATATTTTATCTGAAATTTTCATGCCCAGCATGTTTTTCTCCAAATGTTTTTCTTGCCTTTTTGAAAGGCCATATTTATTTAAAGGAAAATCTAATCTGTCTGTGCCTGATGCATTTCCATTTAGCTCAGCCAAATGTTTCTTTTCCTAAGAACTATGTACTGATCAAGTGATGCAGTTGCTTGTCAGAAGTGAAAGTCACACTTACCTAGGGAAAAATCTCCTGACCCTAGCAAAAGGCATGAGCTCAATTTGAGATGACCCACCCCAGGGAGTCTGCCCAGGGTTATGGGCTTAGGAGAAGTAAAACAATGTCCTGTGTCCTTTTACTAGAGGCCAGACTGAAAATGAGGCAGAGCTGGAGAATGATCAACCCTCTGACAGGGCTCTGTTTTATTCCCTGGTCCACCATTCATTTGGCAGCGTCCCTGCAAGTTTGTGTGTTTCAACTTTTCTCCCTGGATGAGTACCACTGATCTACTGACTTCCAAGGATATTGAGACACAAAGTGAAAACAAGGAAGAGAAAATATTAGTGGAGTGTTTGAATCACAACACAGGCACTCTTCATCCCCCCACTTGAATTCACACTCAGCACATTAAGGAGAATCCTGTGTGCAGGATGGTAAGGCTGCCTGAGTTCTGGTTTAAACAGAAACTAGGAATGTGGATTTGGATGAAGTTTTGTTTTTGTTGTTTTGCTTTGTTTTGTTTTCCATCTTGACTTCTCACTAAGGACCATTTCATTCAGGGAAAATACTGACTAACCTCTTAAATGGCATCCCCTGAACTTCCACAGAAGTTGGAGGATGTGTATGCCCTGTTCTTCCTGCCACAGGGGACTTCCAGAGTGCATAGATGATGGCTCTTCCTCCAGTGGGTTCTTCCGGTGACATTCATCTCTTCACTGTATACCCAGAACAGCTTCCGTCAATTTGTTTCATTCTCCAGCGCCCAATATCAGAATGAATTTATGGCATCATGCCTGTTTTCTTGCTCTCTCTTCCTCCTTTCTTCTTGTGGAAGAATATCCAAACCAACTGATCTGAAGATAGTGTAAGCACAAATTAATAGGCCAGGAAGTCGTTTTATATATAATTTTGCTCAGTGTCATTCTGAGTGTTTCACATTTATTTATAGTTGGTAAGTACCTGTTTTACATGTAAATTAGAAAGAATTAAGATGGTCCTTTTAAGAGCTTCACACTTTTCTTGGACTCCTATATACTTTGTTGAGTGGGGAAGAAAGGACTGAGGTTTAGTCAGTGCTAGGAATGAGAACTAACCATAAGATTTTGGATTCCATTGGTCATGTGTCACACACGTGTACCTCACTAGTCCTAGCTTCAGAGAAAGTGATGGATGCCCACTGAACTCCAAACACTCTCTTGGGAGAGCCTGGGTCCCCAGGCTGCCAGGGTTCAACTCTGTTCTCTACACCATGGATGTTCAGTTAGCAATTGAGGGTGTGGGATTGTGTTTGCCCAGTGTACATCAGCAAGAGTGCACAAAATTAAATTATATTCTTATGAGATTAAATCCTCTCAACCCTCTTATCCTATAATTCCTCACTGTTAACTATGTGTCTGCTAGTTAAATATATGAGTTCTCCCAAGTGCTGCTCATATGTACTTAGAAGCAATTCCCTCTTAAGCATCCATAAGATTGTCATGACACTGCCTTCCCCTGTGCTCTCCACTCTGCTGAGAACTAAGGAAATATTGCAACCTCTATTCTTGCCCAGAAGGGCCTTCCTTGTTTTCTCCTGAACTCACTGTAAATCGCCTCATTTCAACATAGCCAAGACTAGGTGTTACCTTTAATAAGAGTTTACTGAATGTTCAATAATAACAAAATGGAAGTGTAGACCTAAAGATACGTTGTATAGGACAACAAAGTGCCAAGGATCATGGAGCTCAGAGGTTCAGGCCCATTCACAGTATCTGCCTTTATGCATCAAGAGTAGCTGCCCAGAATGCCTGGAGTGCCCTGAGTGTAACAGGGAAGACCAAATCTGACTCCACATTAGATTTGTTTCTTTTACTTTAACCTTTTTATTCTATTGCTTTTGCTTCCAGTTAAGAATGTTACCTATAGACTGAAATATATAGGATAGCCCATTATCAAGGCTCTGACCTTAAAAGTTATAACACTTTTTTGTTCATATAGAGATAAGAAGTTGCAGAACAGAGAATAACATTTGTCTTGTTGGAGGTTTACAGGAACATCGTGACCTGGCCTATGTGTACAGCTGCAAGAACAAAGGATTCTAACACTAGGAAGTTTGCAACGACCAACAATACCCCTCCCCCTTTCAGTATAAATGAAGCCTGAATTCTGACTTGGGTAAGATGGTTCTCTAGGACATTAGCCCACCATCTTCCTGGACTCCCGGCTTTCTGAATCAAGTTGTTATTCCTTGCCCCACCACCTCATCTCCCAATTTATTGACCTGTCATGTGGCAAGCATTACGAGCTTGGACTCGATAACATGAGCACCACTGCTGCCAAGCCCAGACCTAACTGCCATGAGACTGAAAGAAAAGGAGTTCTGCTTTCCCTCTGGTCTTATGTCTGCTTCACCATCCCTCATTCCCTAATCCAACCTTATATTGGGGAAATTGACAGTGAGAACATAACCATTCACTCTGGAGAGACTCTGCTTCCACACACAAGGGTATGATTTTACACAATGGCCTCCAGCAGGACAGTTTAATCAAAATGTCATAGCTTCAGATTTGTGTCTTTTAAATTACAAGTTCACAAACAACAGAATATTCATTCATTCATGTATTCATTTAGCAAACCAATATTTATTGAGCACCTAATAAGTATGACTTGTCACTGTGGCTGGCACATAGTAGGCGCTCTATAAATATTTGTTCACTGAACGAATGGATGAGTCTGGTACTTTAACTTGGATAAGCTGATGGCTTGTTAAGACAACTCTCTCTGGAATCAGATAATGTGAGTTCAAGTGAAGGCTCTATTTTCTCATTAGTAACCATGGGCAAGTTACCTAATTTCTCTGAACCACAGTCGCCTTATTGGTAAAGATGATGATGGTGATGGTGATGATCATGATGATTATAAAATGGTAACGTCTCTCTTATAGGTTTGTTGTTAAACACTTAAGTTAGGGCAAGATAATATTAGGATATTAGAGGACTAAGTGTAATCATGGATGAGCTCTGTAATTAATCTCGTGATTCCCTGAGTCTCATGTGCCTAGTGAATTGCAGTTAGCCCATAAAACTGATGAGATTTGCCTCTGCCAAGCTTCTTGTCTCAGTTTTTGGTATACTGTTCTGGATGTCTTTGTGGATAGCCCTCTCTGAATGGGCTCTCCCTTGATTGGGACCCTGACAACCTTCTAACACTTTCCAGCTTTTCTCATTTAGAAAGCAGAAACCCTGTATCCCAGTTTCTGCTTGAAGATCCATCTTGAATCCACTTGCTGCCTGGAATTCTGACAAGGGGAATGCCTAGTCTCCAGTGTTGCCTGTCTCCATGCCTACCAAACAGAATAAAACACTTTGATTGTTGACACTGAACAAGCCTGGCCTCACCTGGGCCCTTGATAGTTGTTACTTTTTAGGAATAAAACTAAAATCTGTATCAGAAGTTTATCTTGAAGATTATAGGAGAAAAAAACACGTGAAAATGCTCAGCACAGTAATTCCACTGAAAGGATTCAGTGAATGGTAGCCTTTATAATAATGATGTGCTGTCATTACTCACTTCCTTTTTTCATTTATCTTCTTCCTTACTTTTTTTTTTTGCACAGACTCCGGACGCGCAGGCTCAGCGGCCATGGCTCACGGGCCCAGCCGCTCTGTGGCATGTGGGATCTTCCCGCATCGGGGCACGAACCTGTGTCCCCTGCATCGGCAGGCGGACTCTTAACCACTGCGCCACCAGGGAAGCCCCTTCCTTACTTTTTTACTTTCCATTCAATGATACAAATTAGCTGTATCTGCATGGGTTGATTGGTAGATATAGTCTTTGTCTTCTACAATTTGGAAAGAGCAAAAGGGCATCTAGCACTACAGCCATCGTGATACTGGGCAAAAAATTAATGCCTTTAGTTTCCTCTGGGCTAATTTATCTCACCTTGTTTTATTTTTAATATAAGACTCATTGAACCATAATGTTCTCCCACTTTTCCAGGAAATGCTTGCCTATAAATTTCTTCCTAGAATCTATCAGTTATCAACAATTTAATATTTTATATACTGCAACCATATCTTCAGGACATGCAATTTGTTTACATAGCAAATGAGCTATTGGGAATTCCTTTCAGGAGAAGTTTTCATTATTTGAATAACTCTAATGATGGCTGAGTTTCTAGAAAAATCTTCGTGAGGTTTTGTATTATTCATGGAAGAAACAATGCCTCCCTATTTATTGACCTCCCAGATCTATTCCAAGTAAACTCACAATAAAATGTCTTGAGACATGGGTGTAAAGAATGTGGCCACAATGTGGCCTTTTGTAAAGAAACTAGATATTTTTTACAGTAAGTCGGTTTATCCAGGCTTGAATATTATAAGGGCAGATATCTAGTGGATAAAATTAAAGCAAGAAAAACAAAATCCCTGGTCTGTCATGTCTTCTGAAGAATAAGTACAGTTATGGATTCTGCATATGTTTGGGCCGTGGGGGAAATGACAAGCTGCACCCATTCTCCTTCTTTCCTAACGTCCTCACCACCCTGTGTTATACACTACTGGAGCTATGGGCTTCTATCTATTCTTGTATCCTTCAAAGTTCTCCATCCAGTGACTTTTACAACACTGGCATCAAAATGAGTTTAATCATTAAATAAATAAGAGCTTGAGAGTCTGTTTGCTTTTTTTTTTTAATATTGAAAGAAATAACAGGAATCAAGTGGAGAGAAGAAAAGCAAAGGAGCATGAAAATAATATCAGGGGGTACAGGAGTGTGTTACTTCTTTTCATACCTGCTAGAAAGGAGTAAAGCTAGTAAAATCATGATCATCATCATCATCAATTTTTTTTGATAAATATTTAAATGTCTAGATTGTCTGTAGAGTTAGGAGTCTCTTTTCCTATTTTTAAACTGCACCCTGCCTAACATCCTTCTACCCTCATGCTTAGGTTTCAGAGAAATGCTGTAATACCATCTAATTATTTCAGACTCCTGCCAAAAATCCCCATCAGATTTCCTTCCACAGCAAGCTGAAGTGGGCACAAAAGCAAGCTCAATGACCCTGTTAAGCCTTTATCTGAAAGTGTGACTTCAGCCCTAGCTAGGGAGTTCTTTACTTTTTTTGAGGCTAATTTGCTCCTCTTAGCATATCAAAGAAAAAACATATTCCAAAATGAAAGCACTTCCAGACCCACATTTCTACCCAAAATGTGGCACAGACGAATGAAGTTCTTGTCCCTTCTCATTCTTTCTCTCTGAGACTTGCTCCCACTTCTGAGATTGCTGATGAGTGTGTCTCTGTCATAACCACCACCTCAAGAAGATGTTAGGTTTGTACTGATTTTCAATCTTTTCAGTAGGGCTGTTCTTTAAAAGTGACTCCATTGTAGGTACTAGATGTCTAAAAGGGCCCTTCCCTAATGAGGTTAAAGTTAAGAGGGAGAGATGAGATTTTACATGGAGATAACATATTCTTATCCCTCAAGTATCTGCAAAAAATCAAGATGAATAAAGAATAAGCTGGAATTTTTTTTTGAACACATGTCAAAAATCCAATGCCTTAAAACTTATTCTATTAATTTTTTATGTGGGTCACATTAATATAATAACTCATACTTTACATTTTCTACCATTATAAAAATACTGAATTTCACAAAACGTTTACACGTGCCACATGTGATGAACAAAATATTTTCAATTATATTTCCTATTCTACTCTATTCATTTAAATAACAAAAGTGAATCCTTACCACCAAATTGATTTTCCAACCCATTAATGGATCCTGACCCGCAGCTGAAAATCCCTGTCTCAAAAACTCACACTCTATGAATTTATATTTTACAAACAATTCTTAATAACTTTGATGATTAATCCCAACATACAGAAGCTAAAAACAGCCAGTTGTACAGTTAAGCAAGATTGATAGAAATAAGAATGAAAACAAAGAAGTGAACCATTCCAGCAAGACATGTAAAGGATCAGAAACAGCTGCCAGCGTACGCAAATGGGGACCATCTAGTGCTAGAACTAATAGCTGCTCATATCCCAATAAAGACCCTGAGGAGGCCGCTGTATTATAGCTATGGTCAACAAGTACATTGATAATGATGACCCCCAAGTCACCAAGAAAACTTTAATTGATGTTCCTCATAACATATTTAAAGCAATTTAACAAATTATTGAGCAGCTCCTTCACTAAAATCATTGCATTTAAATAGCGTACAGACCAATTTAGAATTATTTTGAACAAAAATATTTACTACTACCATAAAAGGAAGAGAGTTTTGCAGTTTTTAAAACATATTGCTGTTGTGGAAGTCTTCCAACTTGCAGGGAATTCCCCCTCCATACACCATCCTGGGTAACATAGTGTCCCAGCACATCGAGTGGTTTAACAGCCTTAAAACTGGACCTATGGGAAATAATATTTTTATTATTTTTTATATCACTCCCAACTGACAGAAATAAGTCTATAGTTCTGCTAGACAGGCTAATACTGAATCTATACCTCCTAATTCTCTGAGTGACCCTCCCCTGTCCTAGGTGGGTACCTCTCAACTCTGCCCTACACTCTCCTCTATGGACCACTCCCTACCGTATCCCTCATCTCAGCACAGGTACCAAGATCTCTGTTCAACCATCTCAGTATTTTTTGAAATGTTTTGGGTTTTTCTCTGGCAATTAAGTCTTCAACTCCTTTCCCTTATAGGATTTCTTCTACCCTTTCTTCTAAGCAAGTTTAGGTACTCTCTCTTATCTCAGTAATCTACATTCCATTTTATTTTCCTATTTTAGATTATAGAATCATTAATTCTGTACCAAGTGGCTAAAGAGAGAAGAGTGAAAAGGCAGGGGATGGAGACAAGCTAAGCTTTCCTTTTGACATGGGACTCGAGTTCCCTGAAACCTATGGACCACTTAAAAGTAATCTTCAGCTATCTGGAATATCAGCTTGTGCAGTACAGTTTCTTCCTAAATGATGATGTAAAAATACTTCATTTGTTTTTATGACAAAAAGGTTTTCATACTGCTTTGCTGATAGAATTTTAGGATATCTGGTGGAAGATGTAATAGTCCCTAGAATACATCAGTCTAGGCATGACTGAAGAGAATGGGTTTCATAAAGAGTGCTTAGTTCCAGAGTGCTTAAGTCTTAGTACTTAAAGGAAATGTTATGACCTAGAAAATGTATATTTGCCCAATCAAAATCCCAGAGGTTTATTTTGTGGATATTGACAACTGATTCTAAAGCTAATATGGAAAGACAAAGGATCCATAAGAGCCATCATAATTTTGAGGAAGAACAAAGTCGGACAACTGACTCTACCCAAAGTCAAGACTTACTATAAGCTACGGTAATCAAGGCAGAGTGGTACTTGTGAAAGAATAGAAAAATAAACCAGTGAAATAGATTAGAGAGCCCAGGAATAGATTTACACCAATACAGTCAACTGATCTTTGACAAAGGAATAAAGGTAATTTGATGGAGAAATGATAGTCCTTTCAAACACATAAATATGATGCTGGAACAACTGGACATCCACATTAACAAAAAAAAAAAAAAAAAAGAATCTAGACACAGACCTTTCACAAAAATTAACTTAAAAGGGATCATAGACCTAGATGTAAAACACAAAATTATAAAACTTCTAGAAGATAACTTAGGAGTAAATCTACATAACCTTGGCTATGGTGATAACGTTTTAGACACAACACAAAAGGCACTACGTTAGTCATATGTCACAAGTTTGATATACAGTATTTCCTTATTTTTCAGTTTTAACATATTTATGTCTTCTATTGTAACTTGTTTTTTGAACCATATAATTAGAAGTGTATTTTTTATTTTCAAACAAAAGAGTTTTCATGGTAGCTTTTCATTATTGCAGGTTCATTTTAATCATGGTCAATGGACATGCTTTGTGTGAGTTTGGTCTTTTGAAATTTGGTGAGAAATTTGTTGAACTCTCTGTGGTCAATTTTAGTAAAGGCTTCATGAAAACTTGAAAATAATTTATGTTATGCTGTTATTAGGTTAAGTGTTCCACCGGGTCATATTTGTGCATTTTTCCTCTTCTCTCTTTTCATCTTATGTTCCCTGTTTTTTAACCACTCTTTTATCTTTTCAGTCCTGTCACTATGGTGCATCCTGCATAATTCCTGTTGACCATATCTTTCAATTTATTAAAAGTCTTTTACAAAATATCATACTAAAATATCTTATATTTTATTAATTTTATAGTCAGTTGTGTCCAATCTACTCTTAAACCTTATCTTTGAGTTCTTTATTTTAGTTATTTTACTTTTATTATTTATGAAATCTATTGATTTTTTTCAAACCTACTAAGCCCTTATTTTTTTGCAGTTATTTGGAAACTTTGCTTTCACTATTTAAACAAAGCAATATAATGTTTTAATTTTTGTCTTGTAATTAAAATACCAAAAGTTGTTTTTTTTGTTTATATTTTGTTTTTGTTTTTAAATCTGTTACTACTCGATTTTCTTCCTGGTACAAAATGTTCTTATGTTTTATTGTTTCTGTTTTTGTTTTCAATTTGAATGAGTTTATAAGATGGAAAATCCATGAGTAATGTTTTAATCACTAATTTGTTTGCTTAATGAATAATTGTAAGGCAAACAACCCTTTAATCACAACAAAAATCAAGAAACAATGATATGAGCCATACCAGGATCCTCTCCGTGTACCTATATCAATCATAGACCTTGTCTTTTTCCAAAATATAACCACTGATCTGACTTTTATAGTATTGCTTTCCTTTCTTTATTTATGATTTTTTCACCCAAGTTGCAGTCCTAAACACCATAGTTTAATCCTGACCATTCTAAGTTCCTAACCATTTTGAAAAAATATATGTATGTATTTTACATGGCCCCCCTTTATCTTTCTAAAATAATTTATCTGAATATCCCAGGATATTTCACCTATATAATTCACAACATTTGGGGTTTTTCTGATTGCTTACTCTTGGCATAGTATCTCTGTTCTCTATATCTCTTACTAGTTGGCATCTGAATCCAGAGGCTTTATCAGGTTTAGCTTTCATCTTTGTGTCAGGATCATATGTGCTTTTATAAGTAGGCAAAGAATGTCCAAGTTTTGCTTTTTATTTTATTCTTTTGTAGTTTAGTAGGTGTTTGTGCTCATTGTCTAGGCATTTAAATTAATTAGAGGAACAAAATGGTAACATTCTAAATATATATTATTAACTTATTAACTTGAATACATTTAATAAATTGATACTTCCTTCATATACTACTTATATAGTTATACATATTATACATACTATATTTATTTATACAGTTCATATAGAAAATACAAATTAATGCTTAATTTATCCCTCTCATTTATAATTTTTTATAATACATTGAATTCATTTTATCCTCAGATGACTAATTATATATTTTTGAAAATATATTACTAACTCATGCATTTAAACATGTATTAGTTTCAATTTATTAAAATTGATATCTCTATTACAGTTCAAATTGTCCCATCTTTGGCCAGTATATATAGATAAAAGTTGTTTTCTGGGTCTTTTGCACATAACTCTAGAAGACTTTAATAGCTTTCTTGCTATCAAATGACAAGAAATTCCAGAATAAACATTCTAGTTTCAGCCATTTCTCCATGAAGTCCTCATTTCTTTCAATGGGAGATGACAGTATTTCAAGACCACAATCTGAATTCCAGAAATGCTTACTACTGAGCTAGAAATACCTTGTAAAATAATACTGGTATTTCCCCTTACATTGCATCTATGTATATATTTTTTTCCATACCAATGACTTTTTAATCATTTTGGTTGTCTGAAGCTTGATGTTTAGTAAATTCCTTAGGAAAGAACAATTTTCTCTGAGCTCTTTATGATGATAATTTCTTATATGTGACTTTATATTTGAACATCAATTTTACTGGATATAAAATCTTCGACTCACATTTCCTCCCCTTAAATATCTTAAGTATGTTAATAGCTTTTTTGGCATAAAACATTACTATAAAAATGTCTAATAGCAAACTGATTTTATTTTCCTTATTATTCATATGCCCTTGTTTTCTTAGATATACAAAGTATTTTTTTTTATTCTTTTTCTTTAAAGACCAATGTTGTAAGTAGAATACATATTGCTGCTGGTCATTCAATATTATCAAGTGCATGTTATTTTCTTCAATATGCATTTTAAAATCTTCATTTCAGAAACTTTTCTTGAACAATAGACTTTAATATGTGTTCTCTTTTCTTGCCTTATTTTTCTTTTCAGGACCTCCCATTATAAATACTTCAGATCTTCTGTGCCTGTCTTCAGTTTTTCACTTTCCTGAAAAGTTTTTTTTTAATCTCACTTTCAATTTCTTTATATTTAAATTTTTTCTGCAGGTATTGTTTGTCATTTTCATTTACTTAGTGTTCCATCTACTTTAGTCTTAAATTCTAAACTAATATTTACTTTGCTTTGGAATTCTTAAATTCTGTCACCTACTTCTGAATTTTTATCATTCTGATTTATGTTCTTCCATGTCTTATTTAATTTTATCAATATATTTCAGCAAATTTAAAAATAGTACATTATAGTTGTCATATATCTATTAGGCATGCCTTTGTGGCATTGTTTTACTCACTGGAGAGATTTTATTCTACTCCTTCATCTCTTTTACTTCATAATAACTTTGTATGATACTGTAGTTCTTGTAACTATTTGTGATTTGCCCCTAAAGTCTTCTAATTTGGAGTATATGTGAAAACCTGTTGACTAGCTTTCACATAAATTTTATCCATGAATTTTTGCTTTTACTAGCTTGTTTCCCTGTTCTTAGGTGAGATCAAGAAAAATCCAGACACTGTACTGCCCTGTTCATGCTAACTTCCCAGAGTTTGCTGGTTTATTATATTTTACTATGAGCTATTCATTTTTATGATAAACTATTTGTGGAAATTCTTTGAAGTCTATCGTAAATGTACATGACTGAAGTTATCTGTATAAACCATTAAAATTAAACTCATGGACTTCTAATTCCAGAAAAAAATGGACTAAGCACACATACCCCATCCCTCCCACTAATTAAACTATAATCCTGGAAAAAATATAAAACATTGATCAAAAGACTCTGAAAAGTGCAGAAAATAAGGTAGTCTATCTATGAAAATCAAGATTCAAAGGAAAATTAAGTGATGAGTTCCATCAAATTTCTTACCCCTTTTTTCATATTTTCCTTCTATTTTTTTCTTTCTATATATCAGAGGTCAGGGAATGTTTATTATTAAATGTCAGATAGTAAATTCTTTCATATTTACAGTCCACATGATCTGTCAAAACTACTCAATTCTTCCTTTGCAGCAAAAATGCACGACTGCTTTCCAACAAAATTTTATTTACAAAACCAGATAATGTGTCAGATTTGACCTAAAACTCATAGTTTGCCAGTCCCTGCTACATATATCCTATTGGGAGTGATAGAGCAGTGCATAATCCATGAATGCCAATGGAAACTAATGAAAAGATGTTGCAGAAAAGCCCATTTTCTCTAAGCAAAGAATGAGAAAGAAGAATTATCCCATCCCATCCCACTTGTTGCTTCAGGGACCCTGGGTCAGAGTCCTGTTGATAATTTCTAGTACACTAAGGTCAACAGAGACTGCTCCCCTTCCTCTCTTTAAATGGGGAGAAAAAGCCACATTGTCTATCTTTGCTTAAAATTAAGCAAATAACAATCCAATGTGCTTTCATTTAGTACCCCATCTGCTTTCATTGATACAGTGTGTGGTGTGGATTATGGAGAGGAAAAGCTAATGAAAAGGATTCTTTAAATTTGTGTATAAAGTTCTAAGCAAAAACCCGAGCATCTTATGGTGAAATAAACCAGAATCAACACAACAAAAGTTGTGAGAACTCAACCACAGTATGGAACACTGCCCAAGTTTCAAATTAGCATCTGGATATCATACAAACTAGACAGACCTGAAAAACTGCAAGACTTTGAAAACTCAATTGACAATTGAACCACATTCAACAAAAGTACACCAATATAAGTGCTCTAGAAATAAATAGATTGATTGCCTGCTTCAATATTATATTAAAATAAAAACTAGACCCTCATACGTAATACTAAAAATATCCAGAATAAAATCCAAGTTTACTTGCCATATCAAAACCAGGAAAATCTCAACTCATATGAGAAAAGATAATCAACACATATCAACAAAGAAATGAGACAGACGTTGGAATTATTTACAAGATTTTAAAGCAGCTATCAAAACACTCCATGCAATTATAAACATGTTTGAAAAATAGAATGTCTTAGCCAAGAATTAGAAGATATGAAAAAGAAAAAAATAATAATTTTAGATTAAAAAAAGCACTTACTATACAAAAAAATACTTAACGTATTCTCAACGTAACAATAGGACAGACAGAAAAATAATCAGTAAACTTGAAGGTAGATCAATAAAAATGATTCAATCAAAACAGCAGAAATAAAAGGAATTAGAAAAAAAGGGGGGAGGTGGAAACCTAAGACCTGCAACAGTAACAAAAAGTCTAATGCTCAGGTAGTTGAAATCCCAAAAGGAGAGGAAAAGAGTTTTGGGGCTGATAAAATATTTGAATAAACAATACATAAAAAACTTCCCAAACTTTGAGATATAAATAAACACAGTCTAAGGAGAACAGTGACTCCAAAATATTATGAACTAAAACAACAAAAAAAAGTCCACACCAAGCACAAATGATGCAAATTCCTGAAAACTAAAGATAAAAATATATATATGATGAAAGTAGCCAGAGAGAAATGATGATTTAACCATAGGGAACAATAACAAAAATAACTGCAGATTTATAGATCCAATACAATCCCTATCAAAATTCTAGCAGACATTTTTTTGGAGAAATTGACAAGCACACACTGAGTCTAAAATCTATATAAAAATGCAAAAAATCTTAAAATAAAATAAATAAGTGGGAGAACTTTTTTTTTCCTTAACATCTTTATTGGAGTATAATTGCTTTACAAAGGTGTGATACTTTCTGCTTAATAACAAAGTGAATCAGCCATACATATACATATATCCACATATCTCCTCCCTCTTGCATCTCCCTCCCACCCTCCCTATCCCACCACTCTAGGTGGTCACAAGCACCAAGCTGATCACTCTGTGCTATGTGGCTGCTTCTCACTAGCTATTTTACATGTGGTAGTGTATATATGTCCACGCCATGCTCTCACTTCTTCCCAGCTTACACTTCCCAATCCCCGTGTCCTCAAGTCCACTCTCTACGTCTGCATCTTTATTCCTGTCCTGCTGCCTAGGTTCTTCAGAACCATTCTTTTTTTTCTTTTCTGGACTCCATATATATGTATTAGCATATGGTATTTGTTTTTCTCTTTCTGACTTACTTCACTCTGTATGACAAACTCTAGGTCCATCCACCTCACTACAAATAACTCAATTTCATTTTTTTTTATGGCTGAGTAACATTCTATTGTATATATGTGCCACATCTTCTTTATCGATTCATCTGTCGATGGACACTTAGGTTGTTTCCATGTCCTGGCTACTGTAAATACAGCTGCAATGAACACTGTTGTACATGACATTTTTTGAATTATGAGTTTCTCTGGGTATATTCCCAGTAGTGCAATTGCTGGGTCGTATGGTAGTTCTATTTTAGTTTTTTAAGGAACATCTATACTGTTCTCCATAGTAGCTGTATCAATTTACATTCCCACCAACAGTGCAACAGGGTTCCCTTTTCTCTGCACCCTCTCCAGAATTTATTGTTTGTACATCTTTTTATGATGGCAATTCTGAGCGGTGTGAGGTGATACCTCATTGTCATTATGATTTGCATTTCTCTAATGATTAGTGAAGCTGAGCATAGTTTCATGTGTTAGTTGGCAATTTGTGTATCTTCTTTAGAGAAATGTCTATTTAGGTATTCTGCCCATTTTTGGATTAAGTAGTTTGTTTTTTCATATTGAGCTGCATGAGCTGCTTGTAAATTTTGGAGATTAATCCTTTGTCAGTTGCTTCATTTGCAAATATTTTCTCTCATGCTGAGGGTTGTCTTTTCATCTTGTTTTTGCTTTCGTTTGTGGTGCAAAAGCTTTTAAGTTTCATTAGGTCCCATTTTTTATTTTTGTTTTCATTTCTGTTCCTTTGGGGGTGGCTCAAAAAGGATCTTGCTTATTTATGTCATGGAGTGTTTGGCCCACGTTTTCCTCTAAGAGTTATATACTGTCCTGGCTTATATTTAGGTCTTTAATACATTTTGAATTTATTTTTGTGTATGGTATTAGGGAGTGTTCTTAATTCATTCTTTTACATGTAGCTGTCCAGTTTTCCCAGCATCACTTATTGAAGAGCCTGTCTTTTCTCCATTGTATATTCTTGCCTCCTTTATCAAAAATAAGGTGACCATATGTGTGTGGGTTTATCTCTGGGCTTTCTATCCTGTTCCATTGATCTATATTTCTGTTTTTGTGCCAGTACCATACTATCTTGATTACTGTAGCTTTGTAGTATAGTCTGAAGTCAGGGAGCCTGATTCCTCCACCTCCGTTTTTCTTTCTGAAGATTACTTTTGCTATTCATGGTCTTTTGTGTTTCAATAGAAATAGTAAAATTTTTTGTTCTACTTCTGTGAAAAATGCCATTGGTAGTTTGATAAGGATTGTGTTGAATTTGTACATTGCTTTGGGTAGTACGGTCATTTTCACAATGTTGAATCTTCCAATCCATGAACATGGTATAACTCTCTATCTGTTTGTATCATCTTTAATTTCTTTCATCAGTGTCTTATAGTTTTCTGCATACAGGTCTTTTGTCTCCTTAGGTAGGCCTATTCCTAGGTATTTTATTCTTTTTGTTGCAATGGTATATTGGAATATTCCCTTAATTTCTCTTTCAGGATTTTCACCATTTGTGTATAAGAATGGAAGGGACTTCTGTGCATTAATTTTGTATCGTGCTCCTTTACCAAATTCATTGATTAGCTCTAGTAGTTTTCTCATAGCATCTTTAGGATTCTCTATGTATAGTATCATGTCATCTGCAAAAAGTGACAGTTTTACTTCTTCTTTTCTGATTTAGATCCTTTAGTTCTTTTTCTTCTCTTACTGCTTTGGCTAACACTTCCAAAACTATGTTGAATAATAGTGGTGAGAGTGGGCAACCTTGTCTTGTTCCTGATCTTAGTGGAAATGGTTTCAATTTTTCACCATTGAGGACGATGTTGGCTGTGGGTTTGTCATATATGGCCTTTATTATGTTTAGGTAAGTTCCCTCTATGCCTACTTTCTGGAGAGTTTTTATCATAAATGGATTTGAATTTGTCAAAGCTTTTCTGCATCTATTAAGATGATCATACAGTTTTTCTCCTTCAGTTTGTTGATATGGTGTATCGCAATGATTGATTTGTGTATATTGAAGAATCCTTGCATTCCTGAGATAAACTCCACATGATCATGGTGTATGATCTTTTTAATATGCTGTTGGATTCTGTTTGCTAGCATTTTGTTGAGGATTTTTGCATTCATATTCATCAGTGATATTGGCCTGTACTTTTCTTTTTCTGTGGCATCTTTGTCTGGATTTGGTATCGGGGTGATGGTGGCCTCATAGAATGAGTTTGGGAGTGTTCTTCCTTCTGCTATATTTTGGTAGATTTTGAGAAGGATAGGTGTTAGTTCTTCTCTAAATGTTTGATAGAATTTGCCTGTAAAGTCATCTGGTCCTGGGCTTCTGTTTGTTAGAAAATTTTTAATCAGAGTTTCTATTTCCGTACTTGTGATTGGTCACTTTCTATTTTCAATATCTTCCTGGTTCAGTCCCAGCCAGTTGTTCTTTTCTAAGAATTTGTCCATTTCTTCCAGGTTGTTCATTTTATTGGAATAGAGTCACTTGTAGTAATCTCTCATGATCATTTGTATTTATGCAGTGTCAGTTGTTACTTCTCCTTTTTCATTTCTAATTCTGTTGATTTGAGTCCTCTCCCTTTCTTTCTTGGTGCATCTGGCTAATGGTTTATCAATTTTGTTTATCTGCTGAAAGAACAAGCTTTTAGTTTTATTGATCTTTTCTACTGTGTCCTTCATTCCTTTTTCATTTAGTTCTGATCTGATCTTTATGATTTATTTCCTTCTGCTAACTTTGGGGGTTTATTTTATTGTTTCTCTAATTGCTTTAGGTGTAAGATTAGGTTGTTTATTTGAGATTTTTCTTGTTTCTTGAGGTA
The DNA here is from genome assembly GCF_951394435.1 of Stenella coeruleoalba. Classification (NCBI taxonomy): domain Eukaryota; kingdom Metazoa; phylum Chordata; class Mammalia; order Artiodactyla; family Delphinidae; genus Stenella; species Stenella coeruleoalba. Next base: position 37,302,320 of record NC_137160.1, read on the forward strand.
GGATTGTATAGCTATAAACTTCCTTCTTAGAACTGCTCTTTCTGCATCACATAGGTTTTGGGTCATTGTGTTTTCATTGTCATTTGTTTCCAGGTAATTTTTTGTTTCCTCTTTGATTTCTTCAGTGATCTCTTGGTTATTTAGTAGTGTATTGTTTAACCTCCATATGTTTGTATTTTTACAGAATTTTTTCCTTTAATTGATATCTAGTCTCATAGCATTGTGGTCAGAAAAGAAACTTCATACAATTTTAAATATTCTTAAATTAACCAAGGCTTGATTTGTGACCCAAGATATGATCTATCCTGGAGAATGTTCCATGAGCACTTGAGAAGAAATTGCATTCTGTTGTTTTGGGATGCAATGTCCTATAAATATCAATTACATCCATCTTGCTTAATGTATCAATTAAAGCTTGTGTTTCCTTATTTATTTTCATTTTGGATCATCTGTCCATTGGTGCAAGTGGGGTGTTAATGTCCCCTACTATGATTGTGTTACTGTCGATTTCCCCTTTTATGACTGTTAGCATTTGCTTTATATATTGAGGTGCTCCTATGCTGGGTGCATAAATATTTACAATTGTTATATCTTCTTGGATTGATCCCTTGATCATTTTGTAGTGTCCTTCTTTGTCTCTTCTAATAGTCTTTATTTTAAAGTCCATTTTGTCTGATATGAGAATTGTTACTCCAGCTTTTTTTGATTACCGTTTTCATGGAATATCTTTTTCCATCCCCTCACTTTCAGTCTTTATGCATCCCTAGGTCTGAAGTAAGTCTCTTGTAGACAGCATATATACAGGTCTTTTTTTTGTCTCCATTCAGCCAGTCTATCTTTTAGTAAGACAATTATCAATATGTGTGTTCCTATTACCACTTTCTTAATTGTTTGGGGGTTGTTTTTGTAGGTCTTTTCCTTCTCTTGTGTTTCTTGCCTCAAGAAGTTCATTTAGCATTTGTTGTGAAGCTGGTTTTGTGGTGCTGAATTCTCTTAGCTTTTGCTTGTCTGTAAAAGTTTTAAATTCTCTCTCGAATCTGAATGAGATCCTTGCTGGGTAGAGTAATCTTGGTTGTAAGTTTTCCCCTTTCATCACTTGAAATATTTTCTCCTACTGCCTTCTGGCTTGCAGAGTTTCTGCTGAAAGTTCAGCTGTTAACCTTATGGGGATTCCCTTGTATGTTATTTGTTGCTTTTCCCTTGATGCTTTTAATATTTTTCTTTGTATTTAATTTTTGATAGTTTGATTTATATGTGTCTTGTGGTGTTTCTCCTTGGATTTATCCTGTATGGGACTCTCTGCCCTTCCTGGGTTTGATTGACTGTTTCCTTTTCCGTATTAGAGAAGTTTTCAACTATAATCTCTTCAAATATTTTCTCAGTCCCTTTCTTTTTCTCTTCCTCTTTTGGGACCCCTATAATTTTAATGTTGGTATATTTAGTGTTGTCACAGAGGTCTCTGAGACTGTCCTCAATTCTTTTCATTCTTTTTTCTTTATTCTGCTCTGCAGTAGCTATTTCCACTATTTTATCTTCCTAGTCACTTATCCATTCTTCTGCCTCAGTTATTCTGCTATTGATTCCTTCTAAAGAATTTTTAATTTCATTTATTGTGTTGTTCATCACTGTTTGTTCTTCAGTTCTTCTAGGTCCTTGTTAAATGTTTCTTGTATTTTCTCCATTCTATTTTCAAGAGTTTGGATCACCTTTACTATCATTACTCTGAATTCTTTCTCAGGTAGACTACCTATTTCCTCTTCATTTGTTTGGTTTCGTAGGTTTTTACTTTGCTCCTTCATCTGCTGCATATTTCTCTGTCTTCTCATTTTGCTTAACTTGCTGTGTTTGGGATCTCCTTTTCACAGGCTGCGGGTTCATAATTCCCGTTGTTTTTGTTTTCTGCCCCCAGTTGGTAAGGTTGGTTCAGTGGGTTGTGTAGGCTTCCTGGTGGAGGGGAGTGGTGCCTGCGTTTTGGTGGATGAGACTGTATCTTTTCTTTCTGGTGGGCAGGACCACATCTGGTGGTGCGTTTTGGGGTGTCTGTGAACTTATTATGATTTTAGCCAGCCTCTCTTCTAGTGGTATGGGTTGTGTTCCTGTCTTGCTAGTTGTTTGGCAGTGTCCAGCACTGGAGTTTTCTCATTGTTGCGTGGAGATGGGTCTTTGCACTGGGATAGAGATATGTGGGAGAACTCTCACCAATTGATATTACGTTGGACTTGGCAGTCTCTGGTGGTCCAAGGTCCTAAACTTGGCTCTCCAACATCAGAGGCTCAAGTCTGGCACCTGGCTGGAACACCAAGACCCTGTCAGCCTCACAGAAGGCCTCTGGGCCTTCTGTCAGCATTGAGTAGCTGTTCTGTAGGAGTTGTTCCACATGCAGATGTACATTTGATGCATTTGTGAGGAGGAGGGTGATCTCCACATCTTACTCCTCTGCATCTTGAAGGTTCTCCCAAGATTATTTTTACCTATAAATTGTACTAAAGCAATCATATATCCACTCAATAGTTGCCTGAGTCTAGAGGCAGGAATTGAGATTGACTGCACTGGTGTGTGAAGATTCTTCTGAGGGTGATGGTCTTGTTCTAAAACTCAGTTGTTATGATGGTTCTACAATTCTGTAAATTTACTAACCATCATTGAACTTTAAATATGTGAATCTTATGTTTTTCAAAATTATATTACAATAAACTGTTAATAAAAGAGGTAGGAAAGAAACACACAAAAAAATATCAGTCCTGGAGATTCAATATTTCATTATTTTGAGTTTTAGAGTAAGATAATAGAAAAATGGAAAAGAAAATTATACCAAAGAAACAATTTTAAACAATTTCCCCAAACTGAAAAGTAATATAATAAATGACATCTAAAAATAAATAAATCCTACACCTAACATCATACTTAAAGTTGAAAGACTGAACTTGTGTCATCTATAATCATAAAAAGACAAAATATTAACTCTAGCTACTGTTATTACTCTTATTCAACATCCTACTCTAGATTCTAGCCAGTGTAATAAGGCAGGAAAAGAAATCATAGTCATATATATGGGAAAGAACAAAATAGAACATATTTTGAGACCTAAAGAGTCACAAAAGATGACAGAAAAGTTAATAGATCTGATAAGTGAGCTTAGTAGGGTCATAAGTGTACATCATCAACATACAAAAATCTATTTTATTTCTACATACTAGCAATGAACTGAAAAGTAAACTTAATTGAACAATATCATTTATTATAGCTCCAAAATCATGAGCTATAAAATATCATTTATAAATATGATGAAATATGTCAAAGATGTGTATGCTGGAACTATAAAACACTGATGAAAAATGTCTAATACCTAAATAATTATAGACATATTCCATATTTATAAATGAGAAGACTTAATAATATCAAGAGGTCAGTTTCTTTCCAACTAACCTATATATTTAATGCAATCCTAATCAAAACCCCAGTAAAATTTTTTGCAGAAATTTACAAGATGACTCTAAAATATAGAAGGAAACAAAAGAAAATGTTTCCATAAAGTCAGTCATTAAAGAAAGGAGTACTTGGGATCTTGGCAACAAAAGAAATATGGAGAAAAATTCATAGAGTAATAGTGATAGAGATCTCATGAAGACAACTGTGAAGTCAGACCAGAAAATAAATATTTCAGATAGTAGCTGTTGAACACAAGATTCCAGAAGGGAAGTCTCCAAGGAATATATGTCACTGCTATTTTATAAAATAAGTTCATCTCAATGAGACAAAAGTTAAAGATGTTTTACACCTCTGACACAGATTTCAGAGACAGATTGATACTTAGGAAAAAGTAAAGAAAATGAAAAAACACAATTATATATTCAAAGAAGAAAATATGACACAAGAGAAATGGAATTGTGTGTGTGTGATAGAGGTAGTACAAGTGTTAAACTTTTTTGCAACAGAGTAGTAAGTCAAGAGAGAAAAACTTAAAAAATCAGGAAATAGGAGTATAAATTTGTCATTTAGGAAAATAGCATTAAATAACTGAAGAAACAACTAAAATACATAATATTAGAATTAAGGTGGGGAAGTATGGAGCAGGAAACTGCTATTAATTGTAATAGAAATATTGTAATATGTATATCTCATTAAATTTTCAATTCAATATTTCTTAAATTTTTTTATTAAAGTGTAGCACAAATATAATGCATACATTACTAGTGTAAAACTTAATATTTTTCACAAAGTTGTTCTCAATTTTCAAAGCCCAGTTAAACTCTGACACCCTCCATGAATTCTCTTACCTCTGGAGTCCTCAATAGTCTTGCCATTTATGTCAGACATCACTATTGCTACTGCTCATCTTAAGTTCACATGTTGACTTGTATGATCCTTCAACCACTACATATATATGCATTAACTCCAGAACAATTTATAAGTCCCCTGAGGAAATAGGATCTGTGGAGAACCAGACATTGGCATGAGCCAGCCAGCCAACTGCCTGAATCCCTTATGCATTGTGTTTAATCATGAGTGAGATAAATGGGAACTATGCTGTCAATTAACTCTGGTTGCCTCACTCAGATCCATGTGTGTATGTTTGTGTAGAAATATAAATCATTCCTACTGCTCAGTTAAGAAATATACTATTATCCTGAATTTAATTTAAAAATATTTTTATAATGCTAGCTTTTTCCTAAGAGTGTTTACTCTTAGTTGCTGGCAAATCCTGTGTTTACTGAGTAAAAACAAGATCTACTTCCTAAATATAATGTCTTTCACATTCTTAAATATATTTAGTTGGTAAGGTTACATAAGTTTGGGGAAAGAAATAATGAAAAAACTAATTATTTCACACAAATAAGGGATAAATGGTGCAGTATTCTTATGGAGGTTCTGTCGCTGAAAACCTCTGGAAACAGGACAAGTGACCTTGTTTCTGCGTGAGCAAGAAAAGAAACAGGCAAAATAACAAATGTAACTTTATTTTTTACTGAAATGCAATGTAAGCCCCTTTCTTTATTCCCCAATGAAATCTTCAGTAAATTCCCCCAACATTCACTAGTTTCCTTTTGCAAGTAAAAATTTACTTTGGGAAGCACAAATGAAAAGATACGAGGATAGTAAGTGTAGAAGCTACAAACCTGTGAAAAGAGGTAAACACTCTTTAAAAAAAAGTCAGTTTGTTTCTATCACCATTAAACCGATATTGAACATGTATTTTAAATCATAGGCTATAAGGGGAATAAATTTATTAGACTTAAAGGGTACTACATGTCTCCATTTGACCCTGAATTTTTCTACTCAACAAAGTTTATTTTAATGTCTTCATTCTCCCCCCCGAACATTTATTATATTCTTTACTTTGGGTAAATAATTAAATCAGTTTACCTGGAACTTTCCCAATTTTAGCACTGGAAGTCCTGTTTCTGGGAAATACCCCAGTCAGGAGTAAACTGGGATGGTTGGTCACCTTAGAACTCCAGGATCACTGGCTGTTCCTCAGTACCAGAGAGTTTTAATAGGTAATTATGAACTGAATTGAAGAAATGAAAGTGTGAAATTATATCAAGGAATCTATGCTGCTTCAAATTTGGGGTCAGCTCAGGTTGAAGGAGGCAAAGGGACTCTTGATACTCTCTCTCAGGAAGCCACATAAAACCACAACACTGGATTATAGGCAAAAAGTTTGCTGTCACACTTGCTGTTTTATCCAGCTTGTCTGGCTCTACTCTGAATCCTGTCTTAAATGCCGCATTCTTGTGTTCTCGAGAAAACTTGAACTTAAGTGACAGGACATAAATAGCTGGATAGAAAAATCTAGTTCAATATAGGCCAGAGAAAATCCAAACCCCACAAATCCCCACCCTAAGTCCTCAAGCTGGAGGAGTTAAGAGCATTACATCACCAGTGGCTGCTCCCATTGGCTGATGGTACCTGAAGGATCAAAACACCTATTCCTTGGACTAACTCTTTCCTTCCCTTGCAAAGCATCAAAAACCTGGGTATCATAGACTAAAACAAAGGCCCTGGGCAAGGACAGCTTTTCAGATCGGCCCACAATTCCAGGTCACTGTTTCAACATGTGAGTTGGGGTGAGCATGTCTGCATGCAGGACACAGTGAGCCCAGGAGAGAACTCTCCTCCTTAGGAAGCCTAAGATGCTGGCTTGACTGGGAGTTGAAAAAGATCTCCAGTGAACTAAATGTGTTTGCTTTCTTCTCCCACTGGTGCTATAGGAAAAGAGTCTCATTCTAATAAGTTTTGACAAAAGCTGGCAAGGGAAGCAGGTGCCAATGAATCCAACTAGTCGGAAGCATTTAGAGATATCGTGGGCACCAGAGGCTAGAGGTGTTGCCATGGGAACCAAGTGAAGGTTGTTTGGTGGTAGCTGGTTAGGAGATTTGTTTTCTTGTTTAAGACAGAGCTGAACAGCTTCAAGTCATGCTCTCTGTTTTCTACTTTAGCATCGTTGGGCAAATCCCGCTGCTCTCCATCCCCCCATCCCCCGCCTTAAATAGGATTTGAGGAATTTAATTTCTCTGCTAACATGAATAATGCTTAAATATGAGGCACACCAAAATCCTTTGAAAAAGGTATTTGTAGCAAATGAGGACAGTTCTAATCACAGAACTCTTTATGTTGGAGAGAAAATCGTTGCTTCAGGGTCAGAGTGGTGTTTTTTCAGCAGGATGTGAAGACAGTATTTTGAGCTGCAAAGCTCTAACCCTAGCTTGCATAAACATCTTCCCATCATGTGTTCTTTGGCATACTTACTCCCAGCTTTGAGGACTCATATACCTTGGAAAGGACTCTGAAACACAGGACTGCTTAAGAAAGGGATGGGATCTCTGATTTTTGCAGATCATTTTGAAGTTTTTTAAAGACAAAGAAAAAAAGAAAGAGGAATGTCAAGAGTTTTAAAATAGTAATTATCCAACAATAAATATTATAATTTGGGTTTCCAAAAATTTAGCTCTCTTCTAAGAGCTGTGGAAGACACAAGAGGAGGGTCAAAATTAGGACTCTGGTGACCTGTCAGGTTGAGGGAGAAATGGAATCCTCTAGACCAGACAGACAAAGGAATAGTGGAAGGGATAAGGGAGGTCTGAGCTACAGGAAACTGGAGGAGCAGGTCTCATGGATAAGGTGCTCATATCCTGACAGTGGGTGAAAGGCAGCTGCTCTTTCAAGCAAGACTAAGTAGGATAACCAGTAGATGCCATAATTTGAGTCACGACAATGCCTAGCAAGTAGAAACAGTATAACAAGCATGGAAGAAGAGCATCACTGAGCTACCAAAAGAAGAACCTGGGTGCTGAAGTTAGAATTCAAAATGCAAGCTTAGTTATAGCATTAGGACCAAGACTGGCTAGAATCAGGACCAAGACTTGTTGGAAGTATTCATGCATAAGATTAAAATAGGACTAGCAACCAGTGTGTTTTGATGCTGAGTCACTGGGGCATCGTCCTAGCATTCTTTAAATTGACTCCCAGTGTTATCTTTATATTTACAGGTTGTAGTTAATGACAGCAATTATGAAGGTTATTAGAGACACAAGAGAAGGATTCCTCATTTTAGGGATACCTCAGATTCCGGCATTCAAGTAATTTATAACTCTGTTGTGAAAAATAAGGCTTCATACTCACAGGTTTCAGTAGAGAACAATTATATGCCAGCCAGATATAAAAGTCCTCAATATGGTAGAGAGAACAAAAGGTAGAGACTAGCATGGACTGGAATAAGTGGTGGACTTGGACCCCTAGAAAATCTGCCTTGAGCTATTCATTTGCTCCCGCATCCAACAAATATTTATTGAGTGCCTATTTTGACAGGTATTCCCTTAGATTCAAGGAATACATGTTGGACTAAAACAATCATGTTCATTGCCCTAAGGGAGATTACAGTCTAGTAGCATAAGAATTCAGTGTATATATATGGATGTGAATAATTGCGTGTATATTTTAATTGAAAGGTAAGATAGATATTACAGAAAAATGAAAACCTAATTATGACAGGTGGTATAATTTGAATATAGAGGAAATTCCACATGAAATCAGAAATAATCTTTTTGAATGCTGAGGAAGTTATTTTACAAAGCATTTTCCTGGGGATTACTAAACTGGAAACACATACGTCAGACTAAGAAATGACTGCTTACTTTCAGCACATTCTTCTAAATTGGGAATATAGACTCCATCTGGATTACAACCTTTCTGCACATTGTGTAATGAATACTATGTCTGTGGAGTGAAAAGTCAAGACCCATGATTAAATCAAATGCATATATGAATTTATTATATTAGTCAGGTCCTAAAAGGATTTTAAAGGGTTTATATGCTGTATACAAAGTTAGTTTTTGTTTATTTTTTATGTGGGGTTAACAAAATTATTGTTAGAAATTAAAGGGTCCAGATTATGGAGTCTGTACGCATCATAATGGAGTTAAGAAAGAGCTCTGAACATAAACAATTCAATTAAAAATGGTTAGAAGAGTTGAATAGGAATTTCTCCAAAGAAGAAAATGAATGGCTAATAAATATAAAAATAGATATTCAAAATCATTAGTCATTATGCAAATGCATATTAAAGCCACAATGAGATAACCTTTCATGTCCATGAGTATGGTTAATAAAAAATACAAACCAAAATCAAAAACAGAAAGACAATAAAAGTGTTAGAAAAGTTATGGATAAATGGAAGTTCCATACTTTGCTGGTTGAGGCCTAAAATGGTGCAGCCTCTTTGGGAAATAGTTTGATGGCTCCTGAAATGTCAAAAGTAGAGTTACAATACAACTGAGTAATTCTGCTCCTAGATATTTACCCAGAGAAATGAAATAGTTCTACCTCAATATTTGCACATGGATGTTCATAGCAGCATTACTCATAATAATCCCAAAATGAAACAATCCAGATGTGCAACACTGGTGAACAGAATAAAATGTGGTATGTCTACACAGTAGAATACTATTCGGTAATAAAAAGGAATGAGGTGCTGATAGATGCTACAATGTAGATAAATCTCAATAACATTATCCTAAGTGAAAGAATCCAAACCAAAAAAAAAAGATGCATATTGCATGATTAAATTTATATGAAATGTCTAGCATTGGGCAAATCTATAGAAACAAAAAGTAGCTTTGTTCTATATCGGTATGGGAATGGAAATGAATATTAACAGTAAAGTTCACCAGAGATCTTTTTAGATGATGGAAATATTCTAAAACTGGAATGTAGTAATGGAATGGTTGCACAACTCTGGAAGTGTATTAAAAATTATTAAATTGTAAACTGAAAATTGATAAATTATATGGTATGTACATGATACTTCAATATAGATGAAGGAAAAAAAAAAAAAGACTTGTAACCAACTGTGAAAAACTATCTGCTAATCACATATCTGACAGAGGATTTTTATCCAGAATATACAAACAACTCCCAAACTCATAAAATAATAAAAAAGCAACATAATTAATAAATGGGCTAAAGAGTTGAGAAGGTAATTCACCAAAAGATATATATGAATGGAAAATAAACACATAAGGCATTCAATATTATTAGTCATTAGAGAGATATAAATAAAAATTGTGATGAGATACCACTGCACATTTATTAGAATGGCTGAAACAAAATTTTCTGGTGTTAGTGTTGGGGGTCTATGGTGAATTTGGACACTCACTTTGTTCTTGTTCCCCCACAGGAGAGCCTCTGGGCCAAGGGAATCTCTCATCAGCACTGTGCTTTATGGGCTTGGGAGACGGATGATATGGGTACATTGAAACTTTTCTTTCTACCCTCTTCAATGCATCTTTCTTTGTCTTGGTGCTCCATCCAGGTGCTGTAATCTCTCACCTAGATTCCAGAGCTCTTGTGAAGATATTTTTGTCCATGGATAATTGTCAAATCAATGTTTCTGTTGGGATACAGGATGGAATATCTTATTCTACCATCTTGCTGATGTCATTCTCACATTTGCTTCTGTTAGTTATCTTTTCCCACGAGAGTTGAGATTTTCATGATTCTATATATGCCAAGTAGTTTTGGATTGTATCCTGGACATCTTGAATATTACATTCTGAGGCTCTCAGTCTCATTTAAATCCTTTGGGGAAATGTTGTTGTTCTGTGATTTTATACCGTCTCTCAAGAGTCATTGAAGACTCCTGGGTAGAGATAGGGTTAATTTACCAACATTTCTGACTTAAGGCAAAATGATTATGACCTTCCAACATTCCAGAGAGGACCTCAGGCAGAGATACAGATATAAGATGAGTAATTGAAAGTTGGCCAGCATCTTTGAAAAGGTTGAGTCCATGGAATATGGTGGGTTCTGCAAGGTCTGCTATGTTGTGACTGTATTTTGAGCTATTACTCTATTTCCACCCTTATTTAGCCCTCTACCCCATGACATTCAAGTGATTTAACCTATTTGTCAGCTCTGCCATTTTCCTATTGGAAGGAAATGTATATGAATAGAAAATTCTAAGTCATACAGAATTTTGTATCCCCAATGTTTAAACTTATGGTGTTTTAAAGGCATAAACAAATTGATTCAGAAAGAAACAAGGGAACTGCTGTGTGATGAATGACACAGAAAAGCAGAGATGAGGAGTTTATAGATCCCAAGAATTGTGGGAGCCAAGTACACATATGGAGCATGTCCTAGAGACAAACAGGTACCCAAAGAGCAGGGGCTTCTATAAGGTTTCTGAAGACTCAAGTTCAAGGCTGAAGGGCAGCCAGATCTAAAGAAGTCATTCAGATCAGCAACCATACAAAGTGATGATAAATGAGACATTTTTTAGTACCTTAAATTGTTTTAAAAGAAGATTATTTTGCTCAGAGATCATGTGAGTATTTATTTGATTCAAAATTTCAAGACACTGAATAAATATCTGGATGTATTTCAATATATAAAGAATTCATGCTCTGAATTGCATGAAACATTTAACAATATTATACCAAAATTGTTGGTTATTACTTTAAAATAGCACAGTATAGCAGAAAACTAGAATACCAAAGATTTTTTAAAATTTTTATTTGATATTGGAGTATAGTTGATTTGCAATGTTTTGATAGCTTCTGGTATACAGCAAACTGGTTCAGTTATACATATACATATATCTGTTCCTTTTCAGATTCTTTTCTCATATAAGTTGTTACAGAGTAATGAGTAGAGTTCCCTGTGTTATACAGTATGTTCTTGTTGATTATCTAGTTTATATATAGTAGTGTGTTATGTTAATTCCAACTTCCTAATTTATCCCTCCCCTTCATCTTTCCCCTTTGGTAACCATAAGTTTGTTTTCTGAGTCAGTGAGTCTGTTTCTGTTTTGTAAATAAGTTCATTTGTGTCATCTGTTTTAGATTCCATATATAAGTGATGTCATATGATATTTGTCTTTCTCTGTCTTACTTCACTTAGTATGATAATCTCTAGGCTCATCCATGTTGCTGCAAATGGCATTATTTCATTATTTTTATGGCTGAGTAATAGTCCATTGTATATATATACCACAACTTCTTCTATGTTGTCCATTTTATTGACCTACAGTTGCTTGTAGTTGTTTCTTATGATCTTTTGCATTTCTGTGGTTTCAGTTGTAACTTCTTTTTTTCACTTATTTTATTGATTTAGGCTCTCCCCTTTTTTCTCTTGATGGGTCTGGCTAAAGGTTTATCTTATCAAAGAACAAGCTTTTAGTTTCATTGATTTTCTATTGATTTTTTTTGTCTCTATTTTATTTATTTCTTTTATTATATGTATATATATATAGTTTATTATAAGATATTGAATATAGTTCCCTGTGCTATACAGCAAATCCTTGTTTATCTACTTTATATATGGTAGTGTGCATCTGTTAATCCTATACTCCCAATTTATCCCTCCCTACCACTTCCCCTATGGTAACCATAAATTTGTTTTCTACATCCATGGCTCTACTTCTGTTTTGTAAATAAGTTCATTTGTACCCTTTTTTTAGACTCCTCATATAAGCGATATCACATGATATTTGTCTTTCTGTGTCTGACTTACTCCACTCAGTATGACAATCTCTAGGTCTATGCATGTTGCGGCAAATGGCATTATTTTGTTCTTTTGTTATGACTAATATTCTATTGTATATATGTACATCATCTTCTTTATCCATTCCTCTATTGATAGACATTTAGGTTGCTTCCATGTCCTGGCTATTGTAAATAGTGCTGCAATGATTATCAGGGTGCAAGTATCTTTTCAAATTATGATTTTCTTTGGGTATATGCCCAGGAGTTGGATCGTTGTGTCGTATGCTAGTTCTAGTTTTAGTTTTTTAAGGAACCTCCATACTGTTCTCCATAGTGTCTGTACCAATTTACATTCTCACCAGCAATGTAGTTGGGTTCCTTTTTCTCTACACCCTCTCTAGCATTTATTGTTTGTAGATTTTTTGATGATGGCCATTCTGAACAGTGTGAGGTGATACTTCTTTGTAGCTTTGATTTGCATTTCTCTACTAATTAGTGATGTTGAGCATCTTTTCATGTGCTTTTTGGCCACCTGTATGTCTTCTTTGGAGTGATACTTATTTAGATCTTCCACTTGTATTGGAATAATCAATACTGTGAAAATGATTATACCACCTAAAGCAATCTACAGATTCAATGCAATCCCTATCAAATTACCAATGGCATTTTTCACAGAGTTAGATCTCATTTACTTTAATAGCCTATCTTCTGGTCCAATTTGGGATCCACTTCTACTGTGGAGGTTTTGTTCTACCAGCTCAGTCCAGATAAAATGAGGATTTTAAAATTATAGTTTATGTTTAGATCATTAGTTACTGTTTTATGGCCTTGGACAAAAGTCTTAACCTCTCTGAAAAAAGGGGATAATAATATCTCACCAAAATCTTTGTGGAATTGATTGAGATAACATGAAAGAATTTTGTATATGCTAGCACTAAACATGTATGAAGTAATTTTTGTTCATTTTTTTATAGGCTATTGTCTGACCCTCTCTTCAACTTCTTTAATGAGACCATGCATTGTTATCTAATTGTTTCACTTATGTAAATATAGTCTTTCCAACAAGAGGAGCATCTAACAGCTTCAGCAATTAAAGTGAGAATATTTGACTTGCTAAAGACTGAGTGACAACCATGACAAAGGTGGAGCAGAAAGTGTGGAAGCACAGATTTCTCTCATGATACCTACAAGTACTCTACAGCCATCCAAGTTGCTACACTCAGAGAGGTCAGGTCTTTAAAATACATTAAAATATGACATTACCAAATGATACAAGTGGCATTCAAAAGGAACATGCATTTTAATTGGACAGAAAACACATCAGATGTAAACATATAAATAAAAATTCAAGAGCCACATAACCACAGAAGTCGGTATAGGAGACTTGAGGACAAAGGTATCATTGTGGGCTGAATTTGAGATGAGATATAAAGCACTGTTTGTTCAAATTTTATTTAGATTAAATTCCTATTTTCCAAACCTAAACGGACCATCTCTCATTGAAGCACAGGATAAGGTCCCAGAGTTCAAGGCTTCACCTCCTCCTCCCAATTCCCTCTCCCCATTCACAGCAATCTTGCAGAAGACCCTGAGGACCTCTGAAGAAGCCTGCAGTTCCACTGAGAGAATTAGAAAGTTTGAATTAAAGGGAAAAGAGGAGAAAGCTGAGAGAGTTTCAGCATTTGAAATGTCAGACAATAGAGGAAATACCAGCGCAGTGACACTGGGGATTCCTGTTCCCTTGGAGCTGTAGGGTGATAAGGTACATATTGTAAGCAATGGGAGTAAATAGCATGGAGATCTATGGAAGAGTTAAATTATGGAGGGTTTTTAATATTATGCTTAAGAATTCTGCAAATTAGGAATCCCCAAAAAATAGATCAATAGACATCAATGCATGATCTGGACTCATATCTACAGAATGCCTGGTACAAAATCTTCTTTTCCTTAATTATTTTCCTGTGTTTTGTAACATGTTTCCAAGGAGATAGGTTCATATAGATAATCGATCCATTCATAGACATCACTTTTAGAAATCCTATTCTCTCTTCCCAAACACAGGCATGGAGAGCTTTCAATGATTCAGAGATATAAAAATTAGCTCCTCATTGCAAATATTTGGAGGTCTCTTCCATAACCAATGAAGAACTATTAACTTTTCTTGAATTTGGAACTAATGATGAAAAAATAACAATTGAACGTCCCTGTAGGTGGGAAGGGGGAGGGCAAGAAGATATTCTATATCCTGTGTGTGCAGGAATTTGTGTGTTGTTATAGGTGTTTGCATACCTTTGTGATTTAGGTTTAAAAGGAAGCAAATGCTAGGTATGATGCATGGAGTTTCATCCTCCCAGGTTAGCAAGATAATTCACTCGAAGTAAATAGGATAACTTGGAAAGTTTATTGCCTTTCAACTGGGAGAAGACTGAGTTGATTATGGTGTCAGATCATCACAAGATTTCTTGGGGTTGTGGAGGAGCTGACACAATGTCTTCAAGCACCTATTCTGCTTCCTAATCTTAGCTGGTGGCTAGTGAAAATTTAGCTCACAGGGGACTAAAGGTGTGTGAATATACAGACTTATAGACACACTTATGCACACATACATGCCTATGTAAATACACAGTCTCACTCTGTTACTACACATAAGGCTATTGATTCGGAGGTTTCTGAGAAATGGCAATGCATCTGTCCTAATACTAGTGGAAGAAGAAAACTATACCAGTGCACATTGGAAAATAAGTGAACTTTACTGAAAAGAATATACAACTTCAGCAGAATAAACATTATACAACCTACACACAAAGACAAAAGAAAATGAAGCTAAGAGCTCATTATTTCTCAGTCCTGTGATTTAAAAAGAAAATTCTGAAAGTCTCAGTATAAAACCCCTCATGGGTTTCCCTATTGGAATAAAACAAATGTCAATAGCCTGAATTATTTTTGTCCTTGGAAGATGGAAGTGAGGAAAATCTTAATGAGTTTTAATTGTGGGTGATGATGGTAAGAGGTGAGTAGCAGAGACCTTGCATATGAAGTCACTTCTCTGGCTAGAAAACCTATGTGTGAAAGCTAAAATCAAAGAGACTATTTTTGTTTATTCTTGACAGCTAATTAGAAAAGGAAGTGAATCTCATTTTAAAGATACATAACCAAATTTCTCTAGTTAGTAGGAGGAAAGGAAGAGGAGAATAATACTGGATAAGGTGAACAGAGGCTCATCAGTATCTTTTTCTTTCAAATTCCAGAAGAGGTCAAAATCTTCCAGTGTTCCCTTGAAATGTCAAAACTCAACCTTAATAATACTGGTCTCATGCAGGCAGCTCTGCATACAAAAATAATCTAGAAAGCTGCCAGTTAGGTTTACTTCTGTTTGAATGAGTGAATGTGCACAAGGGCAGGCAAAGTTCTTTGTTGGGAATGGAGGATGGAACTTAAAATATCTTTACTTATTCAAACTAAAAGAAAAGGGGCAGTAGTGGAAATTAGTGATTAGCATAAATTATTGAACAATCTTTTGAAAATTTCATTCCAGAATGTCTATACACATTAAGGGTTAGATGAGCACTAAAAGACATGCTATTTTATGAGGCAGGTTCATGGACTAACTGGGGATATGTTTTTAAAGAATATGTTTTATTACATTAAAGTAAATATTGGGGCATGAGTTCCAGCAAATGACTGACCTTTGGAAACTTACTTTATAAAGGACTAGATAATGGTTATTTTCTGGGAATATATCAGTTGAGTGTGTGTTGATTGGAGCAAATCATAAGCTTTTCTAGACATAAAATGCCCTTTTCAAGTCTTGAGTGTTTTGTACATGTGGGCTGAATTGTATCCCCCAAAATTCACATGTTGAAGTCTTAACTCTCAGTAATTCAGATGTTATTATATTTGGAGATAGGATCTTCAATGAGGTAATTAACTTAAAATTAGGTCATTAACATTGGTCCTAAACCTTTGACTAATTCAACATGAATTGTGTCTTTATAAGAAAGAGAAACTAGACACAGACAGATTTAGAGGGTGACCCCATGTAAAGACACTGGGAGAAGTTAAATATCTACAAGTCAAGGACAGAGGCCTCAGAAGAAACCAACCCTGCAGACACCTTGATTTCAGACTTCTAGCCTCCAAAATTGTGGGAAAATAAATTTCTGTTGTTTAAATCACCCAGTATCTGGTACTTTGGAATGGCAGCCTGTTATAGACTGAACGCTTATGTCCTCCGCAATTCATATATTGAATCCCCAAGCCCCAGTGTGGCTGTATTTGGTGATGCTTCCTCTAAAGAAGTAATTACGGTTAAATGAGTTCATAAGGGTGGGGCCTTGATCTGATAGTATTAGTGGCCTTTTTTTTTTTTGCTGCAATTTTTATTAAATTGCTCAGTAAAGAGACATCAAGAGAGTTCTCTCTTCTCTCATGCTTTCTCTGAGTGCACACAAAAAAGAGGTCATGTTGGCACACAGCAAGATGGTAGTCACCTTAAAGCCAAGAGAAGAGTCATCAGAATGAAACCTACTTTACCAGTAACTTGGTCTTAGACTTCCCAGCCTTCAGAAATGTAGGAAAAAGTTTCTGTTGTTTAAGCCACCCAGTCCATGGTATTTTGTAATGGCAGCCTGAACAGACTAATACACCAGTCTAGTAACTTAATATATATTGTTTATGCAAAAGTTATGTTTCTTTCTTAGGTTCAGTCCTCATCCTCCCCTAAAGATCGGGAACTGGAAATTATATAAATGTATTAGTGAGATGTTAGAGTAAAAAAATTAAAACAGATAATTAATCACAGTGTACTTAAGTTTTAAACAATCATATATTTCCTATGATGCTGAGTTCCAAAAATTTTGCTATAATGTCCTAACCCTCAAGGAATTTAAAGTAGGACTGAAATTTATTTTATAAATTTTTAATAATTTAAAATTATTTCAATTGTTTATGTATATTTCACTGTATCTTATATTTATAAATCTCATTAATATTCATCCATATTACAATACATTTACATTTTTATGGACTTTTCAAAACTCTTGTATAAGTTAGTTATCTCATTTTCATCTCTCAGAAACATGGGACGCAGATGCAGAACACAGCTTCTGCGTGTACCCATGGGAACCTAAATTTGGAGAAGCTAAGTAACCTGCCCAAGATCTTAGAGGTGGAAGGATATACATTCAGAGCAGCAGTGGTTATATTGGAGGGACATGAGGTCTTTGTAGAGATTAGAAGGACTTTAGTCATGCCCATAAAGTTTAGAATCTTTTCAGGATGATCTTGTTTAGTTATTGCTTATATAATTATAACATTAAAAAAATAATTACCCAAGACAACAACACAATCTGAAACATGAGTATTAAAACAAGGAATGGATACAGCTTGTTGAACCCTGGACCAATATTATACATTTAACAGCTCAATTTGAGTCCCATTTTCTTTCTTCAAGATGGCACTGTCAACATTTTTATTTTGTGTCTGCACATGGGAAGACCTTCTTTCCAACCCTTCTCTATGAATGACCATCCAACAGGCATATGCTAATCATAGAAAATGTTGACTCCTGGTTCAGCCTTGGTGATTAGAATAAGAAGGAGACTAGAATAACTGCATTACTCCAATTAGCCCCTTTCTGGGAGATAGCAGGTATCTCTGTTCTGTAACAATGTGATAGGGGAGATCTACTCAATGCACTTCCATACTAACTTTCTGAATTCCAAGGAATTCACACACTTTATAAGTCACAGTGGGAGGGCACAACCCCCATTCTCAAGAGTTTCACTATATAGTTATAGGAACAATATTAACACATTGTCAGAGATTACTTGCAATTTACACAACATTCACCACATGCCTAAGAAAAATATAGATGTACATTGGATTTAAAATTTCAGGCCTTAATGAACTATCAACAGCAACCTACATGAGAAGGAAAAAGGAGAGTAGTGATTTATTCTTAGGTGAATGTTAGCACCTGAGATCTGTAACTGTGCTATTAGTCAGAGGATTTAGAACTGGTTTCCAAATCTAACTGAAAGTTAAAATCAATGGGGAGACTTTGAAGAAATTCAGATTCCAGAATTCTGGACAAAATAAAGGCATTTTATACCCAGATACAATACCATATGAGTGGTTCCATGAATGAGGAAATGCTTTAAAAAATGTGACCAAATAAAAATAAATCAGAATTAAAGTCTCAAGATAAAGGAAAGCAAGTCTCAAGATATGAACAAATATTGAGCAATGTAAAATAAATCAAAGAGAATATTGATGATATAAAAGAAAATTGTAATAGAAGTTCTAAGTAAGCATTACTGAAGCAACTCAAGAATAGTGTGAAACTGACCAGTCCCTCCCATCAGGAAAACTGCAAAAGCCTCTTAGATAGCCACATCCACCAGAGGGCAGACAGCAGAAGCAAGAAGAACTACAATCCTGCAGCCTGTGGGGAAAAAAAAAAAAAAACACATTCACAGAAAGATAGACAAGATGAAAAGGCAGAAGGCTATGTACAAGATGAAGGAACAAGATAAAACCACAGAAAAACAACAAAATGAAGTGGAGATAGGCAACCTTACAGAAAAAGATTTCAGAATAATGATAGTGAAGATGATCCAAGACCTCGGAAAAAGAATGGAGGCAAAGATCAAGAAGATACAAGAAATGTTTAACAAAGACCTAGAAAAATTAAAGAACAAACAAACAGAGATGAACAATACAATAACTGAAATGAAAACTACACTAGAAGAATTCAATAGCAGAATAACTGAGGCAGAAGAACGGATAAGTGACCTGGAAGACAGAATGGTGGAATTCACTGTTACGGAAGAGAATAAAGAAAAAAGAATGAAAAGAAATGGAGACAGCCTAAGACACCTCTGGGACAACATTAAACACATCAACATTCGCATTATAGGGGTCCCGGAAGGAGGAGAGAGAGAGAAAGGACCAGAGAAAATATTTGAAGAGATTATAGTCGAAAACTTCCCTAACATGGGAAAGGAAATAGCCATCCAAGTCCAGGAAATGCAGAGAGTCCCATACAGGATAAACCCAAGGAGAAACACACTGAGAAACATAGTAATCAAATTGGCCAAAATTAAAGACAAAGAAAAAATTTTGAAAACAGCAAGGGAAAAATGACAAATAGCATACAAGGGAACTCCCATAAGGTTAACAGCTGATTTCTCAGCAGAAACTCTACAAGCCAGAAGGGAGTGGCATGATATGCTTAAAGTGATGAAATGGAAGAATCTGCAACCAAGATTACTCTACCAGACAAGGATTTCATACAGATTCAATGGAGAAATCAAAAGCTTTACAGACAAGCAAAAGCTGAGAGAATTCAGCACCACCAAACCAGCTTTACAGCAAATGCTAAAGGAACTTCTCTAAGTGGGAAACACAAGAGAAGAAAAGGACCTAAAAAAACAAACCCAAAGCAATTAAGAAAATGGTCATAGGAACATACATATTGATAATTAAATGTGAATGGACTAGATGCTCTAACCAAAAGACACAGGCTTGCTGAATGGATACAAAATCAAGACCCATATATATGCTGTTTACAAGAGACACACTTCAGACCAAAGGACACATACAGACTGAAAGTGAAGGGATGGAAAACGATATTCCATGCAAATGGAAATCAAAAGAAAGCTGGAGTAGCAATACTCATATAAGATGAAATAGACTTTAAAATAAAGAATGCTACAAGAGACAAGGAAGGACACTATATAATGATCAAAGGACCAATCCAAGAAGAAGATATAACAATTATAAATATATATTCACCCAACATAGGAGCACCTCATTACATAAGCCAATAGCTATAAAATAGGAAATCGACAGTAACACAATAATAGTAGGGGACTTTAACACCTCACTCTCACCAATTGACAGATCATCCAAAATGAAAATAAAGAAAGAAACAGAAGCTTTAAATGACACAATAGACCAGATAGATTTAACTGATATTTATAGGACATTCCATCCAAAAACAGCAGATTACACTTTATTCTCAAGTGTGCATGGAACATTCTCCAGCATACATCATATCTTGGGACACAAATCAACCCTAAGTAAATGTAGGAAAATTGAAATCATATCAAGCAGATTTTCAGACCACAACACTATGATATTAGAAATCAATTACAAGGAAAAACATGTAAAAAACACAAACATATGGAGGCTAATCAATATATTACTAAATAACCAAGAGATCACTGAAGAAATCAAAGAGGAAAACAAAAAATACGTAGAGACAAATGACAATGAAAACATGGTGATCCAAAACCTATGGGATGCAACAAAACTTCTAAGAGGGAAGTTTATAGCTATGCAAGCCGACCTCAAGAAACAAGAAAACTTTGAAATAAACAATCTAATCTTACAACTGAAGGAACTGGAGAAAGAAGAACAAACAGAACCCAAGGTTAGCAGAAGGAAATAAATCATAAAAATCAGAGCAGAAATAAATGAAATAAAAACAAAGAAAACAATAGCTAAGATCAATAAAACTAAAAGCTGGTTCTTTCAGCAGATAAACAAAATTGATTAAACATTAACCAGACTCATTAAGAAGAAGAGGGAGAGGACTCAAATCAATAAAATTAGAAATGAAAAAGAAGTTACAACTGACACCACAGAAATACAAAGCATCCTAAGAGGCTACTACAAGGAACGCTATACCAATAAAATGGACAACCTGGAAGAAATGGACAAATTTTTAGAAAAGTATAACCTTCCAAGACTGAACCAGAAAGAAATAGAAAATATGAACAGACAAATCACAAGTAATCAAATTGAAACTGTGATTAAAAATTTTCCAACAAACCAAAGTCCAGGACCAGATGGCTTCACAGGTGAATTCTACCAAACATTTAGAGAAGAGCTAACACCCATCTTTCTCAATCTCTCCCAAAATATTGCAGAGGAAGAAACATTCCCAAACTCATTCTATGAGGCCACCACCACCCTGATACCAAAACCAGACAAAGATGTCACAAAGAAAGAAAACTACAGACCAATATCACTGATGAATATACATGCAAAAATCCTCAACAAAATGCTAGCAAACAGAATCCAACAACACATTAAAAGGATCAAACACCATGATCAAGTGGGATTTATCCCAGGGATGCAAGGATTCTTCAATATAAGCAAATCAATCAATGTGATACACCATAGTAACAAATTGAAGAATAAAAACCATATGATCATCTCAACAGATGCAGAAAAATCTTTTGACAAAATTTGACACCAATGTATGGTAAACACTCTCTAGAAAGTGGGCATAGAGGGAATCTACCTCGACATAATAAAGGCCATGTACGACAAACCCACAGCAAACATCATTCACAATGGTAAAAAAATGAAAGCATTTCCTCTAAGATCAGGAACAAGACAAAGATGTCCACTCTCGCCACTATTATTCAACATAGTTTTTGGAGTCCTAGTCATGGCAATCAAGAAGAAAAAGACATAAAAGGAATACAACTTGGAAATGGATAAGTAAAACTTTCACTCTTTGCAGATGATATGATAGTATACATAGAGAATCCTAAAGATGCCACCAGAAAACTACTAGAGCTATTGAACGAATTTGGTAAAGTAGCAGCATACAAAATTAATGCACAGAAATCTCTTGCATTCTTATAAACTAATGATGAAAAATATGAAAGAGAAATTAAGGAAACACTCCCATTTACCATTGCAACAAAAAGAATAAAATACCTAGGAATAAACCGACCTAGGGAGACAAAAGATCTCTATGCAGAAAACTGTAAGACACTGTTGAAAGAAATTAAAGATGATACCAACAGATGGAGAGCTATACCATGTTCTTGGATTGGAAGAATCAATATTGTGAAAGTGACTATACTACCCAAAGCAATCTACAGATTCAATGCAATCCCTATCAAATTGCTGTGCCATTTTTTACAGAACTAGAACAAAAAATCTTAAAATCTGTATGGAGACACAAAATACCCCGATTAGCCAAAGCAGTCTTGAGGGAAAAAAAGGAGCTGGGGGAATCAGAGTTCCTGACTTCAGATTATACTATAAAGCTACAGTAATCAAGACAAGATGGGACTGGCACTAAAACAGAAACATAGATCAATGGAAAAAGATGGAAAGCCCAGAGATAAACCCACGTACCTATGGTCAAGTAATCTATGACAAAGTAGGCAGCGATATACAATGGAGAAAAGACAGTCTTTTTAATAAGTGGTGCTGGGAAAACTGGACTTCATTCAGCTACATGTCAAAGAATGAAACTAGAACACTCCCTAACACCATACACAAAAATAAACTCAAAATGGTTTAGAGACCTAAATGTAAGACCAGACACTATAAAACTCTTAGAGGAAAGCATAGGAAGAGCACTGTATGACATAAATCACAGCAGGACCTTTTTTGATCCACCTCCTAGAGTAATGGAAATAAAAACAAATATAAACAAATGGGACCTATTGAAACGTAAAACCTTTTGCACAGCAAAGGAAACCATAAGCAAGACGAAAAGACAACCCTTAGAATGGGAGAAAACATTTGCAAATGAATCAATGGACAAAGGATTAATCTCCAAAATATATAAACAACTCATGCAGCTCACTATTAAAAAAACAAACAACCCAATCGAAAAATGGGCAGAGGACCTAAATAGACATTTCTCCAAAGAAGACATACAGATGGCCAAGAAGCACATGAAAAGCTGCTCAACATCACTAATTATTTGAGAAATGCAAATCAAAACTACAATGAGGTACCACCTCACACAATTTAGAAAGGGTGTCGTCAGAAAATCTGCAAACAACAGATGCTGGAGAGGGTTTGGATAAAAGGGGACCCTCTTGCACTATTGGTGGGAATGTAAACTGATACAGCCATTATGGAGAACAGCATGGAGGTTCCTTAAAAATCTAAAAATAAAATTACCATGTGCTCCAGCAGCCCCACTACTGGGCATATACCCAGAGAAAACCATAATTCAAAAAGACACATGCACCCCATTATTCATTGCAGCTCTATTTACAATAGCCAGGACATGGAAGCAACCTAAATGCCCATTGAGAGATGAATGGATAAAGAAAATGTGGTACAGATATACAATGGAATATTGCTCAGCCATAAAAAGGAACAAAATTGGGTCAGTTGTAGAGATGTGGGTGGATCTAGAGACTGTGCTACAGAGTTAAGTAAGTCAGAAAGAGAAAAACAAATATCGTATATTAACTCATATATGTGGAACCTAGAAAAATGGTACAGATGAACCGGTTTGCAGGGCAGAAATTCAGACACAAATGTAGAGAACGAACATATGGACACCAAGGGGGGAAAGCGGTGGGAGTATGAATGTGGTGGTGTGATGAATTGGGTGGTTGGGATTGACATGTATACACTGATGTGTATAAAATTGATGACCAATAAGAACGTGCTGTATAAAAAAATAAATAAAATGAAATTCAAAATTTAAAAAAGATAATAGTGTGAAACTAAAAATTCTAAACTATCAAAACAAAATAGTAAGAAAGATGTGAAAAAACAAAGTCTATTGTGAATGTCTCCTTCATAGTGATGGTGATTAAAAGTGTCGAAAAGTAAAAATAGATATTCCAAGGTCCAGCCACAAATCTAATTCAACCATCTTCTTGCAAAGGGATCCAGGAATCTGAGCTTTTGTTAAACCTGTGATTCTGATGAATCACTGTCAGGCAGACTTTTGGGAAGCACTGATTTATAGGATAGTTTCTGAAGCTAGAAATAAGCACTCATGCTGCCTGTCAGTACCCTGGCTACCATTGCCCACATTTCTAGATAACTGGATAAAAAGGCATTTCCTCTGCCTTCATTCCTATTTCATTATGTGGAATTTTATATAACGCAATGAAAAAGAATTCTGAGACATTGATTATGGAGATGCTATGTAGTTGGACTTTGATTTTTTATAAAAAAATATGAATTGTATTAAATGAACTATAATATCATGTACAGCTTCAAATTTAAATGAATTTATAAAACATATTATACCTAAGAATGTCATTTATGGAAATTGTAAAATTCTGTTCAGAAAATGCTCAGAAGCTCATAGTCTAGATGGCTTGACAATAAGCATCAGGTGAGAGGCAGGAAGCATGATATAATTTCTCCAAGTTTCTCCTGTTCCTATAATGCTTTCTTCACCCTGGACATATAATAAGTACATATATTTTTAAATAAGGTATTGAGTCAATGAAAACAAACTTCCCTGGGTGTATCTTGGGAAATACAAGATGAAATCAAACCAGAAATGAAATAGTTTAGTGCTATTTGCTGGTAAGCACTGACTGAGAGGTCGTATCTTAAATTTGAATATCTAGAGTAAATGAATCTAAACGGATTTCCAGGAAGGCTTGTTGAAAACAAAATAGAAAGGAAACAGTGACAAGGGGAACAGAGGGCAGAATGAATAAAAAGTGGAGGTGAAGTTTTATGATAATTTTGTAGTCATAAAGTCATCAAATTTCAGGTTTGGCAGGAACCTTAAAGGTCATTCCTGCCAATCACACATCTTATACTAGAAAACTCTAATTTTGCTTCCTTCCAGTGAGATGACTCAGTACCTCTGAAGACTCTACTTTTCCTCCTTGGAAGTTCTAACTGTAAAATGTTTCCTTCTTTAGAACTTTATGCTATCTCTCTGACATTTCCTCTCTTAGCATCTATTTTTCACATGGACCTATGATGGCATAGTCTTATCTCGTCTACATGCCAGATTTACAAACACACACATACTTCCACAGAATCTTCTGATCTTCTATTTAAATCTATAAAAGAGATTTCTAATTTTCTCAGGTATTCTTCAGATGGTATGGTTCTTAACTCCTGATTTGCCTTCCTGAAACTTCCTTTAGGAGTTCAGATTTAGGTAATCAGAATTGTTTGATGACTTTGGAATAGAGGTAGAATAATATTATCCTTGTTCCTAATGTTTTTCTTGGATGATTGTTCCCAACACCAGTGCAGATCTGTCTTTTGGTAGCTTCTATTATGACAAGTATATTGTGTAGTCAATAAACACACCATAAATATATTTTGCAGCTAATATCTAAAATTTTCATGCAAAACTACTCTGTATTTCAGTATAAGCCATTCATGCAAATTACCCAATATAGAGCCTTGGGTCAGACCATTAAAAACTTTCTTCAATTTTGGCATTAATCCACTTACCAGCATTTATTTATGATTTTATAACCCATTGCTTATCTAAGTGATTAGCTATGTAACCATTTCACTTTTTAATTATTCACAAAAGAGACATTGCCAAATGCTTTGTTAAAATACAAATATGTGAAAAGTACCGGATTCTTCTTCATGTAAGAGACTAGTGGCAGAGAAAATTTATGCTTTGTTTTTTATCCTTGGTGAACCCATGTTGGGTCCTATTGTCTTGAATTTTTCTAACGCTACGTACTCTCAAGCCATCTCTTTAATATACCATTATTAAAAATTGCTGAAATTTGATGAAAAATTCATGAGCAGTTGAAGAAATTGCCCTCTTCTTCCTTTGCAAAGCAGTCTGTCATTTGAGCATTTCATGTATCCATTACATTTTTTATTCTTCCAAAGTCCAACAAAGAACATTATGCACCTCACTTAAAAGTTTATTCAACACCCTAAAATATAATTAAACTTAGTTTCCAAACTTGAATTTATGTAGGGCAGCAAGATGTGTTATAAAGTTCATTCAGCAACTATGTAGACCTTAGTAATGCTTATTCTACCCTCCCATGTCAGAAGATAATTCTCTTCAACAGAAAATGTAAAATCAAATAGAAATTCTTAAGTTCTACTTTGTCTTCAATATCCATCCACATTATATGATGAAATATATACATGTATCTTAGTTTTCATATATATAATATATATAGCACTGTTAAACTTTGAAATTTTGCTCCAAACAGACCTTGCAGTGTTTGATTTGTCTTAGTCTTTATGGGAAAATCATATCAAGAATGAATGAATAACAACATTATTTTTTTTTTTGACCAGGCCTACTATGAGATAAATTCAGGCCAGCATCTGATTAATCACTCCACCACGTCTGACAGAAGGACTTCAGTGACTTACTGTGTCCCTTTAGTTAGTTCAGAACAAGTGCCTCCAAACACCCAAACGGTCTGGAGGTTTCCCTTTTCCCACTGTCTATTTGTTAAAGTTTATCTTGGGGAAAGTTAAGACAAAGATTAAAGTATAACATTTCTGAATGTATTGTAAGATCTTTCCTCAAAGGAACTTAGTCTAATTTTAATTCAAGAAACTCTGGGGGACTTCCCTGGTGGTCCAGTGGTTAAGACTTTGCCTTCCCATGCAGGGGGTGTGGGTTGGATCTCTGGTCAGGAAGCTAAGATCCCACATGCCTCATGGCCAAAAAATCAAAACATAAAACAGAAGCAATATTGTAACAAATTCAATAAATACTTTAAAAATGGTCCACATGAAAAAAATATTTAAAAAAAAAAAGAAGAAGAAGAAGAAGAAGAATCTCTCTGGATCTGTGAACTGACTCAGGACTGAAAATTGGATAAAGAGCCAATGTTCTATATCGTGTTAGCTCAGTTAAAAGTTCTGGTCACCAGACATAGAGGTTTTGGTTATACTGATCATCTGAGTCAGTTCAGGCTACTATAACAAAACATCATAAACTGGGTGACTAAAACAACAAACATTTATTTCTCGCAATTCTGAAGGCTGGAATTCGCAGAACAAGGTTCCAGTGGATTTGATGTCTGAGGAGAGCCTACTTCCTGGTTCATTGTTCCTGGTCTTCTTGCTGTGCCCTTACATGGTGGAAAGCAGAGAGAGGAAGCAAGCTCTCTTTTGAGTCTTATAAGAGCATTAATCACATACATGAGGGCTCTACTCTCATGACCTCATCTAATTCTAATTACTTCCTACAGGCCTCATCTTCTAGTACCATCACATTGAGGGGTAGGGTTTCAACATATGAGTTTGGAGGAGATATAAACATTCAGTCCTTAACACAAATCAAGTAGGCACTAAGTGGCAAGCCCATTTATTTTGGCTTTGGGAACCTCATTAATTAGCCATTTTGAATGGATCAAGCCACTCTGAAAACCTCTTCTGACATTTGATCTTTTATATCAACCATGCCCAATTGGTACTGTCATTTGGTCTCAACCACTCAGGGTTCCCTCAGCTCCACTGAGTCCAAACCAATGGCTACATCACTCACATTTATTCCCAGTCTACAAGAGGTGGCTAATTATTGGTACACAACCTCAGGAATTTCCTGGGTGAAATCTGAAATTGCCACCCCATACAAGGTGGGCAAGATGAAACCAAAGAAAGAGGAAGAACACTCCAGATATATGGCAGTTTTAATAAGCATGGGGACTTACATATGAGGCTTGTCTTGAGCACCAAAAGAGGAGTAGACACTTCAACTGCCCAGCAGACTGTGAAGTGTTTATATAAAGGCCTTAACAGGGTTGTCACCATCTCAAGATGGTCTCAAAAACACATTGCTCTCTTGAACCCAGGCCCCACTGAGAACTCAAGGCAGAACATTCACTCCAGGGACAGGGGAGGGAGTGAGGAGCTTCTATTGCCCCACGTTCAGCTCTTGGTTCAATTGGTGGTTCAATTGGTGTCAAATCTTCTCCATGACCTTCTCCAACACTAATCCAGTCATTTCACTGACGCTGAGACTTCCTCATAGGTGTTTTCCAACACCATGGTGAAGAGAACATGCTCTGGGCTCTCTTGGAAATGAAATCATGGGGATGGTCTCCCGTTATAAATTCTATCCACTCAAGTCTACTGATTTCTTCCTCTGTATTAAATCGATAAATATATGTGTAGCATATTAATTTAGTTGAGTCCACCAAATTTTAAATCAACTGACTGATTAAAAAAAAAAAAGCAGAGGTATGTGTGGGTGATTGGGGTGGGGGTGAACCTCCTGCAGCTGCTTGAACTCACATTCCTCAGAATCTCAGGTAAGTAAACTCATGTCAGGAAATTTGTCTTTCCTTCCTAGGTCTAGTACTATCCTCAGAATCTTTTTCCAAAAATTTTTTTAATGATATAAATTAACAAAGCTAGCATTTATTTTGTGATTAAGCTGTTTCTTCCCAAGTTTGACGTTGTAACTGGCATCCTGGTCCATGCTGAGATCTGTTCTTAGTTACATGTCTGAGTCATTGGAAGTGTGACGGGAGATCTAAAGGGAGATGGCAACACCATGCAAAGTAACTAAATGAGACAATGTAGTTATGGGGCCTGTTATATCAGAAAGGACAGGAGAGGCTGATTCTGATTCTGCTGGCAGTGAGAACTCTGTGGTGTTTGGGGGTTTGGTAATAGAAGTCACAGAAATCCTTTCAAACAGTCTTCTTCCAATATTTAGGCTTCACTTTTTAAGATCAATTCCCTAGTTTTCATGTAGAAAATTTGACAAGAATATGAATTCGAATTCAAATATAATTTAGCAACCCAAAATATTGTTTCTATTTTATTTCTGGTATATCAGCCAAAATATTAGGCAACACACGAGAAGAAAAATATATTAGATTGTTTTACTTTTTTTTAGGATATGATTAGCAATGCCAATTCTCAAATTGTTTCAGCTATTCCAGTTTCTTTGTTTTTAATAAAAAAATTTAAGGTAAATTTGTGAATTTTCCCAACAAAGACTACTGAGATTATAATTGGGGCTGCATTAAACATAAAGATCAATTTTGGAAGAATAGACATATTAACCATCTAAATCTGTCAGACCATAAACACAGTTATCCCTATATTTATTTAGGTCTTAGTTTTTCTCCTCAGTGTTTTACAGTTTTCATCATATAAATATTGTACATATTTTGCTAAATTCATCCTTATCTAAGTCATGTTTTTGATGCTATTATAAATAATACTTTCTAAAATTTCTATTTCTGATGTTTATTGACAGTGTAGAAAATAGAAATGTATGTATAGACACACACACACACACACACACACACCTAACCTATAATCTTGTTAAACCTGCTTATTAGATCTAGAAGCTTTTTTTGTGGAAACTTGAAGATTATCTATGTAGACAATCAAGTATGCAAATAAAGATCATTTTATTTATTTTTGCTTAGTCAATATGCCTTTGATTTCTTTACCTTGCCTTATTGTGCTAACTGGAACCTCCACAATTTAAATTGGGATGATGTGTGCAGACATTGTCTCTCTGTTCTTCATCTTGAATAAAAAAAGCATTTGTCTTTCAACATTAAATATGAAGCTAACAACAGTTTTTTTGGATATGCCTTGAGAAAATTCCCTTTAATTCTTAGTTTGCTTATATGTTTTATCATAAATATTATGTTTGCCAAATGTGGTGATTTTTCTGTCTTTATTGAGATGACTATGTGCTTTCTCAGTATATATTGATGAGATGGAAAATTACATTGATTAATTTTAAAAATTTTGTCTAACATTGCCTTTCTATGTGAAAAAAACATTTGATTATGATATAATATCATTTTTATATATTACTGGATTCTATTTGCTAATATTTTAGTAATGATTTTGGACTATGCTTATACATTTTCTTTTCTTGAAATATCTTTGCATCAGAGGAAGGCAAACATCATAAAATGAGTTGAGAATTCCCGCTTTTAAATTTTCCAGAAGAATTTGTGTAGAGTTGATTTCCTCTTTTCCTTAAATGTTTTTTAAATTTCTAAGTAAAGCTATATGAGCTTTACTTTTTTCTTTGTTGTAAGGTGTTTTACTATAAATCCAATTTTTAAGATAGATATAGGAATATAAAGTTATTCTTGATTGAATTTAGTAGTTTGTTTATTCCATGGAATATGTTTCAACAATTATCAAATACATTGGCTTAAGCTTGATAATATTTTCTATTAAATTTTCATGATCTCTGTTAACAGCCCCTCATTTATCTCTGCTATGGTAATCTGTGTTTTCTCTCCTTTTCCCTGATTATTCTGTAGATAAATGTATTAATTTAGTTGATTTTTTGAAAACCAGATTTTGGTTTTATTTCTTTTTCTCCCCTTTATTTCTCCCTTTCTTACTTTCTTGCTTTTTTTTTTTTTTTTTTTTTTGGTATTTGATTTTGATTATTATTGTTATTTACCTCCTCTTCTTACCTTTGTTTAATTTTTTTTTCTTTTTTTGTTGTTGTTTCTTAAGGTAAATACTTAAAACATTGATTTGATACATTTACTGTACATAATATAAACATTTACTGCTATAAATTGTTCTGTGAGCCCATTTTAGCCATAATCCACCCATTTTTATACATTTTGATTAGATGTATAGCCAGCTAAAATATTTTCTAGAGTTCCAGTTCTGGATCAGGGGAAATTTTAAAACTCTATTATTTTTCTCACTGAACACACTATAAAATATATATATATATATATAATGTATAGAGCCATTTTTGGAGGATACTGGATTAAAGAGTAGCTGGAATAGTGAGAAAGAAGATAAGAATTTAAAGTATTATAGAACCAGTGATGAATTTAATATATTTTATTCCTCCAACATGCCTATTGGAGAGGAATACTCTTCTCCCTCAGAGTTATAGCCACTGTCATCTTCTTTTGAGGCTTCTACAACTGCCTCCATGGTTTTGTTTGTCTTATGGCCTGTAAAAGAATAGAGGAAAAAATAAACAGGAATTTTTCACACCCTGTGCATTCTTCTTTCTTTAGCCAGTACTGGCAGACTTGCCCTGGAGCTGTCTGTTTGTGCTGATATGCACTTCTGGGTTTCAGACTGTATTGAATTCAGGCTAAGAAATATAATTAATATTATTTTCTGTTTGTTCACACACATTGTTTATTTTCCTCACAGGAGCTATTAACAGTTTAATCATTGTGGCCTTAAAAATCTCTCTCTGATCATTCCAACAACTGGGTCATCTCTGAGTCTGGTTTTGTTTGTTGCTTTGCCTCTTGACAGTAGATTGAATGGTCATTTTTTTCTTGACTTTCTGTTTACCTTGTCATCATGAAAGTAAAGACTGAGATACAAATAATTACTAAGGGAAATTAAATACTGATCCTTTTATCATGTTGTTAATATGGGCAGTTGAATAAATCTAGTCGGGAGTTGACTGGGGCATAAGAGTTACTGTTGCTATAGCTACTTTCAATGGGACAAAAAATTTAAATTTCTCTTACAGAGGACTAGTGTTTAGTATCTGTGTTGGGATTTTGGTCAGATTTTGGTCAGATTTAGTCCTCCATTCTCAGGTTTCAAAAAACCCTGCATGACTCTGCCACAATAAAAAATCTTTCTCCATGTTTTTCCACCTCCCCTAGAAGTAGAATGTTGTTTCTTGGTATTTTTTGCTAGTTTCATGATCATGTCAGGAAGGGATTCTCCGTTGATCTAGTCCAGCTTCCATCTTAGGGCAGTCTTATGTACTAGAGGCTTAAATTGAGGCTTTTTCAGAGTTCCATACTTTCTTCCCTGTGGCATCCAAATCTTCCTTGTATCTGAATTAGTTTTCATTGATATTTTCTTATTCTTTTCCCAGAAGTAGGAGGCCTCTACTTGGTATCAGAAGAGGATAAGAAGATTTTCACCATATAGAAACTGGTTTTGAATGAATGTAGATTTTTTACCCTTTCTCCAGAGGTACAGTTTGCCTTTCACCTTCTGGTCCTGGTGGACCATAGTCTTTGTGGCTTTAAGCTTTTGCTTTATAGGAGAGAAGAGTCTGGGGAAAAAGCAGGCATATTTTGCCTGTTCCTGCACAACTAAATACATGGTGATGGTCTTTGCTTTTATGCCTACACCAATAACAGAGGTTTTCTCTGGTTTCCTCTTCTACCCACACTCTTTCCTAGAGTACCTAGAGAAGACCCACAGCAGTGAGTTTGTGGGTCAGGGAAAAATCCCTTTAGTCAGGTGACCCCAGCTATTTTAGACTAACATCCTAGCTCACACTTGACCATTAGCAGTTCTTTAAAATTATAGCATATTAATTTTCACCTGTGGCTATTGTGTCTAGCAGGATGCCTCTTTTCCCTGTGCACTGCCACAGATGGGTTTGCATAACCCATGTCTCTTTGGAGGGGCTATTCACACTTTAGATTTCAGGTTATCTGATCATCTTGTAACCTCAATATTCTGACAAACTTTTGAAAAGTTATGATTTGGTAGTTTGATCAGCTTTTTCTAATTACTATTATGGGAGCATCATCCTTTACAACTTTCTACATCTTCATTGGAACAAGAAGATTCCTGCCTTTGCTTTTAATATTGTTTCTGCTCAAAATGTATCTCACATCCCTTCTTACTTTTTGGTGTATACAGGCTCTGCACATGTGAATGTTTGACTTTTTCTTTCTCTGAAATTGGAATTTGTTACCTCTACTGTTTATTTTTCAGTTAGCATTTACCAGTCCCTATATGTGTTTTATTTTTTCATATGTGACTTTAACACTGGTTTGGACTACATATTCTTTTTGAAAAAAAAAACTTTTATACTTTTAATATCCCTCTCCATGTTTACATTCAACACATAGAAACTGCTTTTGAATGAATGTAGATTTTTTGGACGAAGCTCATCAGAGTAGCATTGTGACTAACATTTCCCTCTCTCTCTCTTCTCTACAAGCAGGCTTTTCACAAAGTTAGATTTTAAAGATGATTGAATGGGATCATGGTGTTTGTACTTTGCTCCCATGTTCTAGGTGAGGGACTTGTCCTGTGGCTGGAAACAGAGGATCAGCCTTTCTCTATGCTAGTTCCTTATGGCACACATTAAGGCTCCATCAGTAACCTGGCCTGAAGTCAGTTTCTGACCGTGTTTATGGGCTTACTCTACCTATAGGTTAAGGGTACCTGTGTTAGCACTGTCATCTGTGGTTGGTGTTGCTGCCTGACTCTTTTTGGAACCCACTGAAAATAACAAATTCAGATGATAAACTGAAGGATTGATCCTAAGATATGTGAAACTCGCTAACCCAAAGCTCTAATCAAATGAACAAGAGTTCCTGAATTAGATCACCAGAATACAGCATGTCCACCCATAGAAAGGAGCAGCATGCTAACAGTTCAAGGCCAAGTGGGCTCCCCAAGTAAGTCTTCTAATTGAAGAATGCTGTTAGCTTTATGCCATCAAACTGCAGGCAATTAAAAATGAAAAGATCTATGTATTTATAGTTTGAATCCTCATAAGTTGTATGTGTGTGTGAAAGAGAAAGACAGGGAAAGACAGAAAGAGGAGCCTGTAAAAAATATAACAAAAGAACAACTTTGTTTTTATTTGTTTCTCAAATTAGGGCCTCAATTAATACATTATATTTCTCTCAGGACAGTTCCAGGAAAGATTAATGCAAAAGTGATGCATTCTATCTTTTATCTCAATTGTGTGACAGAAGTCTTGCAAAGTTGAAAAGCTGCTAATTTAGTAGTCAACAGTGTCAAATAAAATTTCTAAACGTACATCTATTAGAGAACATCTTACCAATAAGGCACAGCAAATATGCTTCAAAACAGTGCAGTCAGCAAATCTGTTTCAGGTTTTGAAATATCTAGCAATGACGTTTATTGGAAAAAAACTATAATGTATCAGTGATATAAAAAGCTGTCTCTTCATCAGCATTGCTTTATTATGGGTACTAATTTTGTGCAAAATCCTTTAGATTCTTTGCAAAACACCTGCTGAACTTAAAGAAATATGGTGAGTGCTTGCACAGAGACAGATGTATCTTAACCACATAATACTGTATTTGACTTTATGGTGTTAACAATAAATGAACTGAGCATACCAATACAGAAGGCTTAAATCTTCCTCAAATTTGTGTAAAGTTTTCAATGAATATACTGTTTGTGCTGATTCTTTCTTCATCAAGTTTGAGAATATAAACAAATGGCAATTATAAGAATTCTATCAAGACTGAATTTTTTAAATTAACTTGAATCACATTGAAGACTATGGTCTGAAATCACACTCCCTTCTCCCACCAACTCCCACCTTTTTCAATTTTCCTGACTGGCTGCTTTCTCTCTTTGTACTTTCCACCCATGCATCCATTCATCACATCCTGTTTATTCTATCAGATTACTTGAAAATTTCATGTTATAGATGAATCTGCTTCAAGGTCAAATATGATGGCATTATTACTCAGTAAAACATGGAAATAGAATAAGAAAGACCATTTTCTCATTCGCTCTTCTGCAGCACAAGATTAGCTTTATATGTTGATTGATTTTTTGTGGTAGGTTAAGTAGATTTCAATGAATTTCACTTGCCCAGTGTTGACCAGATTAAGATTCAAAATTGTTTACCCATATCACTTTTTCACTCCTCTCTTCCACATCTTCTAATTTATATGTTCAGGTTATGTTGTATTTGTACATATATGATGTATTCTCTATGTGGGCCTATGTGTATTCACAATCCCTAGTGAATTAACTATTCTTTCTTCATGGATTCTTATTTGCTTTGTAATGTTAAATAGTGGTACTTTAATTTTACTTCTTCAGATAAGCTGTGTGCTTGGGAAAACCATAAAACAATGAAACCTCATGAATATTTATATCAATGACTACACAGCATTATAGTCATAATCTCTGGAACTAGTTCTCACCAGTTCAGAATTAATTATCAAGTTCAGTTTTAATTGCATTCTTCTAAATGACAACCCCTCCCCTCCCCACCAAAAAAGACTATAATGAATTATCTGGTAAGTACTTTACTGGGACTAATGCATCTAGGAGAGCTTCTGAAAATCCTATTTTTTTTGTGTGTGTGGTACATGGGCCTCTCACTGTTGTGGCCTCTCCCGTTGTGGTGTGCAGGCTCAGTGGCCATGGCTCATGGGCCTAGCCACTCCATGGCATGCGGGATCTTCCTGGACCAGGGCATGAACCCATGTCCCCTGCATCGGCAGGCAGACTCTCAACCACTGTGTCACCAGAGAAGCCCTTAAAATCCCATTCTTAATGTCTAATAACAAAATGAAGACATATGATCCCAAACCAGCATTCTAATCCTTGTTATCCAATGTATTAAACAACTAAGTCTGCTTCTTGGGGTTTAATATATTGCATTTTCACTCAAGATTCAGAAAGAATTTAAAAGAGTTTAGGGAAATTTGTATTAAAAATTAAACTCTAAACACTCATTGTTTTGCTCTCTTATATAGTTGTGAGTCTGAAATAGCATACAGAGAGGAGTATTTGAAGGGGTGACCTCTGGAGAACAGCTTACCCTTCATTTAAAAAAATTAAAAGACACATTTAGCACTAATATATAAAGGTGTTAAAGAGTCAGAGTATTGACATACATCATTTGAAGTAAATGAGATCCACTTAAAAGTTTTCTAGCCAGAATGCTAAAACTGCTGGGAAAATGAGAAAGAAAAACCATACTACTCTTGGAAAATTACTTGCAATAAAATAAAATTTTAAAAATAAAGGTTTGTTAAAACTTGATTGAAGATGGCATAGTAGAAGGACATATGCTCACTCCTTTTTGTGAGAGCATTGGAGTCATAACTAACTGCTGAATAATCATCAACAGGACGACACTGGAACTCACCAAAAAAAGATACCTCAAATGCAAAGACAAAGGAGAAGCTGCAGTGAGATGGTAGGAGGGGAGAAATCACAATAAAATCAAATCCCATGACTATTGGTTGGGTGATTCAAAAACTGGAGAACAATTATAACACAGAAGTCCATACACTGGAGTGAAGTTTCTGAGCCCCACGACAGGCTTCCCATCTTAAGGGCTTTCAATAGGAAGAGGAATTCCCAAGGAAACAGACTTTGAAGGTCTAGCAGAATTTGATTAGAGGACTTCAACAGAACTGGGCAAAACAGAGACTCCACTCTAGTAGTGAACACACAAAGTAGTGTGCACATCAGGACCCAGTGGAAATAACAGTGATCCCGTAGGAGACAGAACAAGACCTACCTGCTAGTGTTAGAGGGTCTCCTGCCGAGGCAGGGGGCAGTTATGACTCAGATAGGGACAAGGACACTGGCAGCAGAAGTTCTGGGAAGTACTCTTTGGCATGTGCCCTTGCAGAGGCCACCATTAGCCCCACCAAAGAGCCTGTAGCCTCCAGTGCTGGGTTGCTACAGGTCAAACAACCAACAGGGAGAGAATTCAGCCTTACCCATCAACAGACAAGCAGATTAAAGTACTACTAAGCTCTGCCTGCCAGAGCAACAACAGCTCTACCCACCACAAGTCCCTCCCATCAGGAAGCTTGCACAAGCCTCTTAGGTAGCCTTATCCAGTAGAGACAAGACAGCAGAAGAAAGAAGAACTACAATCGTGGACCCTGTGGAATGAAAACCATATTTACAAAAATATAGATGAAATGAAAAGGCAAAGGGCTATGTACCAGATGAAGGAACAAGATTAAACTCCAAAAAACAACTAAATGAGGTGGGAATAGGTAACCATCCAGAAAAAGAATTCAGAATAATGATAGCATAGATGATCCAGAACCTCAGAAAGAGAATGGAGGCAAATATCAAGAAGATACAAGGAATTTTTACCACAGATCTAGAAGGATTAAAGAACAAACAGATGAACAATACAATAACTGAAATGAAAAATACACTAGAAGGAATCAATAACAAAATAACTGAGTCAGAAGAACGGATAAGTGGTATGGAACACAGAATGGTGGAATTCACTGCCAAAGAACAGAATAAAGAAAAAGGAATGAAAAGAAATAAAGACAGCCTAAGAGACCTTTGGGACAACATTAAATGCACCCACATTCACACTATGGGAGTCCCAGAAGGAGAATAGAGAGAGAAAGGACCCAAGGAAATATTTGAAGTGATTATAGTGGAAGATTTCTCTAAAATGGAAAAGGCCATAGCCACACAAGTCCAGGAAGGGCAGAGAGTCCCAGGCAGGAAAAAGCCAAGGAGAAACATGCTGAGACACAGAGTAATCAAACTGACAAAAATCAAAGACAAAGAAAAATTATTAAAAGCAACAAGGAAAAAATGACAAATAACATAAAAGGGAACTCCCATAAGGTTAACAGCTGATTTCTCAGCAGAAACTCTATAAGCCAGAAAGAAGTAGCATGATATACTTAAAGTGATGAAAAGTAAGAACGTACAACCAAGATTATTCTACCCAGCAAGGATCTCATTCAGATTCGACAGAGAAATCAAAAGCTTTACAGACAAGCAAAAGCTAAGAGAACTCAGCACCACCAAACCAGCTCTACAACAAATGCTAAATGATCCTCTCTAAGTGGGAAACACAAGAGAAGTAAAGGACCTACAAAAACAAACCCAAACAATTAAGAAAATTGTAATACGAACATATATATCGATAATTACCTAAATTGGGAATGGATTAAATGCTCCAACCTCAATACACAGGCTCGTTGAATGGATATAAAAACAAGACCCGTATATATGTTGTCTAAAAGAGACCCACTTCAGACGTAGGGACACATACAGACTGAAAGTGAGGGGATGAAAACAGATATTCCATGAAAATGGAAATCAAAAGAAAGCTGGAGTAGCAATACTCATATCAGATAAAATAGACCTTAGAACAAAGAATGTTACAAGAGACAAGGGATAATGATCAAGGGATCAATCCAAGAAGAAGATATAACAATTATAAATATATATGCTCCCAACATAGGAGCACCTCAATATATACGGCAAATGCTAACAGTTATAAGAGAGGAAATCAACAGTAGCACAATAATAGCGGGGGACTTTAACACCTCACTTACACCAGTGGACAGATAATCCAGACAGAAAATTAATAAGGAAACACAATAGACCAGATAGATGTAATTGATATTTATAGGACATTCCATCCAAAAAGAGAAGATTACACTTTCTTCTCAAGTATACATGGAACATTCTCCAGGATAGATCATATCTTGGGTCACAAATCAAGCCTCAGTAAATTTAAGAAAACTGAATTCATATCAAGCATCTTTTCCAACCACAGTGCTATGAGATTAGACATCAATTACAGGGAAAATAACACAAAAAACACAAACATATGGGGGATAAAAAATAAGTTATTAAATAACCAAGAGATCACTGAAGAAATCAAAGAGGAAATCAAAAAATACCTAGAGACAAATGACAAAACAAACACAATGATCCAAAACCTATGGGATGCAGCAGAAGCATTTCTAAGAGGGAACTTTATAGCTATAAAAGCCTACCTCATGAAACAAGAAAAATCTCAAAAAAAATCTAACCTTACACCTGAAGGAACTGGAGAAAGAACAAACAAAACCCGAAGTTAGCAGAAGGAAAGAAATCATAAAGATCAGAGCAGAAATAAATGAAATACAAATGAAGAAAACAGCAGCAAAGATCAATAAAACTAAAAGCTGGTTCTTTGAGAAGATAAACAAAATTGATAAACCATTAGCCAAACTCATCAAGAAAAAGAGGGAGAGGACTCAAATAAATAAAATTAGAAATGAAAAAGGAGAAGTTACAACTGACACTCCAGAAATACAAAGCATCCTAAGAGACTACTACAAGCAATGTTATGCCAATAAAGTGGACAACCTGGAAGAAATAGACAAATTCTTAGAAAGGTATAACCTTCCAAGACTGAACCAGGAAGAAATAGAAAATATGAACAGGCCAATCACGAGTAATGAAATTGAAACTGTGATTAAAAATCTTCCAACAAACAAAACCAGATGGCTTCAAAGGTGAAGTCTATCAAACATTTAGAGAAGACCTAACACCCATCCTTCTCAAACTCTTCCAAAAAACTGCAGACGGAGGAACACTCCCAAACTCACTCTATGAGGCCACCATCACCCTGATACCAAAAGCAGACAAAAATACTATAAAAAAAGAAAATTACAAACCAATATCACTGATGAATATAGATACAAAAATCCTCAACAAAATACTAGCAAACCGAATCCAACAGCACAGTAAAAGGACCATACACCATGATCAAGTGAGATTTATCCCTGTGATGGAAGGATTCTTCAATATATGCAAATCAATCAATGTAATACACCATATTAAAAAATTGCAGAATAAAAGCTATATGATCATTGCAGTAGATGCAGAAAATTCTTGTGACAAAATTCAGTACCCATTTATGATAGACTCTCCAGAAAGAGGATATAGAGGGAACCTACCTCAACATAATAAAGGCCATATATGACAAACCCACAGCAAACATCACTCTCAATAGTGAAAAACTGAAAACATTTCTTCTAAGATCAGGAACAAGACAAGGATGTCCACACTTGCCACTATTATTCAACATAATTTGGAAGTCCTAGCTGGGCAATCAGAGAAGAAAAAGAAATAAATGAAATACAAGTTGGAAAAGAAGGAGTAAAGCTGTCACTGTTTGTGGATGACATGGCACTATACATAGATAATCCTAAAGATACCACCAGAAAACTACTAGAGCTAATCAATGAATTTGGTAAAGTTGCAAGATACAAAATTAATGCACAGTAATCTCTTCAATTCCTATACAGTAACAACGAAAGACCAGAGAGAGAAATAAGGAAACACTCCCATTTACCACTGCAACAAAAATAATAAAATACCTAGGAATAAACCTACTAAGGAGGTAAAACACCTGTATGCAGAAAACTATAAGACATTGATGAAAGAAATCAAAGATGACACAAACAAATGGAGAGATATACCATATCCTTGGATTGGAAGAATGAACATTGTGAAAATGACTATACTACTCAAAGCAATCTACAGATTCAATGCAATCCTTATTAGATTACCAGTGGCATTTTTTACAGAAGTAGAACAAAAAAATCTTAAAATCTGTATGGAAACACAAAAGACCCCAAATAGCTAAAGCAATCTTAAGGGGAAAAAAAAAAAGAGTTGGAGGAATCTGACTCCCTGACTTCGGACTATACTACAAAGCTACAGTACTCAAGACAATATGGTACTGGCACAAAAACAGAAATATAGATCAATGGAAGAGGATACAAAGCCAAGAGATAAACCCACACACCTATGCTCAACTAATCTATGGTAAAGATGCAAGGATATACAGTGGAGAAAAGACAGTCTCTTCAGTAATTGGTGCTGGGATAACTGGACAGTTACGTGTAAATGAATGAAATTAGAACATTCCCTAACACCATACACAAAAAGGAACTCAAAATGGATTAAAGGCCTAAATGTAAGACTGGACACTATAAAACTCTTAGAGGGAAGCATAGGAAGAACACTCTCTGACATAAATCACAGCAAGATCTTTTTTGACCCACCTCCTAGAGTAATGGAAATAAAATAAAAAATAAACAAATGGGACCTAATGAAACTTAAAAGCCTTTGTCAAGCAAAGGAAACTATAGACAAGATGAGAAGACAACCCTCAGAATGGGAGAAAATATTTGCCAACGAATAATCAAAGGATTTGTTTTCAAAATATATAAAGAGCTTATGCAGCTCAATATTAAAAAAAACAGACAACTCAATCTAAAAATGGGCAGAAGACCTAAATAGACATGTCTCCAAGGAAGACAAACACATGGCCAAGAGGCACAAGAAAAGCTGCTCAATTTTATCAGGGAAATGCAAATGAAAACTGCAATGAGGTATCACCTCACACCAGTTAGAATGAGCATCATCAGAAAATCTACAAACATCAAATGCTGGAAAGGGTGTGAAGAAAAGGGAAACCTCTTGAACTGTTGGTGAGAATGTAAATTGATACAGCCACTATGGAGAACATTATGGAGGTGTCTTAAAGAACTAAAAATAAAATTACCATAAGACCCAGCAATCCCACCACAGGGCATATACCCAGAGAAAACCATAATCCAAAAATACACATGCACCCAATATTCACTGCAGCACTTTTTGCAATAGCCAGGTCATGGAAACAACGTAAATGCCCATTGACAGATGAATGGATAAAGAAGATGTCGTACATATATACAATGGAATATTATTCAGCCATAAAAAGGAATGAAATTGGGTCATTTGCAGAGACATGGATGGACCTAGAGACTGTCATACAGAATTAAGGGAGTCAGAAGGAGAAAAACTAATATCATATATTAACGCATATATGTGAAATCTAGAAAAATGGTACAGATGAACTGATGTTCAAGGCAGAAATAGAGACACAGATATAGAGAACAAACATATGGACACCAAGGGGGGAAGCGGGGGTAGCAGGTGGTAGTTGTGGGATGAATTGGGAGATTGGGATTGACATATATACACTAATATGTATAAAATAGATAACTAATAAGAACATGCTGTAGTAAAAATAAAATTCAAAAAACCCCAAAACCTTGATTAAAACTTCCATAGACTTGTTTATTTCTTAGGTAATATATAAGCTACTATATCTGAAAATATTTTTTTTTCTTTTTACTGTATTTTTGAATGAAGATATCTGAAGGCTAGCACTGCATTTGTGTGGGATGGAAAGACAACAGATGAAGTTAGACAGGTAATAATTTGACAACATTTAATCTCAGAACTTTACCTCATATTCAGTGATCATAATGCACTTCTAGTTTATAGTGCAGGAAAGAAGGATGATGAGAAGTTTGATATCAATTAAAAACCTATTCCTGGATAGATAGCCCTGAAGGAGCTGAGCCCTAATATTCAACCAGCAGAATTCTTTGCTTCAACTGAAGTTTGTGTCAAGTATTAATGAATATTTGGTCTTGCCCATGTCCAAAGTTGAAACTCAGGTATGTCAGAAATAAAGATGAGCAAATAAGAAATTTTCACATTAGTGGTGAAATAATTCAGTATGAGGAAATAATGCAATTATCTGCTCCCCCACCAAAACAATTTGAGAACAAAGAAAATAAGTCGTCATTAGGGGTCAGTATTAGTGAATCAATATAGAGGTTGTAATTCAATCTATAGGAAGCCCTAGGAAAAGGGTTCAGTTGAAAATAAAAATCGTCTTTAAGCAGAGGTTCGGTGACCTGAAAATAATATTTTACTGTATTTATGAATATATTAAAGCACAAATAGATTTCCATATTTATATGAAAGAAACACCTCAGTCTTGAGGGCCAAATTCTAGGAACTAAGACATTTTCTAGGAATGAAGAATTTTGGTTGGAAGTACAGCTAGGTCACTGGTGTCTTTCCAGGGCTTAATACAATGCTCAAGATACAGAAGGCACTGACTACATACTTGATAAATGAATGGAGAAATGAAACTCTGAGAGTTGTTCCAAATCAGAAGATAGCAATACAGTTGTCTATAAAACAGACAGAAGATGACTATTGTCATAAAAATGTGTTAATTCCACCTGTCTTTTATTCCGGATTTGTTCCTAAAAGGTATATTTTGTTTCTACATCTTAAGAAGAATTTAATAATCTACTGACAACAGAACCTATCATCCCTTGGTTTAATGATCTTCCCCCATGACTTTCTTATGGGGATTCTGCCCATCCTGGGTAGCTCCAGAATTCATGTGGATGGCTATACCAACAGGGCAGGCTCTTCCCCTGATATTATTCATGTGGCAGCAATTTATAGTTACAGATGAAATCTTTAAGGAAATCTTCTTCCTGCTCTCTGGCCAACAAATGGTGACACTAGTCTATTTGATCAATGTAAAGCCATTTGAAGTCATTTTAAGCAGAGTGAGCTACAAAAATGGCAGAGGATCAGATTAACATATTTATTCAGTCTCTTTTTCAAAAGGAAGAAAATATCCCAGTTACATGATTTTCATCAACTGCTGCTTGAATTCCACTGCTGCCCAAATCAGACACAAACAACAGCATCTGAGCTGTATGATCTGCTTCTTTTAAAATAAAGTTTTAGAGCATACCACTGGTTTTTGACACATTTATTCCATAATATATTAAACACAGTGCAGCTTCAGTCATTATTAAACATTTTTAAATGTACAGTTAAGAAAACATAACATATAACATGTGACACAGCGTGTGTTTTTATGACACTGCATTAGAATCATTACTAAAGGAACAAGGCAAATGTGGCATGCTGTTTTTAAAGCATGGTGAAAATTTGACAACAATAACTGCAATATAAATAACCTAAATGTATATACAGATTATCTTCTATGGACCTTAAAACAGACAACTTATATTAAAAACACCTTTTTATGATGAGTCCCCTTTTCATTCTCTATTACCTTAATTCAAATTCTGATATTGTCCATATGTGGAAACTGTTCCATGAAAAAACTGCCACTCCTATTTTTGGATGATCAAGGGAACACCGTCCACAACTGTAGAGCAATCCTGAACCTTTCAGAACTGATGGAAATGGCAATTTTTAAAAAGTGGGGTTTAAATGCAGAATTAGAATTAAAAGGGGTACAAAAT
This sequence comes from Stenella coeruleoalba, assembly GCF_951394435.1. Lineage (NCBI taxonomy): Eukaryota > Metazoa > Chordata > Mammalia > Artiodactyla > Delphinidae > Stenella > Stenella coeruleoalba. Next base: position 37,345,644 of record NC_137160.1, read on the forward strand.
AATGTGAAACATATCTTAAAAATAGAAGAGTATAAAAGAATTAGAGAAAGAAAATGCAACCAATGGCTTCTTAGACAGTGATTTGTTTATTAAATTGCTGAATTTTAAGTGAAAATTCTTAACGTACTTGAAAATTCTTGTGTGCTATTTTCCCCCAAGAAGTTGGAAAGCTATCTAATTTAAAAATTTATATGCCTTGGGCTTCCCTGGTGGCGCAGTGGTTGAGAGTCCACTTGCCGATGCAGGGAACACGGGTTCGTGCCCTGGTCTGGGAGGATCCCACATGCCCGTGAGATCCATGGCTGGGCCCGTGAGCCATGGCCGCTGAGCCTGTGCATCCAGAGCCTGTGCTCCCAACGGGAGAGGCCACAACAGTGAGAGGCCCATGTACTGCAAAAAACAAAAAGCAAAAACAACAAAAAAATGTAAATGCCTTTTATTTATTTGTATAAATTTACATATAGTATGCAGTATTAATTTTTTAATCTACAGCTTTGTGAGATTTAACATTTGCATTGACTCTTGTAACCACCATCCCAAAAAGATATAGAATGGTTCCAACAACCCACAGAATTTCTTCTTGCTGACCTTTTGTAGTCAACCCACACCCCCTCATACACCTAACAAAATGGTATAGCCACTCAGGAAACAATCTGGCACTTTCTCACATTTTAATTTGACCCATAAATTATTAACATATTTACAGAATCTTCTGGGAGGAAAATGTGACTTTAACATATTAGATACTGATTTATCATAGAATACACCAGAGAAAGAGCCCAAAAAGTTAACATTTTTCATATTGATGAAGACTGGAGTCTATAAAGAAAAGCATCCCACAGGCTATCCACTGTTGACACATAGCTATGAGAAAGTAAATGATGGAAAAACTGGAACTCAGAAGTCCATGAAATCATCTTTTTTATATATTCTCTTATAGGAGCTATCTCTCATAACCAGGTATCTTTAGCTTGAGTTCAATCCACATGTCACCATATGTGGATATATGATTCCCCCAGCTCTGCATAATGCTCTTTTCCTGATGCACACCAGAGCAATCATTCAGAATGAATAAACTGGGCACTGATTTGGAGATAATAAACTCCCCTGCCCCATGCACACTCTATAGCTGTCCTCTTGGCTCTAGCGACCAATCCAAATTCATTTATTTTTTTCTACAATCCTTTCTATTTTTTTATTGTTGTTGAGCCTACTTTCCTGTGTACACTTTTCAAATAGATTTGGAAGCTAACTTCTTGAAGTATAAGAACCACACATGGTCTGTGTCCTTGCAGTTGAAAACTAAGTTTCCAGAAGTTGGTGCATCTAAGTTTGGTTACATCCACCAAGTTAGAAGTGAATAGAGAAAAACATCATTAAGAGAGTTGTGGCTACAAAAGAAAGTTTCTTCCATTAGATGAGAGGTTAGACTGCATGACCTCTAAGGTATTTTCCAAGACTTAATGACCATACCTGGAATATCACTTTCTGTGCCATGATATGTTAATTTACTGACTGAATTATGCTATGCCACCTCCCCACATCACTTGGCCTATGTAGACTGAACTTTAGTGAGTTTGATAAGCATTTAGCTGCTTGTTAAAATCAAGCTTCTGGAACTTTAATTAACAATTGACTTGTCACTAGTTTTATTTTATTTGAGATTCTGACTTTTCATTTGAGGGCAAATTATGCTCTTCATCTGGCAAAACCTCAGCTGTGGTTATCCTCCGGCAGCATTTTAAGTAGCACATTTTTATGCCATGTCACATTGACGTGATGTTCACTTCTCCATGGCCTTGTACATTTAGACCTTAGCATTTTTACTTTTCACTAGATTCTTCCCACTTGATATAAGCTGTATAGTAATTCAGGAACATATACATTGAGAAGGAAATAAAAATATGCAGAATTTTAGTTAAATACATAAATGTGGATTTAAGAGTGAGGTGAACACATGATAGAAAAGGAAAAAAATAATTCTCATATAGCTTGTCATATAGGGACCCATTCACATACTACCATTCAAAGACATAGGACAACACACACACACACACACATACACACATATATGAACACATGCACACACAAAAAACATACTTTATACTAAATGAAGAATGGATTAAAATATTTCCTCTAAAATCAAGAAGTAAATATGTCTGCTATAACTACTTCTATCCAATATTATCCTGGAACAACTAACTAGCACAGAAAGACAAGAAAAAAGTATGAGGTTTACAAAGGAGCAAACACACCTAGAATTGTTTGAATAGAATAACTGAATATATAGAAAGCTAAAAAAATTACAATAAATTTTTGAATTCATAAGAAAATTTATAAACATTGCTAGAATCAAAATTAATATTCTATAGTAGGTTGCATTTCTACATGACAGCAACAAGCACTTGGAAAAATTATAATGAAAATGTTATTTGTCACAAATAAATAAATATATTATAAATAATATCTAACAAACTAGATATATATGCAAGGTCATCATGAAGATTTCTTTTTAGCTTTGTGGAAAGACATAAAAAAGGTGGGAGGGGGATGAAAAAGGGAGGAGATATGGGGATATATGTATACATTTGGCTGATTCACTTTGTTATACAGCCGAACCTAACACAACATTGTAAAGCAATTATACTCCAATAAAGATGTTTAAAAAAAGCAGAAAAAAAAAAAAGAAAGTAAATAGGAAGACATTTTCCCTATGAATGCAATGTGTATTTGCATTCTAAAACAGAAAAACTGGATTAGGAATGTAGTCACTCTTACTTAGAAAACTGATTTCTATTATTTATTAAATTAGCAATAATATGTCCATTCCAAGGAGAAGGAACACATACTCAAACAAAAAAGAAATATCTTGAAACATGAAAATAACTGATAGCCTTCAGCATTAAAAATAAGAACTAAACATATGGGGAGCTATACCATATTCATGGATTGGAAGATTTAATAATTTTTGATATTTCACCTACATTGATATATACACATTTACATAGAGTCAATGTAATCCCAATCAAAGTCCCAATAGTATCTTGTATGGAATTTGACATACTGGTTCTAAAATTTACATGAAAAACCAAAGCTCAAGAACAGCTAAATTACTCTGGAAGTACACAAGGTAGAAAAATATCAAGTTTTAAAGATATGGTAATTAAGACTGTGACAGTAACAAGATGGGTAAATATTTCAATAAAAATTTGAAAAAGATGAAATTCAGAATAATGGGAAAAAAGGAAATAACCAATAAATCATTAATTATCCCCATAAAAAAATTTCCTAGCACCAATTTCAAAAACTCATTTTCTCTGGATTAGAGTCATAATAACAAAAGTCAAAACTATAAATGAATTAGAATACAATATAAGAGAATGCCTTTCTGATCATTGAATAACAAATAATTTCTCATGAAAGACTTAAAAATATTAACCAGAAAGGAAAACATTAATACACTAACTACCTTACAAGTAAGAATTTCTGTTAGAAAAAAGGTATCTTAAAGACAATGAAAAACAATTCAAGTGTTGGAAGAATTAATGTTTAACACATATAAACTGGAAAAGGTTTAAGCTCTAGGCTATATAAAGTAGTCCTACAATTCATAAACAAAAAGCAAATAAGATTGGACCAAAAATAAGCTCTATGTGAAAGAAAATAAAGTATATAAATATAATATTATAGCTATTAGTTCAATTAATATCATCAGATACCATTGAATACCTATCATATTTGCAAAAATATTTTAAAGTCTAAAAATATCAAGCATTTGTAAAGATATGGAGCAACTGAATCAAAGTGCTCAGCTTTTCATTCAATGCTATACTATACTATAGTGTAGCTCTGAAAAAGGATGAACTGTAGCTACAGATATCACCATGGATAGATCTCATAATAGTGAATTTAAAAAGAAAATTGGAGTTTAATACATAAATGTCTTCCATTAATCATGCTTTAAATATTAAGAATGACAGATGTGTGTGTGTGTACATCTTGAAATAAGTCTTATAGAGAAATTACAGGCAACAGGGAAGGAGATTGTTATAGTTTGATAACCCACTATCTATGCCACACACACATATTTCTTGATATGGTTAAGGTAAAAGTGTAATATTTATTTATATATATAAGCTCTTGGAAAAGATATTGTAATGTAATAACATATACTTTAATATGAAGTTTCATTTTTAGCTATCTTTGGGGTATTCTTATTTTAAATCTTATTTCTAAGTGTATGGTGCTTTACAGTTTCCACACACACATTTTCTCGATTGCTTGTTACACCTTTCATTTGAAGTACTAGCACCCTGTTACAGAACACAGGAAACTGAGGGTCATAAATACGAAGTAACATTAAGAACACATAGCTAATATGTGTGATAACAGGAAAACCTCAAATATTACTGACTGACACATTTCCAAATTTTTAAACACCAGCACTATCTTTCCCATGATATCTATCCATTTAATTATTATTCATTCATTTTATATCTATGAGTAAGCTAGTAAGGACACCTGGATTTTCAAAGCATGCATAGTCCAAAGCCACTTTGTTGTCCACTTTCAACTTTACTATGACCCTAGACACTAGGATTTTCAAATATCATGATTCTAATTTTTCTGGAAAACTCGAGACTGACAGTAAACTGATCAAATACTTGGTATTATCATAACTCAATTATTTTACTGCTATATTTAAATGCTTATAGTCTGGGTTTATCAGTCAGAACTCTTTTTCTTTCAAATAAAAATATACACACACACAGACACACACACACACACACATACACACACACACACACACACACACATATAACCAAGATGTATAGTTCTTGCTTATGTAATAACACCAAAGGAAAGGCATCCTCTCTAACCCTTGCTGCTGTTTTTCTCAGCTAACCACTGTAATTCTCTGCCACCAGTTCCTCCACTAACATGAAACCATGGGCACCAGTGCCTCTGATTTTTCATTACTAGTCCTGTGTCCCCAAAATTCCCCCCTAAAAGAGACTCTTTCTTAATGGTTCCTGGGAGCAACAAAAGGATATACTTTTCTCCAGCCTGGCTCACAAGTCCATAGTTGTAATCTGAGGGAATGGATCTCTTACCAGAAGGGAAGAAGGAGACCTAGAACACTATCATTCTACATCTGGTCATATACCACACTTTCCCTTCTCATTTCAGATGAGGCAGCTGGAGACAAATGCCATTCAATGATCCATCAATGTCACAGAGTAAGAACAATATGACTAAATTCCTGCTCTCCTGAGTCTCATATCAATGTTTCTTCATACTAACACCCTACTAAAAGTTTTAGAAAGGCTCTTATTCACAAAGTTTGGTGCATCCCATTCTCTGCAAAATAATAGCCAGCTCTGGTCAGCATGGACAATTGTTTCAAGCACCATCATAAGTGATTGATTAGGAGATTCCTTTTGAGCTGGAGAATAGAAATCAACCCAAATAGGATACTGTCACTCTTGACTCTAGCACAGTAGAATTTGTTCTCATAAGTCTTCTTTATTTGCAAGTTTTGGATGAGGCAACACTCTCCAGCAGACAGACAGATTAACTCCCAGTAGCAGTTACAATTTTCTTAATGATAAAGCCCTTTGGGGGCTAATTTTATACATCATCTGGTTTCAGCACTGGAGTCCTTTCTGAACACTCAAAAGGTGTGCTCATACTAACAAAACAACTGAAGCAATGGTTTGCACATATCTGGTATTCAACAAAAGGATCATTATATTGAATTAAATGCAAGCTGCAGCCATACAAATTGGCAAAACAAGAAACAAATATTTATTAAGTACCACTTAAATGTTCAGACTAATTTTAGATGTCTTTGTAAAAACTGAAGAAGAAAACATGATAACCCTTATGAGTAGTTAGAAAAAATGACTATGAAGAATTGTTCTGAGTTCTAGAGTTCTTGGCAAAGATGATGTGCACTGCCAGGGCGTGGCAAAGGGAGAGTGTGAATTGGAGTGACTACCATGAGAAAATGTACTGTGAAGTGGACCTTGAATGAATGATTCAGCAGATGGAAAATGAAGGGGCAGGGGACAAACAGTATTGAAGGGGTCATTATGAGCATGTGTGCTGAGATAAGGTAGCCCTCAATTATTTGATCTGTTGCTACTACCTTTATTGAACATCTGCCATATGCAAGGTTCCAAGAAATAAAATAATTAGGCCAATTTCTATCTTTGACAGTCTTTCTCCCTTAACAAAGAGATAATAAGAGAAATAATTATTCAAAGTTTAAAAATACAAGATAGGAATAGTGGTTTTACTGGCTGAGTTCACAATCACTACAGACATTAATAAAAGTAGGTACCTGGGGCTCACCTAGGAGTTTCTAATTCAGTGGCACTGGGACTGACCCAGAGTCTAGTTAGAAAGCCAGCTATATAAATATTCAGTGATGATAGGAAGAAAACTTACACTGGGAGGGAGGCAGGAAAATGAATGGCAATAAAAAAAGGCAGACATGAAAAGCATGAAGAAAAAACAGGACAGTGCTCTAGGTCTGGTAGAAATCCCCAAAAGTCAATATCATTATTTCTAATCCAAAGAGACAGGAATAACAATGATGCAGATATTAGGCAGTTAAGAGGTGGAGCTGATATTAGAGAGGCAGGGCAATAAGAGATGCATTCAGACATGTTGGAGTTTGAGGAAACCAAATGTCCAGGGTAATCATCACGTGACTTAACCCTCCATATCTTTGTAGACATAGCATTAGAAAAGAAGAGTCACTATTAAGCCCCAGAGGAAGAGAATGAGCAGAAAAATATCAAGAATTCTTGCTAAAGTTGGATGGAGGCTCTGAAATAAGTTTAGTCCAAGCAGGAATCAATAAAGGCAATCATGTACAATCAACACTTATGTGGATTTAAGTCATGTGATTCAAGAACTTAAAATAGAGTTGAATTAGACCAGATAGCAGCTTTCAGAGCAGCAGCCTAGGTGCAAGAATTCTTTACTTTCAGGAGATTTCACTGAGGTATTACTGAGAGACAGAGCATTTTACAGTAAGTGAGGCAGGATTCATAGTAAATCACAGCTGAAGGTAGAAGCGGGTGTAATATAAGCATGCCTTTATGGAGAGGTATAAGTTCTTCTACTTACATATATGCAGCATTGAAGAGACAAAAAAAAATCGCTTGAAGGTTTTTTGTCAGGCTACATTCCTCTTTCCCATTCACAGGCAATTTACTTTGAGCTGAATCTTGAAAAGAGTATCTTGATATCTAGCAAAGGGGTTAACCTTTTAGGAAGCTTTACGATATTTATATATCAAAACACTTTGTAAGTTTTCTCCTTTCGGGATAAATCCTGTATATGCATCTAGGGACCTTTTACAACACTGTCCTGACTCACATCTGCATGTAGTTCTATAGATTTGCTTCTTTCATGCCCCTTCTGTTGTTAGGGAAATTTCGCTAGGCTTTGCCCCCATGCCAAATATGGGAGACACAAATTAACAGATTTTAACTGGAATTTCATTGAATAGATACATCAGTTTGGTAAGAATTAACATCTCAATTTTGAGTTTTCTGATCCAGGAATATAGTATAAATTTCCATTTATTTGGGTCTTTTAAAATTTCTCTTAGGTATGTTCAATAATTTTCAATGTACAGGTTCTGCAAACTTTTTGTCACATTCATTATTATTTCAGATATGATGCTTTTGTAAATGGTACTTTTTATTTTAATTTATGATTGTGCATTTCTATTATATGGAAATACAGTTGAATTTTGTAAATTTATCTTATGTACTACAAATTTCCTAAACTCACTTCTTACTAGCTTTTTGTAGATTCCACAGGATTTTCTAAATATGTAATTATGACATCTTTTATTCTTTTTCAATTTGGATCTCAATTGCTAATGGCACTGGCTAAAATGTTAAGTATTATACTGAATGAAAGTGGCAAAGGTGGACATCCTTGCCTTGTTGCTATTCTTAACTGGAAAACAATCAGTCTTCCCCCATTAAGTATGAAGTTAGCTGTAGAATTTTCATAGATAGCCTGTATCAGGTTGAGGAAGCTCCCTTCAATGATAATTGTTGAATGTTCTAGGTTTCTTTTAAATGAAAAATGGATATTGGATTTTTTTTCAGGTTTTTCTGTGCATTTATTAAGGTGATTTTTTGTTTGTTTTTAGCCTGTTAATATGGTGAAATACATTTTTTAATTACAAATTTCTTGTGTGCCATTTTGTCAAGATGCAATATACTTTTTGTTATTGAATTCAATTTATTAAAAATTTGTAGAGAATTTTTGAATCTGTGTTTAAGAAAATATTGGTCAGTGGTTTTCTTTTATTCTGATGTCATTGTTGTTTTTTTGTATCAGTGGAACATGGACTCAAAGAATCAGTTGGCCAGTGTTCCTCTTTTTCAATTTTTGGAAGAGTTTGTGTATAATTTGTTTTATTAATTACCTAAGACATTGGTATAATTGACAATAAAGCCATCTGGGCCTGGAGGTTTTTTTCATGAAAAGGTTTTTAACTAAAATAAATTTAATATATAAAGGCTATTTATATTATATATTTCTTTTTTAGTAAATTTTTTGTGGTGTGTGTTTTAGAAGGAATTTGTCCACTTCTGCTAAATTGTAGAATTTATTGACAAAAAAAATTGTTAATAGTATTCTCTCTCATTTCTGATATTAATAATTTGCCTCTACTTTTTTCATGTTTAATGTGACTAAAAGTATGTCATTTTATTGATCTTTCATGAGAACCAGATTTTGGTTTCACTTTCTCTATTTTTTCTGTTTTCCATTTAATTGATTTCAGATCAGATCTTTATTATTTTTATTATTACCCGTTCTTATACCCTCTTTGACTTTAATCTACCCTTCTATTTCAATTTCCTTTGGGTGGGAGTTGACGTTTGAGACCTTTTTAAATAAATGTATTCAATATTTGGTAATATATATTTCCCTCTAGGTACTACTTTAGCTGAACTTAAAAATTGATATGTTTTCTTTCAGTTTAAAATACCTTATAATTTTAGAAATGTTTTATAATTTATAAGTATTTAAATACTTTCCAGATTTTTTTTTATTAATTTCAAATTTTATTCCTTTTTGTTCAGAGAATACAATGTGTATGACTGGTGTCCTTTTGAATTTACTAAATCTTTAAATATATTGAAACTTCTTTTATACCTATAACACAGGCTATTTTCATAAATGCTCTATGTGTACTTGAAAAGGATGTATATTTTGTTCCTATTATATGGAATGTTCTATGAATACCAGTTATATTGAAGTGATTGATAGGACTGTTCAGCTGTTCCATAATAATACTTTCTATCTACTTGTTCATTCAGTTTTTGAGAAATGGGTACTGATAATTGTGGAATTGCTTATTTGTTTATACCCTTGCAGTTCTTGTCACACATAGTTTAAAGTTCTTTCACTAGGCTCATAAATGTTTATAATTGTTCTGTTCTCTTGTTGAACTGACCATTTTATTGTAATGAAATGAACCTGTTTGTCCAAGGTGATATATTTACTCTGAAGTCATTCATCTGATATTACTACAGTAGCTCTCACTTTTAAAAAATTGGCATTAGCATGACATAGCTTTTCCATCTTTTTGTTTGTAATATTTTGTATCTTTTTATAAAAATTCATTTATTATAGACAGCATAGAGTTAGGTCTTGTTTTTAATCCAGTCTGATAGGGTGTATAGACCACATGTATTTAATGGAGTTATTACACAGTTAAGTCCAAATCTATAATTTTGTTACTGATTTTCTATTTGTCTCATCTGTTTTGTGTTCACTCTTTCTTCTTTTTTTGCATTTGAATTACACATTATACATTTGAAGTATTGTTTACAATTCCACTTTATCTCCTTTGTAACTCTTCTGTGCTTTTTACTAGTTGCTTTTGGATCCATAGATTACAATTTTAATTTATTAAAGCTCATCTCCATAGGATATTATACTACTTCACATAAAGTGTCATAACTTTATAGTAGTATACTTTTATTTCTCCCTCTTGGGCCTTTATTATAGTGTTTACATCTTCTATTTTTACATGTTATAAATGCACAATGCATTCTTATTTTTGCTTTAATCAGTCAATTATCTTTTCAAGAGTTTTAAACAGAAAAAATGTTTATTATATTTACACTCATTGCTACTATTTACAGTTTCTTGCCTTCCATAGTGTAGATGCGTATTTCCTTCTGGCATCAATTTTCTACTGCCCACGGGACTTGGTTTAACAACTCTTGAATTACATGTTTGCTGATTATGAATTCTTTCAGATTTTGTATGTTTTTAAAAAGTCTTTATTTCATATTTATTTTTGAGAGATTTTTTTTTTGTATATAGAATTCTATTTGGACATTTTTTTTTCCTGTAACACTTCAAGAATGTTTCTCCATTTCCTTCTTTGCATTGTATTAGACAAGACGTCTGCTACCATTCTTATGATTGTTTCTCTGTCCATAATCTGTCTGTTTTCCCTAGATCCTTCTAAAGATTTCTCTCTATTTTTAGTTTTAAGTCATTTGACAATCATCCATGGTATGCCTTAGTCTATATTTCTCATTTTCCTTGTGCTTGGAGTACGTTGAGCTTCTTAAATCAGTTTGTGTATAGTTTTCATATATTTGGGAATTTTCAGCCATTATTTCTTCAAATAATTTTCTCCATCATCATTCTTCTCTCCTCTTTGGAGGAATAATTCCATATACATATAAAATAGACCACTCAATTTTGCTCTGAAGCTCACTGATGCTCTTGATTTTTTCCCTGTCTTTTTCCTCTCTATATTTCATTTTGAAAAGTTTCTATTGCTATGTCATTAATTTCACACATCTTTCCTTCTGCAGTGTCTAATTTGCTATTAATCTCATCCAATGTAATTTGAACTTCAGACATTGTGGTTTTCTTTTAAAGAACTTTGATTTGGGTCATTTTTTATAACATACTTGTATCTGCTTACAGGATCAATTGTCCCTTTTTGTTCTACTTTCTTGAACTTATGGAATATAGTTATAAAATTATAAATAAACTTATCTACAAATTTTGTCATCTCTGTCACTTCTGGACCTGTTTGTATTGACTGATTTTTTTCCCTCTTTATGTGTCATATTATTCAGTTTCTTCCATGCTTGGTATTTTTTATTTTTTGCGAGACATGTATTTCATTTTGTTGGACATTAAATATTTTTTATTCCTATAAACATTTCTAAAAGTTTGTCTGGGATGCAGTCAAGTTACTTGAAATTATTTAGCTCCTTTCATATCTTGCTTTTGAGCTACATTAAGCAGGATGAAGGCAACATCACCCCTAGAACTAAGTTTGCCTTACTATTGAAACAAAATTCTGCTGAGAATTCAATCTTTTGCCCTGTGGATTATGAAGTTTTTTCTCTGCCTGGAAAGAACAATACCTATTCACAGTTCTGCATGATACCCAGGAACTGTCCTTTCCAATATTTTCAAGTAGTTATTTCCCTGGCCTCAGATAATTTCTTCACATGCGTGTACTGACCTGGACTCAGTTGAAGACTCAGGAAGTACCCTCAGCAAATATGGAGCTCTCTTTCTACAGTTCTAACATCCCTAATACTGTGGCTTATGAACTTTGTCCTTCCTGGACTTTCAAATCGATCAACTCAGTTCAGGGGGCTCACCAGAATCCCCTGTATCTCCCCTCCCTTTTAGTGTCCTGGATATTTTCTCCAGACAATATGCTGATATCATAGGATTCACCATATTCCTATTCCATTACACAGGAATCACTGTTCTTTGTTGTCTGGCTCCAAATGACTTGATATTTATTAACCCATATATTATGTTTAGTTTTGTTTTTTTTTCTTTATTGGAGTATAATTGCTTTACAAAGGTGTGTTAGTTTCTGCTTTATAACAAAGTGAATCAGTTATACATATACATATGTCCCCATAGCTCTTCCCTCTTGTGTCTCTCTCCCTCCCACCCTCCCTATCCCACCCCTCTAGGTGGTCACAAAGCACCGAGCTGATCTCTCTGTGCTATGTGGCTGCTACCCACTAGCTATCTATTTTACATTTGGTAGTGTATATATGTCCATGCCACTCTCTCACTTTGTCCCAGCTTACCTTTCCCCCTCCCCATATCCTCAAGTCCATTCTCTATGAGGGTTGTGTCTTTATTCCCATCTTGTCCCTATTTTCTTCATGACCTTTTTTTTTTTTTTTAGATTCCATATATATGTGTTAGCATACAGTATTTGTTTTTCTCTTTCTGACTTACTTCACTCTGTATGACAGTCTCTAGGTCCATCCACCTCACTAGAAATAGAAATAACTAGAAATAACTAGAAATAACTCAGTTTCATTCCTTTTTTGGCTGAGTAATATTCCACTGTATACATGTGCCACAGTTTCTTTATCCATGTATCTGTTGATGGACACTTACGTTGCTTCCTTTGAATTATGGTTTTCTCAGGGTATATGCCCAGTAATGGGATTGCTGGGTCATACGGTAGTTCTATTTTTAGTTTTTTAAGGAACCCCCATACTGTTCTCCACAGTGGCTGTATCACTTTACATTCCCACCAACAGTGCAAGAGCGTTCCCTTTTCTTCACACCCTCTCCAGCATTTATTGTTTGTAGATATTTTGATGGTGGTCATTCTGACTGGTGTGAGATGATATCTCATTGTAGTTTTGATTTGCATTTCTCTAATTATTAATGATGTTGAGCATTCTTTCATGTGTTTGTTGGCACTCTGTATATCTTCTTTGGAGAAATGTCTATTTAGGTCTTCTGCCCATTTTTGGATTGGGTTGTTTGTTTTTTTGATATTGAGCTGCATGAGCTGCTTGTAAATTTTGGAGATTAATCCTTTGTCAGTCACTTCACTATCAAACTCTTAAAGGAAAACAGGCAGAACACTCTATGGCATAAATCACAGCAAGATCCTTTTTGACCCACCTCCTAGAGAAATGGAAATAAAAACAAAAATAAACAAATGGGACCTAATGAAACTTAAAAGCTTTTGCACAGCAAAGGAAACCATAAACAAGATGAAAAGACAACTCTCGGATGGGAGAAAATATTTATGTTTAGTTTTTTAACTTAATTTTGGGAGGGTAAATTTTATCCCTGTTATATCATCTTGGCCAGAGGGTCTCATCTATAATATCTTTGTTTAAAAATGATTACTAATTTTATAGAAAGCATACTTTTTGTTGTTTTGTTGTTTACTGTTCAATATTATCTATAAGAGATATTTGTGTACCTACAATGCCTTATCTTTTAAAAGTTTTATTGTTTGGGCTTTCATATTTAAATCTGTAATAAAAATGAAATAGAAATTTGTTGATATCTGACCCTATATCCATTTTAAATGTGTTTGCTTATTCATTTATATTTTAATTATTACTGTCATAAATTGTAAATATCATAAAATTTATCACCTTACACATTTTAAGTGTACAATTCAGTGATAGTAAGTATATTCAGAGTATTGTGCAACCATCACCACTCTCTATTTTGAGATGTTTTACATCATCCTGAACAGAAACTCTGTACACGTTAAATAATAACTCATCATTGTTCCATACCCTCAGCTCCTGGTTACATTTACTCTAGTTTAAATCTCTGTGAATTTGCCTATTATATTCCACATACATGGAATCACACGTTATTTATCCTTCTTTAATTAATATGGTAGTTTGTGTATTTCTAGGAATCTGTCCATTTCTTCTAGATTATCCAATTTGTTAGTGTACAGTTATTCCTGCAACTGTTTTATAAAGTTTTTATTTATGTAAGGTCAGTAGCAATGTCTCTCCTTACACTTCTCAATTTAGTAATTTTAATTATTTTTCTTCCTAGTCAAACTAGTTAAAAGCTTATCAATATTGTTGATCTTTTGAAAGAACCAACTTCTTGTTTCATTGAGTCCTTCTATTATTTTTCTATTTTATGTAATTTTTTATTTTTCCTTCCTTCTGCTAGCTTTGGTTTTAGTTTAATTTACTGTTTCTAGTTTTTTAAGGTACACAGTTAGACTATAATTTGAGATCTTTTTTAATGTATGTGGTCACAGCTATATATTTCCCTCATAACTTCTTTCACTGCATCACATAAGTTGTGGTATTGTTTTTTTGTTTTTCTTCCTTTCATTTATCTATAAGGCATTTTATAATTTCCCTTGCAATTTCTACTTTGGCTCAGTAGTAGTTGTGGAATGAGCTGAATTTCCACATATTTGATAATTTTCCAGTTTTCCTTCTGCTACTGATCTCTAATTTCATTCCATTATGATCAAAAAAGATATTTCATATGATTTTAATCTTTTAAAATATATTAAAACTTATATTGTGGCCTAAAATGTGGTCAATTGTAGAGAATTTTTAATGTCCGCTTAAGAAGAATGCATATTCTGCAGTTCTTGAGTGGAGACATTTTATATGTCTATTATGTCTAATTGGTTTATAACATTGTTTACTTCCTCTATTTACTTATTGACTTTCTGTCTGATTGTTCTATTCATTATTTAAAGTGAGGTATTGAAGACTCCAACTGTTATCATAGAATTGTTTATTTTTCCTTTCAATTCTATTATATATTTCGGGGTTCTTTAGTGAGGTGTGTGTATTTTTATAATTATTTCCTGGTTTGAAACTTCCATCAATATATAATGCCCTTCTTGGTCTCCTGTAAACAGTTTTTTACTTGAAGTCTGTTTTTCTGACAATAATATAGCCACGCTCCAATTCTATTTATGTTACTGTTTACATGAAATATCTTTTCCCATCCTTTTACTTCCTTATTTTGTTGTCTGGCTTTTTCCATGCTTATAACACTTCAAAGATGTTACACTTTGTGTAATTTTTCAGCTATTTTTGTCCTTATACCTAAAGTCAGTCTCTTGTAGACAGTATAAAGATGGACTTTGTTTTTTATTCACTCTGCCAATTTCTGCCTTAAATAGTTAATTTTAATCCATTTACATTTAAAGTAATTAGTGATGAGGAAGAAGTTATTTCTGCTGTTTAGCTATTAGTGTTCTGTGTGTCTTGTTTATATTTTATTCCTTGATCTTGCCATTATAGGCTTTAGTGCAGCATTTTGATTTCCTTCTTCTTTCCTTTTCTATATATTTATTATTTATTTCTTGGAGGTTACATTGGGGGATTATAACATCTTAAATTCAGAGGAACTTAGTTTCAATAATATAAATTTAGTTTCAATAGTATGCAAACACTCTGTCCCTATACATTTTTCCCATGTATATTATTATTGTCAGTCTTCTTGTGTCCTTATACCTAAAGTCATATTACATCTTTATACATTGTGCACCCATTAACATAGATTTATAATTACTGTTTTATGCATTTCCCTTTTAAATCATATAGAAAAGAAGTTATAAACCAAAGGTGCATTGATATTGGCTTTTCTTTTGCCTATAGTTAACTTTACCAGTGTTCTTTATTTCTTCAGCTAGCTAATATTACTGTTTCATGTTATTTTCATTTCATGGTAAAGGACTCCTTTTAATATTTCTTGCAAAATTCTGCATAATTTATTCAAATTTGCTGAACTTTGCTTCTACCTGCCCAAATCTGCTGTTGAACAAATTTAGTGAATTTTTCATTTAATCTATAGTACATTTCACCTTCAGAATTTCTGTTTTGTTTCTTTTTTATAATTTCTATCTCTTTATTGATAGTTTCATTTTTTTCATGCATCATTCATTTATTGTTTGCTATAGGTTTTTAAAATATATTTAATTTATCAAGTTTGTTTCTATGCTAATTTTCTAAAAGTTTTCAATTTATTTTCAATCAAGAATGACTTCTGGAGTTTATCATTTTATCTAATTAAGATAATTGATTTTAATCTGTTAATGTGGTGGATTACAACATCAAATGATGTTTTAATGTTTAGTTAATTCAGCATTCTTGGGATAAGGCAATGCTGGCCATATGTATTACACAAACATACACATACTCAAATGTTTGGGTATATTTATAAATATATCGTACTAAATTTATTTTAAAATAATATTTACACTTATACAATATAGAATTTAAGCTCCTTAAGTGTGGATTATTTTGCATACCTGATATACTATTGTGTTTCTAACACTAGGAATAAAGCTTAACACCTAACAGATGTTCTATACATTTGTTATTTTGGTTTTTTTTTTGTGGCACGTGAGCCTCTCACTGCCATGGCCCCTCCCGAGCACAGGCTCCGGATGCGCAGGATCAGTGGCCATGGCTCATGGGCCTAGCCACTCCACAGCATGTGGGATCCTCCCGGACCGGGGCATGAACCCATTTCCCCTGCATTGGCAGGTGGACTCCCAACAACTGCACCACAAAGGAAACCCCTATACATTTGTTTTTAAAACGTAAAAGAATTAAATGAATAAATGAACTTGATATAAATTTTATTTCTTCCACTTTCTATGTCAGGTTCATTGCCAATGTTACAGTTGCCAAAGAAAGATTAATGAACTTGAATATTGGTCAATATAAATTTCAAAAATTTAAAATCAATATGAAAATATAGAACAAAAATCATAAAAGAATATCCAAAATCTGCATTAGCACATTCAATACACTAAGGTATATGAAATTACTATCCCAAAAGAAAAAATGAGATGAAATAAATATTTGAAGCAATAATGATTTTGACAAAACCAAAACACCTAAGTGTGTCATAGTCAACCTGTTGAAAACCAAAGACAATAAGAAAAATTTAAAGGCCACTAGAAAAGAAGTGCCACATTACCCACAACAGAACAAAAAGGAGTAATATATAATATTTCTTGTCAGAAACCATGCAAGTAAGAAGATGCTAGATTAAATATATTTAAAATGTTGATTGGAAAATTATCCAAATTCTACACTCAACAATACTCTCCAAAATTAAGGTAATATAAAGACTATTTTAGACAAGCATTGAATAAAACAATACTAAAGACTTAATCTACTAGAAATAGTAAAGGACAATTTTCAACCTGTAGGAACATATATATGTAGGTAAAAAACTTGAATCTACACAAAGAAATAAAAAGTACTGGAAATCGAATATATAAATATAAAATAAAATTTCTTTTTTTGTGTTTAATTGCTTAAAAAGTAACTAACCATTTAAATCAGACATAGTTGCAATGTATTATGCATTCAGAGTATATGTAAAAGTAAAACATAAAACAATAACACAAGGAATGGGAGAGCAAAATTGGGAATCTAGAGTTATAATGTCCTTACCTAAACATGAGATAGCATGATAATTTAGAAAACTAGACTTATAGGGCAACTGCTACAATATATTTTTTAAAGGTATAAATAATAAGTTCATAGAGGAGAAAAGTAAAGTAAAGCATACCAAAATTTGTGGTTAAAGAAGTGGTTGGGGGGAAATTTATAACATTTAATGCCTACATTAGAAACTGAAAATCCTAATATTAGCAATCTAAGCTTCTGAATTAAGAAACTAGAGAAATTAAATGAAAAGTAGGAAGGAAAAGTTATAGTAAATCTTAAAGCAGAAATCAATGCAAAATGAAAATAGAAGGAAATAGAGACAATAAATTAACCCAAAGCCTCATTCTTTAAAAAGATGACTCAATAGCCTAGAAGAAATGAGCAAATTCTTCACAATGTACAATTTTCCAACAATGAACCAGGAAGAAATAGAAAATATGAACAAACCAATTACCAGTAATGACACTGAATCAGTAATTTAAAAACTCCCAACAAACTAAAGTCCAGGACCAGGTGTCTTCACAGGTGAATTCTACCAAGCATTAAGAGAAGAGTTAACACCAAAACTTCTCAAGCTAGTTCAAAAATTTTCAGGGGAATAAACACTTCTGAACTAATTCTATGAGGCCAGCATCACCCGGATACCAACACCAGACAAAGATATCACAAAAAAGAAAAAACTACAGGCCAATAATAATGATGAAAAAAGATGCAAAAATCCTCAACAAAACATTAGCAAACTGAATCCAACAATACATTAAAAGGATTATACACCATGATCAAGTAGAATTTATCCCAGGGATGGAAGAATTTTTCAATATCTGCAAATCAATCAGTGTGATACACTACATTAACAAATTGAAGAATAAAAGCCATATGATTATCTCAATAGATACAGAAAAAGCTTTTAACAAAATGCAACAGCAATTTATGATAAAAGAAAAAACTCTGCAGAAAGTTGGCATAGAGGGGACATACCTCAACATAATAAAGGCTATATATAATAAAACCCAGCTGACATCATAATTAATGGTGAAAAGTTGAAAGCATTTCCTCTAAGATCAGGAACAAGGCAAAGATGACCTTTCTCGCCACTTATTCAACATAGTATTGAAAGTCCTAGATACAGCCACCAGACAAGAAAAAGAAATAAAAGGAATCCAAATTGGAAAAGAAGAATTAAAACTGTCACTGTTTCCAGGTGACATGATACTATAAATAGAAAATCCTAAAGACCCCACCAGAAAACTATTAGAACTCATCAATGAATTTGGTAAAGTTGCAGGATACAAAATGAATATACAGAAAACTGTTGCGTATCTATACATTAACAAAGAACTATCAGAAGAGAAATTAAGGAAACAATCTCATTTACCATTGTATCAAAAAGAATAAAATACCTAGGAATCAATCTACCTAATGAAGTAAAAGACCAGTGCTTGGAAAACTATAAGATACTGATGAAAGAAGTTGAATACAACACAAACAGATGGAAAGATATGCTGTGTTCTTGGATTACAAGAATTAATATTGAGAAAATGATCATACTATCCAAGGCAAACTACTGTTTCAATGCAATCCCTATCAAAATGCCAATGGCATTTTTCACATAACTAGAACAAATAATATAAAAACTTGTATGGAAACACAAAAGACTTCAAATAGCCAAAACGATCTTGAGAAAGAAATTCACAAATTTCTAGTCAGACTGACCAAAGGAAAAAGAGAGTGGTCACAAAATAACTAACATTAGGAAGGAAAAAAAGAATAATTAATATTTAACTCACAGACATTTATAAAAATTAAACAGTTTGTTATAAATATAGCAAAATATTTTCAGAATTTATAGACAGATAAATATAAAACATTGAAAACTAATTAGAGAAAATCTAAATAAACTGAATGATACAGCATTCATGTAGCTGTAATTCATGGACTGGAATACTCAATATTATTATGTTAGTCCTCTCTTATTTGATTTATATATTCAATATAATCCCAGTCAAAATCTCAGCAAGATTTTTGTAGATAGGGAAAAGCAGATTCAAAAATGCATGTATAAAAGAAAAGAAACTTGCATAGCTAAAGAATTTTAAAGAGAAGAAGCAAAGTTAGAGGATTCACATAACCTGATTTCAAGGCTTACTACAAAGTTGCCTTAATCAATACAGTGTGGTATTGACAAAAGGATAGATACAAAAATGAAACAGAATAGAGAACCAGAAATAGATCCACACACACAGTAAACTAATTTTCACAAAAATCCAAAGGCAACTAGATAAAGGATAGCATTTTCAATAAATTATACTAAAAAATGGCTATTCACATGCCAAAAATATAGTTTATAAATCCAAAATCATACCAAACAAAATAAATAAAAATTCATAAATCCACACCATTAAATATAATATAGAAGCCCTCAAAAGAGACAGCCTTAAAAATAGCCAGTGCTAAAGGGTAGAGAATACTGAAAACAATGATAATTAAACTAAGAGTTGGCCTTTCAAGAGAAACAAAAGAAGTTGGTAGACTTTGGGAATTTTTTCAGTTACTAAGGAGAATATAACTGTCAACCTAGAATATACATAAAAATAAACTATGTTTTAAGCACCAGGGAGAAATAAAGACATTTTTATATGAACAAAACTTAAGAAGGAAATTATAAAGGATATACTTTGTGCTGAAAGGAATTAATTCTACATAGAAAGTCAAAAGTTAAAAAAGGAATGATCAGAAAAATAAATAAATAAATTAATTAATTAATTAAAATTCAGGTATAAGTATATGTGAAACAAATATTGGCCAGACCCAAAATAATAATGATTCTATACAGAATAAAATTTTATATATTTAATTACAGTACTTACATGACATGTGTTGAGAGTGCAGTGATATGAGGTGATATGTCCTAAAGTCCTTGTATTTTTAAAGATGATAATATCTGTTAGCTTTAGACTCTAAGTTAAAGAACTTTAAAATTTTCCACCACCAACATTTAATAAATATAATTAAAACACATAATTTTCAAAATTTTGGAGCTAATCAATTTTTAAAAATTAAAAAACTAACAACGAGAGAGAGTAATATAGAAATTATGAGATAAATGGAGAATACAAATAAATGGTAAATATATAAAAAGCCTTTTTTCAAAGTAGACAATGTTTTACAGTTTGAAATGAAATGAAGATCAATTTAAATGCAATTTTAAAAATACATTCACAAATCACCAGGGGAAAGAGGGAGAGAAAATTAAAAGAGGGGAAAAAAAGTGTGACAATACTATCAGGCAATATTCATGTATAGGCACAGAGGTAAAATAATTCATACATAATGGAAATATCATCAATTCACCAAGTAAGAAAGTTTCTAAACATATATAAATGTAGTAACTGAGTCAAAACATATTAATAAAAGAATTAGAAGAAATTTTAAAAGTCTACCGTAATGGCAGGAGATTTTAATACAATACTCTCAGTAATTAATAGATCAGTCAGAAAGGATGTAGAAGATTTGAACTACACATTAGCAAGATTGATCTAATCAGCAGATATAGAACAGCACACCCAATAACCACAGAAAACACACGCTTCTCAAGTATATATGGAACATTTATAAACAATAGCCATAGACTTGGCTGTGAAGCAAGTTTCAACAAATTTAGAATAATTGATATAATAAAAATTATGTTCACTGCCACAGTGCACTTAACTTAGAAATCAATTACAAAAAGCAGAACAGAGAAATCACATATATTTAGAAATTAAGAAGCATGTTTAAAATGACTCAGAGGTCCAAAAGGAGTAATAATGAAGACTGCAAATGTTTATAACTTATCTGTATCCTAAAATTATAGGACAGAAATTACAAATTAGTACTTATGTGAAAGTGCACAGCCCTAAATGCTTATTTTTAAAATAATTAAAACAGTAAGATAAGCATGAATGTTAAAAGAAAGAAAAAGAACTCTAAAGAGAGTAGAAAGATGTAATTTTTAAAAAAGAAATTAATTAAATGGAAAACAATGATGTAGTAGACAGTATCAAAAAAAAATACTCCTTTGTGCGTGTGTGTGTGTGTGTGTGTGTGTGTGTTTTAAAAGACAGCAAAATAGTCACGTCTGATGAGAACAAAGCAAAATACTTGAATAACAGGCACTGGCAGTATTTAAAAAGGAATAAAATAATATAATGAATAGCATTATTTCAATAAACTTGAAAATGGACACATTTTCAGAGAAAAAATCAAAACTAATTCAGAAAAGAAAAACAAAAAGGAAACAACTATCCAATAACCACTGAATAAAATAAATCAACAGGTAAAAATCTTCCTATAAAGAAACATCAGGCCTAGATGGTTTACTAAGAAAAAATCTATTTCAGAGTAGGGAAAAACAGGTACAAATTTATTATATTTCTTTTATCTTGAAATAATTTTAGACTTACAGATTTGTAAAGATAGTACACAAAGTTCCCACATGCCCTCCACTCAGCTTGCACAAAGGTTAACATCTTACCTAACCAATATATATTTATTAAATCTAAGAAATTAGCATTTATAAAGTTGTATTAACTAAACCACAGACTTTATTCATATTTTACAAGTTTATACACTAATATCCTTTTTCTGATTTAGGATATCATACAGGATACCACGTTGCATTTAATGATTATGTCTTGTTAGTAACCTCTGGTTTGACAGTTTATTTTTTCTTGCTTTTCATGACCTTGACACTTGCAGAATATCTCTCACTTTTAGTCTGTATGATGTTTCTCATAGTTTATGGAATATCACAGAGGTGAAATGCCCTCCTTATCATATCAGAGGGGACATGATATGAACATGACGTTGTTCATGTTGTTAAACTTGATCA
Source organism: Stenella coeruleoalba (assembly GCF_951394435.1). Classification (NCBI taxonomy): domain Eukaryota; kingdom Metazoa; phylum Chordata; class Mammalia; order Artiodactyla; family Delphinidae; genus Stenella; species Stenella coeruleoalba. The sequence goes on from NC_137160.1 coordinate 37,367,778, forward strand.
CTTGATTAAGGTGGTGTCTGCCACTGTGAAATTCTCTACTGTAAAGTTACACTGTTTCTTTTTCCAAATGTTCATTAAAAGCAAGTCACTAAGTCCAGCCAATACATTGGGAAAGAGGGAAATTAAATTCCATGTGCTAGGGGGAGGATATCGAATAATTTGTGGACAGAGGTTAAAACCACCACTGTAATCAATAAATATTTGGGAAGCTTTTCTTGAGGCTATAAAACTCTCCTGTTTTTCCTTTAAATTGCACCCATTGTTTTGGCAGTGGATTTTCTCTGCTGCAATTATTATTGTGGTACTCAAATCGTGATTTTCTATTTTCTTCATTCCTATCAGGTATTATCTAAGGAACATTTATCCATTTTATTCCCTGTATGTACGTTTCCAATTTTATATATACATATATATGCTCTAATGATTTCTGCTTAGGCTTTGACAGCTTTTTCAGTTTGGCTCCTGTGTCCATTTGACATACTTCCATCTTTTCTTTTTTCTCATTTACTTACTATCATTACAAGACTCCAGACACATTTGTAATTTCCCTGGTCCAGACCTAGAATCAGTCATTTCTCCAAGGAGAAAGTTATTAGAAGCCAATAAAAGGGTGCTAAGATGCTCAATGCTAGTGTATCACTGCTTCTAGGAAATATATATATATATATATATATATATATTATATATACTAACCCATATATAGACACATCTCTGTATTTTGGAATGTATCTTTCTGAGTATGTATGTATTTACCTTTGTGTGTGTACTCCTGTGAGAAACAGAGTTATCAACTAGAGTACAGGGTTTATGTACAGTTTTTCTCTTTAGCCTTACAGTATTTAGCAAATCTTTGTTTTTCAAAGTTACTTAGGTCAGTTCTCTACCTACTTCCTTGAGTTATGTTATGCTTATACATTTGTAATACAGTTACATTAATTTGTCACAGTCCACATTTCATCCTAAGATCACTGGACAACACAGACCATTTTTTTTAAACTTTCATAAAGTTCAATCTTTGACGTATACAGTTCTATGGATTTTGACAAATGGTTGGAGTCATATATCTGCCACCAGAGTGCCCTATATAGAGAGAGAGAGAGAGAGAGAGAGAGGGAGAGAGGGAGAGAGTTTCATCACCTTAAAATATCTTATATAGCCTCTTTTTAAATTTTTAAAAATTTATTTATTTATTTATTTATTTGGCCACACCATGCAGCTTGCAGGATCTTAGTCCCCTGACTAAGGATCCAACCGGGGCCTCGGCAGTGAGAGCACCAAGTGCTAACCACTGAACCACCAGGGAATTCTCCTAGCCTCTCTTTTTTTAAAAAGTCAATCTCTTCTCTAACAACCACTGACAACAACTGATCTATTTTCTAGCCCTATAGTTTTGCCTTTTGCCAGAATATTATATAAACTGAATCATGAAATATGGATCCTATGCACTTATTGTATTTCAGCTAACAAATCTCATTTAAAACGCATCCATATTTTTGCATAAATCAATAGTTTGTCCTGTTTAATTGCTGAGTTGTATTCAGATTTATGGATGTAATGCATTTATTTAAATCTTCATCTGTTGAAGGACATCTGGATTGTTTCCAGTTTTTGGAGATTATGAATAAAGTTGTTACAACATACAGGTTTTTGTATGAACATAACTTTTCAATTTACTTTGATAAATATCTAGAAATGTGTTGACTAGGTCACATGGTAAGTGTATGTTTAACTATATAAGCAACTGCCAAACTGTCATCCGCAATTGAATGAGAGTTTTACTGCCCGAGAATTTGGTACATCTGTCTTTTTCATTACAATTGATCTAATAGGTGTTTAGTATTATGTCATTGTAGTTATAGATCGTGTTTTTTTAATGACTAACAATTCTGAGCATCTTTTCATAAGCTTCTTTGACATATGTATACCTTCTTTGTTGAAATGCCTGTTCAGTTATTTTGCCCAATTTTTTTTTTTTTTTTTTTTTTTTTTGGAGGTACGCGGGCCTCTCACTGCTGTGGCCTCTCCCGTTGCGGAGCACAGGCTCCGGACGCGCAGGCTCAGCGGCCATGGCTCACGGGCCCAGCCGCTCCGTGGCATGTGGGATCTTCCCGGACCGGGGCACGAACCCGTGTCCCCTGCATCGGCAGGTGGACTCCCAACCACTGCGCCACCAGGGAAGCCTATATTTTGCCCAATTTTTTATTGGATTGTTTATACTTTTATTTTTTTGAGCTTCAAGTGTTCTTTATGCATTCTTGATTCAAGTTCTTTTTCATAAATATGCTTTAAAATCATATTCTGCCAGTCTTCGGTTTGTCTTTTCATTCTCTTAACAGTATATTTCTCAAAGCAACCTTTTTAATTTAGATGTTTTGGTGTCATATCTACAAACTCATCTCCAAACTCAAGGTTACATAAATTCTCCTGTTTTCATCTAGAACCATTACGGATTTATAATTTATACTTATGTCTCTGACCTATTGGATTTGTGTGTGTGTTTGTATAAGATATGTGATAAGGTTACTTTTTTTTCTATGAATGTGCAGTTGTTACAACACCATTTATTGCTAGGACTATATTTTTTCACTGAAATACCTTTGAACATTTGTCAAAAATGGTCTTTTATGGCTTTCTATTCTGTTCTATTGATCTGTGTCTATCCTTTCAACAAAACCATAAGGTCTTAATAATTTGGTTTTTCGTTATGTTCTGATCCACTATAGCCTTACTGATTTTCTATTTACTGTTAACATGAGTTACCGAGAGAGAAGTTTTGGAGCTTCAAACTAAAATAGTGGATTTGTTTATATCCCTTCTCAGATCTTCATGCAGTTTGAAGCAAAACTGGTTGTGTTGATTGTAGGACTGTTGTATGTTCTTGGAAAATTCACCTACTTACCGTTAGAGACTATCCTTTAACTCACAATATTCCTTGTTCTGAAGTTTACTTTATGTGAAATTAATAATAAATTGTTTTAGTGTTTTAATGGTATGCTTATCTCCAATTTTCAAACTATTAAATGCATTTACATTTAAATTTGACTTCTTGTGAACAGTGTATTGTTGACTCTCCTTTTCATCCAATCTAGAATTCTGCATTGTAACTGGTGTGTTTAAAATATATTTGTGTTATTGATATGGTTGGGTTAACATTTGTCATTTTTTGCTGCTTTCTACTTTTTAAAAGTTATTATTTGTTTTCTGAATAATTATTTTATCTGGGTTTAATTGAATTTTAAAAAATTATTCCATTATCTCCTCTATTGATATATTATTAATATATCTTATTTTAAAGATTTTTTAGTTGTTATTTTAGGACTTTATATGTCCTAAATTATATGTCTACTTTCAAAGAATAATAAGTTGCTTCACCTCTTCTGCAAAGAACTTGTAACCAGATATTCACAATCTTCTTTCCCAACCCTTGTGTCATATTACTTTTAAGTATGCTAGGAACACACAGTAAACTGTTAATATTATTCTTTAAATGTTGTTATCTTTCAGAGAAATATAAATAACAAAAATGGTTTACTTTATCTTGTTTAATTTCACATTGACATTTAAATTTCTTTACATAAATACAAGTTTCTAGAATAACAGTTTCCTTCTGACGGAAGAACTTTGTTAATAGTTTTCATAGGGTAAGTGAAAGTGAAATGGCTATTGCTTCCTTCAGTGCCTTCCCTCCAAAAATATTTACTTTTCTTTCACTTTTTGTTAGGTACAAATTTCTAGGTAGATGTCTTTGTTTTCTCTCTGTTTTTTTTTTTTTTTTTTAAAGATGTCACTTTCTTGTCTTCTTGCATGGTTTCTAATGAAAAATCTGCTGTGATTTGTGTCCTTGTTTCTCTCTATGTAATGTGTTTTGTTTTCTTTTTGTTTTTTTAATCAAGGAGACTTAAAGATTATCTTTCATTTTCAGCAGTTAGGATATGATATACCTAAAAATTATGGTATTTTTCTTTTCTACTATTTATCCTGCTTTATGTCATCTGAGCCTCTGGGACCTGTAATTTAGTATCTGTCATTAATATTGGAAATTTTTCAGTCATAATTTCTTCAAATATTGTCTACCCTCTTGTTTCTTTTCTGAATGGATTCCAATTATGTATAATTTAGATAGATTAAATGTTGTCCCAGATATCTTGGATGTTCTATTCTTTTAAAGTCACTCAATTCTTCCTGCAATTAAAATTTGTAATTTCTCTTGATCTATTTTCAAGTTTACTGAATCTTTTTTTAACTTTAATGTCCAGATAAGCTCATCAAAGTTAACCTTCATATTTTCATTCTTTAATTATTTTGTTTAATTATTTATTATAGTTTCCATCTATTTTGCTGAAATTACCTCTTGAACTTTTATATTATGTACTTTTTCCATAATATTAGTGTTTTTGACATACTAACTTATCAACTATCTTAAACGTCCTATCTTATAATTCCAACATCTGTGTCATATCTGAGTCTGGTTTTAGTGACTGCTTTGTCTCTTCAGACCTTTTTATTATTTATTTTTTGTAAGTCTCCTAATCTATTGATAACTGAGCATATTGTATAGGACAGTGGATACTGAAGTAATTATTTTTAATGCTTGAAAATGAACTCATCTTATCTTCTGCCTGGCCTATTCATGCTATTTTAGTCTGGAATTAGTCTGGGTTTGTTGTTAACTGTTGCTATGGTTACTGACAGTTCACCAGCAATCTCAAGTTCTCTAGGGATACCTCATTTTTATGGTGTCAGCAAAAATGTCTCTTTTTCTTTATGTTTAATCATCATTTGCCTTAGGATAGTCTTACTTATCTTTAGATCTTCCCTTTTCACTGCTCCTCACAGAATTTCATTCACTTGTATCTCTCCCAGTTGAGTATCTGTTATTTTTGCTCAATATTTCTTAAGATTTTCATTTCCAGAAATTCCATTTTGTCCTTTTTCAAACCTGTCATTTTGTTATAATATTTTTAGTTCTACTCATTTTCCCAAATTTTCACTTATTTATATAATCATATTATTCTCATTTTCTATTAGGTATAATTACAGTATCTCAGATCTTTGAATGTCTTGGTCTAATGTGTTTCTTTTCTGCTCTCACTCATGATGTCATCTTTTCTGATTTTCTTTTTGTATTGCCATTTCATATTAATCTGAGATAATATGGAAATTCTTTGAGACCTGCGTTGATATTGGGCTCCTCTAGATAGAACTTTTTTTTTTTTGATTCTGTTGAGAACCTGGTATTTCTACCAAATCAGAATCTTTTTATATTCTTGGTCTATGTTTTATTTGCTTGCCTACTTTACAGTAACAAAGGTGCTTTGCATTTGGACTGAAACTCATAAAGATTAGATTTTGGTTAATAATTCTCCTAAAATTACTTTCCCCAACTCAATGGTAATTTTAGATTGACAATTTTCTTTTCATAAAGCAATCAGATAAATTCCCAATCATGTAAATTTTGACACTTTCTTTCCAATATTATACATTTTTTCTGTTTGTTCTTCTAATGCTTTTGCAAATTTGTTGACTTCAAATATGATGCTGAATAGAAGCATTCCTTTCCTTGTTCCTGAATTTAATGTCTGAAATGAGACTTCAATATTTATATATTTTTTCTATTTCAGGGAGATACTTTCTACCTGATTTAAAGATGTATTCCATTTCTACTTTACTGAGGCTTTTCATTAAGTAAAAATTCTGATTTTTTTACTGAATTGTTTGCTGTTCCATTTGTGATAACAAAGTCATTAAAGCTCAAAATGAGCAATGCAGATTTTCTTAATTTTTAAATCTCTGAACAGTTATGTATGACAGCAATTATTTGCTCCTTCAAGGTTGGTAAAACTTACTTTGAAAATTATCTATGTATTTTGGAGAGAGGATTTAGACTATATGTTAAATATCTCTAAATGTTTTTATTTTATTCAATCTCCTTGAGTTACTTTTATTTTCCATGAAATTATCCATTTCCTCTAAGTTTTTATATAAAATGATTAAAAATTGGTCATCTGCACATCTGCAATTTTGTTCCAATTTAATATTTAAATTTATTATTTTAAATATTTTTCATGAACTTAAATGCATTTATTAACATAGTATGTTATATAAGTATGTATATATATTTAAATAGACTTCATTTTTTAGAGCAGTTTTAGGTTTATGGAAAAATTGAATGGAGGGTACACAGATTCCCCATGTACCCCTGACCCCCACACATACATAGCCTCCCCCATTATCAACATCCTTCATCAAAGTGGTACATTTGTTCCAATTGATGAACCTACATTGACACATCATTATCACTCAGAGTCCATAGCTTTCATTAGGATTCACTCTTGATGTTGTACATCCTATGGGTTTGGACAAATTTTATTGGAGGATAGTGGACTTACAATGTGTTAGTGTCAGATGTACAACATAGTGATTCAGTTATATATATATATATATATATATATTTATTTATTCATTCTTTTTCTGATTCTTATTTATTTATGACCTTTCCCTGATTTTTTTAGTCTTAACAGAGGTATTCTTTCTCAAAACAGGATTTTTTTAATTAACAGACTTTATTTTTTTTTTAAGATGTTGGGGGTAGGAGTTTTATTAATTAATTTATTTATTTTTGCTGTGTTGGGTCTTGTTTTTTGTGCGAGGGCTTTCTCTAGTTGTGGCAGGCGGGGGTCACTCTTCATGGCGGTGCACGGGCCTCTCACTATCGCAGCCTCTCTTGTTGTGGAGAACAAGCTCCAGACGCGCCAACTCAGTAGTTACGGCTCACGGGCCTGGTTGCTCCACGACATGTGGGATCATCCCAGACCAGGGCTCGAACCCGTGTCCCCTGCATTGGCAGGCGGATTCTCAAGCATTGTGCCACCAGGGAAGCCCAACAGACTTTATTTTTTAAAGCAATTTTAGATTTACAGAAAAATTGATCAGAAAGTACAAAGTGCTCTCCCTTTCCTCTCATCCAAGTTCCCATATTACTAACTCATGTTAGTATGGTACATTTGTTATAATTGATGAACAAATATTGGTATATTATACATTATTGTTACCTAATGTCTGTAAGTTCACTTTCACTCCTTTATTGTACAATTCTAAGGGTTTTGACCAAAGTTTAATGTCATATACTTGCCAATGTATAGGCATTATATCAATATATTTGACAATTATGTCATATCCATCATTGCAATGTCATACAGAATAATTTCACTGCCACAAAATCCCCTGCACTCCTCCTATTTATTCATCCTTTCCTCCCTCATACCCCTGGCAGCCACTGATATTTTTACTGTCTCTGTAGATTTGCCTTTTCTTCAGTGTCATATATCTGGAATCATATAGCATGTAGCCTTTTCAGACTGGCTTCTTTAACTTAACAATATGCATTTAAGTTTCCTCTGTGTCCTTTTGTAGCTTGAGAGCTCATTTCCTTTTATCACTGAATAATATTCCACTGTAGGGATGTACCATAGCCATTTTAGTACCGATAGATGTGTAATTGTATCTCATTGCTTTAATTTGTAATTCCCTAATAACATATGTTGTTGAGCACATTTATTTCATATGCTTATTTGTCAAGAGTTTTAGTCTCACTTATTGCTATAACTTGCTTGTACTTCTTTTGAATTCTTTTTCATTTAATTGATTTTTTATTCATTTTTTTTCCAGCATTTATTTCATCTATACCCCTTTCCCCCTTAGCTTCTGAAGTTGGACTCTTAATTTATTTACTTCATATTTTATGTTTAATGATGGAATATATTTAAATATCCAGTAGTTTTATTGTGAGACTTTAGCTGACTTCTAAACAGACTTGATGGAGAGTTGTTGGAAGAATCAGAATGGATGTACTAGGTAGAGGCACATGAGGAATACTATAAGTATTGTGGTAGGTGTTAGATGTATTTATTTACCCAGTAGAGAGAATGAGATAGAAAGTTGTAGTAAAGTCAAGCACAAAGTGAGACACAGATCTTAGCTAAATATGTAACAACCACATAAAACTAAGATCATAGGAAAGAAATATGAAAGGATAGGTTTTATGCACAAAGAAATTCTTAGAGAATATTGTATGTGCTAAAAAATAGACAATTTATTTTCACTAAAAATAAGATCTGAATTCACTGGTGTATAGTTCTTCATCTATATAGTGCCTCATCCTTGAGATCTTTTTCTTTTTTTTTTTTTTTTTTTTTTGCGGTACGTGGGCCTCTCACTGTTGTGGTCTCTCCCATTGTGGAGCACAGGTTCTGGACGTGCAGGCCCAGCGGCCATGGCTCATGGGCCCAGCCGCTCCGTGGCATGTGGGATCTTCCCAGACCGGGGCACGAACCCATGTCCCCTGCATTGGCAGGCGGACTCTCAACCACTGCGCCCCCAGGGAAGCCCGAGATCTGTTTTTAATATAATCTGTTTTTAATATAAATCTAGAAGAACAAGAGTTCTTATATTAAACAGAAATAGCTAGAGGAAACACGCTGGTCCTCTTTCAAAAAGTTAAATAGAAACATCTAAAGAGAGGAAGAATCAAGTTTTCTTTTTTTTTTTTTTTTTCTATGTGAACTGGAAACAAATGAAGTCACAAAGAAAGAAGTTATAGAACTGGATAATTTTATAACAATTTCATTTTTCAACAACAAAAAAGTAATTGCTTATGGTAAAATACAGCCCACTCACCAACCCTGCCAAAGATTAATGAGCACTGCCCAGTCCTTTGACAGTTCATCCTAAATCTGAGTGCCTAGGTCGTCCCATGTTTGCATATATTTCTGTATGTGCATATGTATTTGTGAAAGTATGAAAAAACATGTATATTATTGTGTATGTGTGAAATTGCCCACAAAATTTTGTATGGCATTTTCTATAAAGTGTATCCCAGTTTCCTAATACTTAAAAACACCATGGTTTTCAAAATGCTTAGTAAATTTGTGAAGTAGAACAAGATTTTCTTTTACAAAATTTGAGGGGTTTCCCCACCAAATCCATTTTCTCTCTTTTTCTTTAAGACAACTTTCTCAGAAATTCTTTTTTTTTTTTTTTTTTTTTTTTTTTTTTTTGCGTTACGCAGGCTTCTCACTGCTGTGGCCTCTCCCGTTGTGTAGCACAGGCTCCGGACGCGCAGGCTCAGCGGCCATGGCTCACCGGCCCAGCTGCTCCACAGCATGTGGGATCTTCCCGGACCAGGGCACAAACCTGTGTCCCCTGCATCGGCAGGCGGACTCTCAACCACTGCGCCACCAGGGAAGCCCCTCAGAAATTCTTATCCTTAATCTTTCAAAATTTTCTTAGAAAGAATTTGAATACAAAATATTGGCTTTATACGACGGATTTAAGGTAGTGTTTTTGCTCCTCTGGGCATATTTGCTCAAATCTCTTCTCTCTAATTGAGGAATAAAAGTCTGTTCTATGCTAAATAATTCTAGCCACCCATTATTAGATAAAGAATGGATTATAAGTTGAAGAGAGGTTTGTTTTTGTTGTTGTTTTTTTTGTTTGTTTGTTTGTTTTTGCGGTACATGGGACTCTCTCTGTTGTGGTCTCTCCCATTGCGGAGCACAGGTTCTGGACGTGCAGGCTCAGCAGCCATGGCTCACAGGCCTAGCCACTCTGTGGCATGTGGGATCTTCCCAGACTGGGGCACGAACCCACGTCCCCTGCATCGGCAGGCAGACACTCAACCACTGCACCACGAGGGAAGCCCTTAAGAGAGGTTTATCATGGCATTATGACAATCCCAATATTAAGCAGATTTAAGCAGATACTTTGACTAAGAATTAAACCAGAATTGTAGAAGCAGAATTTAAAATGAAATGTTGTGAGATTTCCTTGTCCAAATGTTGTGAACCTAGGAAAGCAACATCTGAAATATTGAATGGGTCTCTCCAATCCCCTTGTCCCAATTACATCTTAATGCAAGTAGGAAGGAGTGGTATTGATGGGAAATAGCTCATTTTACCTCTTAAATATTAGCTCCACTGAGTCAACAAGACTGTCAAAGGATACAACTTTCTAAGGCAAGTGGAGACATTGGGAGGCAATGAATACACAGCCTCTTTATTTTAGCAAGTCTTGGTGGGATATTTTTCTACCCAAGCCCCAATCTCCACATACAAATTATTAGGAGATGAGTGAGTTTCAGAAAATGAAAATTAAACTCAGAAAGTCAAGGGAAATCAGAGTCAGGCAGAAGGGTCCTCAGAGAAAGAGAACAAAGGCAAGAAAGACAAAGAGAAAAGAGGGCAAAGTAGAGAAAAGACAGGGAAATAGGAGAAAACATGGAAGGTCCCAGAAAGGCATGAGCAAGAATGGAAATGCCATTCTGCATGACTTTCTCATCTTGGGAGACCCCAGAGATAGCAGAGAGTATAAGGGAAAACTCCCTGCCAAGGAAATTATTTTGTGATATGAGATGCCTTCAAGGTTCAATATCCAAATGAAATTCTATCACATGATTACTTTCTATTGTACAGTGACCAAAGGCTGGACACATCTACTTCTTGAAAGCCAGAATAAATTCTAAAAATTGGAAGATGTTGTACCCCAAATATACATTGTTTAAGAGTCTTTTCAAGTCACCCAACTTCTCATTAACCATTTAATTTCTTATTCTGAACTTCCCACCTAGACTGTGAATGACCAATGAACAAGAAATATATTAAGTTTTCTTTCCCTTATGTTCCCTCCTTGCATAGTTTAGGAAATCTCTCTCTATTATTTAAGTTCAAAGTTGATATAAGTCAAATCAGCCTAATGTAGACAAAAAAGTGCCATGGAAAAAGAAGTATGGTGAGTTGTGTTTTCAAATGATTGGCAATATATGAATGAGCATAGAAAGAGATAGTTGGTTTAACTTATGGTAAGTCATGTCCATTAATTAGCTGATAAAACAAATTATTCCAGATACAGCATAGAAAAAATATAAGTGAACAAAAAGACAAAGGATAAATTAGTCAATAGTAGAACCACAAATTAATTCAAATAGAAGCTCTAATATGTTCAATTTTCTGGGTATGATGAAGACAAATAGGCCACATTATTACAATTCCTCTGGATTCCATGTTGTCAAAAGCTCACAGAGCTGAAAGGGGTTATCTGTGATAAGTTCTCCTGTATATCTACAATCAGAGGAAGAAAGTAAAAGCCAGAGCTGAGACTGGTATAAATAAGTATGATGTGTATGGGGGTAAAGATTTTGTGTGTGGGGAAGGAGGGAGTGCCTGGAAATTAGATAGAAAAGAGAGATTCTTCCTTGTCTGAGATTTTGTGGGATAGACTACAAAGCATTGCTGTTTCCAAAACTTTTCTTTTGATCACCCTCTATTCAAAGGCACCAGATCCTTATATACATCTATCTCTCTTTCTATATCTATCTATCTATCTATCTATCTATCTATCTATCTATCTATCCACCCATCTATCTATCTATCCATTCATTCAAGCCAGGTCTGTTAATATTTTACCAAGATGTTCTTCCTGTGGTTATCAGTCCATCGGCTACACATTTTGGTATTGATTTTCTTTGCTAGAGCTTGGTTGATATTCCCTTAAATACACTGAGATCTACAGCTTGATCTTCTGATCCTTATCAGTCATGTTAGCAAATCCTGATTTTTCCCATCACAATATCTCATGTGGCAAGAGAATAAGCAGAGGTGAAACAGCAATGATGGCAATAGTCACCTTGAGGTCCCTAAGCTGATGTGCATTCCATAAGGTCAGGATATGCCTCTTAAGGGGAAGATTCAAGTGATATCAACCATCCAGTTATCCAGGGCTGAATCACAGCAACAGTGTAACATTAAACAGGAAGCTTTACTGCTTTCCTAATTACCTCCTATGATGTACCAGACACATTGTTTGGTACCAGAGGTTTTCACATTTATATTTCCAGTTTTGACCTTGTGTTACAAGATATAAAGATTCTTTTGATGGTGAGAAACAAAATAAAAACACTTGGATAGATGAAAGACATAATTATTTTTAACTTACAGAACCAAATGAGAGAAGGCTGCCATGCAGGGCCACACAGATGGTTGGTTCATCTGGGGACATGGTAACAGCAAGCTAGAACTGTAGGAGGAGGTGTATTTATGGAAAATATGGTGGGGTTAGGTAGTTTCACTGGATTCCTAGAGACTGGGTATTTTGAATAATTCTGTGGGTCTAAGAAAGAAGGGGCTGTCCCTGGATATTACATGTCTGGGGAACTCTTGAAGTTAGACATGTGTGTATTGTAACCTAGAAGTGTTAGACCTTGATAAGAGAAGTAATTGGGGGCAGGGTAGAATTGTGAATTGTTAGCCATGACTTCAAAACTGGGTGAAGACAGCACTTGGGAGATATTATACTATAGATCTCTCCCCTAAACATCCAGCTCAAATATTTAACTTCCTTCTAGGTAGTTCAACATGAATGTCTAATAGGCATCTCTAACTCAAAATGTCTAAAACTAAACTTCTCATCTTCCTAACCCACAATTGCTCTTCCCATAAAGAAGAAAATTGCTATAAAGTTGCCTTTTACCGTGAGAAGTACCAAGTCTTTTGCTCATCTCTACTGTCTGATCTCCAACTTTCTCACCTTATGTCATGCAGTGAGATGACATGGCTGGCAGCTTGACTTTCTCTAAAATGATGTAGACAAGTGTTGAAGCAACAGAAACAGAACTCAGACAGGTGGGCCAGCTTTGACTTTTGATTTACAGTGAGCATCATAAATTTTTATAACATGTCACCAGCTTAAGCTTAGTCAATGGTGTTAATCTTGGGTGACAAGTCATGAATGATAAGCAGCTATAACTGAAGTTTCCCCCATCACACATTTGACAGAGCCAGAAATCTTGACCTGAGATAAAATACCAGCTGCTTTTTCACTGGCTACTTTAAAACCAAACCTTGCAGCAAAGAGCATGGAAGAAATGTCAAAAGTTCCTCAATACATATCTCGTTAACACATAATAAAAATTATCTAGCTGTCATCTTGGAAGGAGCAAAAAGTTAGTATGAATTAGTTTTTACTCACAGTATTTCAAAGGGACACTTTCTATTCCACACTGCTGTGAACTCTAGTCTACAATAGCTCTCCACCAATCTTGTTAACATTAAATGCATGGATAATAAACTTAAACATTGTGGTAATAAGCTCTTTGGAGTTGTTCTTCTCTACAGAATCATAAAACTGAGGGACTAAAAAGAACCTTAGGTTAATCTGGTCTAAAACTTCATTTAAACATGTGACAACTGGAGTTCAGTAACTCAGATAAATTTTGCCAAGGGCCACATTGCCATTAAATTAAAAAGATGGAAGTTCACCTCATATCTCTCAACTGTGAGTCAGGATTCTTTCCATTCATCACACTATCCTTCTTTTTTATGATGATTCAACCAGTTAAATGAAATTGTTTTCTTTGTATTATCTTTGGCTACATGTATAAACAAATGGGCAACTTCATGGTGAAAATGAAGGTGCAATTTGAAACATTATGAGAAAGCAACTGGATTCAGAAATTATATTCTTGTATAGACCCAAAATGTCAATAATAAATGTAAGGAAAGTCAAAATGGCCAACTCAAATAGACTATTCCATAAAATTCTAGCAAACATAAGATACTTTAGAAAACTTACTTAGGACAGGGAGTTGTAGAGTTACAAAAGCCTCTATAAAGATTGCTATCTAGAAAATATCTTCTGAAGAACAGAGAAGGGAAACTAGAAAAGGCTTCTTTATCATCCACATTGTCAATAAAAATTTTTAAATAAAAAGTTTCGAGTCCCTCTGTAGCTGCTCACGATACTTAACTTTCTTCAAAATTGTCAGGCAATTCATCAATACAATGCCTGAACGCAACCCCAGTTAGAAGTCCCCTTATAATCTCACTGTCTATTTAATTTTCATTCATTTCTGTTGTGAGGAGATGAACTGCTGATGTCTGCTCTGGGCCTGGCTGGTCCCCATGTGGCCATCCTGCTGACACACTTCCTTGACCAACGGCTGAAGGTAGGTACAGCAGATATCCACAAATACAGAATAGTGAGTCTATAAAAAGGACAGAGACCAATTATTCTCATTAGTCAACAAGGACAGAGTAGGAGCTAATGGGGCTTCTGTTTCAACAGAGGGAAAATTTAGGTTAACTATTAGGAAAAACTTTGTAACTATTAGAACAGTTAGGACTCTGGAAACAAGGTACCCAGGGAGGAAGTAAAATCACCTTCACTTAAAGGTACTCAAGGTAAGATTAGCTCACCATTTATCAAGGAATATAAAAAGATTATTAAATCAGTACCACTAAGAAGTGCAAAAAATTCCTGGCCTGAGAATATTATCTGGCACTTCAAGTTGTGTCATTAGCAGAAAGTTAGAAATTAGTCTAGCCACTAGCAGTAAACAAAACAAACAAACACCTCTGCTTTCATTAAGCTTAGAATCTAATGTGGGTGGGGGAAAGAAATAAAGAAATTAAATAACTGTCATTTTAAATAGTTATAAGTGCTGAACAGAAAACTAAAGTGAGAAGATGGATGGGAGGTTACTGGGTAAGAGAAGAAGCAATTTTAGGTAGGGTTGTTAGAGAAAAACTCAATGAGAAGATGGCATTGTAGTGAAAATTTAAAGAAGCAAAATAACCACAGAAATTCTGGAGTGTTCCAGGCAAAGGGAATAGCAAATAACAGGCCCTGAATAGAAACCTAATTGATATCTGAAAGAAAAGGCAAAGACTTCTTTTTATTTAGATTAGAGTGATTAAGGAGGAAGATCAGAACAAGATAAGCAAAAACCGTAACTGAATGAAGATGGAGCAGATCACTCAGGCTTTGCATTTCAGATAGGACTTTAGCTTTTGTGCTGAGTGCAGTGGAAAACAGAAAGGATGTGATCTCACTTGCAATTGAACAAGATTTAGCTTTGTTGTGTTTGGAAAAGACTAAAAAGGAGAAAGAATAGAGAAATGAATTAATAATCTTGAAGGCTTTTACAATAACAAAGGTGAAAAAGCATGAAAATTGAGATGCTATAGTGGAGATGGTTTGATGAAGTCAACATCTAGATTAATTTTAAAGTTATAATCAACAGAATTTGATGAAGAGTGAAGAGAACACACTGAGGTATGAAAGGAGGAACATCAAGACAACATCATTATAGTGTAAACCTAAAAGTTACTATTAAAAACTGGTGCAAAATGGTATACTTAAGAGGCCAGTAGAAGAATTCAATGGAAAACTAAAAATTTAAAGGAGATATAGGAAAATACACAATCATGCTGAACATTTTAATATCCATACTCAGTAAGCAATAGAACTAAACAAAATATTAATGAAGGTATATAGGATCTAAACAACACTATCAATGATCTTAATCTAATGAATATTGATCAAACAGGAAACGAGACAAGAAAAAAGCATATCCTACTTTCAAGGTCATACAAAATATTCAACAAGATAGATCACATGTTGAACAATACAACAAGTGCAAATAAGTCTCAAAGGCTGAAATATTATAGAACATGTTCTTTGAACACAACAGAATTAATTTAGAAATCAATCAAAACAATGTATATAGAAAGTGACACATATTTAGGAATTAAGACACTTCCAAATAAATGATAAGTAAAAAAATAAATAAAGGGAAATTGAAAGAGAGAGAGGAGAAATAAAAAGGAAAATTGGAAGAATTTCCAAAATGAACAGTAATGAAAATACAATGTATCAAAATTTATAGAATGCAATTAACACAGGACTTGAAAAACTAAGAAAGACTTAAAAAATAATTATCTAAATTTCAAACAAACAAAGGGAATATATTAAAACAAACTTAATTTCAAAGTAAATATTAGTAAGTAATAGGGTAGAGAGGGCACACAGGAGAAGCAAAAAGAACTACAATCCTGCAGCCTGTGGAACAAACACCACATTCACAGAAAGAAAGACAAGATGAAAAGGCAGAGGGCTATGTACAAGATAAAACCACAGAAAAATAATTAAATGAAGTGAAGATAGGCAACCTTCCAGAAAATGAATTCAGAATAATGATAGTGAAGATGATCCAGGACCTCAGAAAAAGAATGGAAGCAAAGATCGAGAAGATGCAAGAAATGATTAACAAAGACCTAGAAGAATTAAAGAACAAACAAACAGATGAAAAATACAATAACTGAAATGAAAACTAAACTAGAAGGAATCAATAGCAGAAAAACTGAGGCAGAAGAACGGATAAGTGACCTGAAAGACAGAATAGAGGAATTCATTGCTGCAGAACAGAATAAAGAAAAAAGAATGAAAAGAAATGAAGATAGCCTAAGAGAATTCTGGGACAACATTAAATGCAACAACATTCGCATTATAGGGATGCCAGAAGGAGAAGAGAGAGAGAAAGGACTAGAGAAAACATTTGAAGAGATTATATTCGAAAACTTCCCTAACATGGGAAAGGAAAAACCACCCAATTCCAGGAAGCACAGAGAGTCCCATACAGGATAAACCCAAGGAGAAATATGGTGAGACACAGAGGAATCAAATGGGAAAAAACTATAAAGACAAAGAAATATTATTAAAAGCAGCAAGGGAAAAACAACAAAAAACATACAAGGGAACTCCCATAAGGTTAACAGCTGATTTCTCAGCAGAAACTCTACAAGCCAGAAGGGAGTGGCATGATATACTTAAAGTGAGGAAAGGGAAGAACCTACAAACAAGATTACTCTACCCAGCAAGGATCTCATTCAGATTCAATGGAGAAATCAAAAGCTTTACACGCAAGCAAAAGCTGAGAGAATTCAGTACCACCAAACCAGCTCACAACAAATGCTACAGGAACTTCTCTAAGTGGGAAACACACAAGAGAAGAAAAGGACCTACAAAAACAAGCACAAAACAATTAAGAAAACGGTCATAGGAACATACATATTTATAATTACCTAAAAGTGAATGGATTAAATGCTCCAACCAAAAGACACAAGCTTGCTGAATGGATATAAAAACTAGATCCATATATACACTGTCTACAAGAGACACACTTCAGAACTAGGGACACATTCAGACTGAATGTGAGGGGATGGAAAACGATATTCCATGCAAATGGAAATCCAAAGAAAGCTGGAGTAGCAATACTCATATCAGAAAAAATACACTTTAAAATAAAGAAAGTTACATGAGACAAGGAAGGACACTACATAATGATTAGGAGATCAATCCAAGAAGAAGATATAACAATTATAAATATATATGCACACAACATAGGAGCACATCAATACATAAGGCAACTGTTAACAGCTATAAAAAAGGAAGTCGACACTAACACAATAATAGTGGGGGAGTTTAACACCTCACTTACACCAATGGACAGATCATCCAAAATCAAAATAAATAAGGAAACAGAGGCTTTAAATGACACAATAGACCAGATAGATTTAATTGATATTTATAGGACATTCCATCCCAAAACAGCAGATTACACTTTCTTCTCAAGTGTGCATGGAATATTCACCAGGATAGATCATATCTTGGGTCACAAGTCAAGCCTCAGTAATTTTAAGAAAATTGAAATCATATCAAGCATCTTTTCTGAACATAATGCTATGAGACTAGAAATAAATTACAGGGAAAAAACAGTAAAAAACACAAACACATGGAGTCTAAATGGTACATTACTAAATAACCAAGAGATTGCTGAAGAAAACAAAGAGGAAATCATAAATCAGCTAGAGAAAAATGACAATGAATACACGACTATCCAAAACCTATGGAATGCAGCAAAAGTATTTCTAAGAGGGAACTTTATAGCTATAAAAGCCTACCTCAAGAAACAAGAAAAATCTCAAGTAAACAATCTAACTGTACACCTGAAGGAACTAGAGAAAGAACAAACAAAACTCAAAGTTAGCAGAAGGAAAGAAATCATAAAGATCAGAGCAGAAATAAATTAAATACAAACAAAGAAAAGAACAGCAAAGATTAATAAAACTAAAAGCGGGTTCTTTGAGAAGATAATCAAAATTGATAAACCATTAGCCAGACTCATCAAGAAAAAGAGGGAGAGGACTCAAATCAATAAAATTAGAAATGAAAAAGGAGAAGTTACAACTGACAGTGCAGAAACACAAAGCATCATAAGAGACTACTACAAGCAACTGTATGCCAATAAAATGGACAATCTGGAAGAAATGGACAAATTCTTAGAAAGGTATAACCTTCCAAGACTGAACCAGGAAGAAATAGAAAATATGAACAGACCAATCATGAGTAATGAAATTGAAACTGTGATTAAAAATGTTCCAACAAACAAAAGTCCAGGACCAGATGTCTTCAAAGGTGAATTGTATCAAACATTTAAAGAAGAGCTAACACCTATCCTTCTCAAATTCTTCCAAAAACTTGCAGAGGAAGGAACACTCCCAAACTCATTCTATGAGGCCACCATCACCCTGATACCAAAACCAGACAAAGACACTACAAAAAAAGAATATTACAAACCAATATCACTGATGAATATAGATGTTAAAATCCTCAACAAAATACCAGCAAATACAATCCAACAACACATTTAAAGGAACATATACCATGATCAAGTGGGATTTATCCCAGGGATGCAAGGATTCTTCAATATATGCACATCAATAAGTGAGCTACACCATATTAACAATTTGAAGAATAAAAACATTATGATCATCTGAATAGATGCAAAAAAAAGCTTTTGACAAAACTCAACACCCATTCATGATAAAAACTCTCCAAAAAGTGGGCATAGAGGGAACCAACCTCAACACAATAAAGGGCATATATGACAAAACCACACCAAACATTCTCAATGGGGAAAGACTGAAAGCATTTCCTCTAAGATCAGGAACAAGACAAGGATGTCCACTCTCACCACTATTATTCAACATAGTTTTGGAAGTCCTAGCCACAGCAATCAGAGAAGAAAAAGAAATAAAATAATACAAATTGGAAAGAGAAGTAAAACTGTCACTGTTTGCAGATGACATGATACTATACATAGAGAACCCTAAAACTGCCACCAGAAAAGGACTAGAGCTAATCAATGAATTTGGTAAAGTTGCAGGATACAAAATTAATGCACAGAAATGTCTTGCATTCCTATACACTATTGATGAAAACTCTGAAAGAGAAATTAAGGAAACACTCCTGTTTACCATTACAACGAAAAGAATAAAATACCTAAGAATAAGCTTACCTAGGGAGACAAAAGTACTGTATGCAGAAAACTATAAGACACTAATGAAAGAAATTAAAGATGATACCAACAGATGGAGAGATATACCATGTTTTGGATTGGAAGAATCAATATTGTGAAAATGACTATACTACCCAAAGCACTCTACAGATTCAATGCCATCTCTATCAAATTACCAAAGGCATTTTTTATGGAACCGGAACAAAAAATCTGAAAATTTGCAAGGAGACAAAAAAGACCTAGAATTGCCAAAGCAGACTTGAGGGAAAAAAACAGAGCTGCAGGAATCAGACTCCCTGACTTCAAACTATACTATAAAGCTACAGTAATCAAGACAATATGGTACTGGCACAAAAACAGAAACATAGATCAATGGAACAAGATAGAAAGCCCAGAGATAAACCCATGCACCTATGCTCAATTAATCTATGACAAAGGAGGTAAGGATATACAATGGAGAAAAGACAGACTCTTCAATAAGTGGTGCTGGGAAAACTGAACAGGTACATGTAAAAGACTGAAATTAGAACACTCCCCAACACCATACACTAAAATAAACTCAAAATCAATTAGAGACCTAAATGTGAGTCCAGACACTATAAAACTCCTAGAGGAAAACATAGGAAGAACACTCTCTGATGTAAATCACAGCAAGATCTTTTTTGATCCACCTCGTAGAGTAATGGCAATAAAAACAAATATAAACAAATGGGATCAAATGAAACCTAAAAGCTTTTGCACAGCAAAGGAAACCACAAACAAGACGAAAAGAAAACCCTCACAATGGGAGAAAATATTTGCAAATGAATCAACGGACAAAGGATTAATCTCCAAAATATATAAACAGCTCATGCAGCTCACTATTTAAAAAACAAACAACCCAATCTAAAAATGGGCAGAAGACCTAAATAGACATTTCCCCAAGAAGACATACAGATAGCAAAGAAGCACATGAAAAGCTGCTCAACATCACTAATTATTAGAGAAATGCAAATCAAAACTACAATGAGTTATCACCTCACACCAATTAGAATGGGCATCATCAGAAAATCTACAAACAACAAATGCTGGAGAGCGTGTGGAGAAAGGGTAACTTCTTGCACTCTTGGTGGGAATATAAATTGATACAACCACTATGGAGAACAGTATGGAGGTTCCTTAAAAAACTAAAAATTGAATTACCATATAATCCAGCAATCCTACTATTGGGCATATACCCAGAGAAAACCATAATTCAAAAAGGCACATGCACCCCAATGTTCATTGCACCAGTATTTACAATAACCAGGTCATGGAAGCAACCTAAATGCCCATTGACAGACGAATGGATAAAGAAGATGTGGTACATATATACAATGGAATATTGCTCAGCCATATAAAGGAACAAAATTGGGTCATTTGTTGATATGTGGATGGATCTAGAGACTGTCATACAGAGTGAAGTAAGTCAGAAAGAGAAAAACAAGTATCATATATTAACGCATATATGTGGAACTTAGAAAAATGGTACCAATGAACTGGTTTACAGGGCAGAAATAGAGACACAGATGTAGAGAACAAACATATGGACAGCAAGGGGGGGTACCAGCGGGGGCATGGGTGTGTGTGTGTGATGAATTGGGTGACTGGGGTTGACATGTATACCCTGATGTGTATAAAATTGATGACTAATAAGAAAAAGAAAAAGAAAATAATAAGGTAAAATAAACTAAAATGTAGACAAAAATATAAAAAATTAGCCAAGATAAATGTTAGTTATCTGAAAGGATCAATAAAATCAATAAAGTCCTAGCAAGAGAGATTAGGAAAAGAAATACATAATAAGTTGTTAATATCAGGAGTTATCACCACAAATCTTTGAGATATCAAAAGGAAAATAACAGAATATTTGAGTGACATTATGCAAACAAACTTGATGGTTTGGATTAAATAAAAGAAACTATTGAAAAAACAGCCTACCAAACTGGCATGACATTAAAATAAAAATTTTGAATAGTCTCTTATTTTTCAAAGAAAATGAACTTTGTTAAAGAAAATTACATACACACACACAAATCCAAGTCCCATCATTTCACTAGAGAATTTTACCAAATATTTAAGAGGAACTTCTTTCAGAAAACAGAGTATTAATAAAGATCTTCTAACCCATTTTTCGAAGGCAGCATAATTACTGTTGCAATATCTGAGAAACATATTGCAAAAAAATATTAAAGACAGACATTATGCAAAAACATGAATATTAAAAAGTCTTCAATAGGGCTTCCCTGGTGGAAAAGTGGTTGAGAGTCCACCTGCCAATGCAGGGGACATGGGTTCGTGCCCTGGTCCAGGAAGATCCCACATGCCGTGGAGCAGCTGTGCCCGTGAGCCATGGCCACTGAGCCTGTGCATCCGGCGCCTGTGCTCTGCAACGGGAGAGGCCACAGCACTGAGAGGCCTGTGTACCACAAAAAAAAAAAAAAAAAAAAAAAAAAAAAGTCTTCAATAAAATAATATCAAATATAATTCAGCAATACATTAAAAAAAGCAATACAATGTGAACAGGTTAAGTTTAACCCAGGAGTGCAATGTCATTTCATATTTAAAATCCACTAATGTAATCTTTATTATAATGAAATAAAGAACAGAAATTGTATGAGAAATTCAATAGGTGTGGAAATAATTTTTGACAAAATTAAACACGCAATCCTAAGTTTTAAAATTTCTGGGCTTCCCTGGTGGTACAGTGGTTAAGAATCTGCTTGCCAATGCAGGGGACATGGGTTTGATTCCTGGTCCAGAAAGATCCCACAGGATGCAGAGCAAGTAAGCCTGTGCACCATAACTACTGAGCCTGCACTCTACAGCCCATGAGCCACAACTACTGAAGCCTGTGTACCACAACTACTGAAGCCCGTGCACCACAACTCCTGAAGACCATGCACCTAGAGCCCGTGCTCCACAGCAAGAGAAGCCACGGCCATGAGAAGCCCACACACCACAACGAAGCATAGCCCTCACTCACCACAACTAGAGAAAGACCATACACAGCAACGAAAACACAAAGCAGCCAATAAATAAATTAATTAATTAATAATTTTTTTAAATAAATAAAAATAAAATTTCTAAGCAAACCGGGAATCGAGGGGAACTTTTCAAAACCGTTAGAGGACAACTATAAAATCATACATGTTTAATGGTGAGATAACAAACTCTTTCTCCCTAAGATCAAGAACAAGCCTATGATTTTTACTTTCATCTCCTCTATTCAGCATTATGTTAGAGTTCCTGGCCAAGTAACAAGGCAAGAAAAATAAATATAAATTATAAAATTTGAGAAGGGAGATGCAAAACTGTTTTTATTTTCATATGACATAAAATTTTAAAGAAGAAAATGTTAAGGGAGCAACAAAATTTATTAGAAATAGTGAGTCACCGGGTCTCAGGGTGCAAAATTAATATAAAAATATCAATTAAATTTTGGTATACTAGTAGCAACAACTGGGATATGAGTTAAAAATTCAATTTATGTTGACATAAAAGTACTTAAACAAAATGTAATAAACACTGTTCAAAACCTCTAAACAGAAAATTACACATTGATGACAGGAAATAAAAAATGTAAATAAACAGAAAAATACACCATGTTCATAGATTGAAAGACTATAGTTTAAAAGTTTAAAAGATGTCAAATTTCCCTAATTGGTCTATAGATTCATAGCAATCCCAATCCTAATCCCAGCAGGCTTTGTATAGAAGTTTACAGGATAATTCTACAATTTATATTAAAATACAAAAAATATAGAATAGCCAAAATAATTTTAACAAAGAAGAAAAATATTAGAAGACTTAAGCCACATGACATCCAGAGTTATTATAAAGTTACAGTATTAAAGACAGTATGGAATTGGTATAAATATACATGCATAGACCAAATAATGTACAAACAAATTTCCAAAGCAATTTGCAGGGAAAAGTAAGGTCAAATGATCCTGCAATAATTGAATATACATACAAAAAGAAAAAATGAGTTTCAATATTTCACCCTCAAAGCATAGTACAAAAATAAAAACTTACACAAAAAGTTAAAACTTTTATAAAACATTTTAAGGAAATTATAGAAGGATACTTTTGTGTGCTGGGGATAAGGAAATATTTCCTAGATTAAATCCAGAAAGCAATAACAATAAATGAAAAAAAAATCTGAGATTTTAAATTTCATTAAAGTAACTAATCAAAAGGCCATTAAAAATATTGCCAAAAATTTTCTCTGACAGAGAACTTGCATACAGTACCAGTAAAGAACACATCAAACTCAAAATTAAAGTGATAAACAACCAACTCTTTTAAAAAGCAAAGGACCTGAACAGATATTACAAAGAAAATGTATCCTAATACTCAATAAATATAAGAGAAATTCTTATCATAACAATGTAAATTAAATCCACAATGAGATGCTACCAAACACCTACTAGAATGACTAAAATTATGAAGACTGGCAGCAATAAATGTTGATGAGGATGCTGAGTAAACTCAATGGTCATATATTATTTGTGGAGTGTAAAATTACTCAACTACTCTATAAAAAGTTATGGAAAGCTTTTATAAAGTGAAACATAAACCTGCCTGTAATCCAGTCTTCCTATTCCTGGATATTTTGCCAAGATAAATGAAAACACATGACCCTAAAAAGACTAGAAGAAGAATTTTTGTAGCCGCTTAATTGACATTTTCCAAACATTCTAAACAACTAAATGCCTATCAATAGACTTGATAAACTGTGATATATTCATACAATGAATACTCAATAATTAAAAAATAAGCTAATGATAGATGCAAAATATGGATGAATCTCAGACTAGTGGTGGTCTTTAGGTGAGGTAAGGGATTGATTTTGAAAGGACATGAGGGAAATTTCTGTGTTGATAAAATGTAATTTATCTTAATTGGAGTGTTGTTTACACAGATGTATCTATTCATCAAAAATTGTACACTTAGAATTTTTGCCCTTCAATGTACATCAGTTTTACCCAGAAAATAAAAGTCTAAAGATAATTGAGTGGTGTGATGAAGGAAAAAACATAAAACATTTTTGTTTTTCTGAATTGCTGTCTAGGCATTTCACAATATGATAGTCCTGCTCACTCCCAGAGACTGGACTTGAGTCTAGGGTTTCTGCCATAAATTCCCACTTTGCTTTTCCCCGGGATGCGGGGGGAGACCTGTAAAAATAACCACCTAGAGTTAAGCCTGCAAAAAGTTAGTGACCTCCACCCCTTATAAGTAATAGGCGCTTGCTGTCCTGTTCTCCATTCCCTTCTCCCCCATGACCAGGGACAGAGGACTGCCCTTCCCCTGGCTCATTGCAACCCAACCTCCTTCTAGGATCTATAAGTAATAAATCTTGTGACTCTAATTCCTTTTCGTAGGTATGTTGAAACCTCACCTTCAATCAAAATGTCCCATGTTTTCCATGTCCCCAAAGTAGGAGATCAGATGCTGAGAGAGATACCTGCCAACCAGTAAGGGTTGTTGGTGCCCCCTCATGCGGCAGGTCATAATCTGCATGTTCTTAATTTAGTACACCAACTCCAGCTACTCAATACAATTGAGGAGGAGGATGGGATTGTGGTCGGAGCTGCAAATGGTTCCCTAACTTCCTCCCTCAGACCGCTCAGCCTCTCTGGGAAGGAACCACTACTTGCTGGCAGTCAGTGAAGTTGCTCTGTTCTGCTGTGCATTGCTGCTGCCAGGTGCTGCTGTAAATCACCACCCTAAACTGTTGGTGCTGTAAAAAGTCAGACTCCCCTGCAGAGACATCCCAGCGTGTTGAGCCAAGGTGAGTTAACAGGGACAATCCGACTCTGCCTCTTTACCCCAGGCACGGACTGGGGCGGGCTATGAGATCCTAAGTTAGTGCTAGAGGGGGAGGCTCACTGCTGGGTCCACTATATCAGTTCAGGACTGGGTGCTGAGCTTGGGGAGCTGGCCTAACCCATGAGGAGACAACTCTAGCAGGGCCATCCTGGCATCCTGGGAGGCAAACGCTGTGAGGCAAGTGCACCATATGTTGCTGAAAGAGAAAACTGGATTCCAAGAGCACATGGTACCAGCTCCTCTCAAGTCCCCAGAGGAGGTCGAAAAAGTACTAGATGCTTGTAAGACCCCTGCCCCATGGGTCGGATGTTACTGAACGTGGTAGCATACCCACAGGTTAAGTGGTGAGTACTATGTTTTCGGGGCTTGGATGCTTTCCGAAATACATCAGCTAACGTTGCACTGGTGGAGGTGGACCCCGATCCCTCGTCGGAGGTCGAATGTGACACGCTAGAACAGAAGGCAGCAGCATATGAGTTAGGAAAGAAGCAACCTCTGTCCCAGGCGTTCTCTGTTAGTACTAATGTGCCACGATGTCTGACAACCAGTGTGAATGAGAAATAGAGACGCGTAACTACATCACGAGAGAAATGCAAGGTTTCCTAGAAAAATAAACATCCAAAGGGAGAGAGAGAACGGCACTGATTAGCTCTTAGGGGTCTTTGGAATCGGTTCTAAACTTTGCTTACAGCGGCTGAGATGTGCCAGCAGGCTGAATTGGACAAAGACCCCGACATTCCTAATTTGTTAAGAACACCAGGGTATTGAGGGCCCATTTTATCAGACACCGTAGAGGAGTCCCAGACCTGTCGCCGCAGGGAGGGGGCTTCTGAATGCGTGGAGCCACCAGGGCAGGAGATGCAGACAAAATTAAAAAGCTGATGGTTTCTGAGGAAGAGAACCCACCTCCACTCCCCAGACCTCAGGGGCCCACAAGGTCAGAAGGAAGAAGCTCCTGGTATGGATTTTTACACTTCAGCGCCGGGCCCACCATCCATGGCAGCTACTACAGCTACCTTGCTGATTTTTTGACCCTGTCCCCGTTTGCCCAACAGAAGACATCCAACTCCTCTCTGAGGCTTGTCCTGCAGCTCTCCATGGTGCTCAACTGCTCTGTGCAACACACTTCCCAATACTACAGTATGGGGCATCCAGCAGGAGCACCTGTGAACTTTATAATCCTCCATATCTGCCCAGACACCAACACCACATGGAGGAATATGACCCACACCTCCTCCCAAGGAACACAATCATGATGATCTTGGGCCTCACAGCTCAGCCATCCAGGGAAACCCCAACTACTTTGGTTTCTCTGATCACACAGTTGGTGCCCATTGTGGGCCATCACACATGTGGTTCTCCACACAGCACTTTTCCTTCCCTACGCCTCCAATGCCTCTGCCTTCCTGTGCCCTAGAGTCCTGTCTGTTCACACCAGTGCACTTCAGTCTCTCTGGGACCACTTACATCACTGATCGGGTTCCCAGAACCATCTGTCTTTGTGCCCCCTCATGTCAAAAGCATGTGATATTCAGCCCCATTATATTGGGAGTAGGCCTTCTACTACCCTCACAGGGACTGGGTTAGTTGTCACCACACTGGACACAAAACAACATGTCATTAAGGTGAACCCAGACCTGTGAGCCAACCCAGCCAAGCACACTGGGCTGTTATACCAAAGCCCAGCCTTAATGCAGCAGCAATGGGATTCTTTACCACAGACAGCTTGGATAACTGTTTAGCTCTAGATTACTTACTGGCCCAGGAAGAAGGTGTATTGCTGTAAGGGGCACCACCTGCTTCATATGTATTAATAATTCTGGATAAACTCAGACAAACTTACAAAAGATGGCTCAACAGGTACAAGTATTCCACAATCCACCCAAGTTTTTAACCGAATACCTACCTTAACCTTATCCAAGGGCTTTGATTTATTTTCTTGACAGGATCACAACCAGTGGGGAGATGGTTACGAACAGGATTTCAAACTCTCATTTTTCTATTGATATTGTTGATCAGCATTTTTGCTCTACTCAAATGTTTCATGTGCCAGATGACAAAAATCCTGCCAGTGGTTTTTAATATCTACACCAGACAGACAGTGCCTATGATTTTCCCTAAAGATTATTGCCAAGGCATCATGGGGTCAGTTATGATGAGAAAAACAACTTTTGTTTTTCTGAGTTGCTGTCTAGGCATTTCACTTACTCACACCCAGAGTCTGGATGTTTAGATATGGTTTTGTGTTTAGGATTCCCACCATAAATTCCCACTTTGCTTTTCTTTGGGCACCTTTTAAGATAATGACTTAGAGTTACACCTGAAAAAGGTTAGTGACCTCTACCCCAACCACCTTAAAATTAATAGGTGCTTGCTGTCCTGCTCTTCATCTCCTGCTCTCACCTGGGACTTAGGATTGCCCTTCCCCTGGCTCATTGGAACCCATACACCTTCTGGAACCTGTAAGTAATGAATCGTGTGACTTTACATCCTTTGTGTGGATGTACTGGAACTGCACCTTTAATCAAAACATCCCCTAAGTGGAAACTCGGATGCTGAAGGAGCTACCTGCTGACACTGTGTGAGTGTCTGGTGTCCCCTCATTCAGCAGGTCATAATCTGTACATTATTAATTCACTATACAAGCTCAGGCTTCTCAACACAAGTGGGGAGTGGGAGAAGTTACATAAAATAAGGACAGAATATTGATAGTCATTGAAGTTGGGTGATGATTGCAAGGCAGTTCATTATATTATTTCATTTCATTTATATATGTTTGAAATCTCCCATAATAAAACATTTGATTTTTTTTTAAATTTGAGCATTTTTGGTATAAAAAATTGGAATAAGTCTGACATTGGGAAGACTAAAAAGAAGCAGGCTATGCAAGCAGTCGAGTTAGAATGAATTTTGGGCATGTTAAATTTTAGGTGTTTACTCAGTATCCATTTGCAGATGTGTAGTTCATAGCGTTCATTGATGAAGTCAGTATTTGAGACATACAGCTGAAAGTTAATAGTATAGAGACTGTACTTGAAGACATGAGGCTGGTTTAAATCACCTGGGGAATTCGTATAGGTAGAGAATAATGGAGTTCCAAGATCAGAACTCTAAAATTTAGAACTAATGAGACAAAGAAAAAAACAGAACTTTGAAACACAGTAGTCAGAGAGTAGGAAGCAAACCAGATGAGTATGGGATCCTGTAAGGCATAAAACACTTGCACAGTTTTCAGAGAAATAACAGCTATAGAAGTCTAGGTTATCTATAAGAAGCAGGACATACAAAATTCATTTTTATTTACTAAGGTAATACTTTAGCAAAAGATTTGTCTGTCTTGGAGTTTCTTAGACTATTATTAATTCAATAGAGACTGATGGAGTGATGTAATATAAGTTTACACAGGATAAAAATAAATGCTCCATACAAAAAAATTTATGCTCTAATAAGAGAAACTAGGTTAACATAAATGGGAGGGTATTCATACACAGAAAATGAATATGAGTGCAAGCCACATAATGAGAAATGTCAGAAGGTACTAGGTAAGTATCAGATAAATGGTTCAGAAAGTCAGAAATCAGAATTTCAGAGAAATTAGAGTGCACCATGCATGGGAGTTGTCAGCAAAAACTTGGTAGAGCAAGTTTAGATTGAACTGGGCTATATAAAAAAAGAGTAGGTGTAAAAAGAAGAAAACACTAAGAAAGAGCTTAACGATAAAGAAGTGGTGAGGAAATAAAGCCCATGTGATGTACAAAAGATATTTTGGAGATGAGTATGTCAGTAATAGAAGATGTGAATAGAACAGGGAAAGAAGATGAGATTGCAAAAGTAAGAGCATGCCCCAGATTGCTGAGAGTTTTGAATGAGCAGCAAAGTATTTTGATTTTCTCTAAGAATTTTTCTCAGGGTTGTTAGACCTTGAAAGTATCAGTCATGGCTGACCCACAAGAGGGTAGGCAGACATGATTCTAGAACCATCCACCTGGCACTGTGAAGAAAGGCTGCTAGACTGCCTATTGATTTTTAATATCAATGCAGGAGATATTCCATTTTAGAACTTCATGAACCAGGTGAAAGAGGACCACATTTCCATTACTCTGTTTTCCTAAAACAAAGGAAACAATTTTAAGAGATTTTTTTTTACCACTTTCTCCCTCCTCCCTTCACTACAAGAAATTGAAGCACCCTCAAGTAGAAATAGAGTTGCTTCGTGGGAGTTTTTGTGTTATTCCTGTGCTGAGTCTTGATAGAAAAAGCTGGAAATTCAGCGATGAAATGTGTTGAATTTTGTATCATAAGCCCAAGAAATAGCAATCTTGCCTTTCTTCCATCATTACCAGCATGGATATACCTCCTCAGACCACCTTCCAAATTTACATTTTGTTATTGAAATCATCTTGAACATATACAATCTTGTAAATGCCTTGTGATTTCCCTCTTTCCAGTTGGGTACTTATTATCTTGTGGGATAGGACCCACTCTATCCTATGTGTTTCACTTTTCTAAGGCTTTGCCCGGGCCTGGATACAAAACAGCTGCTCAAAACATCTTTGTCAAATTGACAGAATTAAACTTGAGTCAAGAAAGTTCCACACAGGAGGAGGTCTTAACAAATAAAGAAGCTGAGCAGCAGCTGTTGGAAGTTACAATGTTAACATCGATCTGAAGGTTGTTTGGAAGCTTTTTTCATTTTCTTGCTAATGGCATTAGGGGCTCTGCAGCAGATAACGGGCTCTGACATGGAGACCTTAATCCAGGCAGTCTGCAGAAGGTCTGACCTTCAAGGAGCAAAGACATTGATCAGCACAGAGAGGGTGGAGGCTCAGAGATTGAGAGGCATCAAACCATACAGAACTGTAAAAAAAAAAAAATGTTGCTCATTCTATACCTTGGAAAAAGCCTATGTTCAGTCCAGCCGAAGAAGAGGCACATCTGTTGGGAGTTCCTTAGAAAAATGTAGACCACTGTTTTGCTCCCACCCTAGGTACTCTATTGAAATTTATCTAGAGGCCTAGGGTATTTTAAAATGTTGGGACACGACCACCAGGAGGAAGGTGGAATGGGGATTCTGAGATGACGTCTAATCCTTCCATTCTCACCCAATTCCTGTTTCTATAGATATCAGATGGAAGCTAAATCATTTAGAATTTAGCTCTTTTATGAGAAATTATCTTTAGCCATGTTTCCCCTTTTGGGTTTTCCTTATATAGGCTGCATTCTCTGAATTTAATGGTCTGGTTTTCATGCTACCTATCCCTCTGAATAACATCAGCTCAGAGCAGAGGGAAAGAAAGTCTATATACACATAATTTGATTTGAGGCTTCATCCACTACCAAGTTTAGATGTCTTTGTCATCATCCCCAATCCCTAATAGGCCTGAAATATTTCCCTTTTTAGTCACTAATGGGCTAGACTATGAAGATTGAGAAATTACTCCATGAGAGTGCTATTAATATATACGATTTCTGAGAAACTGAGAGAGTGGGAGAAGTAGGAATCTAACATTATTGAATATGACTCTTACAGTCAACAATTGAGTGCTTTACATATTTGCATTTATTTAATATGGGTCAAGGAGAGATCTACACCAAACTTAACATTTTTCCACTGAGCAGTATTTAAGTGAGTAAAGTTTGGTAAAATAGTTAAAAAAGGTCCATTTGTATTCTTACATGATTTTTTCTCTCTCTGTGTTTCTCTATCTCTCTGTCTCTCTGTCCTCTGTTTACACACACACACACACACACACACACACACACACACACATATACAAACAATTTATATTAGCTTGGATTGGGTTTCTACTGAAGAGAAAAAAAGAAGCAGTTTCAGTTATGGATTCAATACACTATCATAAAAATTACATATGTGGAGAAGGTTTATTATACATGTGCATTTGTGTATGTACACATATAATTTTACTTACACAAATACACATGTATAATAAACAAATAAATGAAAACACCATTTTGTAAAATGTTCAAACTTTACTTAGTATACAATGAAAACAAAAATGTAAAAGCCTCAATTTCATTTATAACCACCTTACTACAACTCCATTCCCACCCATAAGGACAGACTAGACCAGTGGTTTACACTCCATAGGCTTGTTTGCAGAGCTTAAGCAGGCCTTTTCAAGATGTTGCTCAAAGTGCATGAGTAGATAGGAAGAAAGAACAGGCAAAGTTGGAAATTCAAGGATTCTGAGAATTCAAAGTTTGAAACTATCCTCTCAGATTTCTATTTTGCTATTATTGTTAAGTTGATAGAATTTATCTTATTTAACATTTTGTTAGCTTGATTTGCAACTTTCAAATATGTTTACAAATGATATATGTATCTCCATTTGTGCTTTTATTTCAGACTCTTGTTCTGAGAGGAACATTCCATGCTGGCATGGGGAATAACTTCCAAGGAGAACATGGATGTCTCACTGAGTTGAGAAGACAGATTCAAGTTCAGGGAGTCTGAGGTAACCAGAAGTTGCAAGGCAGAATTTCAAAAAGAGGAAACTATGGTAAAACAATTTCAGATGGACTTGAGGACATGAGGAAGGGGGAGGGGAAGCTGGGACGAAGTGAGAGTGGCATGGACATATATACACTACCAAATGTAAAATGGATAGCTAGTGGAAAGCAATCATATAGCACAGAGAGATCAGCTCAGTGATTTGTATTCACCTAGATGGGTGGGATAGGGAGGGTGGGAGGGAGATGCAAGAGGGAGGAGATATGGGGATATAAGTTTATGTATAGTCAATTCACTTTGTTATACAGCAGAAACTAACATACCATTGTAAAGTAATTATACTTCAATAAAGATGTTAAAAAAATAAAAATAATTTCAGAAAACTGCATGTTTCCTCATGAGCCATTGCTAAATAATAAAACATGCTGTATATTGTGAGCAGAAGTCAGGTAAGCTGACTAGATCCCAGAAGTCATACCAGGAATTGTTTGTGTTTCCACCACAAATTGAGAAAAGGATCATCACTTGTGGTATTTAGTAAAGGGCTATGCTAGAGGGCCATACTTGAGTAATGGGACAGAACCCGAATAAAGGCTACTCTAGACCCAGTCTATCAAAGCAGGATTCAAAAAACCAAAGAACAGAGTCTGAAATATAAGTCACATAACTATCTACTAAATTAAAAAACAAAATTCTTTATATAAGAAAAAAATTTCATACACTTAACATTTTTAATCATCTAAAAATCATAATGGAATCATTCAAACATAAATTATTAGACATGCCAAAAGCAGGAAAATGTTTCATAGTACTAGGAGAAAAAATATATATATATATATAAAGAGAAAGTTTCAGAATATTTTTTATAAGATGGAATTAGTAGCCAAGAACTTTAAAACAGCTATTATAACTATGTTCAGGTATTTCAAAGAAAACATGAATGGATGAGAAGAAAATAGAAGATATAAACAAATGGAATAAAATGGAATATGAAGAGATTTAAAATACATTATCTGAAATAAAAAATTTCCTGGGCAGGACAAATCACACATGCAAAAGAAATGATAATTAACTTGAAGACATAGCAGTAAAAATTATTCAAAATGAAGCATACAAAAAAAGATTGAAAACATAAATGGGAAAGGAGCATTTTTGACCTGTGGGACAAAGGACAATATTAACAGCTTAATATACTAATAGAGTTCCAGAATGAATGGAGAAGATGCAAATTATTTGGAGAATTAATGGCCAATGTTTTCAAAATTTTATAAAAATTATAAACTTGGAGACCCAATAACATTGTCAAAGTCTAATCAGGATAAACACAAAGGAAAAATCACACCAAGACACACTGTAATTAAATCTTTTAAAATGAATAACAAAACTAAGGCCTTAAAAGCAGTCAGAGTGAAAAAAAAAAAAAGACATTATATACACCAGTGGAGCAAAGAAAAGTAATCACAGACTTCACATAAGAAATGATGCAAGACAGGAGACATTGGAATGATGTGTTCAAGGTGTTGAAACTGTAAAGCTAGAATTCTTTCAAATACCAAGGTAAAATAAAGACTTTTCAGAAAAAAAAAAAATGAGAGAATTTTTTGAAAAAAACTGGCCAGCAAGAAATATCAAAAGTTTTTCAATCAAAAGGAAAGTAATTCCAACTGGAAACTTGAATTCACAGAAAGGGAATTAAAAGCCCTAGAAATTTTTAAAATGTCAGTGTATATGAAAATATTTTTTCTATATTTTCTTAATGTTTAAAATTGTGTGACCATTTACAAAAAAAATAGTGAAAGTACTTCATTTTTATTATATAAGTAAGTAAAATCCATGAAAATAATAGCACAAAAGAAAGGAGAAAGAAATGGAAGTACCCTGTAGTTAAGACTTACATTATACACAAAATCATAAAATATCATTTGAGAATATCAGTTCTCTTCATTTCTGTTTAAAATTACACTAGAAATCTTAGAACTAAAGAAATTAACAGCATAAGTATTGGAAAGAAAAATGTTAAAATAGCTTTATTTATTGAAAACATGATTGTTCATGTAGAAACATTAATAAATTGACAAAAAGATCCCTAGAAGTAAGAAAAATTAAGCAAGGTCTCAGAACAAAAAGTTAATATGAAAACTGTACTCATATCCCATGTTCTTGGATCAGAAGACATAATATTGTTGAGATGAAAATACTCCCCATATTGATCTACACATTCAGTACAATTGCTATCAAATACCAACTATTTTTAAAATTTGTTTGTTTGTTTTGCAGAAATTAACCAGTTAATCTAAAGTTAACATGGAAATGCAAGGAACCCAGAATAGCCAAAATGATCTTGAAAAAAGAACAAAGTTGGAGGATTCACACATTCCAATATCAATGCTTACTATTAAGCTAAATACAATAATCAAGACAGTGCAGTGCTAGTTTAAGGATAAGATAGACATATAGATTAATGAAATAGAACTGAGCATCCATAAGCCTTACATTTATGAAAATTGATTTTTGACAAAGGTGTCAAGACTATTTACTGGGGAAAGAATAATCTTTCAACAAATGATTTTGGGACAACTGGATATCTGCATGCAAATAAATAAAGTTATACCCCTTCCTAACATCATAGAAAAACAATTAGCTCAAATTGGATCATAGACCTAGATATAGGAGCTAAAATTATAAAACTCTTTGAAGAAAATATGAGTACAATTTTGTGACCTTCAGTTAGGTAAAGTCTTCTTAAATATGATACAAAGTGCACAAGATAAAAAATATAAAAATTGAAGAGTTTGATTCATCAAAATTAAAACTTTTGTTCTACAAACTATACCATCAAAAAAGTTAAAAGTCAGAAAATGGTAGAAAATACTTTCAAATTATATATCTTACAAGGGACATGAATCCAACTTTTGCAGCTCAGTAATAGAAAGATAAATAATCCAATTTTAAAAATGGGTAAATTATCTGAATAGACATTTCTCCAAAGGAAATATGCAAATGACTAATAAGGATGTGGAGAGATATCAACATCATTAGCCAATTACGAAATGAATATCAAAACCACAATGAGACTTCATTTCATACCCACTATACTGACTACTAAAAAATAGTAACACATGTTAATGAGGATGTGGAAAAATGGAACTCTTGTACACTGGTGAGAATATAAAATGGTGCAGTCACTTTGCAAAGAGTTTTTTTTCTTAAAATGTTAAACATAGAATTTATGTATAAATTTACAGAAAGATAGTTTATATATATAACCCAGAAACTCCTCTCATAGGTATGTAACCAAGAGAAACAAAAATATACATCTACACAAGAACTTGTATACAAATAGTTATAGCAGCAATATTCATAATAGCCAAAATGGAGAAAACAAATATGACTATTAACTGATTGTTGGACACTTCAAGTATGGCATATCTATACAATAAAATATCATTCAGCAATAAAAAGGAATGATTTATTGATGTATGTTACATCATGGATGAAACTCAAAAATATTATGCTAAGTAAAAGAAGACAGTCACAAAAGGTTATATATTATGTGTCACTGTTTAGAGGAAATCTCTAGGATAGACAAATCCTCAGAGGCAAGACATAGACTAGTGGCTGCCTAGGGCTGGGGATGGATGGAAGTGAAATGGGGACTGACCGAAATGAGTAAGGGCTTCTTTTTTAGGTAATGAAATGTTAATTGTGGAGATTATTTCACAGCTTTGTAAATATACTATAACCCATTTAATTGTACATTTAAATGGGTGAATTTTATGTATATTAATTATATCTCAATAAAACTGTAAAAATGATTCCTATTCATTTTTATACATTCAAAATTTAAAAAGTAAATTATAAACTGCCATTCACAATATCATCAAACACCAATAACAACTTAGGAATAAAATTGACAGTGTCTAAGACCTATCACTGCAAACAACAATCATTGATGAGAGAAGTAAATAAGTAGGAAGACATACCATGTCTGTGAATGGGAAGACTCACTATAATTAAGATGTCAATTCTCTCCAAAAGTACTAATAGATTTAATTCAATCCAAATCATATTCCCAGCCAGATATCGTATTGAAATTTATAAGATTTTTCTAAAATTTACATGGAAATACAAATGTTCTGAAAAAGTAAACAACATTGAAAAATCAGAGAAATTATGTTTATTATGCAAGATTTATATAAAAATGAGTAATTGAGAGTGTTTTTTTGAGATAAGAATTGTCATGAAGATTAAAGGAACAGAATATATAATCAAAAGATAGACACACATATACATGAACATGATTTTATATAAAGACAATCTAAAGGTCCCAGGCTAGTCACTTGGTAGTTACATTAAGGATAGATTCTAGTTGCATTGCAAGGACTTTAAAAATGGAACTAATATTAGAATAAAAGTTCACAGAAGGCAGGTGGGAATTAATGGCCTGAGCATAACCCTTTGACAATCTCTTAAAACAAAAATATCAGTATTTTCCATAGAATTAAAACAAGACCCAGAGCCTCATAACATAATATTTTAAATGTCCAGATGCAATTCAAAACTACTTGGCATGTTTAGAAACTAGAATATCTCAACCTGTATGGAAAAAGACAATCAACACATGCCACCACAAAGATGGCACAGATTTTGGAATTATCTGACAAAGACTTTCAAGTAACTACTCTAAATATGTTCTAGCAAGCAAACACTAATATTATTGAAACTAATGGAAAGATAGAAAGTCTCAAAAAAGAAACTGAAGATGTTATAAAGAATAAAATGAATATTTAAGACCTGGAAAACAATTAAAACTCAATAAGCAAATAAAAATACATAAAACATCTAGATAGACTCCAGAGCAGAATAAAAGTGACAGGGGAAAGAGTCAGGAAACCTTATTTATCAATAGAAATTATCCAGTATGGATAATATACAGAAAAAAAAAGATTATAAAAATGGACAGAGACCTGTGAAAAATTTTTTTGAAGTCTAACATTTGTGTAACTGAAGTTACAGAAAAGGAGGAGAAATAAAGTGATGTTGTAAAATATATTTTAATTATGGTTTAAATTTCCAAAATTGTCAAAAGATATAAAACTATAGATTTATGTAGTTTAGTCAACCCCAAACAGGCAACTATAATATAATGGGTGTAAAGGGACCTATATACTGGTAAACTTTGGTAAGCTTCATATATTCCATTTGAATTGGTAAAATATTGACTGTTAAAATTGAGTATGTATGTTGTAACACCTAGAGCACTCACTAAAAATCTCTGCCCAAAGATATAGTGAGAAACACAGTACATAAATTATAGTGAAATATTAAGTAATGCTCACATAATCCCAAAGAAAGCAAGATCATGGAAACAGGAACAGAATATAAAGGGAAAAAACAAAATAAATAGTAAAATGGTAGACCTAAATCCAAACATTTCAATAATTATATTCCATACAAATTGTCTCAACAAGCCAACTTTTAAGACAAAAATTATCAGAATTGATTAAAACACAGATGCATGCACACACACATGCATACACACTATCTAACCATATACTGTGCCAGGATAACTGTAAGAAAGTAATTTAAAATATAATGGTATAGATGTATTAAAAGTAAAATGATGGTAAAAGAAATGTAAATTCGATGCACACTCTGCATACTCTCATAAACTCACAATGCTGGAGCAACTTCATAGTATCAGGCAAAATAGCAGAGCAAAAGAAGCTATCAGAGACAAAAGTAACATTAACTAACAAAGAAAATGTCAATTTCCCAAAGTACATAATAATCCTAAATGTATATGCACCTATCAAAAGAGCTTCAAAATACATAAACCACAAAACAAAATAAAAACAAACACTGACAGAACTAAAAAGAAAAAGAGAAAAATCCACAATTATAATTGGAAACTTTATCATCTCTCCCAACAATAGATAGAACTAATAGACAACAAAATTAGCAAGGATATAAAATAACTGAATAATACCATCTAACTGACATGTATAGATCACTCCACCAAACAATAATAGGATAAATAAGGATCATTCACCTTGATAGATTATATTCTGGGTCATAAAAAACTTTACCAAGTCTAAACAAATTGAAATCATAAAAAGTGTATTTTCCAATGATAATGGAATGAAATTAGAAGTCTATGAAAGAACACATAAAAAGTCTTCAAAAAATTAGAAATTAAAGAACACAATTATAAGTAACCCATGGATCAAGGGAAACTAGGAAACATTTTGACCAAAAATTAAAATACATCATATCAAAATTAGTATGATGAAGCTAAAGCAGGACTTAGAGTACATTTTATAGCACCAAATACTTTCATTAGAAAAGAAGAAATACCTCAAATCAACAACCTAAGCTTCCATCTCAAGAAACTATTAAAAGAGGAGCAAAATAAACCCAAAACAAACAGAAGGAAAAAAATAATAAAGAGTAGAACTGAAAAGAATTACATGGAAAACAGAAAAACAATACAGAAAATCAATGAAACCAAAAGCTAGTTCTTTGGAGAGATCAATAAAATTAACAGCCCTCTAGCAAGTAGAACAAAGAGAGAAGAAACAAATTACAGCAATAGGAAAGAAAGGACAAAATCACTAGATAAGTCCTTTAATGAGAGAATACCTAAATCTGTATATCCATATAATTGTATACCATACAGCAATAAAACAGAACAAATCTATTTGTGTTTAAAAGTCATAGAAGGGCACAAGAGGAAACAAAGTCAATTTTGTCCAGTCAATTTAAAAAAAACAATTAAAATTGTCACAAAAATATTTTACCATTTTCCAGAGTCACCAAAGATAATTTATGTTTATTTCCTCAAATTCTCACCCATTGGATTATCATCATGCTTTGCAATGCCATCTATTCAATGATTATGTATCTATTAATTTTAATTTTTTTATTAAAGTAAATTTAAGCATTTTACATATTTATTTTTCATTTGCATTTCTTACTTGTGAACTTGTCATTTAAATAATTGCCCCGATTTCATTCCTCACTTGCCTTTTAATTTTCTTAATTATGTTTTTGCTCATTTAAAGACATTTGATGCATCAAATTCTTCAGCAGTTTTTGATATCTGGGTTTCTATCATGCTTAAGATAGCCTTTCCCTCTTCAATGTTACCAAAACAACTCCTTGCAGTATGATTAAGCAATTCTAAATGTTCCTGTGATAATTTTTTTTTTTTTTTTTTACATTTTGGCTTCTTATCTAGAAGCCAGACACAGATGATTTAAGTACTGAGTTGGCCAAACAGTTCATTTGGGTTTTCCTGTAGCATCTTATGGAAAAACTTGAACAAACTTTTTGGCCAACCCAACATGAAGCCTAATTTTATTTTTTCCAAATGAGTATCCAAATATCTCAAAACAATTGCTTCAATAGTCTATTAGTTCTATCCTTATTTGAAATATCAGCTATACAACTAGCTAAATTTACACAATCCTATGGCTAGGCTTCTTTATTTAGGTTTTTTCTTCCATTCATCTTATATCAATTGTTTTACTTATAGCTTTTTAGTATGTGTTAATATCTGGAAAGATACTTTATATCTCATTTTATTAATATAACTTTTTGAAAATGTGTTAGATATTGTTGTACATTTTCTCTATCATATGTACTTAAGAGTTTGTCAAATTCAATAAAAATGTTAATAAACATTAAAAATTAATAGTCCCTTTGGGAGTATCAAATATTTAAATTAATTTGGGAAAATAGCTATTTAAACTATATTATATCTTCTCATTACAGAACACAAAATGACTACTTGGATTTTTAAAAGTGTTTCAGTGAAGATTTATAATGTTTGTCATGTGTGTTTTATAATTTTTAAATAGAATTAGTCCACTGTGTTTTCTTTAGTTGATTGTATGTTTCCACAATTGGCATTTTAAACACAATTCCTCCCTCAGGGTGAAGATGTGCATGGATGTATTGAAGGGCTGTTCACTGTATTACAGATTGGTCCCTACCCCGTCCCAATGAAAAGGAGGTTCTGACATCCCATCCTTTGCCCCTTGGGGTCCTGGAAGCTTTGTTGACCAGTACTGATGTCTTCAGAGAATGTGGTTGTTTGAGTGGAGTTCTATGTTGATTTTTTTTTTCCTCTTACTTGCCCAGATTGCTAACAACTTTCCACATTCATAGCTCTTCTCAGACACTTTCCAGTTTTTCTTTTTTCACAGGTTTATTATCAGAAATGCCTTCTATCTCCCTATTACAGAAGCTATCATTATGGAAGCTGCTGTTTTCTTCATACCCCCTCACACTGTTTTAAAGATGTAATGATGACATAATCTTGTTCTTTCTAATGTTGTTAATAACATAGCTATCATAATAATCATTAATTACTACTAATTTCATAGTATTTCACACTTAGCTAAGACAACTAGTTCTATAACTGAAGCTTTAACTGAGAACTAGAACTAGAAGTAGATCAGAGGGGGATTCAAAAACTGGAGACATTTTCATTCTATTAGAGTTTGCGTGGCTCCTGCCTTCAGAGTAAACAACTCAAACTGGTTTTGCAAAAACCAACACATTTTATAATGACACTCTCTTCCTCAAGACCCTTGCCTTCAGAAGCTCCTGGCATCTAATCCCCACAAGCAGGGCTCAATCTATGTTTTCAATCTTGCCTCCCACCCTTGCCTATCCAATGCCTCTATCCCATACAGGACCTCATTTTCCCCACAAAAGTCCATGTTCAGTCCCATAGCTACAGCTTCAATCATGCTGTCCCCAAGCCCTACCTTCTCTTCTGAATCTCCTCAGGACCATCACAGGTTCTGCTTCCTCTGTAAAATCTTTGCCATCATTCAAAACTGTACAACTTGTTATGTCACATGCAGAACTCTCCATTGAATGTGATGATTTTACAGGGGGCAAATAATTCTTATCTTTTCAATTTTTGTCACTTTTCATTTATTGTCACTTCTGTGCAGTTTACCCTCCCCAAAGATAGGAATCATGCATCAGTTTTGCAATGTGCATGAGAACCATGGTAAACTATAAAAGCCATATAAAACAGCAGGTATAAATGGTAAATGAAGAGAATATCTGAAACAGATATTATGGACAGCATTTTCTACTAAAAAAATAGTAACTAACATGTATTGAACACTAACTAAATGATAGACAGTACAAAGTGCTTTTTAAAGTAATTAGTCCTATCAATTATACTCTGAACAAATAACTATTAAACACCTACTGTATGCCAGATATATCTAAATATAGTTTTAAACCAGAGATGATCCCTACACTTATGGAGCTCATATTATTCTTCTACTAATAGTCACCATTTTAATAACTGTAGTAATAGTAATAATAGTAAAAAAAAAACAATAGTAAGTCTAGTTTATTGAATGCTGCCTATATTTTTCAAACATTTATACATATGTCACAAAAACCCTAATAAGTGATTATTATCATGATTTTCTAGATAAGAAATATGAGGTTTAGATTGAGCAAGTCACTTTTAAGCTCACTCCTTATTATATCTATGATAGTAAACATTATTGTCATGGTTCTTAAACATCAATGGCCATGTGACTCAGTCAACTGTGGTCCTTGTTAAAAATACTGAAGCTTGGGCTATACTTTTTTTTTTTTTTGCGGTACGCGGCCCTCTGACAGTTGTGGCCACTCCCGTTGTGGAGCACAGGCTCCCCACTCCGCGGCATGTGGGATCTTGCCAGACCAGGGCACAAACCCGTGTCCCTTGCATCGGCAGGCGGACTCTCAACCACTGCGCCACCAGGGAAGCCCTGCTGAGCTATACTTTTTAAGATTCTCTTTTAGTTGGTCTGAAGTGAGGCTAAGAGGAGATGTAAATGTTAATCCCAATTGTTTGATTAAAAAGCATTTGTCTTTGTTATATTGAGATTTTGAGAAATAAGTCAGACAAGGAAAGGTGAATATTGCATAGTATCACTTACACGTAGAATGTAAGAAAAAAAGCTAAACTCATAGAAACAGAGAGTAGAGAGTAGAATGGTGGTTTCCTAGGGCTGGAGGGTGGGAAAAATGAGGAAAGGCTGAAGACACAAACTTTCAGTTTTAAGATAAATAAGGTCTGAGGATATAATAAATAGCATGGTGACTATAGTTGATAACACTGTATTGCATAATTGAAATTTGCTATGTGAGTAGAACTTAAGAGATCTGAGAAAAAAAGTAACTGTGGGAAGTAATGGTTGTGTTAATTAACTGAATTGTGAGAACTCTTTCACAATGTATACGTATATCAAATCATCATGTTGTATTCTTTTAATATGTTACAATTTTATTTATCATATACCTCAATAGAGCTGGGAGAAAACCCACCAGCCCCCAAGCCATAGCAGGGAAAGAGCCCCAGTGTGTGGTGTTATCTTGTCATCAGAAGACCATTCACCAGCCGTGTGGTCCTGAAAGAGTTCTAGATCCCCAGTCTCTATTTCCTCAGAAGTAAACAGAGAGTTAAAATTCTTAGAATTTGTTTAATTTTGGAAATGAAAAGGACATTAGAGATCATCAAGTTCAGTATTTGCATTTTAAAAAGTTCATGAACAGTGGACAGAGTTTAGGTGACAATTGTAGTAGATTGGAAACCCTGGTCACAGTGTTTTGTAACTCTTCCCATTAGAGGTAGACTCCCTTTACCCAGACGTGGCCCTGGCCTGGGCTTATAACTTACTTTGTCCAATCATTTGGGGTGGAATGAGGCTATGTGAGTTCTGGAATCTGGAGTGTAAGAAGCTATAGCTTCAAAAACAAAAAAAAAGAAGCTATAGCTTCCGCATTTGGAATGATGCTGTCTCCCTGTAAGGAGGCCAGACCTGGGCAGTGAATGATAGAACCTGGTACCAAGGCCCCAGAAATGGAGAGAGGTCATCTTGGACCTTCCTACTGTCCTAGTGGCCATCTGCTTGCAACCACAAGAGTGAGTCCAAGTGTTTTAGACCATGAAGTTTCAGAGTGACTTATTATATACATAGAAATAGGTAGAAACAATAATTCTGCAACAGAGCGTGTCATGCACCTTTGATGCAGAACTTGGTCCACAGTTTCCTCTGTGCTCCAGCACCCCAGGCCTCACTTCTTTCACTAAGGTACGAGTTCCACTGAGCCACAAGAGTTGAAAATGCTATAGATAAAAACTAAATTTTAAAATGAGATAGGGACACAGTATATTCTAATATAATTGATCTTCCTCTATCCTTATTGTTTTAATCTAAGACTTGCTTTAAGTTTCTGAGAATAAGCATGCAGCGAGTCTTACAGTTAACTCTGGATCCACCTCTACATGACCTGCCAACTGACAATTCTTGTAGCGACTCATTTATTTGGACATTCATTGGACACCTACAATATTTAGAAATTTGACTTGACAGAATGAGATAAAGGCATAAATAAGTGTAGATTCCCTCAGGGTTAATTAATGAGATCCACGTGTCACTTCTTATGCCAAGACCCAAGTGTATGTCTCCAATGCCCAGAGTAAGTGTTTTTTTTTCAAATCATTCAGGTTCTAACTGACCCTCCATGCTATGACTCTTATCATAACTCTGTCTTCACTTTCTGTTCCCCACATGCTCCTCCTCCCCAAAACATGCTGTCTCTTCCCTCCATTTCCTGTCCTGGACCTCATTTTCTGCTGTTTTAACTTCCACATTTAGTTCTACACATGCTTGATCAATAAATCTTTCCCATTCATCTCCCTGAACATCTCCAATCCTGCTTCTGTCACTCTCAATCTTTAGAAAACTGTTAGGTTGCATGTCTGGTAGAAACTGGATAAAACCTTTCTGATTCTCTTCAATGGCACGATCTCATTTTCTCCACTTCCTGGTCACAACCCTCTCTAGTTCCCAAGGTATTGTTTTCCAACCCCTGCCCCACCTCTAACCTCACCCCAGCAGCAGGAACCTTACAGATGCAATGTAAGAGCTGGGTGCAGTCCATTCTTTGAAGCTCAGGACAGAGCCTACCTCTCTTCCAAAGAAAAAGCCTAAATGAAATACAAAACATTGATACCGCTAGATTCAAACAATCAGTTATTTTTAAAATGTGTTTTAGATTTAATTCATCTACCAATCAGTAATCAATCAAGCATAAAATATTGAGTATCTTAGTGTATAAAAAAACTGCTGTGTGCTGGGGAAGATGGAAGTACCATCCATGCCCTCGGGCACTGGTGAACACGGCCGAGGGAGACAATATAGCTGACAATAAAGGGCCTACATATGTTAGTTTTCTAAAGATGAACCTATTGAAAAAGAATCTATAATGTGAAGTGATTAAATCAATCACAGAAACCATCTATAGTAAGAGGCTTGCCCATAGCACATCTATTTTGGGGGTTACAAAAATGTCTTGCCCATAGCACATCTATTTTGGGGGTTACAAAAATGTCTTCTTTAGGCAGATGAATTAGGAAAGTGCACCTTTCTCTGTCTTTGAATACAGTTGTTAACCAGCACCCAGCATGCTGAGTGGAAGGCCAGCAGGACTTGCATCTCCCCCTTGCTCCCCAGCCTGAGTCCCTCCCTACAGGACACAACTCATTTAACTCTCTGTGTGGTGCTTCTGTCCTGGGCCCAGTGGGGATCCACAGATAGAGTTTCTGAGGCTCTAGAACGTCCTGAAATGGAATGCAAAGTGTAACTTTTATGAAAGTCTATGCTTATTCTCAAGAGAGAGACCATA
Source organism: Stenella coeruleoalba (assembly GCF_951394435.1). Classification (NCBI taxonomy): domain Eukaryota; kingdom Metazoa; phylum Chordata; class Mammalia; order Artiodactyla; family Delphinidae; genus Stenella; species Stenella coeruleoalba. The sequence goes on from NC_137160.1 coordinate 37,412,009, forward strand.
GTTTCCTTTGAATCCCAAAGAAGTCCATTCTAAAAATGTTGAAGAATTACCACTCCAGACAAAACCTTGCAGCTTCCTGGGTATTAGAATTGATAGACCTGGTTTTGCATTTTGATTTTTTCAACTTGTGAGCTGAATTCCTTTCCTCAAGCTACTTAAAATTCTCTCTTTATTTTTGTTTTGATGTTATTGTTGTTCTTATTTCATGTGCGGAGGTCAAATAAATATTCTTAATAGTTTTATACTCACAATGACACCTCCTCTCTCTGGTCACAACCATTCAACTGTACCTGAATGCAAAAGTTTAATTCATTAGATTTCACTGTTTTTGTACTTTCTCAGAGCAGTTTCTGACTAAAAAGCAAAATCTATGTATCTGGATACATCTAAGGATAAATTTTTGCTCCTTTCTCCCAATTTTATCTACATACTCTGTTCTCCCTTTGAAGTCTAAAGCTTCGCTTTTAGGATTTGCATTTGGCTATCTGTCCAAGGGTGAAACCTCACCATCTACCTCTCTGCAGTGCAGCTAAAGGGACATCTAATTCATAGATTCCAAACTATTCCTACCTTGCTCTTCTTTCACTCAGATCCTTGCTTCCTATTCTGCCCAACTTAATTTCCATGGAACTTCATTTTAATCACTCCTTTGATAAAATCTTAATTCCCTTGTCCCTTTTATCATATTCATTGGGCAATCCCTCAATCTGGTTAAATCTATCCTTCTGCCTATAGAGTGCCTGTATCTAAGCAACTGAAATTGTTCTAGAAACCACTGCTGGGGAGAATATAAATTTCTACCACCAATTTGGGAAGCAATTTAGCATTATCTTTAAATGCATGTCTACTCTATGAGCAAACAATTTCATTCTTAGGTGAGTAACTCAGAGAAATTGCACACATACAACAAGAGTTATGCATAAGAATGGCCATACAGCACTTCTGCAATAGCAAAAACAAAAGCTATACAGTGAGCGGAAAAAAATGAATTACATCTCTAAGTAACAGTATGGATGTAGCTAATAAATATAATATGGAACAAAATGAAGTCACAGAAGAATATGTTCAATATGTTTTAAAGCTCAAAGCCACGCAAAGCCAGTTTTCGGTTTAGGGCTACATATGTAAGTAGTGACACTATATATATACACACAACACACATATACCCACAAATGTAGAATAGAGATCAAATTCAGAAGAGTGGTTATAGCTTCAAGAAAGAGAAAGGGGAAGGAAGGAAATGTCATGTAATTACTAACAAGATTTTCCTATCAACTTCTTAACTGGTTTCACTTTAAATATAAGACCATACACTTCAAGTGGGCCTATCCAACACTATCCAGAGGTCTTATGCATTTCATTAGTCAATTCACTCTTCCACTTTTTAAGGTAAGTATGTATAGAATCTTCTTTCTTCTCCTTTGACATCAAATCACCAACATACCTTCTCCTCACTCTCAGATCAGAGAGATGAGAAACTAAACTAAATATGGACTAATTCTGAATTTTTTTCTTTTAAAAATTCTATATTTTTCTTATGTAAAGTATTTCATCTTTAGAAGCCTAAAAGAAAATTGTATAAATAAATAAAGTTAACTTAAGATAATGGTTAATTCATATTTGACTGTATCTGAGGGTTAGAAATTGGAGGTGACAATTCCACCATCCTCCCTTCCCCAACTTTTAATCTAAGGAGAGAAGAGGTACAAAACTGATTAACCAAATCAAGTCTTAAACCACCAGCTTTATTAACTGTGATTAATCAATAGTTTCTGGTAAATTGTGTTAAAAGAAATGGCTACAGTTTGAGGACCCAAATAGGGCATCATTGTCCATTAACAATTAATTGGGGGTCAGCTGAGTCCACAGGACTGCAGAGACCTCATTACCCTCCAACTGAAAATGGGGAGGTTAAAGGTTGGCTCTTCCCTGCATGGAAAGGAGAACCTCCTATAAGGGAGAAAGAAGCAGATGAAAGCCCAATACGCTGATGACCAATCCAGGAGATAGGCAGGTCCCAGACAGAGTCAGGGTACATGTGTGCATTACTGTCAACAGGTCCCACTAAACATCTGACTCTGACGAATCTAATTGGTTGCTCCTCTTTCTATGGAGAGGGACTAGTGAGAAGAAAAAGAGGACAGTAGTTACATTTCCAGTCTTTCCAGAAGGTAGAAACGTTGTCAGAAAGTCCCTTATTTCTTGTCCAGGGGAAGGAGCATTGGTACAAGATAAAGAACCTCTTCTACCAGTCACACCTGGCATTAGGCTTTAATTCATTAAGTAATATTTTATTAATTGTTTTGTTTTTCCTAAGAGCTTTGAGCTCCCATTATTGTATTTTATTGTAGTTTATAAATCTAAAGACCTTCAGGATACTATCTGGGTTTCAAACATTTCAGTCAATAAATGACTTGCTCAAGTATTGTTTTCTATATTAATAAAAAACTGCAGATGTGATCTTCCTGCCCCAGAGCAGGAGGTAAAGAAGTGTATCATATGGAAGACTGAGCTGCTCCTAAGCTCTTCCTTAACAATGTAGTTGTGTTTAATTTCACCACCTCTTATTTTACTAACTCCTCAATGTGAACAAGCCTTCTCTCCTTTGTCTCTTTCTTCTTAAATTAGAAGTAAATTCTAATTAAGGATAATGGCTCATTGTGTCCTGATTAACCTACGCTTTCCTGGAAGGTGACAACAAACACGCACTCTACCCTCCCTTCAGTCAAAAGCCACATTCCCCAATCTCATTAATAATAAACCTGTGCCTCTTAACCAGAGTGTGTGTGATTTGCATTTGAGAAACAAATTGTGCTCCAGGACAGTTCATTCACCCAGCAGGGCTTAGTCCCCTGTGACAACCCAATTCAGGACAGCAAGGGAGGAAATGATAGAGGCACCTGGAATCCATCCATTCAGTGCATATTTGCTAAGCACCTACTATACTTAAGGCAATGTGATTTATTGGGGGAAGAGGAGCATGAAGAGATATAAAACCCAGATCCTGCCTTCAGACAGCCTTACTTTTAGAATAGCAAATAAGCATTGCAAAAATCCACCAAAATAACAGACTATGACAAATGTCATTATGAAAGATATCTCAAAGATGGTAGAGAGAACTTTCAAGTTGACTATCAGTAATTTTACACCCCAATATAAAACCATCATCACCATCCCACCCCAGTGACCCCACTCCTTAAAAGAAGCTCAATTACAAGGAAAGTAGTGTTTAAGTTAAATTATACCTATGATGTGGGAGTGTGCTAGAATATACTCGCTCAAAAGAGAGGTAATGGTAATTCCAGTAATACAAGACAATGTGAGTTAAATGTCCAGAGAAACAGAAAAATTCAGTAGAGAAGCCAGACTGAGAAGACCTACATGGGAAATATGACTTAGATTTGGACCTTCACTAAGACAAAAAGTAATAGCCAAGAGTTTGCATTATCTTCTCACAGTAACAATTTGTGAAGCTGAAAGCAGAACTGCATGACCAATTTGTGAATGTAACTGGCTTTACAGTATGGATGAGGGGCAAGGGGAGCTTCAGGTGGGCTGCTATAATGAGCTGAAGCTATGATGCTGTAACAGCAGATACTCTTGATGGGTGAAGTTTAGTAAAAGTACATGCTCACTAGTTTACAGCCAATTAAAAGTTGGAAATAAAGCTTGATTATTGACTTCTGTGTGTCTAATTAGAATTGAAAGATTAGGATGTATTAGGTGATAGTTTGAAAAAAATCAGTATAAACCTCTCTCAAACTTCATTTTGTTTCAGTTGTAACTAATAACAAGCTAAGGGGAAAAAATCACAAAATTTAGGCATCACTAACTCTCTCTTAAGCATTTCTAGAACTCTTTCTGATAGGAGGAGATGCTAGGATGAAAATACCTATTCCTACTGATCCCTCAGAGACTGCAAGTCACCAGACCTAGGAACAAGATCAGGCATTTCCCGACTGTGTGTATCTCGGTGCGTATATTTGCCTGAGAGATTCTGTATAGATTTTATTTGAGAGGTGGAGAGGAGGAGATGGCATGTGGTAAGGAAGGAGATGAAGAAAACTGCTGACTCAAACCAAAACTTAAACAAAGGACTTTCCTGTTGGGAGCTAGGGCCTCCTGGGGCAAGTAACAGGGGTGATGCCTTTTGTTTTGAAATGTCTGGAAGTCATTTATGGAGTCTGTAGGGGTGTTTCACTGCAGTCCTTGACTTGGTTCCCATTGTTCAAAACATTTTGTGTGTATAAATGCCTTACCTTTAATGAGTGTCCAACTCATATTAATGGAGTGATTGCATGAAAAAATATATGACTGAGTAATAAAAAGCAGAGAGTACTGAGGCCTAATCAACCAGGTCATAAGGTCACATGCAAACTCTGACTTTGGTTTATGGGATATTTCATGTGGAAGAATCTTCTCTCCCTTTTGAGATTTGCACTCTCTAAGAAAAGAAATATGAATTTGTCTAGTCCTATACCCTTTCCCCGCAAAATAGCTTGTCAGGAATAGCTCTTGGTCCAATATGAAACAAAGGGAATGTGCTTCCAAATAGCAAAAATCCATGTCCTCCTCTCTCTTTCTCTATCTCCATTGTTTCTTTGCAAGAATTTGTGATGACTTCTGGAGTAGAGAGGTTATGGGCAGGAGTAAGTGAGATATTTTCCAGAATCAGTATGAACTTAATGGCTGAACTCTTCTTCTGAGCCAGTATCTCACTGTGTACTAGTGACCTGAAGTCTGGACACACACAGTACTCCAAAAACTCATTAACGGACACTGCGGTGTCTCCACCTTTGCTTTGGTTGAGACCGAAGTAGCTCCAGATTTGTTCCAAATGACTCCAGTCCAATATCTCTACAACCAAATAAAGATTTTGATAGCCTTCTCTTGTTTGGCTGTGCTTCTGTTTCAAAAATCATTTTCAGTTTTCAAAAAGATAAACACAGTCCAAGTGGCTCCATTATCAAAGCTAAGCTTAACAGTTCACAAGCTTCAGAATGGAAAATAGATGGCTATTTGAAATGGCAACTTAAAACTTTATTCTTTATACCTTTCACACAACCCTGTCACTAAATTATTGGAGTAGGTTTCCTGTTGGCTTCTATTTCATCTTCATTTTATATTCTGAGGATAATTGAACTCTAAGAGGATGGGTGATTTCTTTAAGACATAGGTCCCTTCTGGCTCTAGGTTTTATAACTTTGTATCCCTCACAAATCAATAAATCTTTATGTTATAATATTGAAAATAATAACAACCCATTGTTCTGATGTCAATCTTATGGCAACCTAGAATTTTAACAACAGGAATAAAATCTGGAATTAAATGAAATGTAGCTCATTGGTTTAAAGAGTGATAATCAGATATCAAATCATAACTCCTAAGTATGGTCATCATGACACAATGGCACTTACATTATTACTAAATCTTACAAGGATAACATTTAACTCCCCAATCCCAAAGCAGATTAAAATCATCAGACTGAAAGAAAAAGGCAGCTCAATAAATCACACTCTCAAAGCAGGAGGTGCCATCAATAGCTTTAGAGTGAGAAAAAAAGAAAATTTTAGAAATTTTCACAAGAACGCCAAAACACAGCCCCGGGGTCATTTATTCTAGAAGCAAATTGAAAATTATATGAAGTAGATGACAATAATTGTTTTGAAAACTACTTAGTATACTACCCGTTTTAAGAAATCAAAGAAGTAGAACACATTTTAACTATATAATCATCAAAACGAATAAACTATTCTAAAAGTTCTGGTAAATCAAATATTTATTTTTAACACATTTTAAAACATTTTGGAGAATGTTATTTATATGTAATAGATAGTTCCACAGTTGTGACTGATCAACAAAGTTTTATATATAATTTTTATATTATATATTTTTTATAACATATAGATTTCTGGATTTTTAAAAAATTGCCATTCTCCTTTCTAACTTTCTGGGCTCAATTCCACTTGAATGTTTTCTATACATCCATTCTTGGCTTCATTATGAGCTCTCTCTCACAGTGTGGTTTAAATTTAGGGGTTCTAGTAAACATGGAAAACCTTAAGAAAAACCCTCTAAACCATGCCATTTCACTAATTAACTCTTCACCTTTCCAACTAATTAATGACAGCTATTCCAAACATAAGATGTTATCAGATATCAAGAAATGGCATCGGTAGTTCAGAAGATGATGCAAGATTCCAGAGGGGAGGAACCTTGGTGGGGCTGGAGTTTTCAGTGCTTAGGTAGGTCAGGAGAAGAAGCAGGATCTACCCTTGGTAATGGCAGATGTAATCAAGAAGAGAATAGCTGGAGGAGGTTGGGTATGGAGGGAGGATGTAGACCATGAATTGTTTCTTCGGAGAAAGCAGAATTGAAAATGATAACTATGACACTTTCCAGATTGCAAAAACTCTGGGATGGAGATGATAAGGTGGGTGGGGCCCTGCCTTAAAATTTTGTCAAAAGGACAATTCTGCGACAATTTAAAGCTTAGCTCAGTCTCTTACCACTGCACAATCTAAAATCTATCTGGGAAATAGTTGCTGTCCACACATTCCCCTTACGGCCCAAGGGCACATGTTTTACATTTAATTGGTGATGGTTAACATCAGTGTTTAGGTGCAGGAGAAGATCAGTTGAGACCAAGGTTAGGGGATAGTCTTTTCCCAGGTTTAAGAGACACTTTTTTTTCCCCCTGGGGAGCAGTGTGAAAGTATCTATCCGCCAACAACAATTCTGATATTCCGAGTTAATTGGCCATGAGCTTTTTCCCAAAATGGTACAGATGAACCTATTTACAGGGCAGGAATAGAGACACAGACGCAGGGAATGGATGTGTGGACTCAAGGGGGAGGTGGTGGGGGGTGAACTGGGAGATTGGGATTGACATATGTGCACTGCCATGTGTAAAACAGATAACTAGTGGGAACCTGCTGTAAAGAGCAGGGAGCTCAGCTCAGTGGTCTGTGGTTACCTAGATGGATGAGATGAAGGATGGAGGGAGGTCCAAGAGGGAGGGGGTTTATGTATACATATACATATTTATGTATACATATAGCTGGTTCACTTCGTTGTACAACAGAAACTAACATAGCATTGTAAAGCACATATACCTCAATTTTAAAAAAAAGTTTTGTGGAACCCACTGGTGTCCTACTCTTAAACAGAATAGACCAACTGCTGTTTGTGGTTTATCTAGACCTGGTCACATCTGCTGCCATTTTGTGGAGAGCAGCTTTAGAAGAGGAGCTTGCTGAGAACAGTGTGTATGTAAGACAGAGTGTGTCTAATTCTGGAACTGGGGAGGGGGGTTGGTTTCTAGAAGTAAGAAATATTGAGTCAGTGTATCCCTTCCTCCTACCCTCCACATTCTCTAAGCTCAGATATCAACTCCTATGAAAAGATTTCCATTATGCCCAAGTCCAATTTAGATATCTCTTCTTTGTGCTCCCGTGATGTTACAGTAGTTTTGATGCCCTCTTATAATTGCCTAAGTGCTTGTCACTATCTGTATTCTTCACTAAGATGTGAACTGCCTTTGGATAGAAACTGGCTCTTTAACAATGTTGGGTCCCTAGTTCCTCAGGTATGTAATATTTATTGCATACCTTAGGAAGTAGGCAATAAATATTTGTTGAGTGTGTGGGTACCTAAATCAAACCACCTCCATGGCTGCCAACTCTCTCTATACATCCAGCCATCTAGCCATGGCCTCAATTCTGTCTACTGAGATTGAAGATGATGATAGTGTCACCACCCATGTGTCACCATGTTACTGACCACAATCTGCTCTCAACCTACCTCTTCCTCAAGTACCAACTCAACCACCACCTTTTCTATTGAGCCATGCCCAGCTGCTCCAGGTCAAAATGATGTCTCCCTTCTCTGATTTCTGGCACTCAGTGTTTGGAATTTATACAACTAACTCTTGATATGACACACTTTCTTTTGTGTGATGTCTGTGGGTCTGGTTTCTGTGAGCACCTCCCATGTAAGGTCCAAATCTTATCTTTTTCTTTTTCTCCTTTTGTGCATCTAAGCACTGTCTGGACACAGAGAGCTCCTCCAAACAGTACTGACTGGCATAAAATGATCCTAGTCTACATGAAAGCATAAATTCTGAGGGCAAGCAAGTTCTACCTGGATTTGCACTGGAGAGACTGGCTTTCTGGTGATGAATAAAGCTGCTGTGGCAATGGATATGCGAAGAGTTGGAACGTAATTGGCAGAGGCAGAACTGTCCTTTTGTTATTTTGTTATAAATAAACTCCCACAGTGGAAACTTGTTAACCTCAGTCCTTGCTTTCACATCTACTTATATGCAAGACCTCCCTCAACAAATCAATCTTTACACTGCAGTGACACTCTCTTGAAAAGATATGTTTGGCTTAGCCACTGTTGATATTTGTTCTTGAAATCTCGGTTGTATGTGATGGTACACTCTGAGAGCAGAAATGGAGACGCTTAGTTTATATGCACAGAGGATGGCCAAGATGCAAACAGAAAAAGACGGTCCACAGCAGGGCAGCGGGGGTGGCGGGAGCTGAACAACACTTAATATGTTGTGATGTTATTGAATCTATGAAACTCCTGTTCAATAGCTAGTCAAAGTAAATTTAGAAGGACACAGGAAAGGGATTTATTTTTTTATCATTGTAAAAATTATTTCGTATGCTGTTGGTCATGGTCTAATGGTGCCCTTTTGAGGTCCCAGTGCCCTTAGAATCCCAAATAGCACCATTGACAGGGTTAGATGTGGTTTGTTCAATACATTTAAGTCTCCAGAGAACTACAGTTTTATTGGTACTTTGGGAGTGGGCTCTTTTGCTGTGTTTTATTCTGAAAAGAATGAACTAGAGAGCTTGACACTCTCTCAAGGTAAATTACATGATCTCTTCTCCTCTAGTGCATAATTTTATTGGAGAATTTCCCAAATTGGGCTGCAGTTATTTACATACATGTCTGTTTTGCTCATCAGACAGTGAGTGTTTGCATCAAAGACTGTATCTTATTCATTTTTTTTCCCTAATAGAGTGGCATAGTTCCCAGCACATATGAGACCCTCATGAAATGTTTGCTGAACAAGAAGAAATCTTAATATCCATGAAAAAACTGACTATGTAAGGGAATAAATAAAATAGGTAGATGAAGGATATTTTGAGCCAACTTAAGAAAAATTCAGACACTATTAGATAATTAATTAAATTTTAATTTTCCTTTAAGTAGTCTCCAGAGAAACATGCTATTTTAGAATTGTACCCCCTAGATTAGGATACTGTGTAAATGTTTCCTGTGGGGCTGCTTTTATGCTAGATGGCATGGGAGAAAAACTGAATAAAACATGGCCTCTGCAGCAAAAATATTGGGTACCATCTGGAGAGAAAAGGCCCAAGAAAGAACCCAGTGAAGAACTCAGTGAAGTATAATGGGAATCAAAAGAGGTCAGAATAGGAGAAAATTACATGAGCCACTGCTATCAGGAAGGCATTAGGAGGAGCTAAAAATGCATTGCAATGAAGTCAGTTTATAAATGATGTGGGTGAGCATTAACTGAATCATGCTGCTATTTTATAGAAGATTCAAGATAGGAATGTTAGACATTATTTCTTGCAAAGAAAATGCTCTTCAGTGCTGTTGGAGAACCCTCAGATCGTCAGGTTTTCTTTAGGTTTATTAGTGAACAAACTTGTCTTCAGAAAGACAGTGTGGTATTCTGCTAAGGAAAGCTGTGCTGAATCTAAAGACCTTGATGCTTTCCCTCAAATCTACTGTTAGCTGTGTGACATTGATAAAGTTAGTTAACCTCTCTGGACCCCACTTTCCTCTTTTAAAATGTTGACATCAGAAAAACCTGCCCAAACTTCACCCTAGGACATGGCAAGCTTTAAATTATGAAAGAAAAATCACCTGTATAAAGACAGGAAGTGATCTCATCCTTCAGCCTTTATAGGACCATGTCTCAGACAAAAAGTGAGAGAGCTGTGTAATTGCTGTTCTTCTGCACCAGGTACTGATTTTTCAGGCGTTCAGGACACTTTCTCCCACCACTCAATTTTTATTTACATATGGAAGTCAGAAATTCTTAGAACACATTCAAGCATTTATGTGTACATATTCTGGCATGAGGAAGAGGGTTCTCCACAAGCAGAATCTCACATGTCACAAGGGAGTGGGATCAGGGGAAATGTCAGAAGAGCCTGGATTAATGGATACATTAACAATTTCATTTTTTATCCATCTTTTAGTTTGGAATATAACGAAGACAATAGGGGTAGGAGTAAATTCAAATTCTGTAGCAGTAGTCTGCAGTAAATGCATGTCTGATGGAAAGTAAGAACAGGGGTCAGAGCTGCTTTAAAGTAAACCAAGAGAAATCTTAAACAATATATATTTGTAGTTAGTTCTGTGTGGCTGAAGTCCACCTACTCAAAGATGTACAAACAGGAAAAAATAGAATAAAAGGAAGGAGGATCTCTGGAAATCATCAACTATAGAATCAAGAGATTGGATAGGTTACAAGAATGTGTGACCTCTTCTAAAAAGAGCAGAGGTCCCTAAGGAGGGATCTATCAGGCTAATATGCAAATTCTAGAAAACAAAAGGAAAGGAAGATTGATACGATATTAGTGCATAGAAGAAAATAAAAATAAAATTCAAAAGCCTGATGGAACATGTAAAAAGAAGAATTGATTTTAAATAACTAGGATTCAATCACTTATTTGAAGGACAAATTAAGAAAATAACACAGATAGTAAAGACCAAAGTCCTAAAATAGATCATAATGCATGTAGAGAACCCAAAATAGGCATGACATGTACAGATAAAAAGCGTTTCTAAAAAAGAGAAAAGAACAATGAAAGCAGAGAAAAACATCATTCCAATTGGATTTTTTTTCTTTGAACTTGACAAAATGATTCTAAACTTCATGTGGATGAATAATAGAAAATAATAGTCAAGACAAATTAGAAAAAGGAGAGTATTGGGGGGAATTTGCCTCACCATATAATAAAACATTATAGATTTCTAGTACAAGATTGCATACCCAGCAGGTTCTCACTTCACGTTTCTCTAAAATCTCCACTGAAATATTGAGATGAAAGCTTTGAGGTATGATAAGGAATAAACCAATAATAGTGATGAGGAAAGGCAGCAGCAAATATGAGAGAGCACAGAAATTTGGGGAACATGAAAATGAATGGGAACATGTTAGCAGACAATATGAGAGGAATGAAACTTACATGGCCTGGCAGAATCTAGAAAGGGCTGTGGACAACATGGTTTGCCTTTCAGATCCTGAATGGAGGGTCTTTGGGCTCAGTGGACACACACACGGTAGACAGCAGGTGTGAAAGATAGGGCTGACCACAAAAAAAAAAAAAAAGGCTGATTAAAGTTTTGTGAATGGAGCAGTTGAATAGGGTGACATTTCCACCCTTGTCCCCATCTACTCTAATGTGTTCTATTTCCTTGAGTTAGATAAAGGCAGCCTGACATGTATCCCTAGGCACAACAGTAGAATATTATTCTCAACAGAAATGGAGTGAATCATTGAAGATACTTAGAATGGTGATATTGAAACCTTGGAGTAAATCCTTCCTCATCTGGCATTTGGGAACCCTTAACTTTAGAGTCAGTATCATCTCATTTGGCGGAAATTAAAAGAAAGTTATCAAGAGAAATTAAATAGCCCAACAGACAAAACATCTAATACTGGTATGTAAGGTCTCTCTATCATAACACAAACCCTAAAGCAAAATCTTAGCTCCAGGAAAATGAGGATACAAAGCAAAAAACTGGAACCCAAGAGACCATTCAAGACATGTCCTAGACTGACAGCCTTGTAAGCAGGCTTAGAGAAGACCCAGGCCAGGATAGACCAAGAGGACAGGGATCTTCCAAAACAAAGGCAATTTGGAAAAAAGTGGTAATTGATAGAATAACTGATGTAGTGGTGTCTCAGTCCATGCAGACTGCTACAACAAAATACCATGGACTGTGTGGCTTATAAACAGACTTATAAATTAATTTCTTACAGTCTAGAAGCTGTAAAGTACAAGATCAAGTCAGCAGAAAATTCAGTGTCTGGTGAGAGTCCGCTTCCTGGCTCATAGACAGACATCTTTTTGTTAAGAAGATGAAGAGGCTAGAGGAAGGTAATATAAAAGAATTAAATTTCCAGTCCTAAGAGCAGGAAATTAGTTGATAATGTCTAAAATAATAAATAAAAATTATTCTTTGTGTTCATTGAGATTGGGAGTTTATAAGAAATATACCCCCGCAAAAGGACTAAAAATGGTTCCCTCTGGAGAGCAGAACTGGGGCATTGAGGAAGATGGGCCAGGGCAAATGACTTTTATTATAAATAATACTCTTACTTTAGGAGATACTTTCCAGATATTTTTGTTTCGTTAATGTTTTAATATGAACTAAAAATCTACTTTATTAAAATTAGTTTTTATTTTTATTAGGATCATGTTAATTTTCAGTTTAACTTAGAGAAAATTTCCATGCTTATGACTGTGAGCAGTCCTATCCAAGAACGCCGTTCCTTCTTTTCAAGTCACTTCTATGTCCCTCAGAAGAATTTTGCTATTTATGTGAAGAAACACCAAAAAAATGAATGAAAATAGAGTTAAAGGCCTTAAAATAGATTTCATAAGATAAATAACATAACAATGATCAAATGGATCCATCATCCTCATTAAAAGTAAACAACTGAGTTTAATACACCCATGGATAGAAACTTCGTTTAGAACATAAAATAAAACCCAAACCTCTGTTGAATGAAAAAGAAACACCTACAACAAAGTGACTTGGAACTGACGACAGAAAGTATGGGCAAAGGCAAACCAGACTTATACAAAGAAAAAGATAGCAAGTATCACCTTCTTAGTGATAGATAAGTTTGAATTCAAGGTAAAAGGGACAAAAAAGGCACTTTTTAATTATTGAATGATAAAAAGTCAAATGCACAGAAATTTTTAAGAAACTATTAATTTTTAAAAATTAATTTAAATTATCCATTAATTTCACATACACAGCATAGAGCAAAAACCACTGGTAGTATACAGGAGATTGAGGAAAAAACATATTCGCATCAGAAGACTGTAATTTACCTCTCTCAGTCTATAAAGGCTGCATATACTCCAGACCAGTAATTGTTCTCCAGAATGTTTGTGCTAATCTACTTTCTCACCAAATGTGCAGGAGGGACCTGCCTGTCCATACCATTCACCACCAATATTTAGCATTATCTAGCTTTTCCAATTTCTGCTGGCTCTAGTAGATGCAAAATAATATCTCATGTTTTGTGTTTTATTTTACATTTCACTGTTTTCTAATAACTTTGAATATATTTGCTTATGAATTTCAGTTTTTTGGCTTACCTCATACACAAATTTCCTGTTTTTATTATTTTTCCATTTTTTACTTGAGTTTCTGACTTGTTCTAATTGATTTTCAGGAGTTACTTACAATTCCTAGATATATGATCCTAATCTACAGCCAGTATCAGATATCCTCAATATCTTCCCGATTGTGTCACTTGCTCTTTATTTTTGCCTATGGTGTTCATCATTGAATGGAAAAACAATTTTAATTTAATCAAATTGATCACTTCTTCCTTATGGCTTGTGACTTATTTTTTTTTACCTTCTCATTTTACTTTATTCAGGTATAAAGTATATACAACAAAATACATTCATGTGTAACTACTACCACAATCAAGACATAGACTATTTCCATCAACCCAAAAGGTTCCTTTATACCCCTTTTCAGTCACTTTTCACCATTCCTAACTCCAGAAGACTTACTGATATGCATTCTCTCACTGTAGGTTTGTTTTGCCTGTCCTAGGAGTTCATATATATAAGGAAATCATCCAGTATGTACTCCTTTGTGCCAGGCTTCTTTCACTTAGCATAAGAGGTTCAAATATATTGTTTTGCTAATCAGTGGTTTCTTTCTTATGGATACAGCACAATTTGTTTATCCATTTGCTTGATGATAGACATTTAATTTGTGTCCAGTTTTCAGTTATTATCATTAAAGGGACTTTGAATATTTTTGCCCAAGTCTTTTTGTTTAAAAAAGTTTTCATTTCTTTTTTAATAAACATATTTTATTGTCTGAAAAATGTATGTATAACTTTATAAGAGACCATCAAAATGTTTTCCAAAGTGGTTGTACCACTTTAACTCCTGCTGACAAATTAAAAGGGTATTAGTTACCCCACATTCTTACCAAGATATGGTATGATTAGACTTTTAAATTTCATTACATATAGTAGGTATGTACTGCCATCTCATCATGATTTTTAATTTGAATTACCCTGAAGACTGGTGATGCTGAGAATATTTTCATGTGTTTATGATTATCTTCTTTTGTGCTGTAATTAGGTCTGCACAAAAGTTCTCTGATATATAAGTTTTGCAAATATTGTCTCCCAATCCATGGTTTCCCTTTGAATACTTTAATGTTATCTTTTGGAAGACAGACTTTTAAATTTTTTATTGTTGAATTTATCATTTTATTTTCTTATATAGTTCTAGGAAATTATTGCCCTACCACAACTTCAAAAAGGCACTCCTTATGTTTTATTTTTTTTGAAGTTTTATAGCTTTAGCTTTTAGATTTAAATTTATGAAACATTTCAAGTAAATTCTTATAAATGGTGTGAAGTCAAGGTCAAGATTCATTTATTTTCCCAGAGGATAACCAGCTGTCCCAGGAGCATATGGTCAACAGCCTCACTTCTCAACATTGGGAATATTAGTCCCATATTTATTTTTCCAATACTCTCTGCTGATCTATTGATCTATATATTAGGCCTTAGGCAAAAAGCAAACTCTTGACCGATGTAGCTTTATAGTAAACTTGAAATCAGATAGTGTAAGTCTTCGAATTTGTTCAAATTTTTAAATTTGGCTACTATAGGTTCTTTGTATGGCAAATAAATTATAGAAATATGTCAATTTATGAAAAAATCTTGCTGAGATTTTGATTAGAACTGTGTTGAATCTATAAATAAATCTGGAGAGAATTTACATGTTAACGATATTAAGTCATGATCTAAGAACATGGACTATCTCTCTATTTTTAAATGTCTACTTTAATATCTTTTGCGATGTATGGTTCTCAGTGTACTGGATTTGCACATATTTTGTTAAATTGATCCTTAATTATTTGCTGTTTTTAATGCTATAGTAAAATAGTTTTTAAACTTTATTTTCCAATAATTTTTGCAAAAATATAGAAATTGATGGTTATATTGACTTGGTATCCTGAGACCCATTTAAACTCTTATTGGATTTTGGTATATCTCCTAGGATTTTCTGAATAAACAATCATATCATCTGTGAATAAAGACGGCTTACTTCTTCCTTTCTAATCTGAATGTCTTTCTTTGGCATGCCTTACTGCACTGATTAGCACTCTTTGTACAATGTAAAATTCAAGTGGTGAGAGCAGACAACTTTACTTGTCTCTATCCTAGGGAGTGAACCATTCAGTTTCACCGTTAACTCTGTTACCTGTATGTTTATCAGATTGCAGAAGCTCCTTTCTAATCCTGGTTTACTGAGAATTTTTAAAATGAATGTCTGTTGAAATTTGTCAAATGTTATTCTGAATCTATTAAGAAGATTGTTTTTATCTTTTTTGTTCCAATAATACTGAATTATGTTGTTTGACTTTTAAATGTTAAACTAACATTATATTCATAGAACAAACTTCCATTTGTCAAATGTAATATCCTTTATCTATATATTGCTGTATCTTTCCATCCCCTATTGTTTCTGCTTTTAAATTTTTATTTTTGAATTTGCTATCAATTGTATATCACAGACATTGAACTACACATTTCTAATACCTTAATATTTTTATTTTTATATATAGAATTTTAATCTAGAATCCATTTTTGTACGTGGTGTTAGGTAGTGATCCAGTGTTGTTATTCTCCATGGTATAGACCAGTTTTCCAAAGCTGTTTAAGAATTTGTGTTTCCTCCCATTGATTTCTATTGCCACCTTTATTGTATAGTATGCTTCCAAATGTATGTCAGTGTCTCTGTTACTAATGATGTTTCACTGATCCATTTTTTTTCAGTCCTTATAAGAAAACCATACTCTTTTGTTTCACTATTTTAATATAGCTTTATTTTTTTCTTACTTACTTGCGTGATTATATACTCCCTCTCACAAACTTTAATATTCTTTTATAAATTTATTTAGTTCTTCTTGGACTTTTATTCTTTGATCTAAATTTTATATTGTTTACTGAGTTAAACAGTAAATGTAACTGAATATTTTAGTGGAATCACATTTTAATTATAGACTAAATTGAGAAATAATTTACATACAAATAATGTTTAATTATCTCATACAAGAACAATGACTTTTCATTTACTTAAGTTATCTTCTGGGTACTTTCTTCACATTCTAAACTTTTTAAATAAGAAGTGTTATTATTTTGATTAATTCTTATGTATAATATTGGGTTTCTGGGGAACTGTATTTTACTTTTTACTTATAATTTCCAGGTGATTATTGCTGGTGGTAAATTTTTACTAGTTTATCTGGTTAAGAAACTAGTTTACTTTGTTAAATTTAAAGTTCATCATATATATGCATATACACGATAACAGTATGCATACACATGATAAAAGTTACTGGTACTTTCTAAAAAATACCAGTAGCTTTATAGCGTTTTCAGAATGATAAGCACATTATCTGAAAATAATGACATTTTAATTTTCCCCTGATTTCGTCACTTTCCTTCCAGTAAATTCATTTGAATCTTTATGTTTTCTTCAGGTATTCTTTCACTTGTTTCTTCCATGTTTTAATATATTGAACTCACATCATTAGTTATAAATAGCTTTCAAATTCCATTTATATCTATGCCATAATGTGTTATTTAAAGGCATGTCTGTGAATTTGTGTGTGTATGCCTTTACTTACAAATGTTTGGGTGTTTTCATTTCCAGATGTATAGATTTTTATTAGACCAAAAATCTGAGATGATAATTATTTTTAAATTGTTGTCAGAAAACTCAGTGTGAATGACATTAACTTCTAAAAATTTCTTTAGATCTGAGTGAGAAAAGGGCTGGACTGTCCTGGTTATTCTCCCTTTATTTCCCTATATCCCGTCTTTACTTCTGTGCTACTGCGTGCCTTGAGAGATTCACCTCTGTGGACTAAGTCACTCAGGATCTCTGGCCTCCAGCTTCTAATTAAGTTTGTCAAATGGGAGATACTGGCAAAAGGTTACAGTGAAGGAGCAAAGAGAGAGGTAGGGTATTTACTCCCCACTTCTTCCCTGCTCTTTTACAGTTGCACTGTGTCTCCATTCCTCTAAGGCTACTGATCCTGAATGGTTTCCCCTTGACTTCACTCATCATCCATGACAAGTCACACCATTTTCTCTTACTGACTTTTCAGACTAAGGTCAGTAATTCCTTCCTGCTATTGCTGGCTCCTAGGTGTCTCACCAACATTTGTTTATTTCCCTAACTCCATCCACATGCCTGTAAAAATTGGGTAAGTCCTTTTTCAGTGTGTCGTGTATTTCCTTTCAAAACTCATCCTGATCCATACTCAACAAGAAGTGTCAAATAAAAACATGGTGGCACAATTTAGAATCATCAAAACACTTGATTAAAAACAACAAAACAAAGGAAAGGTGGTGAATTCCATTCCAACATTCTATCCCCTTAAGCCTTCTCTACACATGTCGGGCAAGCTGTGGCACCTCAATCTTGAGAACTATGGGTCATTTTTCAATGTGTTCTTTAAGTAACCAACTCAACAGCAGTTAACAACACTCCCAGGCACTTGAGTTAGTATAGTAAATATGGAGTTTTAAGGATGTGCTTCTTATCTCTATATGTTTGCCTAATTCATTCCTTTGAAATCTAATTTGGCAGATCCTGAAACTCTTTTTGGTGCATATATTCAATATTACCTCTTTCAATTCTGTGTTCAGAATTTACCTTCTTACAGTACTATAAGCAATGGAAATTGGTGCAGAGGGCTGTGAGGAAAAAAACGAGCGTTCATGTGTAAGTCAACTGCTCTATGTAATTTCACCAATTTTTAAAAATTTTCTTTCTGCCCCTCAAAGGATCATTCAGATTATGAGAAGACCTCCTTCCAAAGAGACATACGGATTCAAAATTCTCAGATTCATCTTCATCTGCTCAAATATTTTCTTCCAAGGTTACAAATTATACTTTTCCCTCAGCCGATACCCTTACATAGCATATGAGCTTGATGTGATATCTATTGCAACTCAGAAATAGGTACATCCAGATCTTATGTCTAATTTTTTTCCACGCCTTGTCTATGGCTGAAAAACAAAGGGTTTCCCTTAAGACCACCTTAAAAGCTTTCTGATTCTTTGTCATGCCCTCCATGTCTTGAGGTAAGAGGTTAAATCCTTAAGCTTCTTTTTTTTTGAATTCTTTTTGTAAGCTTTTCTGAACAGTTTGAATCAGTTGCCTCACCATCATATCCCATGTAATCACCATTATCACTATAGTAATTAAGTACCTCAACCTCAATCTCCCTTTACCTTGCCCTCCACTTGTAATTCATTCTCTCTTCATCAGTGATCATTTTAATAACTGTAACCATAGATTATCAGTGCCCTCAGGGAGCTTAACTGTACTTTATAAATATGAGCAATTTTATTCTAAAATTCCATCTTTTAGGATATGGGGGGATGACATTCTTGGTGTCAATAACTTTATTAGTTAAGGTCCCTTCAAAAAAAGAGATGCTATACTTTAAATGGACAATATACAGAAGTGCGGGCAACCTTAGGTATCACCAAGTGATGGTTAGGCACCCAGGTGTCAGAGACAGTGGAAATATGTTATCTAGGTCTGAAAGATCAAGGAAAGAAATTGGGGTTACTAGATGTTTGTGAAATAAAAAGGCACCATCCATAGGGGTAGAATTAGAGGAATATAGGCCCTGACATTCTCATTAAAATAGAAGGAAATAAGGAAAAATAAACACCCATATTTCTCTCTCTTTCAGCCCTCTGTTCTCTTGCTGGTTACTTCCAATAGCTGAACCCCACAAAAACCCAGAGGATAGGGAAGGCTGGGTGATATATTCTATTTCAGTCAGTTTCTGGGGACACCAGGGAGGATAGAGAAGGGCATAAAATGGATCTGGGTGGAAGTGTGCTGTATCTATTTATTTGTCTAATCTGTTTGGTTGAATTTGGTAGCTATTGGCATTGCTATACAAGAAAATAAGATGGTGAGAAAATATTAGACACAGTGGCATACCAACTGTAGTGGCAAAACATTCTGACAGTTAAGGTTTCCACTCCACCCAGGCATCACCAGTCACTCAGAGAATTGCTTTTCTCTTCCACTCCAGCTACTAGTATACCTGCCTTGAGGCAGATATCTTTGATACTTCTTCCTAGCCTCAGGTGAGGCAAATGCTCAGAATTTGATCAGCTGGATTTCTTCACTGAGATACCCCAATTGATCAACCAATCAGGTGTCTTTATCTGTCCTCCTGTTCCTAGCTGTCACCACCTCTGGGCCTCAGACATTTTATATGCAACTCCCAACCTTTACAGCAACAATTCTTAGGCATGTCCTTGGCTCCGGTTTCCCTCCAAAATGTGATCCCTTGACTCTCTTTCATTATTACTGTATAATTTCTCTTCCACAAAAAGTCTTCCCTTTTTACTTTTCTTCATGGATAAATCTTTGTTTATTCACTTACATTTTTTCTATCATTTCTAGGAAGTCTATATTTAAGAGATATTTGCAGTACATTCTCAATCTGCCATCTAGACACAGATGTCCCCATTGCTATTAATATTCTAATAATTTTGCCATGAAATGAAAAGTCCTTAATTAGGAAATGGGAACACTATAATACAGAGAACTCATAAACTGTTCAACTTTTCAATTTTTTTCACTTGTTCATGTAAGCAATTCATGTTTATAGGGGAGTATATCAATCTAGATGAAAAGCATTAGCTTAAAATAAGATTTAGATGAATGGATAAAGAAGATGTGAAATATATGTATGTATACAATAGAATATTACTCAGCCATAAAAAAGAATGAATTTTTGCCATTTGTAACAACATGGATGGACTTGGAGGGCATAATGCTAAGTGAAATAAGTCATACAGAGAAAGACAAATACTATATGATATCACTTATATGTGTAGCCCCATAAAGACAGCAAACTAGTGAATATAATAAAAAAGAAGCAGACTCATAGAGAACAAACTAGTTGTTACCAGTAGGGAGAGAGAAGGAGGGAGGAGCACTATAGGGGTAGGGGATTAAGAGGTACAAACTATTAGGTATAAAATGAGCTACAAAGATATATTGTACATCACAGGAAATATAGCAAATATTTTATAATAACTATAAATAGAGTATAACCTTTAAAAATTGTGAATCACTATACTGTACACCTGTAATTTATATAATATTATACATCAACTCTACTTCAATAAAAACATTTTTTTTAAGGTTTATTCACATAACGGATATTTGCTTAGTAACTACTTTTGTAAGGTCCTGTACTCATTGGGTTGAAGAAGGTGATTGCTTTACCCTAAGATAGGCCAGAGTGAAAAGGTATTTTCTTTTCTTAGTCAAGCCACTTAGAGAAC
The DNA here is from genome assembly GCF_951394435.1 of Stenella coeruleoalba. NCBI lineage: Eukaryota > Metazoa > Chordata > Mammalia > Artiodactyla > Delphinidae > Stenella > Stenella coeruleoalba. The sequence continues at coordinate 37,432,674 of NC_137160.1, forward strand.
AAAATGTTTCATATATTCAAAAATCAAACCAGTGTAATCTGTTTACCCTAAGTTTAGGGTAATATGCTTGCTAATACAACTTGAAAATACATTTATCCTCTTCAAATCTGCAACACTGGTAGTTCAATATGGTTGATAGAGTGTTTCCGATATTCATGACAAGAGTTATGACACATCTAAATTCTGACGTGGCTGCACTAGAAACTCAGCCGAAAGACCTGAAAGTAAGTATGAGTAACAGACAAATCAAAGGATATTCCATCAGTGTCGATCACGTTTTCTAAATGGCTTCAAACAATTCTGTATTGTGAAAGACAACCTCACCTTATGATACTTAATATCTGATAGAAGAGCAGTACACAGCTGAAGTCCTCCTACATTGTGGAATCTCACAAGTGGCCAATGAAAAATAACTTTCCAGTGAGCAAACTCCCTTAGGTTGTCTTAATCCTAACTATCCTTCAAGACCCAACTCAAAACTCGTTTTTTTTTAATCATGAATTCTTCTCTGACTAGTACACAGCAATCATCTCGTCCTTCTCCCAATGCCCAAATTTTCTCCTGGCTTCACTCATTTGGTATGCTAACCTTATGAACTTTCCACCATTTTTGTACATTCTATAGCTTGACGTTAGTGTACCTATCACCATAAGCTGCTAAAGGGCAGCCAGATAGTGGCTAACATGATAATGTGTGCACTGCAAGTACACAAATGTGTGGTGAAGAATTGATGGATAAAGCTGTTTGCCTCTCTTACCTTTCTAGTTGTAGCTGGTAACATCTGAAATTCAGATTTTCTTCAATACTGCATTATTTTCCCAAAAAATATTCTCATAAAGTAAATATACATTTATTTCTTATACAACTTCAGTACAATGTATGGCTTATGCCTATATAGAATCTACCACTTCTTTGTCAGTTATGAATTCTATCTTCTTTACTTCATATTTCAGAAGACATTTTGAAAAGGGGTAAACTCATCCTCTCTCCTACTTTACCCTTTCCAGTTGACCTCAGGTAAATTAAACCCATAACAATATGATGTTTACCTCATATTTTCATTTCTGAATATATGAAACCCAAAATTTTATTAAAGAATGCCTATTACTTCCTAATATTTCTACGTAAATTTTTTCTTAGATTATGAGCTCTAAATTTAAGAACTGAGTCATCTTTTATACTATCCTTCTACCCACATACTATGTGCTTTAATATACAGGTGAATTAAAAGCACTTTTCATAATTACATAGAAACCTTTCAATCACATCAAATGAGACACAAAATAGTTCTTAAGAAAGCATCTCTGGGTTGATTTTCAGCAGGGATCAATTTCGGGAGTACCACGTTTACTTAAATCTGGCCCAGTGGTTAATAGCCCATTGGTCTACTGCTTTTCTGTCTTCATCTCCTTCATCTTTCCCATTCTCCATTAGTCTTTTCTTGTCACTAGGCAGTCACTATAAAGTAGATATTTCTATAGCTAAAGTTTCTGCTTTGGGGATCATAAAGTTGTCACCCAAATAATTTAAGGATTCCTTAGAAGCTATTTGCGTATAAGATATAGCTTGATAATTGCAGTCATGTAAGGCAGCTAAATGTTGAGGGTACCTTGAAAGTTGGTCTCGAATCTATTATTTCATTTCCTTCTAATCGTATCCATTAGGATTGTCCAAAGACCTGGCTCACATTTTCTTTATGTATTGACCTTTAATTATACTGGTATTTCATCCCCCATATTTCTTTTTGCCATTGATACTAATACCCATGTCTGAATTGTTCTTTCTGAAAATATAGGTAGATACTACATGAAAAAAAGAGGCACATATAATGTCCCATTTATATATTAATTGAAAAAAGAACACTCTGTTTTCATCATTGATTCACTCTGGCATGAGTCATTTATTATTTTTTGGCCATTTTCTCTCTTCCAACTTCTTACACCCATCTTTCATTCTCCATATTTTCAGGCTTCATTGCCCCATACTGTTTCCTTTTCCTATAAAATTTGTAATAAAATAAACACAACCCATGATGTTGTGTTACCCCTCCAGGGGCATTTGTTGTATCAGTCTCCTCCAAACTGAAATTATTTAAGACATAAGAGTATATTTCCAGTGAAAAGAAATGTGACACTCTGAAACAGAAGCAGAGGGAAATCTTTTGGTCTGAGAGCTTATTTTAGATCTTTAAGTCATATCAAAAAAGCAGCATCCTCGCCGCAGCAGGATTTTAGGAATAGTGTTTTGATGCAAGAAATCCATGAGGAGGAAGCTTGTGTCTCCTGAAAAAGAGGCTCCCACAGAACCTGCTTCCTAGACCCAATCATGGAAATGGAAGAAATTGTCCATTTAACTCTCAAAGAAATGCTAGCATGTCCAGCAAAAAAAAGATTACTTGTTGTGTCTCAATATACAGGTTTCTGGCTTGCTGTCAAAAATGTTATAACCATGTTGTTTGTGACTTTAATTAGTTTTCCAAACATATGACAAACTAAGTTGAATAAATCAAACTGACCTTTAAATTTCTAGAATTATAGCCTATTTAATTGTCAATAATGCTTCAATAATAACCCAAGTTAATAACCATTTCACTTTCCTCCCTGAGAGGCTCTCTGGGTGATGCACAATGCTATTAATTTTGGCGTGATTACAAATTATTCCTATAGTTCAGGTTTAATACAGTATTGATGTTGTTATTAATATGGATTTGTCAGTAAAAATACAAAACTGAGTCAGTCCCAGGTAATGTCAGTTTTAAGGTTAAAAATAAAAAAACCCTGCTTATATTGAGGAAAGCCAGGAAAACCCATAAGACTAGAATTTCATTGAAAGAATACTTGGCTTGGTATGAGAAAGGATTCAAAATTATAAAACAGCAAAATAGGTACAGTAAATCTGTTTGTTAGCAACTTAATTTTTTTTTAATGTATATTGGTCATTTCTGTATTTTTCAAAATTTCTCAGGGAATTGATTAAATCATGTGACAATTCTACAAGAATTGTCCAAAAGTAAGTTTAGAAAGCTAATCATCAGGGTTGAGTGAAGAGTGTAATAATTTTACTCACAGTACACTATTTTGTGAAGCATGAGGGGCAAACTTGTTATAAATGTGTGACTTGGAGTAAAAGAGAGAAAAATATGATGTATGAAAACTTGCATGGCAAGACAGTCTAGCACAGTGGTGAAGAGTCCTACGTGAACCCATGTGAATTTAGTTTAATCTTTGGACTTTCTTTTGTTAGTTTTATTAATTACTAAGTGTCTTTCTGCAAGACACTTCATCTAAAATGTTACATTAAAAATATTAATTATCTCAGAAAGTTTGCAATAAGTAAATGAGATAATGCATAAAAAGTGTTTAATACCTGGCTCATGGTAAATGTTCAAAACATGTAGGTTCCTGTTAACAGGCTGCCACAATGTGCAAAAGTGAACATCTCTTTGATCATTATATTTTCATACTTGGAGAAATAATTCCCGTAAGGACTCACAGTTATCAAAAATTTGTGATGGGATTAAAACCATGTCATTTCCAATTACTAAATCAGTTACCATACTGTCCCATCTGCTTCGATTGTTTTTCAAGGTATGATCCCAGGTAAAGTGTATATGAAGCTTGATTTTTCACATAAAAATTAAGTCTCCCAGATTTCTACTTTCAGTGATTAAAAGCAATTCTTAGAATAGAGCAATTAGAAAATCTGGACAGAAAAAACTTTCTGCTTTAGGATATCATACAGTTATAATAAAGTGGACATTTATGGGTCAAATATTGGGAGAATAGAGTAATTCAAAGAGGTTAAAACAGCATCTTAATTTGCCTTTTCTTTATAAAACTCTACTGATGTTAGAAGAGGCAATTGAGAAGCTGCCCAATACTATTCTTTCTACTTTTGTATGTATTTGAATTTTCTATGCTATACAAAGTAAAAAAACAAAAAAACAAAAAAACAAAAAAACAAGAAAGCAAACAAAAACCTTTCCATAAATGTGGCCTAACTTGCTTTTTCAACTCCATCTCCCACTGTTCATTGATCCTTGAACATTATTTACTGTTTCCTTTGCCTGGAATGTCCAATGTTGCTTATGCCACATAACAAAATATTTTCATTCTTTAAATTCCAAAGCTATTTCCTCCATGAGGTCAAGATATCACACAAATGAAACTAGCCTCCTGTATTTGCTCACCACTTCCTTTGACCTTCCCATAGCAATGAATAGATTCCCCTTTATGTGTACATATTTGAGAATACACATGTCTCTTCACAAGCATTTTAGATTTTTGGAAAGTACTACAAGTCTTATATTTTTATTCCTCTGTTAAGACAAACACAGGGATGAGTTAAGTTTTGGGGCCTAAAATCTATGCAATTGATTTAAACTGTAAAGAATACAAAAATCCACAAGTTAGGTAGAGTGGCTTGGAAGACCCATGCCAGCTAGGGCCCCTAAAACTTCAGCTTCAGTAGCTTTACCATAAAGCTATCTGTAGCAAAACATCATGCACACAGTGTTTGGTTTGCTATAATAAATTCTTATTAAGGGGACCATGTTCATCATTGTTTCACGATTATTTTTCTGTGATGTTTGAGGCTTTCTTCTCTTCCTCCATGTTTAGAGGTCAAAATAATAGGAAACAGAGGAAGTGGTACCAGTGGTCCCAACATTTACACTCTGGGCTCCCTCATTACCCTTGTATTTATTTTTCTTTAAAAGTAATTTAGTCTTGGATATGTAGCCAAAAAGAATACAATCTTCCTTAGAAAAGTCAACCTGTAAATGCAAAGTAAAGCAGGGTATAAAGAAGATTCTTGCTCCATATTTTATTGTTGAGAGCTTTCAAGCGTCATTCCTCTCCTTCCCCTTCTGCCCCACATCTGGGCAGGCTGATAATAAAGACCAGGTGATCCCTTCTTTTTCCTCAGCAGAAAGCTCAAATAATAATAAATTCAGTTCTCACATGTATGGGACCCCTCATTCCAGCCCCCTAACAACAATAAAATCCCAAGCCAATCTCCATTTCCTGCTCTCTCAAGCCATTTTCATATCAGCTCGTGAGCCTGTTCTACTCTCCCCAGAAAGGCTTATTAAGGGAATATTAAACCTTTTCATAACTTCTCAATGGGCATGCATATGGTATCATCAGCCCTGACATTTAAATCAATGGGATGGTGGACCATCTCATTTCTGTAGTATAACCACAACATGGGAAAATTTCTTCATGAATATAGGAAAAAGTGATTTGTTGGACAGAAACTAGAACATGCATTCATGGAAATTGCATGAGATATTATTTAAGAAGCAGGATGTTGAAGGCCATAAATTTCAAGCTGAAACATTTGGATTTTATCCTATAGGTAGTAGGAACTCATTTTGAAAATCTGACCAGGAAAGTGACATGATCCCATACATGCTTTAGGAAGATGGATCAGACAACCACATGCTAATTGGTAGTGAGAAGGCTGTAATTTCTCTCAAAATGGGGATGGATACAAGAAATATCATGGGAATTTTGACAACATAGAACCTGGAGGATAAAACAATAGGCTTAGGGGAACCTCCACATTGCCGATGCTCCAACAAGGGCCATGGGTGGTTTAATGCACCATATTTAAAGGGCATAGTAAGCTCAAACTGGACTAGTGCAGTCATGTGGGTGGGACCAGAGTTGTACAAACAGGGATAGAAGCAGTTATCCAATAGAAGTGTTCAGTGTCACAAGACCTACCCTTACACAACAAGAAGTTTCATAATAGTGATCTGAGGTATAGTGACCAGGATCCAGACCTGAGAAAGGTAACTCTCCACAAGCCATTCAAATCCCCTAGCATTAGGTTCCCATGCTATGCAGCATCTAAGGATCTAGACAAATCAAGCAGAAAGACTATGTATGGAGTATTTAAGTAGAATTCCAATGTGAAGAAATGGGCCAACAGAAGAAGGCCACCAAGAGTGACACAATTTGGGGCCACTTAGGAAAATGTGCATCCTTGTAGCCTTTTTGAGGTATGACTTTATATTTCTGAAAATGTATGAAACATCAGAGAGGAGATGAGGAAGACTTTGGTGGAGGAAACACTAGCATTCCATGGTTTGCTCAGGCCACACGGCTATGGGTCTGTAGAGCAAGGCTATATTTTAGGCGTTCATGACAGCGAAACTAAAGTTGACTGAGGACCAAATCTTAAAATTCTATTTTGTGCAACACTTTCTAAGGGAAATATTTTATATGTTGATGGCTACCTAGATGTCTAACTTTCTACCAAATATTCCAAAGACCTTTCCATTTGGGAGAAGTCCTTGAACACACCTTGTATATTTACATATAGGAAAAGATAATTAATAATGTGAAGAATGATCAAAGTAGTGCCACCTGAGAAAGACTACAAATGCTGAGGGATATCAGAAGAAAGTGGAGTCATTCAAACACAACACTCCTGCTCTCAGCTGGAGGGAGATTCAGAGAGTTAAGGTATTAAAAGCAAGTTTTAATAGTGGGTTGTCAATTAAGGTGTCTAATAGAATAGTGAATGGTTTAAACAAATGGTTTAAACAAATGAGATTTATATTCTCACCCTACAGGAGGTCCAGCGGTCAACAGTTGCTATGTGGATGTCAAAGCTTGGAGTCAGGATCTCTGCCAGGCCCTCACCCTTTCATAGTCACAAGATGGATGCATTGCAGGCATCATTTCCTCTCAAGACTTCATAAAATCAAGAATTGGGCAAGTCTGTCACCTTCTATGTCTCTCATTCAACAGAGAGGGGAAAATCCTTCTAAGGACTTCCTTCCAGTAGAAACTCCCTTACATGTCTCTGGCCAGAACGGAGTAAACTGCCTACCCATAAGTGAGCTGATACGCCGACCTTCCCAGAAATCCAATAATATTCACCAGTACCTGAACTAAACTGGGGTATTGTTAACAATGAAGAGGGTAATGGCCCATGTATGAGCTGACAACAGTATTCACACAATAGGCTTAGGCACTTCCCTTCCCAGTTAGGCTTTGCATTTAATGCTGGTGATCAGTGCTTCAACTTAGAATTTCCTGGTGACAAGGGTGTCTGATACAGTGATTGGTCAGAATTAAAGATAATTTGGGACCGTGAGTCCTGCTGAGAGTCACACTTCACAAGCAACCATCTGCTTTACTTAGCCTGTCTACAAATAGGGAAAAATCTGTCCTTCTTTAAATACCTTCTCAGAATTTGCTTCTTCTATCTACCTTTACAAGACTTACTGTCTCTCTGATAAATCCAGCCCTTATTTCTGTTTCCTTGGTTAGCTCACATTTTGCAGGGCTATGTTTGACCACTTATCATCCCTCTTAGCAGAGAGAGACCTGTCAGCTTGTTCTGTCAGGGACGGTAGCCTTTTCTTAGGCCCTCAAAATAACTAATAAAACTGATTCAAGTCAACCTATTGTTCAGCAGATAATAAACTGATCTTTCTTCTATACATGGATTTCAGAAACCATTGCTCACAGATATCCAGGGATGTATTTCAATTACTAAAATCTTCGGGAATATATTTTAATTATTTTTATTCATAAACTATATAGGGGGAAAAAGAAATATGTAAAAACTATTTTCTTCCCTCTTCCTCTTCTCTCTTTCCCAAAGCCCAACACCTTGTAGATCAGAGACTAGTTTTTCTATGTGATGTTCAAATCCCAGTATTTTTTTTCAAATATGTCCTAAGTGCAGCTTAATAATTTTGAACATAATATAAAGGATAAAAAGAACATTGTATTGCATCCACCTTCCCTTATCTAATGCCCAAGAATATAGAGTTGAATGCATTTCATTCTGGTGTTCATAAAAGTCATAACAATGAAATGAATTTTTACACCTATACTTTGAGAGCCATCTCTAATGGGTGACCCATCCTTAAGTCTCACCAACTGCTGCCCCCTTAGTCAGCTGAAGCTAAGTTGTGACCAATCACTTTAAGGTAGAAGTAGTATGAACTCTGCCAATGAGACCCACTGGTTTGGGGTCTTTATCTGCATTTGTCTCTCTTTGGTTGTCATTCATGGGTTGGACTCGGTGTTGGTTACACAAGAAGGTACTCAACTGTCCAAGACGATCATTCTATATGGAAGTACAGTCAGCACTGTGTATTGTAGGATAACTTGAATAGCACTAGAAATTATACGCTGATCAAAATCAATAGCTCTGAAAGCCCCATTGCTACTGCCACTATGGGCTAGTTAATACAGGCAATCCATGCATTAAGTAGATTATCCATATTAGTCTTCCTAAAGTCCAATAATATCAAACATCTGCTCAGGAACACTTCTGGCTCCCCCTTACTAAAGTTTTGTTTGTTTTTTTTTGTTTGTTTTTTTAACTATATGATTTAACCTGGTAAATAGTTTACTATATTTGTCTTTTAACTAATCCAGGTACAAACATACGGTTAAAATGAAGTAGTTAAACCAATTATAAATATAAATGAAAATTAATAGCATTAGAATGACTAGAAGAAAATTTGAGTTCTCAACAAACTGATGTACCCTCAAGACTGTCATCAACACATTTTGTTGTATCTTGATATTTGTCTTTTTTTTAATTTACTACCTTGAAGTTACACAATCTCAAGATTAATGCCCAGATTAAATTAGGAAGATTGTTCTGCCTTTTCTTTGGAAAGTATCAGACAGAGATGTTTTCCTCATACAGGCAGAGCTTCAGGAATGATCTGAAGATTCCAAGAACCTCTTAAGGTCTTTCCAATTCCAGTAGCTTAAACAATAGGAAAAAAATTGAATTGTGTAAATCCAATAGTTCTGTCATTGGCTGGCATCTCTATTTCTCCAATTACCATTTGAATAAAGAAAGAACTCATGATATAAATAAAAACAGCTTATTTTGAAAATAGCATCATATAATAGGTTGGAAACATACCCCAATAATTTTGCTCAGACTTGCTTTACAGTCCTGGATATTTTAATCTAAAACTCACATCATGCATTTCTTCTTCCTCTAAAATAACCTCATTTCTTTATATATCAGAATTTCTTTCCCCCATTAGTAAAAATAAAATCATGTAGGTGCAATTTTGTTTTCTTTATACTTTGGGGACTAAATTTAACTAATTAACATTTTAATAACATTCCACCATTTGTTCCTGCAGAATTAGGGGACTTGCTCAAGATAAAGATATACTTTGAACCATCTGGAATTCAAGAAGCTTTGATTTTAAATAAGTACTTGTTTTCCTATATGCTTGTGGACATTTTGGGGTGATTAACATATAGACCATAAGATAAACTATAGAAAGAATAGAATGTTTTTATATTTATTATATTTTTCACACTCAAAAGATTCTGGATTGTTTCCCTAAATGGATTTAAATATTGGTGAGGATCCTGGCAGAACAGGCACTCAAGGTAATACTGTGAAACCTCACTGATTCAGAATGATTTGAAGGAATGCAGTCTGTATAGAAAAGCTTTTGAATTATAAGATTGTCAAGAACAAACATTTCTATTACCTTTAAATATACATGCATCAACCCTACAAAGTTAAAGTACCGCTGCTGATAGAGATATTACTGAACTTGGTTTAATGAAGGACTAAGGACTTGTACTGTGGACACAGAGGACCACAGTCTGGGCGAGACATAAACTTTCTGGGTGGGAAAATGGAAGGTAAAATTGGGGTGAGATTGGGATATAAAAAGCCTTGCATAAAAATAAATTAAAAAAAAAAAAGCCTTGCATGTGATGCTCGGCTTGAAGACCTACAAATTGAATAAATTAATCATATGGCTTCATCTGAAATAAGCCCCAAATCAGTTTAGACCACCAAGATTAATTCCTTATCGTGGGAGACAGTACTGGGGTTCCTTGGTAATTGTAGGCATACAGTGAGAATAGAAATTGAGAAAGACAAAACAATATTAAATAGTTTTTGGAGACCTGACACGATAAATGGTATAGTCCACAATGTCCCAAGTTCTAGGGCTCCCCATTGTGTTTGGTGCCATGCCATGCCTACAGCAACAGGTCCTCTAAAGTAGAATTCCAAAATCATGGAAGATCCCAAAACTGACTCCTTACTCCATGTGGAGTTTGCCAATGCATATGTCCCTCATCTCTGTTTGTTCGTGATCCATTTGTCATGATTATTCCTAAAAGCTCACCTTTAGCATAAATTTCTATAGGATTTGTTCCACCTTTTTCTTTTTCCTGTAATCTCTCGATTTTCTTACCTTCCTTCTCTCCTTTAGTCTTCATTCTTCTTAATATTTTATTTTGCACACTGTCAAGATACAAATGCCTTTATTGTCTATATTTGTAGATGGAATATAGCTACTATGTTGGTAATTTGCAGCCAGAGCTCACTAATGTATGGTATCAAATGCAATGGAGGGAGAGGGTATGGGGAAGCACCTTCACCTCACTGCATCTCATCCTCAACATGCTTTCATAGATTCTAACACAAAAGTTTACTCCATTCACCCGTGACTAGGCATCCAATGGTAGAAACAAGGCTCATTTTTGCCAGACTCTCCTAGGTACTTTTAGAGATGCAGAAAAGCAGGATTAAATTAACTTAGTAACTGATTTGAACAGGATCTTAACTTTGAATCCATATTTCACACGTGGTTCAAGACCTGACCTCGCAAGTTCTCTACTAAAGAGTACATTGACTCTCCCTCTGTTACTGGCCTCTCAACTATGTCTTATCCCAGTAAATTGTGGACCAAGCAAAGGCCTTTTACCAAAGTTTTATTACCCTGCCTTTTATTATGGAGATATTCAGTCCACTGACTTTGGTCAGCTATTCAATTTGAAAGCCTGAAGAAATATTAATGGTAAACATCTGTCCTATTTTTATTCAACAGCATTTCAGACCTTTCAAACTATTTTAACATTTTCTCTCATTTGATCAACAGTATGGAGTATGCAGGGTACATTTTATGATAACTTCTTTAAACAGTAAACTCAAGCGCAAAGAAATAAAATGAATTATCAAAATTACACAGCAAGTTATAGCAGAGTCTAGTCTACATTCCAAGACCCTGCTCCCTAATCTCATGGTATCCCCAGTATATTGTACCTCTTCCCTATAACTGGACTGTTATCTTAATCTTGTGTGGCATTTGTAGTCACTTCATTTATTTTCTACACTATATATCAGAACATTTAACTTTTCTCAGTTACCTAATACGCAAAATTATTTTTTCTTGAGGAAGCAAAACCATGCCTTTCAAACTCATTTGTTGATGACTAATATAATTTTAATGTAGAGCAGAAAACAGAAAGAAACTTTCTCTGTAAGAATATAATTCTCTACTTCCATTTTGGAAGATTGAGTTTATTATAGATTCTATACACTTAAAACATTTAGAGATTATAAAACATCTTCCCCTGGAAGGAAGGGAAATGGGTGTGAAGGTCTTCAGTCTAAGCAGGGATTCTAAGAGTATCAGGAGAGAAGGGAAAAGTTGGGGAGGGATAGATTATTCATTAAATTTTGGACATGCCAATAATCTGAGCTCCAAAAATAAAGCCCAAACTAAGGATGCTCAAAAAGTAATCATGTTCTGAGTGGAACAGAGAGAGAGAGAGATAAACCCTCTGAAACAGGAAATACTGAATAGCATGTGCTAATCCTGGTAGGAGTCTAACTAAGAGGTAGTACAAAGTCTTCTGTGATGATAGTTCCCATCTGTGGGGCCTTGGGGCCAACAGTGACACTAAGAAAAAGCATCAGGATAATAGAAGAGAAAGACTGGTGTCTCTTAAGTTGGCACTTCCCAAAATGTTCCCCAGAGACCAGAGTTGCAATATATGCTCCCTCCTAAAAGCTTTCTAGGTCAAATCATTGGTAAATACCAAGTACTATAGCTCCCTACTAAAGATTCAAAATTCAAACCAATGCAATAATTAAAAGTCCTGTAGAAAAGGAAATAAACTCAAACAGGTTTAACTATTTTTAATTATGAAATGTTTCAAACATATATGATGATAAAACAAACATCCATATGCCCACCACTCAAATTAAATACAGATTAACATTTTGTCTTGTTGCTTAACATTTGAAAAAAGAAGTTCTAGATACAATTGAATTCTCAAACCATTCTCCTCCTCCCTCTTCAGAGGTAAAGACTACATTGAGGTTGTTGTTGATCCCCTCCTTCATGTTTTAACTTGGGTTAATTCAGCATTTCCCAAACATGTTTACTCACAAAGCCTTCTTCTTATGTAACATCTATTAACAGACTATAGAAGATCTGAAGTGAGTGTATAATTTTGGAACACTGATTTAAGATTCCCATATGTCTTAAAAATAAAAAACAAGCTGGTGAATATGCTTCAGGCCAAGAGAAATGGGTCAGGAAAGAAAGAAGTGAGTTTGGGGCCAGAATGAATAATAATTTTTGGAGAAATGAAAGCTGCAATGTAAGGTTGCCAATGGGTAGTTTAGATTCAAGGCATGGCTTCTCTGGGCCCGATATGAAACTTCCTCCCTTTCCCAGTGGGTCAGCCAATGGCAGGACCCAAGAAGGTTTCTCTGAGGCTAGATTAGATAATCCGGGGTTCACCCTGAGAAAAGAGAGAGGCAGGTTCTGTTAGAAAATAAACAGATGGCAGACTTCCAGAACTAGTGGCAATCCAGATGCCAGTTCAGCCTCCCAGTAAAATCTACAAGGCTTGATCTGCTCTCCTATGTACATAGGATTCCAGTGAGAGATGTGGTTCTCTTATCATTTTCCCCCGAAAGTCCCACAAAACTCTCTACCCCTTCCCCAAGCTGGGCCTCCCCTCCATCTCACTTAACCCCCAACAATTTTAATTGAAGTTGGTTTAAATTTTAGTCCATATCACTTATACCACAGACATAGAGGAATGGCTGTATCATCCATTCATCTGAACTAAGCCTGATTTTCCTGGACCAAATTGAAGGACCAGGAATCTCTAATGAATAAGATATAACTAGGGAGTAAATCTCAGTCACACTTTGCCATAACTTCACACAGAGATAACCCACGTTCTGGGCTGTGTGCAGTTCTTCAAATTCTATCAAAAATGAGTAAATGTATTTTACCCCACATACTGATTATAAGGACTAGCTAACTGCTTTGATCATCTGGGGAGCCCCTTGAACTGTTAAAACTTATCCAATTTGTCTCCCCTGTGGAAGTGCAATGTGCTAGAAAGAGCCCCCATTTAGCAGTTCATGGGTCTGCGATCCAGCACTCAGTATCTATTTAAATTTAGGAGAGGCATTCACCTTCTCTGAACAGGTATAACAGCATCCTCCCATAGGTTTTGTACAGGATTAAATGAGCTAATGCATCTGATATGCTTATCTTAGTGCTCAGCAAGTGGCAGATCTGCAAAACAAGAACTATTTTTATTACTGCTATTATTATAAAAACTAAAAATCAAACCAAACAAAAAGACCTGTTTATTTAAGGAGAGCAAGGAATGGATGTTTTGGAGAGTGGGAGGTGCTGTAGAAACCTGCTTGAAATCTCTTCAGGCAGAAGAGACAGAGGATAGTACATAGTAGAAGAGAGGTTAGCTGAGCAAATATTTGTGACCTAATGGGATCAGGAAAGAGAAGGGTTGAATTAATATTTAATTAACATTTCACCAGCCTGGGAAAGGGATATAAGCCTGTGGTTGATTCAATATATAACATCAGGTGTTATTAGATACTACCAAGCATCCCTTTGTCCCAAACCTCTCTCCCCTCTAGACATTTGAGTAGAGAAGGAACACCAGGCATGTGGATATTTCTGCCCAGTCTCTTGCCTCATCCCTCTGTTAGCCTGCAGTCTTATGGGAGGAGTGTGTTGCTGCTTAATCCACTGGCTTACAAGGAAAACCCTGATCACTTCCCATATGAGTGAGGGAGGAGGCAAGAGGAAGGAGAGGAGGGTCTTGCATAGCTGATGAATGTAGGCAATAGGCTGGTTCATGTGTCCTGCCAGCTCAGGACTCAGGCAAGACTCAGGTGTCCTGCCAGTCAGCAGTGACTCTTAGTATGCCTCCTCCACACATGCCTTTGCACCGTCTGCATCTTCTGAGTGGTGCTTGTTCAAGACCTCTCACTCCTCTATTCTCACCTCTGTATCCGAGCCCTTCCTATCCCACACTGCAGGGTTCAAATTTCCCCTCTTCTATGAATTCCTCACTGAGCCCCTCAGTCCATAATCTTCTGTACACAACACTTACTGTAGAGACTACAGCTGAGCACTGAATACCTGTTTTGCACTGGGGTTGTATGATCAGTCTTATCCATGTCTCCTCCAATAAGACTATAAGATCCTTTAGGGTGGAAGCCATGCCTTCTGCAGAAAGAAACAGAAAGAAAGAGCATTTCCTAAAGCTGCTAACACAGAAGTGAGCACATGAAAACTAATTAATAAATGCCTGTGAAAAAGAATGTTTTAAAACCTAAACTAAAAAAAGTGCCTAGAAAATTCTCTAGGGATATAAAATCTTTAGAAAACTCTAAGTCTGAATACATTCACCCTTGCAAATGCATTTAGAAAGGGCCTCCAGTGCCGACCCCAGAGAGCCTCCGAATGTATCTGTCATGTGAGCTTGAAATGCAGCATTGTCATTATTCAGATGGAAAATAGAATCACTTATGAGATCATGGCTCATTGTCAATTCTCTATATATTTGCATGTATTGTGACAGATGCTGTCGAATCTCATCCTACCTCTATTATTCTACAGAAATAGATTGGCCCTCTTATGCTATACAATAATAATTAGGATAATATCACCCATTAACTCTCTATGCCCCTTTCTATATAGAAAGCTCAGAGAAAGCTTTGATGATTACAAGCCTGAACTCTACTCCATCAGTTTCAACTGGACCCTCAATCTCTCCAAAAATTTCATTTTTGACTGAAATATTTCATGGGCTATTCACATCCCAAAGGGGATTTTTTTTCAAAGTTTGAGATAATGGGTTTCAGCCATCTTGACTTAGAACAGAATGAATAAATGCATTTTCTCCACAGAAAATTCATAATGCCTTAAGCTGAGTTTGTGCCTATGACATATTCTTAACCACCTACTGAATTGCTTTCTCTTCATTTCTGAGGTTAAATGGGAGTCTTGGAGCCTATAGTAGAATTCCACCATATGTGCTGGTGGAAATTTTTTTTTAAATAAAAAATAAATAAATACAGTTCTAGAGTTATCAGGCAGCATAGCAAAAACAGTAAAATTTATGAAAACAGGAGAAACTTCTGCCATCTTTTTCAGGCTAGGTGTCTATTGGTTACCTTTTGTCTATAGCCCCATACCTCATGAAATTATTTGTTCTATAAGTAATTGCATGTTTATCTTCTCAGGAGTATTTATATTTTAAGGAGGAAGGAAGAACAATGGTGTAATGTGTTAGACTGGTGTCAATCATCCCTCAATTGTGTTCCATTCAGAGGCATTACAGATGCCTCAACATCAATTAGCTGAATGGAGAGAGGAAACAAGTCAGGACTGGATAGGATAGAGATTGAGGAATATGATCTGATTACAGAGGAAGACACAGTAGTGGGGAACTCAGTGGTTGACTTCTGGACATTTGACAAGACTCATCCTTAGGACCCAGGTTTTGAAAGGAAAACATTACAAAGAATGAGGTGATATATTAGCAGTGGACATTCTGGACATTAGAGCACTTCATAGAAATTTGAGTTTGGGATTTTTTTCTGGATAACCCTCAAATAATGCCAGATGGATGGCTCACCACTATGTCTACAGCTAAAACAAACAGGCACCGAACATAGCACAATAGAGTTAATTTTCCATATGCATATGACTCAGTGGAGCCTCACCCTGTACTGCTCTACAACATATCTTCAGTGGGAAAAGGGTTGGAGACATATAGGCTGTTTGGCTTTCCAGAAACTGCTAAGGAAATGACTAAGACTAGAAAAAGCCCAATTCCACCAGTACATTACAGTAACCTGAGTTTATACTAAGAAGTTCATACACACCTAGAAAGAAGATTGTCTGGGAGGAAAGGGCTCACCATTGCCACCATCATCAGTTCTTGCCACTCAGATGAACCAAAGAAAGCCCTCAGACCCAGAAAACCTGTCTGAGATTTCAGGAGATCCCACTTCTCCGTACCTTGACCAACTAGTGGTGTGAAGTGAATCAGAATTCCTCTCATGCCACAGCTATTTCTGAATCTAGATTGTGTATCTAGAATAGTACATAATGAAATTATACTTTCAGGTTTTAAGATATTTCATTTTTATTGCAAAAGATTACAATAGAAGATTACTTATGCTTGGAACTGTGTTTGAGCTCTTCTAGGGAAGATGGAATTTGATACCACACCAATCCATTTACTTTCTTTTCAACTGGATTTTCAGAATAGAAATTTCTGTATTTATTTATAATGTTTATTATTGCCCTAATGCTAATATAATCTCTGACAAAAATCTTCAGGCTGGTAATAAATGATACACTGGGAAATAGGGAATTGATAATACATACTGATTTCAAACTCTGACTGAAATTCCAGTTTAAATCTACACTTAGGAATTATTTATATTCTCTTATGTCATATCAATTTAAATAATGTCTTACTCACTGGGGCATAAAGAATAATGCTAGTATTAAAGTTTCTCTTTGATGTTTGCTAATTGCACATGAAGGGGTTATATCAGCTGCATTTAAGGGTATTTTTTAAAATTTAATTTTACTGTATTAGAAAATCCATGAATTCTTCTTCTTAAATTATTGCTTTTAAATATTGAGTAATAAGAATATTATCCCCATGATGCACCCTGAATCATGTGGCCTTGAATAAGCTTTTTCCTTGTTACAAAGGAAAAGGAATAGCAGGACGATTGGTCTAATACCGTTAATAAATAAGGGTGATCATACTCTCATTTATTTTTTTTATTTTTTTTTTTCGGTACGCGGGCCTCTCACTGTTGTGGCCTCTCCCATTGCGGAGCACAGGCTCCAGACGTGCAGGCTCAGCGGCCATGGCTCACGGGCCTAGCTGCTCCGCGGCATGTGGGGTCTTCCCAGACCGGGGCACGAACCTGTGCCCCTGCATCGGCAGGCGGACTCTCAACCACTGTGCCACCAGGGAAGCCCCATACTCTCATTTTAAAATATCAGATCTGTATTTTAAAAGCTGTTTTCTTCATAAAATATGTCCATCATTGATAAGGTTGTATACTTTATAAAACCAAAATTCCATGAAAATTAAAAATGTTGTTACTGCAATGTTGGTTCTTATCCTATACAGATATAAACTGTAGCCAGTTCCCTACTTCAGACTCTCATCTTACTCTTCAATGTTTTAATCATTCAACAAACTTCACTGAATGCTTCCAAAATGGGGCAGAGTGGTGAGGGTAGAAGGATGCTTAGGCTACAGATCAAGACATAACTACATGTACTTATGAGCTGTGTGCCCATGGTTACATTTCTTAACTTCTCTGAGCCTTGATGGTTTCTTTGTCTGTAAAATGTAAATAATAATCCGATCTTGGAAGGCTTTTTTCTGGATAATGTCTGAAAACAAATGCTTTTAAAGTCTCTAGTGCATATTAGTGTATGCACTAGTGTATAAATGGTTGTATAATAGTGTTCATAGCAAAATTTCATTTTTTTATAGCTGAATAATATTTTTTTATATATATACATACCACATCTTCTTTATCCATTCACCTGTTGTTGGACACTTAGGTTGCTTCTATATCTTGGCTATTGTAAATAATGCTGTTGTGAACATTGGGGTGCATATATCTTTTTCAATTAGTGTTTTCGTTTTATGTGACAACACGGATGAACCTGGAAAGTATTATGCTTAGTGAAATAAGTCAGACAGAGAATAACAAATACTGTTTGTTTTCACTTACATGTGAAATCTAAAAAATAAACAAACATGACAGGACAGAAACAGACTCACAGATACAGAGAACAAACTAGTGGTTACCAGAGGGGAGAGGGATGGTAGGAGGGGCAAGTTAGGTGAAGGGGATTAAGAAATACAAACTACTAGATACAAAATAAATAAGTTACAAAGAAGTAATGTAAAGCATATGGAATATAGCCAATATTTTATAATAACTTTTTATGGAGTATTATCTATAAAATATTGAATCACTATGTTGTACACCTGAAACTAATATAATATTGTGAGTTAACTTTACTTGAATTAAAAAAAAATAGTGTTCATGGGCCTCACCAATCTATGAGTACAAGTTGGTCACAGTAAAATAACTTAGATTCTACTAACTCTTTTTACCATCTACTCATGTAGGAGCTCTGGACCCCAACAGAGACTTCTCCCCTGACATAATGCCTCTGACATTCCCACATGTGCTAATCATTAAGCTTGAATAGATATTAGACTGCAATCAAATCTATATCTGCAATCCCATTCCTGCTCCAGCCCCATCAACCTTCACACACAAAATGTGTTTTTTACAAAGTTGATCTTTCTATGCCTGGCTCCTTTTAACCTCATTGGTGATGGTGATTTTTCTCCCTAGGGATTCCTCGATTTGAACAGACATACTCAGACCTCTCTGAATCCCACTTGAATTCTACCTGGGACACCCCACAGGAGAGACTATGGCTTCTATTGCCCAGTCCAACAACAATGTTCCCAGAAACAGAAGCACTCACTCTCCAATGGTGGAAATAAGTTATTAACACAATTAATAGAATATAATATACTTAGAAGTATATTATGCATGACATAAACATGACATGAACAAGATTGAGGGGAAAGAGGGAGCCCATGTGTTAAGACCATCAAGGAGAAGTTCAAGGAAGGGATGGGTTTTGATCTGGATGTAAAAGAGGGACAAAATATCGGCACAAATTGGAAAGCATAAAACCTGATGGCACTGGAGGTGGTGGAGAGTTTCTCTAGAAAAAATGGTAAGTGTGAAGAGATATTGCAAAAGAAGGTTGGATAGAGGTAAAGAAGAAAAGAACTACAGTGGTGGTGGTAATCAATGGTGATGATACAAGTGATGCTGGTGGTGATGATGCTGAAGTACTGTTCTCTTTTATTCTCATAACACCAGTAAAGTATTAGTTTCCATTATAAAATTCATTCTACCCAGAACTGTACAAACTTTACATTTTGTTCTCATTATTACTCATAGACCACATTTATAGCATAGTGATGTAGAAGTAGCAAAATGAGAGTAGTGATGGATCACATAATGGTATCATCCCCTGGTATAACACCCTACCCTTACTAAAATGAGCAGAAAACTGATTGGCAAGGTATGGGTTGAGGTAAGACTGGTATGTCCTTTCATAACAGAACACTCATATTTTATCTTTGTTTTTAGTTCCATATTGATGAAATATTTATAATAGTTTATTCTTAGAAAACAATTAAAGCTTATTTTTTCATCATTTACATATCTAGCTTCATGGACTCAAATATGTTATGTTCTATCACATTTTAGATAGTTATAGTGCCCCTACTCTCCATATGTTGACATTTTATTACTGTGATATGGGAACAGTAGTGATTAGTAAATTCTTATATAACATTGTCATATCCTCCTTTCTTTCTATGTTACAGTTGTCCAGAATTAGGAAAGCTACCTCTTTCCAGAAAACTATTCTTAATTTCCTGAGGCATTATACTTTTAATGGAAAGATGATCCAATGAGTCTCACACATCTGTTTTCTTCTTGAAAGAGGACTTAAGGGAAAGAAATTCCAAGAAACAGAGTTCCAATGGTGGAATTATATGGCAGTAAAATAATTATTTAAATATCAGAAGGGAGCATGTTCTAGAAGGTACAAACATCACCACTGCATAGAAGCTATAGATAATAAATTCAGATCCAGTACCCATAAGAGCTTTCTTATAATAAGATCTGTGGGGGAAATGTAGAAAGAATTCCAGCACTGAGTGGAAGCTTCAAAACAATCACCTCAGGGAGCTCCCCACATCTATGAATCTCTGACAACTTCAGGAAACATGACTATCAGCCTCGAGGAATATTTTTTTGGCTGGTGAGGTCTGTGCAAATTTGGCAAATGATAAGAAGTAGGAGGCTGCCTGCCACACATCCACAGGAGGCTAAAACCAGTCCTGGGTCCCTAACACACAACATTAGTAACATGTGCTAGGGCCATACCATGAAACATCCATTACAAGTGGAAGTTGTTAATATTGAGTAAGTTAATCTATGAGTTCAGAGAACACATTGAATAAATGTTTCTGGTTCACAAGACTAAAGATGAATTCTGCTTCAATACAATGCTAATAAAAGGAAGCTCAAGAATATGTATGTGAGCATACCTATTGTTAATATTTTTTTAAATGCTTTAATTTGGAAAATCATAGTTGACCAATGAACAATAACTTCAACTTAATAAATGATGATATTGACAAACCAAGAAATCAACAGCTGCTTAATAAATTAAAGGAAAACACAAATTTATCAGACTTATTTCATCAGGTTACATACTACATTTAAGTTACCTCCAAAGTATGATATTTACCAAGAAAATAGAGAACACTGAATGTTTAATTAGAAGTATATTATCAGTGTAACCATTATTCAGAATCAATCTACCATAAATAAATAAATAGGAAGAGAAAGATGGAGAAGGAACAGATTTGCTTCCCAACTCAGTGAGCACAAAGGCAATGATGCATATGAGAAGGTGCAACATGGTCTTCCCTACAATTAAAAATGTGGGTGACACCTTCAAGGTACTATGGTGGGATATTACAAAAAGATTATATATCTACACATATACATGCACACACATATATAAACACACACACACACACACACATTAAGGGATGAGCATTTCAAAATTTTCACACTGCCTTAATAGGTGAAAACCAATATTTCTATCACTGGAATTCAATTTTCTTAGTTGAACCTATGTGTCTAAAACGCTGCTGGGAGATGAAAACTAATACTGGTTATTACTGGTTACTAACATATGAATGTGATTTAGTTTATCATAATAATAACCATCACTAGGAATGATGTATTGGACTGGGAATTTTTAATGCAAGCAAGGGAATGTACAAGTTGTAAAACATGCACATTTAGCATGGTTAAGAAGGTACCTGTTGCCTGGAGCATTATGGTGTTGCAGAGAGGTACTTATTTCAATATTTTGACCTACACTTGATCTACAGACTGGAATCATTACTGTCTAGTACTCTTCAGTGGCTTGTTATTTCTTTCCAAAATGTGATCACTTCCTGGGTTTGACAAATACTACTGCCATCTATCCCCAAAACCTATAACCCTCTCTCTCATGTAGCCCTTCCTCATGTCCTCTCCATTCTCCATTTCATCCCCTACTATCTCTTAATTTGGTTATCTCCTCTCAGTCTCCACACTATTATCATTTATCATTTGGACTTTTGCTTCCCTACTTAATTCCATACTGTCACCAGAATGATTTAAAATACAAATCAAGGGGCTTCATTTCCTTGGGCGGAATAAGGTATGGTTTCACTGGGATAGTAATGGTAGAAGGGATAAAGGTGGAGGTGATAGGAGTTATAGAGAGGTAAGATTCAGGTTTGGGCAGTATCACACACACAGAAAAATGGTCAATCAGTATTCTACCTTAGACGAGGCCCATTCTCTCACTGACCTACCAGGGAGCTAGACACACAGGAATGATTTCACATTGGGGTAAAAGTACCCATTTATTTATGGATGAGATCTCAGCATAGGTCTGTCTGGTGAAAGGTGGATGCAACCATGCTGCTTAGTTATGAAGTTCAAGGGGAAATCCTCCTGTGCCACTACCCAGCCCCAAAGCTAGGGGCAGACAGGTTGAGGCATGCTTGCAGGAATAGAGAAAGACAATGTTGCCAGCTTTATAGAGCAGATCCTGACCTAAATTACCTACGCAAGTCTTCCCTTGGAGAGGATGAAAGAGAAATGGTGAGTCATGGCTTGTTTTACCCCAGGGACAAGACTTTGCCCAATAATGAGATGGGAAATACCAGGGGAGAATTAAAAACTTGGTATAGCAACCTGCTTATTAAGAAAATCTGACACCATGCACACTCTAGGCTCTGACACCCTCTCCTCCCTACTCCAGCAATGATAGGACAGTTACAAAGTGTGTGTACAGAGGGTATGGAAAGAGAGAGAGAAGTTCCCTGTGTCAACTTTTACACACAGTCACCATCCCTGCCACCAGGGCCACCACTTGTTGGGTGCTCACCCCAAATGAAGCCAAGGCATTGCAGGAAGTCTTAACCTCACCTACTTTTGTTAATGCATATAATCCTCACAAAATGTCCGCATGGTGGGCTCTAAATAGTATTTCCTTTTTTCACGTGAAGGGATTAAAGATTAGAGAGGTTAAATAACTAGGAGGGCTGAGTTGTAGACAGATGTGGAGATTGAACAGGTTCTATATTTCAAGGAAAAATGGTATAGGCAAACAAAGAGAGGCCCTAGATACCAGCTGTGGTATCTGTGGTAACTAGAGAGTGTGTGTCTGAGTGTGATGGTTGACAATGTGGTTCTGGAATGAGTCTGTTAAGATAGATCAAGAGAAAAGCCACTGGAGTTGGGGAATCAAAACAATAGGAGATTTGCTATGTCCTGAGCCATCCATATGCTGGGGGAAGCCTCCAGAAGGAGGGTAGACTGCTTCTCCCTGTGGTAGGTCAGGTGGGGGTCTCCCACCCTTGACATCCAGCATAACAGCACACCATGCCTCATCCTGAAAGAGCCCTGCCTTCTCAGTCCATTGGGCTCACCTGCCCCACTCAGGGCTCACACACTAGCAATGTCCTTCCACAGCTTCAAGTTGCATTAAAATCACCTGG
Source organism: Stenella coeruleoalba (assembly GCF_951394435.1). NCBI lineage: Eukaryota > Metazoa > Chordata > Mammalia > Artiodactyla > Delphinidae > Stenella > Stenella coeruleoalba. Next base: position 37,455,482 of record NC_137160.1, read on the forward strand.
AAGCCTAAATACTCACATGTAATATTAAAATGGCTGAAGTACTCTCTCTAGTCCCATTTGAATTTCCATGTCCAGTGCAATGAATTGATTGAACTTTGATGGCATAAGGAGAAGTCAGGATGTGAGCACTCCCAGTACCCCCAGTTGGTCACTGTGCCCAAAATTCCCCTATTGAAATGCATACTTTTAGCTTCAATGGACTACTCCTTTGTGATCAGAGTGCACATTTCCTGTGGAAGAGCTGTGGTTTAGGCTAATTTTGGTCATTTCAGCTTGTTAAAAATGAGGAGTCTGAGAGCAAGTACTGAAAGGGGAAGAAAGAGTTTGAGGGAAATGAGAAACTGGAGAGAAAATAATCCTGGGAACACAAAAATGGACTAATGACGTCTTAATTCTGCCAGCACTTTTCAGGAGGAAAATCTTCAGCCTTCTTTACTCATTCAGTGCATGGACCTCTAGGCCTCTCTCTTCTTGGTTTTGGTCAAATGATGATATTTCTGTTAGACAAACCATGGAGTTTGTAAGGAAGAGGTTTTACTCAATAAAATAAATATCCATAACTAAAATTTAGTTTAGTAGTATATTTTACTTCAAATGTACATGGAATAATCTATCTATGGCTACGTAACACCAGACTCATCAAGGGTAGACCATGCTTCTCTCTTCCCCCACCCCCAGGGAGGAGATATAAAGTTTTCACTTGATCATCACAGACCTGTCCAGCACAAGGAATCTGTGGAATTTTTTGTTTTTTGTTTTTTTTTTCAGACTCAGACCCAGCTAAAGCTTGGAAGAATCTAAATTAATCATAAAATGTCTCCATAAAGATGATTGGCCCTGGTAAAAGAGTGAATTAATTACCCAGTTTGGGTGGAATGGCACAGTCGGTTTTCCAAGGCACCCTTTTCCCCATCGCAAGTAGAGCCTGGGTACAGAATTTCACTATCCTTTGCCTGATTTCATCAAACAAGCCTTCTGAAAGGTCTCCCATCCTCTAGCTCTCTCCTGGCTTCAGTCCATCTTCTCCACAATGATGCAGCCATGTGGCTGACAGGGTCTTTGTGTTCTGGCCAGGTTTCAGGCCTGAGACTCCGTGGTGGGAAAGTCAAGTTCAGGACGCTAGTCCAGCAGAGAACTACCGGCCCCTTGTAATATTAATTGGAGAGAGCTCTCCCAGAGATCTCCATCTCAATGTTAAAACCCAGCTCCACTCAACGATCAGTAAGCTCCAGTGCTGGACACCCCATGCCAAATAGCTAGCAACACACGAACACAAAACCACCCATTAGCAGAGGGACTGCCTAAAATCATAATAAGGTCACAGACACCCAAAACACACCACCAGATGTGGTCTTGACCACCAGATGCAGTCTTGCCCACAAGAAAGACAAGATCCAGCCTCAGCCTTTAGAACACAGGTACCAGTCCCTTCCACCAGGAAGCCTACACAACCCACTGAACCAATCTTACCCACTGGGGGCTGACACCAAAACCAATGGGAACTACGAACCTGCAGCCTGTGAAAAGGAGACCCCAAACACAGTAAGTTAAGAAAAATGAGAAGACAGAGAAATACACAGCAGATGAAAGAGCAAGGTAAAAACCCACCAGACCAAACAAATGAGGAAGAAATAGGCACTCTACCTGCAAAAGAATTCAGAGTAGTGAGAGTAAACATGATCCAAAACTTTGGAAATAGAATGGAGAAAATACAAGAAACATTAAACAAGGACTTAGAAGAACTAAAGAGCAAACAAACAATGATGAAAAAACACAATCAATGAAATTTAAAATTATCTAGAAGGAACAATAGCAGAATAACTGAGGCAGAAAAATGGATAAGTGACCAGGAAGATAAAATAGTGGAAATATCTACCACACAGCAGAATAAAGAAACAAATAATGAAAAGAATTGAAGACAGTCTCAGAGACCTCCGGGACAACATTAAATGTACCAACATTCGAATTATAGGGGTCCCAGAAGAAGAAGAGAAAAAGAAAGGGACTGAGAAAATATTTGAAGGGATTATAGTTGAAAACTTCCCTAATATGGGAAAGGAAATAGTCAATCAAGTCCGGGAAGTGCACAGAATCCCATACAGGATAAATCCAAGGAGAAACATGCCAAGAAACATATTAATCAAATTATCAAAAACTAAATACAAAGAAAATATATTAAAAGCAGCAAGGGAAAAATAACATACAAGGGAATCCCCATAAGGTTAACAGCTGATCTTTCAGCAGAAACTCTGCAAGCCAGAAGGGTGTGGCAGAACACATTTAAGGTGATGAAAGAGGAAAACCTACAACCAACATTACTCTAACAAGCAAGGATCTCAGTCATATTTGATGGAGAAATTAAAATATTTACAGACAAGCAAAAGTTAAGAGAATTCAGGCCCACCAAACCAATGTTACAACAAATACTAAAGGAACTTCACTAGGCAGGAAACACAAGAGAAGGAAAAGACCTACAATAACAAACCCAAAACAATTAACAAAATGGTAATAAAACATATATATTGATAATTACCATAAATGTAAATGGATTAAATGCTCCAACCAAAAGATATAGACTGCCTGAATGGATACACAAACAAGACCTGTATACATGCAGCCTACAAGAGACACACTTCAGACATAGGGAAACATACAGACTGAAAGTGAGGGGATGGAAAAAGATATTCCATGCAAATGGAAATCAAAGGTAAGCTGGAGTAGCAATTCTCATATCAGAAAAAATCGACTTTAAAATAAAAACTATTACAAGAGACAAAGAAGGAGACTACATAATGATAAAGGGATCAAAGAAAAACATATAACAATTTAAAATATTTATGCACCTAACATAGGATCACCTCAATACATAAGGCAAATGATAACAGCCATAAAAGGGAAAATAGACAGTAACACAATAATAATAGGGAACTTTAACACCCCACTTTCACCAAAGGACAGATCATCCGAAGAGAAAAGAAAAATAAATAAGGAAACACAGGTTTTAAATGACACATTAAACAAGATGGAATTAATTGATATTTACAGAACATTCCATCTGAAAACAACAGAATACACTTTCTTCTTTCAATTCTAAAAGGGAAGTTTACAGCATTACAATCCTACCACAAGAAAAAAGAAAAATCTCAAATAAACTACCTAACCATACATCTAAAGCAATTAGAGGAAGAATATTAAAAAAAAAAAACCCAAAGTTAGGAGACGGAAATAAATCATAAAGATCATACCAAAAATAAATGAAAGAGAAAGAAGAAAATGATAGCAAAGATCAATAAAACTAAAAAGTGGTTCTCTGAGAAGATAAAACTGATAAATCATTAGCCAGACTCATCAAGAAAAAAAGGGAGAAGACTCAAATCGATAGAATTAGAAATGAAAAAGGAGAAGTAAAAAATCACACTTCAGAAATACAAAGGATCATGAGAGATTACTACAAGCAACTATATGCCAATAAAATGGACAACCTGGAAGAAATGGACATATTCTTAGAGAAACACAACCTTCTGAGACTGAAACAGGAAGAAATAGAAGATATAAACAGACCACTCACAAGTAATGAAATTGAAACTGTGATAAAAAAATCTTCCAACAAACAAAATCCCAGGACCAGGTGGCTTCACAAGCAAATTCTATCAAACATTTAGAGAAGAGGAGCTAACACCTATCCTTCTCAAACTCTTCCAAAATATAGCAGAGGGAAGAACACCCCCAAACTCATTCTACGAGGCCACCATCACCCTGATACCAAAACTGGACAAAGATGTCACAAAAAAAACAAAACTACAGGCCAATATAACTGATGAACATAGATGTAGAAATCCTCAACAAAATGCTAGCAAACAGAATCCAACAGCACATTAAAAGGGTCATACAGCATGATCAAGTGAGGTTTATCTCAGAAATGCAAGAATTCTTCAATATACACAAATCAATCAATGTGGTAAACAAAATTAACAAACTGAAGGGTAAAAACCATATGATCATCTGAATAGATACAGAAAAAACTTTTGACAAAATTCAGCACCAATTTATGATAAAATCTCTTCAGAAAGTAGGCATAGAGGGAACTTACCTAAACATCATAAAGGCCATATATGACAAACCCACAGCCAACATCATTCTCAATGGTGAAAATCTGAAACCATTTCCACTAAGATCAGGAACAAGAAAAGTTTGCCCACTCTCAACACTATTTTTCAACATGGTTTTGGAATTTTTAGCCACAGCAATCAGAGAAGAAAAGAAATAAAAGGAATCCAAATTGGAAAAGAAGAAGTAAAATTGTCACTGTTTGCAGATAACATGATACTCTACATAAAGAATCCTAAAGATGCTACCAGAAAACTACTAGAGCTAATCAATGAATTTGGTAAAGTTGCAGGATACAAAAGTAATGCACAGAAATCTTTCCAATTCCTATGCACTACCAACAAAAGACCAGAGAGAGAAATGAAGGAAACCCTCCCATTTACCATTGCAAAAATAAAGAATAAAATACCTAGGACTAAACCTACCTAAGGAGACTGAAGACCTATATGCAGAAAATATAAGACACTAATGAAAGAAATTAAAGATGATACAAACAGATGGAAAGATATACCATGTTCTTGGACTGGAAGAATCAACATTGTGAAAATGACTATACTACCCAAAGCACACTACAGATTCAGTGCAATCCTTATCAATCTACCATAGGCATTTTTGACAGAACTAGAATAAAAAATTTCCCAATTTGTATGGAAACACAAAATACCCTGAAGAGCCAAAGCCATCTTGAGAAAGAAAACCAGAACTGGAGGAATCAGGCTCCCTGACTTCAGACTGTACTACAAAGCTAGAATAATCAAGAGAGTATGGTACTGGCACAAAAACAGAAATATAGATCAATGGAACAGGATAGAAATCCCAGAGACAGACCCATACACGTAAGAAAAGACAGCCTCTGTAATAAGTGGTGCTGGAAAACTGGACAGCTACAGGTAAAAGAACAAAATTAGAACACTCCTTAACACCATACAAAAAAATAAACTCAAAATGGATTAAAGACCTAAATGTAAGGCCAGACACTATAAAACTCTTAGAGGAAAACGTAGGCAGAACACTCTATGACATAAGTCACAGCAAGATCTTTTTTGACCCACCTCCTAGAGAAAGGGAAATAAAAACAAAAATAAACAAATGAGACCTAATGAAACTTAAAAGCTTCTGCACAGCAAAGGAAACTATAAATAAGACGGAAAGACAACCCTCAGAATGGGAGAAAATATTTGCAAACGAAACAACTGACAAAGGATTAATCTCCAAAATATACAAGCAACACATGCGGCTCAATATCAAAAAAACAAACAACCCAATCCTAAAATGGGCAGAAGACCTAGATAGACATTTCTCCAGAGAAGATATACAGATTGTCAACAAACACACGAAAGGATGTTCAACATTACTAACCATTAGAGAAATGCAAATCAAAACTACAATGAGGTATCACCTCACACAGGTCAGAAAGGCTGTTATAAAAATATCTACAAACAATAAATGCTGGGGAGGGTGTGGAGAAAAAGGAACCCTCTTGCACTGTTGCTGGGAATGTAAGTTGATACATACACTATGGAGATCAGTATGTATGTTCCTTAGAAAACTAGAAACAGAACTACCATACGACTCAACAATCCCACTACTGGGCATATACCTTGAGAAAAGTGTAATTCAAAAAGAGGCATGTACCACAAGGTTCATTGCAGCACTATTTACAATAGCCAAGACATGGAAGAAACCTAAGTGTCCATCAGCAGATGAATGGATAAAGAAGATGTGGCACATATGGAATATTACTCAGCCATAAAAAGAAATGAAATAGAGTTATTCGTAGTGAGGTGGATGGACCTTGAGTCAGTCATACAGAGTGAAGTAAGTCAGAAAGAGAAAAACAAATACCGTATGCTAACAAATATATATGGAATCTAAAAAGAAAAAAAAATGGTTCTGATGAACCTAGGGGCAGGTTAGGAATAAAGATGCTGATGTAGAGAATGGACTTGAGGACAGTGGGATGGGGAAGGGTAAGCTGGGATGAAGTGAGAGAGTGGCATGGACATATATACATTACCAAAAATAAAGTAGATAGCTAGTGGGAAGCAGCTGCATAGCACAGGGAGATCAGCTTGGTGCTTTGTGACCACTTAGAGGGGTCGGATAGGGAGGGTGGGAGGGAGATGCAAGAGGGAGGGGATATGGGGATATATGTATACGTATAGCTGATTCAGTTTGTGATACAGCAGAAACTAACACACCATTGTAAAGCAATTATACTCCAATAAAGGTGTTAAGCAAAAAAAAAAAAAAAAAAAAAAGCCAGCTTGGACAAAGGGAAATCATAAGAAATCATCACATTCGGATCCTTCCTAATGTACAGTTAGCTTCAGACTCCTACTTCCACCTTTTAAGCCTTTTCTCCTCCTCAGCTGACCAATGTCTCAGCTGCTGGGAGAAAATGATTTCTCAAAGTCCCTCATGCTGTAATGTCAGGGAGTAAATGGATCACACCCCAAGGAGACACCGACATCTAGAAAAGCAGTGGTTCTGAGTCTGTGAGACTTGGGTTCACCCATGGCTCTATCTCAGACCAGCTGTGGGACTGTGGACATGACACTCTACCTTCTTATTAGTCACGGCTCTTATTTTCAAGTGTCAAAAATTCAACTCAAGCTTGCATTTTAGAAAAGGGACTATATCAGCTTTAGTGACTAGGAAATCCAAGGGCTGGGGACTCCTTTAGTCAGAACTGGATCCAGTAGTGCAAATGACTTATTTATTCATTCCACAAATATTGGCTGGTTGCCTTCTTTGGGTAAAGAGTTGTTCTAGGTGCTGAAGATATAACAGTGAACAAAGCAGACAACTTCTAAATACATAACATGACAGATGGTGTTAAATGATATGGAGAAAAACAGCATAAGGTTAGGCCGGACAGGATTGGTTATTTTTTTACCAGGTGGTTAGAGGTGATGTTTGGGTAAAGGTCTGAGGGAAGCCAAGGCATGATGTCTCTAAGGAGCTCCATCATTGCCTTCATCTCTGTCATTGTCTCCATCATGTCTCCTGGCTCAGTTTTTCTCTGATTTAATTCTCAGTATGTTCATTCCACAAAGCAGCAAAGACGGCCATGGGAATTTGTGAGCATACATGGTCCTGCCTACTCATGTCCTAGAAAGAGAGACATCACTCTTTCAAATTATCTCCATCAATCCCTGAGAAAGGATTTTGGTCATTGGGTTATAAGGCCATTCTAGACTCCTCACCAGAGGAATGGAATATTTTGATTAGTCAGCATGGATCAGATGTATAGACTTAGAGCAGAAGAAGTAGGACTAGAACAGCCTCACCAGATGGAAAAACTAATAGGAATAGAGATATGGGAAGGGACATTGGCCATAGGAAAATAATAGGTGTCCACTAAAGCCACGTATCCCCAGTTTCCTTATTTGAAATAAAAAAAAATAAGTATGCCTAAATGAAGAGTTAAAATGCATACTAGAGAGAGCATATGTGAAATGTCTTATATACAGTGACTTTGTCCTAAGAATTCCGTGGGCCTTGCCTTTGCTCTATGTATTTCTTGCTGGGGGCAGAAGAGTGAGGAATACAGAAATACAGCTTGCTTCTACTCTTCTCTGTTCTTGGTAGCTGCCACCACCTACTCTGTCTCTTAGGGTTCTTCTCCCCAAGACTACATGCATCCTTCATCTTTCTCCCAGCAGCTCAGTTCCTTACTACCACTGAAATAAGCACTCAGGTCCTTTCCTTATGAGGATTGTATTGCTAATAATTCAGGGGAATATGTAGAGGAATAACAAAACCATAAAAAACTGAAAGCCATAAATGTTATATATTTTTAAATCCTTGTATGTTTGATCTCAGGCCTAAAAGGTATGTATGATAATAAATGAAAGCCTGATTTCTGTCTTTATAGCTCTAAAAGGGGTTTCACTTAAACTCAGCTTCTTTCAGAGACCTCCTCCTTTGCCCAAGAAAAAGGTCCCAACTTCACAGCAGTCCCTCTCCCAGCCTATAGAATGGAGGTAAACTCAGCTCAGATCATGCCATGATCTTTTACCTCAAAGTGTTGATATTTAGGAGTAACACTGGGAATGGAAAGGAAGGGATGAATCAGGCATTTTGGTCCACAAGGGAAGCAGGTAGTAGGAAAGGGGGAAGGAATTAAGAATGACAACTAGATTCTGATGGCGGGGAATGGTGACATCAAGTCACTGCAGGGAGGAAGTCAGGGAAGGAAGTAGCTCAGGGAAGATGAAGATATTGAGTCTTTTTGGATAAGTAGTGAGTTGCTTGTGGGATATCCAGGTGGAGTAGGCAGCTGTGAAAAGGACGTGTCCAGTTGGACTCTACAGAGAGATAAGAAGAGGATGAAGGAGTACCATGGGATCTTAGCCAAAAATGAGGGGTCCAATTGGAAGAATGAGAATGTTTTTTCTGTAAATGTTCATCAGGAGAGAACATCATTCATACAAAATCAGTATGGACAACACTGTCATCATACCTGGACTTCCCCTTTTCATGTATCCTTCCTCTCTTTCTGTTGCCAAAACCCAGTGTGCCTCCTCTCTGCCTTGCAGGGTTCTTGGGTTGACTACTTCTCCTAGAAAACCCTCTGCATTTCTTACAGGTATGCACTCCTAGATCAACCTTTTATTCTCTGGATCCTTTTCTTCTCCCAATCTCCCATTGAACTCTTCCCTAAGCCCATGCTCTCTGTCCTTGCTTTCATATTTCTCATCAGAGAAAGGGGTATAGGCTCAGAGAGGAGGTCCATGGCAAGGAGACTCCTGAAAGCCTCTCAAATCCAATCATATTGGGTGATAACTCCTCTGGGTCCCCAGTGAGTTAGTTCCTTGATACAACTTGATGCAGGGCTGAACAAAACTGGAGTGGATGCTGCAGCTATATCAGGGGCCTAGCTGAAACCAAGGGGGAGCTGAGCAGTCCTTGCATACTCCCTCCTAAGTTTATTTATTTTCTAAACAATCAGCTTGAGTGAAGTAACCCTGGCGATTGTCAGGGAATGGATTTCTTGGCTACGCATTGCTTTCCACAATGTGGGTGATGAGAGTAATTTTACACCCAGTACTGTTTCATGACCATTGTAAATTATGATGCCCACATGGAGGAGAACAGTATGATTCAGAGTGAGGCATGGCCCAGGGACAAGCACAGGACCTATTCTGCTTTCCTCCTGCAAAATGTCTCCCCTGGGCTTGAAAGTGATGTTTATCAGAAAGCAGTTTATTATTACTGTCTTGTTATTGCCTCAGTTAGCATTTAGATGGCACTTTGCATTTTCAAGGTGCCTTTCAATCATTTTTATTACTTAGGGCAGATTTTCAGGCATAGGTAGAAGAAGGTAAGAGCCTGGGTTTTCTTGAGGAAAGGAAAGACATTTCTGCAAACGGACAGTCATTTTGCTCTCTAAATTTGACTTTTTAAATGGTGGTTGAGAGGTATAGAAATCAATTGTGCAGTAATTGTCCAATAAAAAGTCACTAAACCAACTAAAACGCCATAAGAGAAATTATAAATGCCATGCTGCTATGCCATCACAAGGAGAGAAATTCATTAATTCATGTATGTATGCATGCAATTCATTCATCATAATTTACAGAGAAATGAACACTTTCCCCTCAAACCTTGGCTAAACATTGTTAGAATTGCATATAAATTCAATTCATGGCCTTCTTCTTAAAGAATTTAGAACGATTACTTGGAAGATAATAGTCACATGAAATAATTAAGACCAGGAAGCAAATAATACTGTTTAAAAGGAAATCTCCATTCACAAAACAGAGGGTGTTTCCTTGGATTCCATCATCTCTGCTGTAGCTTTTAGTCAGGTCTCTGTCACTTGCTCCGAATCCTTTATTTCAGCACCAGTTGACCCTCTTTTCTCTTGCCACTTATTGCTCTTAGCAAAATTACTATCTTGTAAGTGGAAAGTTAGAGTGTTGGGGTATAACATAACGGTTCAAAGATAAAACCAGGTACTTATGGGAGAGGGGGGCATAAGAAAGGTGACAAAGATCATGATACTCTTCCTTTGGATACAAGTCACAGAATGGAGTCTAAGTGGTAATTATTTTGGAAAGAATGGAGATTTTGAGGTACCTTTTTATCTTAATACCAAATATACAGTAAAGAAGAATATTAGAATCAGAAAAAATGTGCATATTTACAAAGTGATGCCTACCAACAAAACTGGGAAAAATATGATCAAACTTGCTCTCTAAGTGAGCACATTTTTTCCTATCTCACATTACCTTCAACAGATACTCACCTTGAGTTCTAATTTCTCAGATTTTGCAACCCTGCCTTCCTTCTAAAACCCAGCATTTGCACTGTGGGGAGTGGAAGGCAGGGCTACTGATTGCCTAAGGACTTGAGCTTTGAAGACCTCTACTGGTTACTAATATATAAACTTAAGGAAGTACATTAACTTATAGAACCCTGATTTCTCACTTTATTTTGGCTGTAAATATACCTCATCAGGCTGTTGTAATGATGAAATGAGAAGATATGTAAGGCACTTAGCATTTTCTCCAACACAGAGTAAGTAACCACTAAACAGTATTCTTTTCATATTCCAAATTTACCCAAAGGCCACAGGATTTTCTGTTCAAAATCCTTTCAAAATTCCAGTTCAGTACCTTCCAAAAGGATAATAAAGTAAATCTTAAAAAAAAAATCTCTACTAATCAATTGATAATATTTACAACAGTTCCATTTATTTGATGTTTTAACATTTGCAAAACTACAGCACATACTCATTTGCACCTCAGATGAAATTTAGGCTTAGCAGAGGAAGAAACTTGTTTAACAAATTAAACAATTTGCCAAGTCACACAGCTAGCAAGAGGAGGAGCTCGACCTTGAACTTAGGTCTTTGGACTCCAAATCTTATGTAATTTTTACTATTCAGAATGATGAGTGAGTCACACAACGAGAGCCCTCCCTCCTTTCTTGGGAATATATATTTATCAAAAAAAGAATCTATGTTATATAACTTCAAGGAACAGGATTTTAGTGATAAGCAATTTTAGCATCTTAGAAGACAAGTGGAAGGAATATTTTGGAAGAAAATGAAGGTTGTAGACACTTTCAGTCCAATATATAATATATATGGCTACACATGTTTGGCCATTTCTCCTATGACAAGAGTGAAGGCAATTTTATCTATGAAGCACTGGCCTTTTCTGTAAGCAAAGGAGAGGGGGAATAAATGATTCAAATTGTCACAGGCACCTTGAACCACTTTTGAGATTGGAAAGAGCAAGGGACCTAGCCAAAATTTTTTCTAGCATTTCTACATGAAATGTATCATTTTACCCAATAGTCCAATCAATAAACTTGAGTAGAAGCCAGGAAATGAAGAATTTCTGTTTGCTGGAAACTTTTTGATTTGTTCTATTATCATAATTGATGACCTAGAATCAAGAACTTACTCAACCAGGATATCAAACATCTCATTCTCGCATAGATAAATGTCTCTGGAAACCGCTTAGGAAAGTGTTGTTGATTCACTTTGCTTTTCCCTTCCCTTGTCAATTCCTTCTTCTTTCCCCTGCTTATCTATCTGACTTAAATGCTATTCCATAGAAACATGTTTGTGGTGAGAGCAGAAAGAGGGCTCTTGAGGGGCTTTTCACAGTCTGTGTGGTCAGAAAGGGCTGCTTGCTCATCAAGGCATGGTCATGGAGAGGACATTTATGAAATTTCCTTCTGAACTTACTTTACTCCTTCTAAACAGGTCCTGTTCTAGCTTCCCAACTGTCAACCAATGTGTGGCCCATGGTATTCAATACAACCCTGTCTGTTTCTCATCATTCTTTTTTTTTAATACACCCTTTTTATAAATTAATTAATTAATTAATTTATTAATTTATTTATTTTTGGCTGCATTTTGTCTTCATTGCTGCACACGGGTTTGCTCTAGCTGTGGTGAGCGGGCGTTACTCTTCGTTGTGGTGCACGGGCTTCTCATTGTAGTGGCTTCTCTTGTTGCTGAGCACAGGCTCTAGGTGTGTGGGCTTCAGTAGTTGTGGTATGCGGGCTCAATAGTTGTGGCACACAGGCTTAGTTGCTCTGCAACATGTGGGATCTTCCTGGATCAGGGGTCGAATCCGTGTCCCCTGCATTGGCACATAGATTCTTAAACCCTGCGCAACCAGGGAAGTCCCTGTTTCTCATCATTCTTGAGTGCCTCTTTCATATGGCAATTCCTCAAGCACACCAAGCTCATGTCCATCTTGCATATTTGCTCTTGGAGTAATCCCAGCCTAGGACCCTCTACCTCCAGGTTTCCCCATAGCTGGCTCCTTTTGACATTTAGTTCTCAACTCGAATATCAGCTCATCAGACAGAGCTTCCCTGACCTTTCTAGCTAAATTTCATCCACAGGCCCTTTCTGTCATATCACCCTGTATTATTTTCTCCTATAGCATTTATTACTCTCAGTAATCATCTTAATTACTTGCTTACTACCTATTTAGTATCTATTTCCCTGCCTTGAATAGAAGTCCCACAAGGGCAAGGCATTATCTGACATAATTGTTGCATATTCCCAACTCCTGGATTAGTGTCTACCACATAGTAGATAGTTAATGTTTGTGGAAGTAAAGAAGTGACGGGGGGGCAGAGTTATGGATTTTTCACTGCATTTTGTGCATATTCCATGCTACTGTGAAATTTATTTCAAGCCACTTGATGATTATGTATTGTTGATTTCTTTCATCAATTAGCTCCTTAGAAGAAGAGCCCATATCTTTTATGCCTGTAATATCTCCCATGGCTGATTGTAAAACTGGCACTTGGTAAATTCTTGGTGATTGATTAATAACTGAGAGTGAAAAAGTAGTAACCATGCAATTCAAACCAAAATAACCAATGTAGATCAGACAAAACATTTGGAGGCCATCAGTTGCCAAAAGAAGTAGCTCAATTTCTCACTTTGTTTTTGGTCCTGCTTTTGGTTGATAGAATCTAATAAGGAAATGTACAAATGAAGCTGAAAGCATAGATGCAAAGAAAGACTGGATGGGAAGTTGTGAATCATAAGGAAACTAAGAAAGGGGGAATTACAGAGTAAACTAGGCTCCTAAGTCTGGGAAACTGAAAAAAATGGCAAAATCTTTGTTAGAAATCAAGAATAAAAAACACATTGGGAGTGGGGGGAAAATGAATTTACGTTTAGAAAAAACTGAGCCTAAAATAGTGGCAGAACATACAAGGGGAGATGCCCAACAGAATAGGAAAACTGAAGCTGGAACCAGATTAAGGAAGTCATTCTGCTCAAGGTTATTTTTGATTCATTCTGTGGGAATGGGTAGAAGTTTCCAGAAAAAGGGAGAGGGGCTGAAGACAAACCTTAGAGAACAACACATTCATGGAATTGAGAAGGAAGAAGAGAGACTGAGAAAGGGAAGGGAATAAAAGAGAGGTGTGGTTGAGAACTCAGAAGAAAAAAATTACAGAAATAAAGAAAAGAGAATATTTCATTTTGTCAAAATACAAACTCAACCTATAAATCTTATCTCTGTAGACAGAAAATAAGGGACCCAAAGGTGAATGCCTTTGTTTTTATGTGTATGATGGGGAGGGGGTAATGCTGGTAAATAAGTTTTATTTATTTATACCCATAGTTCACTTGTTTTAATTATTTTTAATTTGTTTATTTAATTCAGTTAGTACATAAATGCGTTATAGTAACGAGATACAAAAATACTTCTGACCAGGCCCTCCCCATATCCCAGTCTCTTCACAGTGGTAACTGTTTTGTTCATGCCACTCCATTCTCTTCTGTGAATTTTTATCATTATAAGTTAGAAATATATAGATTTGTTAAGTTGATTGATAATGATACCAAGTGGTATTACATTATAGGTCTTAACTTGAAGCTTTTTTTTTTACTCAACCATATGTATTAGAGATCTTCTATGCTAATACATGGATCTGAATTATTCATGTTTATTGCTGCATGGACTCACAAATAATAGTAAATAACAGCTGTTCATACCTATTTAATCAGAACCTTCTTCATGAATACTAACTCCTCTGTCCATGTCTCCTGAGCTTATGTGGTTTTTCATGGTTTGGTCATGAATATGTGAAATTGTTGCGTTGGAGAGGGCAGCCCCCGTCTCCTCCAATTCTTTTATTTTTTGCGGTACGTGGACCTCTCACTGTTGTGGCCTCTCCCATCGTGGAGCACAGGCTCCGGACGCGCAGGCTCAGTGGCCATGGCTCACGGGCCCAGCCACTCTGTGGCATGTGAGAGCTTCCCGGACCAGGGCACGAACCCATGTCCCCCTGCATCGGCAGGCGAACTCTCAACCACTGCGCCACCAGGGAAGCCCTCCTCCATTTCTTGTTTCAACCACTCAGGGCCTATGACAGGCCTGAGCACAGAATGAATGAAATGATTGCCAGCTGCATTACAATCTCTCAAACTGACTGTTTCCTCTGGCCTTTTCTTCCCTTTCACAGTCTATTGCAACAAAGTGGCATTGCTGTTACCACCACTGGGATTTGGTGCAGATACAGAGCTTGCACAGAGGCAATAAGGATGCAACAGATACAAAAGCAAGCACATCTCCTGGCCCCCTGAGAAGCAACTGGTGGCCTTGCCATTCTCAGCCTCTAGGATGAAATATACTGACATAGAAAGAGAGCAAGCATCCTATCAAATGTCCCGTTGAAAAGCAGACTAGAGAATGTGTGTCTTTACTTAATCCCAAAGCCTCAGTGTGTCTTCTCACCCATCAGCCCCAGACAATTCATGTTGCCAACTTGTTACTTCACCGCCACACTCAAATGCCTGCCCGCCACACTCAACAAATTTTATACTTTTCACTTGGTCCCACTCAATCCCATGTGGTGTTTTGAAAATATGTAAAGGGAAAGCAAGGCTCCAATATTTTTCCTCTCCTCATAAATATGGCATTTTAAATATGTGTCATACATATTCATCTTTTGCTCTTTCTTTTTTCTAAATGTGCACCTATAGCTTAAGTTTTACTCATACCCTTCTCTGGTTCCCTGGTTTGAATTGAAAAATTGACATGTAAAATATTAACCAAATAGTAAGGTGTCTAAAATTTCCCTTCCAATGTGAGGCCTGGAAAGAAATAAAGACAATCTTCCAGTAATTTATAAGTATGATAGTAAAAGAACACTTCCATCTTTTTTTTTTTAAAGCCATAGAAAGACTGAGCAATTTGTAAACAGAACATTTTTGAGGAGTGAGAGATTAATTTGTGGGAGAAATTTGTGATGTCAGTGTTATTAATTTAGAATCACACTTCAAACATTCAATTTTAAGAATTCTCAGGTGGGTTAAGACTTTGCCAAAGTTTCTAAAGAACTTGAAGATCCTTATGCATTGGTTCCTCTCAGTCCAGCACAGATGAACTCCATCCAAAAATCATGTTATTTTTTCTCTTTCTCCTTCTCCCATAAAAAAAGAAACTGAGCAGGAAATTTCACTTAAACAAGCTGTCTCACAACATTTCTGGCAAATCCTGATTCCAACTAAGTTGAAAATACCTCAAGAGCAGCCTGTCATACAGAATTTCAGTGCTTCTACTCCTGGGAATGCAGAAATAGATAGATATGTGGGATTCAAAATCTCCAAAACACCTTCAGTAAAAGCATCTTAATGGGAACTTCAGAATGACCTGATTTTATGTGAGAAGCATATGCTGTTCCTCATGTATCAGTGAGCTATTGCTGTGTAACAAATCACCCCATATCTCAGAGGCTTAAAATGCTAAGCATTTTTTATTGCTCAGGAGTCCGTAGTTCAGTGGGCAATTGTGTTCTTGATTGGGCTCAATCATAAGTCTTTAGACAGCCATACATAAGGCAAGCTAACTCTGCTGATCTTGGCTGGGTTATCCCACATGTCTGAACACTGGCTGGATAAAAGGTAGTCTAGGATGTCCTCGATAAGACAATCGGACTGTCCTCCACATGGTTTCTCTCCCCCATCAGGCTATCCTAGATTTGTCTGTGTGGTGATGGCATCATTCTGAGAGAGCACATAAGTGTGCAAGGCCTATTAAGGCCTAATCTCAGAAGTGGCACACCATCACTGCCATCTTATTTCTTCAGCCAAGGTCAATCACAAGTCTAGCCCAGGTTCACGGGGTAGAGAAATAGACTCCCAATTCTTGTTGCAAAGTCAATTTGCAAAGGGTGTGGATACAGAGAACATTAGGTGGGATCTTTAATATATTCATCTACCATACCTCATTTTTAGAGAAATGCTTTTTGAAGAATCCCATAAAGATTTATATTTTTTGTATTTTTTGTGGTACGCGGGCCTCTCACTGTTGTGGCCTCTCCCGTTGTGGAGCACAGGCTCCAGACGTGCAGGTTCAGTGGCCATGGCTCATGGGCCCAGCCACTCCGTGACATGTGAGATCTTCCTGGACCAGGGCATGAACCCATGTCCCCTGCATTGGCAGGCAGACTCTCAACCACTGCACCACCAGGGAAGCCCAAGATTTATGTTTTTAAAGTGTACTCTCCAAAGTTCACCTGATTAAAACTTCTTCACCGAGTACTCGGACAACAGTGCCAAATGACAGTTCTGGGAATGCATGACTTAGTAGCAGGAATTTGGGAAGAAAAAAAGGAAAAACAAAATTACATATTTAAGTACTAATATTTCAAAAATACATAAAGATTTACATTTATTATCCTCCGTGTCCTCTTCTTCTAGCATGTTGGTGATGCAGAATTTCTTAAAAGACTGCTGCATTATTGTATCCAGAACTTTCTTCCAAACCACAGCCCCCTATTCTACAAGTTTAGATGAAGGTGTTTTTTCTTTATCTTACTGAATGGTGTCACAGAAGTTTTTCAGAAAAGAATCAGTATGCATATTCCTCCCTCATATGGTCCTTAAAAGGTATATTGACTGAAATATTAAGAAGTTATAGGTGCCAGGATACACCACCAAGAATAATAACCATGTGCACATATCTGTACTTGATGACAACTGGACCCAACTCTCAACTAACCCATAGCAATTGTAAGACGTTATTGGTAATAAAATGATTTTAGAAATGTGAAAATAATGGAAACTTTCAAATTGATGAAATACGGTACTAAATATCACTGTATTCACTGTACACAAAAATATTTTTCCAGAATACCACTAGATGCTTTGATACTTTCACCTCCAAACAGCTCTATTAGGCTTGATCTTTTTCAAAATGAAATGTCTTTTTTAAAGTTTGCCAGTTTTGTCTAATTGGAAAATCCAACTGGAATGATCATTTCTTTTGTTTCCAAGGGAGAAAAACTTTCCTTAGGAATCTGGGTGACATTGCCTCTACAGACGCACATATTCTTTTTAGAGGTCCTTAAATTACTGGAATGCATGGGGCATGGGGCAAAAAGGACGCTCGGACATAGCATTCAGGGCACTTTTTGTTCTTTTACTATCTTTACCTTTTCAATAAATTAGTGTCTCAAAGTTTAACCTTTGCCTATAATCCATCTGGGGCTTCCTCTCATAACTCACTCCAGAAGGAACATTAGTGGATGTGAGTTTTCTCCTAGGGATTTGCCTTCCTTCTGTTTTAAATCAAAAAATGCTTTTGCAAATTAGCCAAAGGAGACAGGTTATAAGCTTCCTGTAAGAATCCTTCAGTGTGCCCTCTGGACTTTTTGTCTGGCTGTTCTCAAAAGTTGTGTAAGTTAAAATCTACATGGAGCATATAAACAGCACATGTGGGCACAAACACATCTTCCATAAAAACAACAGTCATCTGCAGAGTTGCCTCAATTGAAACACACAGAATAAATGTTTACCAATCAGAAGTAGTTTTTAGATTTTCATGGTGAAAACAGTTTTTAGAGACCATGCTAGTGCACACCCCTTATTTTACATATGGGGAAACTGAGACTAATTATTCTTTCATTCAAAGCATAATTATTAAGTGTCCATAAAGAGACAGGAATTGTTCTATCCTGAATTTACAAAAGAACAAAGATCAAGTGACTTATTTGAGGGCCCATCACTTGTTAGTGGTTAGCCCTGCACTAGAACTTCAGTGCCCTCATACCTTGTCCAGCATTCTTGGCAGTATGCTGCACCTTTAATTGACTCAGAATTTTTGGCAATAGAGAAAGAAAAGCAAATTTTAACTTCCAATGTCCTGATCAAATATTTGTCCTTTCAGTTATTCACTTATGTTTAAGGAGCAACAGAAATTCAGTAACAGAGAGCTGACTGGCATCCTCAGTAACAGAACTGAACCACCGAATGAGCACCCAGACAACCTTGCATTGAGGCACAAAGAAAATTTGCATTTTACATATTTGCTTCATTGTCTACACTGTACTGACTCTGCACAGAGTCTGTACAACGTGCAAAAGAGGACATGAAAGAAGAAAGAAGTAGCCCCATTTTTCAGAAAAGTGTTTCATCGTCCAAACTAAAAACAACAACAAAAACCAGTGAAGGAAAAATGCATTGTAACATTTCGATTTATGCTGTAAGAATAGAGTAAGTCCATCAACAGATAAATAAAGAAGATGTGGCACATATATACAATGGAGTATTATGCAGCCTTAAAAAGAAATGAAATTGGGCTTCCCTGGTGGCGCAGTGGTTGAGAGTCTGCCTGCCAATGCAGGGGACACAGGTTCGTGCCCTGGTCCGGGAAGATCCCACATGCCGTGGAGTGGCTGGGCCCGTGAGCCATGGCTGCTGAGCCTGTGCGTCCAGAGCCTGTGCTCCACAACGGGAGAGGCCACAACAGTGAGAGGCCCGTGTACCGCAAAAAAAAAAAAAAAAAAAAAAAAGAAATGAAATTGAGTTATTTGTAGTGATATGGATGGACCTAGAGTCTGTCATGCAGAGTGAAGTAAGTCAGAAAGAGAATAACAAATACCATATGCTAATACATATATATGCAATCTAAAGAAAAAAAATGGTCATGAGGAACCTAGGGACAAGATGGGAATAAAGACGCAGACCTACTAGAGAATGGACTTGAGGATATGGGGAGGGGGAAGGGCAAGCTGGGACAAAGTGAGAGAGCGGCATGGACATGTATACACTACCAAATGTAAAATAGATAGCTAGTGGGAAGCAGCCGCATAGCACAGGGAGATCAGCTTGGTGCTTTGTGAGCACCTAGAGGGGTGGGATAGGGAGGGTGGGAGGGAGGGAGACACAAGATGGAAGAGATATGGGGACATATGTGTATGTATAACTGATTCACTTTGTTATAAAGCAGAAACTAACACATCATTGTAAAATAATTTTACTCCAATAAAGATGTTAAAAAAAAAAAAGAAGAAGCATAGAGTAAGTTCAGTGTGCAGTTCGTCAAAAAAACTTTCTGGGAAAACCAATCTTGAACTGGGTCTTGAAAGAAATAAAGACAATTTAGACTAAGATCCCAATCTTCCTTCATTTGTGAAAATCTTCTTAATATTTAAATATTGTTTCTAATATAATATTTCACTTCTTTTCTTTAAGGGTTCTACTCATGCTTATACTCAAACCCTCTTGTTTGTCTTCCATATAGACCATTTTCATTATTTTTAATTTTGTTCATGCTTCTTCTCTTTGTTCAATATTCTCAATCCTGACATCTATATCTTAAAACTTTTTTGTTTGTTTTTGAGTTCCTAGTTTGCTTGCATGTTTGTTTTCTTCAGAATCTATTCTTCCTTGTGCTCTAAGTGAGGCTTTCTTTCTGGATGGTTTTATTTTTCCTTCTTTTCTTTGCTAAGCTGTTCCAGTCCTGTTTCAATCTCCTCCCATCCTCATGCTATATCTTACAAGTTCTCTTGAACCTCTCTATTGTTCTACCTTGTATTTTGATTTGATAGAGGCATTTTTTTTCTACTAAAAAAAGATCTTGGTCATATGTACCATCACATTTTCTAGTTGATCTGTGGTAACATTTCTGGGACATGTTCTTTCATGATGTATCATTCTCTAGTAATGTCTCATTTTTGGTTTTCCTGTTCCTTTGATCCTTTTTAAAGGTGGATTTGTTGTACCTTTCTGTTTATTACTCATCTATAAATGCATAAGTTCTTCCAGGATCAGCAGTTGGTAGCAGGTTGGGGTTTCTTGTTATGACTGATGATGGGCTGAAGTATATGAGTTCTCATGGCCATTTGTGGCCAGTATTTCCACCAGCAATCAAAGCAAGCCCTGCCAGACTTTCCATAATGCACACTCCTCTTCAAACCACCTCACCAAAAACAAGCTTCCTGCAAATCTGGGTTTGGTGTTACCTGAAACAGTTTGATTCTTTTGAGACTTTCAATTTTTAGGCAAGATCAGAACATTTACACCAGGGCAAATTATCCCTCACTGCCAAAGCAAGATTCTTCTGAGTACTCTACCAAAGCCTCAGAAATGTTGAGGTTTCCAGTCTGGCTGGTGGGAACAGGAACTATTCTGACCTTGTATGAATGCCAGGTACTCTGTCCTCTAATCATTTTTGGGGGTTCTTTCCCTGGCCTGCAGCAGTTTCCTCACAGGAAGCACTGATCAGTGTTCTACTGGATCCTCGGGGTCACCCTCTGAGGGTCTCCAGCTTTCTCTCTGGGCAGCGATTTCCTCTCTGTAAATCTGTCCTGCAAACTCTAGCCACCTAGACTCCCTAAGATTCCCAACCCAATCTCCTCAACTGAGGGTGTTCACTGTGCTTTGTCTAGATTCTCCCTCCCTACTCTTCTTACTCTCAAGGCAGCAAGCTTGGGAAACTGTAGGACTTACTTCATTTGTTTCCCATCTTTCATAGATCACTGTCTGTTGTCTGAGGTCCAGGCTCTTGGAAACCATTGTTTTATAAATTTTGTCTTTCTTTTCAGGGGATTGTTTCAGTGGAAGGGTAAATCTGGTCCCTATTACTTTACCTTAGCCACAAGGAAAAGTCTTGGTTACAGGAAGTTTTTGCTTAGCCCCAACTTTCATGCTACTAAAGATTTGTTCCAAATAGTATCCAGGAGAGTGCCCTCTATTTCTGTTGTTCCAGGAGAAGAATTGCTGGATTTGTTCCTCTGAATTCACCACTTAGGCTGGAGACCTGGGCTTTGCCTTCATTGTCTGAGATATTCACCAAGATATTCACCTCTCTCAGCCTGATCCTGTGCCACTATTTAACCTTCACTGCACTGGCAGCCCTTCATCCTATATTGTGATTAAGAATAACAGATGTTTCCGAGGTGTGATTTTCTGCATCTGCTTTCCATCCTCCTTTACTTGGGGAAGGAACAATTGTTTTGATTCAGGCTTCCCTTCATCTGAAGTGGAGCTCCTCAGCAGGTGAGGACTGTGAGTTGTTATGCATGGGAGTCCCTGCACATGGCATGGAGGCTGCACACTGGGTACTCTTAAGGGGCTTTTGCTGATGATGATAGAGAGGAATGCAGGGGAGATGAAAATATCTGAGGGAGAAAAAGAGAGGCAGATATGGCAAGGACTCAGCAGAGAAAAAGGTGAGGTTGAGTAGACATACAACCTATTTGTTCTAATTTGAATAAAAGTCTAACTACATAAAATTAAGTATGTTTTAGCAAGATAGGCATTCTAGAAATGTTTAAATAACCATCCAGGTAATAGTGGCAAGATGCAGGGCAGGTAGATTAAAGGAAGAAGAAAAACATCTAGGAAAACAAAGCATATGAGAATGCAAACATGACACACAATATTTGTCTCTATTTCTCAAAAGCTCAGTAAAAGAAGCAGCTTTCCTCCTTTGCTAACTGACACTCCTTATCTTGGCTTCTATGAAGCATTCACTAATGGAAATAAAAATGAACCAAAACTTAGAAAAATGTGATAATGTCAACTATACTCAAGGGAAAAATATAATTACTTAGTCATTTTAATTACACATGCAGAGTAAAGCAATTGCTTTCAATTTACTGCAGTATGCCAGAAACAACTTAATATTAATAAATATTTGTGAGAAATCACTTTGTAAATTTTAATTACTTAACAAAAGCAATAAAATAATTTTTAATTAGAAAGTATGTACACCCATAAGTAAAATGACCCTTTGTATTCCAACAAAGCAGCTTCTGTTAGAGATGAAGGGTAACATTTCTGAGCCCCTAATTATGTATAAATTGTGAGGGAGAAAAAGAGCTAAATATCATATTGTCTCTTTCCGATGGAAAACTAGGAAAGAAAATTGTTAAAGAAAAAAAGGAGGGATTGAAATAATCATATATTTTTTTTAGATATTCTCTTCATGTCTTATAAGGAGCACTATCATTTTTTAATTCTGATAAAGGTGACAATCCAGAGTACTGGGGATTGCTAAGACTAATCTATAACATTGAAGTCCTAAATACTACTTCTCTGCTCTTACAATCATGTCAATCTCCATTGGGCTAACTCATTATAATTCTTAGTGAATGAATAATTGGTATTTTCTTACTGGAAATTGCAACCAATTTGTGGAAATTAGTACTGATGACTTTTTCAACAGACATAAATATTTGTGTGATTCTTATTAATAATTCCAACCCCTTATCAGCTATAATTGGAAAACAAAAAATTTCAGGAGGTGAATTAGTACCCTGCTTTCCCTATATGTCCAGAGGAGATGGTTAAGTGGAATGACCTTACTTTGCCATCCCAAGAAACCTAGACTCTTCTGACATCCTTAATATGGCTATAGCAAACCACATAATAAAGCAATTTTCCCTACTTCTCATTCAGTTACTCAAAATTCTGTTCCTTACTGGTGTATGTCAAATCTCCCTCATTGTTAACACAGAAAACTCATAGAGTGGAATTATTCTAGTCCTGCACACAAGTTTTATAACTAGGTTCTCTACTGATTTTTTTAAGTTTCTGAAATCCTGGGTAAAAGTTTCATTGAATCTTATTCCTTCTTGATAGAGCCCCGCAGTACCAGAGGCTCGGGTAGGCAATGAAGGAGAGGAAGAAAAGGACATTCTCTAAAACAGACCTGTTTTCTGAGAGATGATTTACCAAATGACCTCCTTGGCCACAGTTCCCCAACTAATTTCAATCTGAATAGGGGAATAAGGTCAGATACCACCAACAGTATACACCAGAGTCATTCCTCTGATAACAGCAAATTAAACCTGGGAAGGAACACATATTAGCCTGAAAAATTCATGAAGATTCGAATCTGCTGCCTAATTAGCCACAGTGGTTGATACAGGAGAAAAAAAAAATAGCCCACAACTAACAATGTCAAATTAGGGGCATTTGCTGGACCTTTCTGCTGAATAGCTGAATTGATTGAAATATCCAATGACCAGTTAAATACATGCATCCATGCCCACTAGAAAGTTTTTCTGTGATTATATCCAAACTTGTGAGTATGGGTGACTCACATAGCATGAATTTAAGTCAAACCCATTGTCAAGCAAGATATATATGTTTATGAGATAAGAAACAGTGATGTAAGTTTCAATTAAATGTGAATCAGGAGCAACAGAATTACTACACACACAATTTCCCCTGGGACTGGAAATATGCATTCTGTCCAATTTTCTCACCTATGTATTACTCTCCTTCCTTCACACACACACACACACACACACACACACACACGCACACGCACACAGAACATATAAACCTGTGATTGAACATTTCTGGTGAAATGTATAACTATACACCATAAATTTGTTATCTGCCTTATCCCAAACAAGTCCTACTCCTCTCCAAAATCTTCAGCTTAGCGATCCCCTAGCAACCCTAACAGATGGTCAATGAGAAGAATAAGAGTCTTTATAGCTACTAAAAACTTGGAGAACTTGGACGAGAGTTGGCACATGGCAGACTTCTTCCCTTCTTCTCTTTGTGTGGACATCCAAAAACTGAGGAGGGAAGGGGAATTTTCTGAGAGAAATAAAGTATTTATAAGAATTAACGGTGACTATTTGGAGAGTATTTTATTAAGATTTCCTTTCCCATGTGGATCGGCACCAGATCCGGTAAGACTCAAGGGTCCTGGTACAAGTCCAAGTGTACATTTTGCTTGGGATCTAGAGAATTAAAAACTGTCAAAGGACAGCGGGAAACATCAGAGAAAATAAAACAAGGAACAAGCTACTTACCTCTTGTTCTAGGGTCTAAACTGTATAGAGCAATAAAGGGAACTTTGAAGTTCACCATACCCAGAATGATTTACCTTGAAAAAGAGAGAAAGGTCTCTGTCCAGGAAGAGAAAATATATATTTTCTGCAGACAGTCACATCATATCATCTCTGGGGAAATAGCTTAAAGAAGGATGGATGAACTGAGTGCACAAAAACCTGGAAAGGAGAACCATATTTCATTATTGAACTGTTATAATTGCTAAAGTTTCATTCTGAGTCATAACTGACTTCCCTGTAATGCACACCTACTGGTTATTAAAGAAAATGCATTATGGGATTTCCCTGACAGTCCAGTGGTTAAGACTCTGTGCTTCCACTGCAAGTGACATGGGTTCAATCCCTGCTTGGGGAACTAAGATTCTGCATGCCACATGGCACGGCCATAAATAAATAAATAAAAATCATTGATGAGATATTTTAAAAATTTTTTAAAATAAAGAAAATATGGATGTATCTCTATAGCTATAGATAATATATGTATATATTATGATGCATACACATACACACACATATACATATATATGCTAAGTAAGCTATGTTAAGTGTTGAAAGGAAGGATCCAAGACATAGAAATACGTGTGAGTTTATCTGGCTTTGTGAGTCCAGAAATCAATTTGTGCAAATAAGACATACATGTGAAGTATACCTAATAACATAGCTCAAGAAATAGTTCCCAGTATGTGGGATGGATAGTAAGTGAAGCAAGAATTGATAGCAGAGCATGATAATTTCTTGTGTTTTTTTAAAAGTCTTTTGGAGATATCTAACGGATGATGAGGTTTAATTTAATGGATTAGATGGAAAAAACGTGGCAGAGGGGAGGATCAGCATGAGAAAATGTGTACAGGTGGGTGTGTAAACACTTCTTTGTAGGTTAGTGAATAACATATCATTGGTTGCCTAAATGAGAGGTAGAACTAAAGTACACTCTGCACAGACCAATTAGAGGGCTCCTGACCCTAACCTGAAACTTACCTTTTCTGGCCTCCCACTGCTCTACTCAGGAGCTCACCTGGATATCAGAGGGAAGTGGAGCATGATGGGCCACACAAGCCCCAAATTTTTGCTCAAGGAATATGCTTTCATTTGACCATGACCAATGATCCTGCAGTGGTCAGCATGCGATTATGCTGGTTTATTGATATGCCTTGTAGCCTGTCCTAGGTTTGGTGCTATCCCCTCAAGGGACCACTTTGCACACTTTTTTACTTGACTATCAGGCATTACAGAGTTCTAATGGTTCCCACGTTGTGTCAATGTTGAAGCAAGCTTTTGAAGAGCCTTCTCTATAATAATGTTGATATTTAACACCTTTGCACTAAGACAAAATGTTCCTTTTAGTTGCATTTTAGGAAATCCCAGGTCTCTGGTTCTGCCATCTGTTCAAGATAAGGTATAATTCCATCACTTTGGGGTACTTGGGCCTCCCCCCAGTTATCTCTTGTATTAGAGTCCATCTGGAAGCCAATTCATGGCTGTGCTTTCTGTAGATACAAGAAGAATAGCTTTCAGGAAAAAGCTAAAAAAAAAAAAAGTGTCATTTGTCTGGTATGGTATTCACCAATTGGCCTTTTCTATTCTGTTACAGATATTGTAAAGTTACAATTTTAGCTTTTGTATTCTTTCTTCATGTATCATTAGAAATTCAAAGGAAAGAACAAAGGAATAAAAATAACTTTGTCAGGGGCTTCCCTGGTGGTGCAGTGGTTGAGAGTCCACCTGCCGATGCAGGGGACACTGGTTCGTGCCCCGGTCTGGGAGGATCCCACATGCCACAGAGCGGCTGGGCCTGTGGGCCATGGCCACTGATCCTGCGCGTCCGGAGCCTGTGCTCCGCAGCGGGAGAGGCCACAACAGTGAGAGACCCGCATACCGCAAAAAAATAAAAATAAAAAAAATTAAAAATAAATAAAATGAATAACTTTGTCAAAACAAATCCAATTTTGCTTTAGTCAAGCATTTTCATAAAAATAATAACAGAATTTGATGAAGAACCTCTAATAAATATAGTAATCACTATCTAAAAACAATAGAAGAAAGATAAAATGTCTTAGTTAGTCAAGAACAAAGGAGCTCTGGTTTTTATCAGTCTATCATTGACAAGTATCAGTGATGGTGGCTCCTCCTCAGAATCCTCTCCATTGCTCATGCCGTTCCCTCTTCTGAAATACACTTCCATCTTCTCTTCGCTTTCCTCCCTTTCATCTATTCTGCATCATGTAGCTTACAAGGTTCTCTGGGTAAAGTTCTAGCTGCCCCTCTCAATCAAGTATGAGAACTCTGTTCTCAACCAGGTATGATTATTCAGATCATGCTTTCAATACTTATCATATTCTTATTTACTCCTAAAGTATTGACTGAACACAGACTATGTATTACACGCAGTTTTAGATGTTGTTTGCCATCTTCCTAGAGCTTAAGCTTATTTGTATCCTGGGTTTTGAAAGTTCCTTAAAGGAGGGATCACTTCATTTATCTTTGGATCTTCTGCACACTCACTGTACTTAGAAGGGGCTTAGTTAATCTCTGTTAAATCAAATGGAATGCAATTCTACAGCAAACAGTTCTTCCTTCCTTGGAGGGTTCTTTTCCATAAGATTAGTACTTGGTTCTGTTATTATGAGCAGTTCCTTTGCCCTGGCATGGAGAGCTTCTTTCTTCCTCAAGAGAGCAAATGAGTACAATATACCTTGGGGATGTTGAGAAGACCCTCTTGGCTAGATCATTACTGCAAATGTCCATGAATTGGTTTCCAGGGCTTTGTGATCCTCCTAATATAGTGTATTCCCTTGCTTCTTTTCCATAGATTCTCTAAGGCATCCACAATCCCCAAACAATGAAGAATGTAGCAAAGAGAAGAGTTCTTAATTCTGAGAAAAAAAGTTACTGGATCACAGCATTGTCATTTAACTACTCTCAGAAGTTTCTCCAAAGCATTACTTTTCAGACTGAGGGATTCTAGTCTTCCCTGGAGCAATGAAAACACAGTGGTGGTGGGCAGAAAGGGGAAAGAGCCAACTGTGATCTCTGGGAGGGTAGGTAATATTTCCACTGTGTTCACTCTCTTTTGAGTGAACTGTGTTCGGTTTTGGAGATTGTGCTTGGTAGACTCTCAATGCGTAATTTATTTAATAAAAATGAATGAACAAAAAGGAGAATGAAGTCCAAGTTTGGTGAACAGTGACAATATCATCTTGGAACAAGATTATCAACCAGAGCTTGGCAACTTTGACCTGCTTTTGGTTTCTCTGCACTTCCTGAACCCATGCAATCATCATCATCACAAATGTTGATATTTGTTGGTATCGTGCAATGCAACACCTCCTTCACTCTGTGTCCATCTCCACCTTAGAGGTTTGTCATAAATGAGAAGGGAGAATTTTCACTTTTTTTTTCATTAGCCGCAGAGTTCTTGGGGTAAGCTGGGCACACAGAGATGGGTTGAAATGAACAGAAGTCAACTGTTCCTGTAAGGATGCATGAAGCCCAGCTACTCTACAAAATCTCTCAGACCTTTAATATCCTGAAATGCACCAGCTGAATCTTTCTCATAGCATGTAGCCCCAGGCATCAATTGCTATTTTTTTCAAGGAAGACATCTTGTCAATCATATTTTTCCCAGATCCCCCAAACAATATCAATTCAAAAAAGAACTCAGAAAGGACAGCATATGCACAAAATAAAATAAATGATTATATGCCATGGCCTCCTCCTTCCATATTTTGTTATGAATATAGTTGTGCAAACATAAATATCACTAATTAGCATGGGGTGAGGTATAAGCAAGCCCGTTTGTTGTTATTTGTTGGTCATCTCCAAACCCCAAGATTTCCTGCTTAACAATAAACCTTGATTCAAACCTGTCCCCCAAATCCTGCATCTAAACCTTTAGAAGTTACCTCATAGAAACCCATGATTCCTAGCATTTGACTTAGCCTGTGAGTTTGAAAGCTCTTTGGGAACTGGGACTTTGCATTAGGAATCACTTTATTTCCCATAGATCTTTTTCTCAAATAAGAGCTTATGAATTTTTGGATTGATAAATACATCTTTTGATGTGTTTATCCCCTTCAATTTAAGAAAATGGAATCTTGGTAATGTGGTAGGGATCTAGATGGAAACCTGGAGTCAAGCAGGGACATCTCGTCATGTAAGAAGCTGTATTATGCTCACTGCTCCAAAGCTATGATGTCAGATCGTGGTGATGGCCACATGGATGCTGGGCCTTCTTTAAGGAAATGTCACCCCAACAGGAAAAAAACATAAAATGTACTTCCTTTGCTTCCTGTTTAGAATTAATTTTTCTTCCATAGAATCTTTTCTTAGATTCTGTCCATGTGCATCTAATCCATGTGCTGGATTACCTTAGCCATTATGGGTGTCAGGTCTTATAAAATGAACTTTCTGAAAGCAAAGGAAGCAATATCTTCCCACCTCCTATTTAGACAAACACTCTACAAAAGACTTACAGAAAAGACTTACAGAAAAACCAACTCCTCAGGAAAATGGATGAGGGACCAAATGACAATCCTTTAGAGAAAGAGAGTCAGGCCTAACATACTTCATACCTCATTGGATTCATCCAAAAGCAAAGTATTTGGAATTCAGGAAATCCTAGGAGTTTGGGATTAATAAAAAATGACATGAATAACTGGTGAATGACACATCCGTTGATACTAAAAATGGGCCAAATTCTATTAACAAGGACTGTGTATTAATAAAAATGTCACTGTGGAGTGTGGGGAGTTAAAAGGTCATTTATAAGTAAACAGGGTCAGAGAATTCTGCCAGGAATAGGAAAGCTAGAATTTTCCAGAAATATGTAAAGATGTAAATATGTTAGAACAGCCAATGAACCAAGTTATCCAGAAGATACCCATGAGAAAAATGCAAAATAAAAACGAGCAGTACAATATTATCCACCAATAATATACAAGTTCATAAAAACAAAAGTACAAAAACAATACCCATTTGGCTTTGTATTTTTTTTTTCTTGAGAATTATCCCTCAATTCCATTTGTTGATTTTTTTTAAATGAAGTTGATGATCTTACTAAGATCTTTGTAAGACTCTATGCCTGGAACATAAGACATTCAATAATTTTTTATTATTTTTAATTGATTAATTAATATTAGGACAAAGGAAATTCCAGTTCATATTAAAATTTTCTTGAATAATTTATTACTATGTTAAAAATTTGAGTGGATTATAGCATTCAGGGTTTTCTTTTGCCTGCATCAAATGACTTCTAAACCTGATATGGCTTAAAGAACAGTAGGAAGTCTTAAAATAATTTAAGGAGGTCTTGGTATTTACTTAAGTAAATATCTTTAATTTCTTAGAACTCCAATAGCTTTATAGATCTGAGGTAATACATCCTGTTCTGTGTATATTATGTGTATCATAATAGAGACTGCACCAGAAACTGTCCAAATACTGTGAACACTGAAGGTATTACCAACATCATCACCAAAAGAAATATAGACCCCAGTGAAAAGCTAGTTTTAAAAATATATATATCACTTCTCACGCTTGCTATTCCTGGTTGTAGAAGCCTGGCATATCCCTAAATCTATCTTACCCCAAGGACATGTGCCCACATGTCTGTGATACGGCCACCCAATACAACCCACACCAAGGCCACACCTTTGGTGCTCTCTGATGGTGTTTCGCTCAAGAGCAGCATGAATATATGTAGTCATCATCCCGCCTCAAAAGTAAGCATTTGCATCATGCTGACTGGATATGACACCCTACTTCACCTCCTCGCAGAAGTTGTATGTTCTTCTGATACTATTAATTGGTGTCCTGTAACTGACCATCAACAGAGCTATAAGTCAGACATGGGAGGACTTTGCTGCAGTTTAGCATCCACTGATAGTGAGGGCAGAAATGCATGCCCCCTTCATGGCTAAAGTAGCACGAAAGCTGAGGATGAATGACCAATGGGTCAACATCTTGGCTGAGTACCTGTCGTGTACCTAATGTGGAGGCCAGACATATAGGAAAGATACAGTCTTATCCTTCAAAACCTATACAGTCTAGTTGAGAAGTCAAATATAAACATAAGAACAATAACACTAGCTTAGATTTTACCCTCATGAATGGATTTGGATGGCCCAGAAAACAGATGATAACAGAATTCAGGAAAAGTAAGCTGAGGGTTTCAGTAATAAGAGAAGTTTCATGGAAAGAGCTGAGCTTGTGCTGTGCCTTAAAAATGACAGGTGGAGTACCTGGATGTGGAAGTTGGAATCGGAAGTGAGGATGCTGACCCATACCAAGCAGATGGACTGTGTGGGGAATAGTGAGATAATGAAAGGTCTTGACATCTTGTCAAAGGAGTTTAGACTCAGTGCAGCTGGAAGTAAAGACCCACTAGAGATTTGGAGCTGGGGAATAGCCTGATGATATAAAACAGCTGAAAATACAAAACAGCAATCAGTCTGGGGCTTTTCCCATGGGAACAGTGAACTGAGGGATTAATTCAGGTATGACAGACTATTTTCCACAGCCTCTGAAATATACCCAAGATCTCTGATGAACAGAGATCCACAACACTGTGTCCAGTTCAGGCGTGTGTCTAAGTCCAAACCATGAGAAAGAGCTCCCTCAGGAGAAAGTTGTTAAGGAGAGAGAAAGCTGTGGATATTTAAAACAATTAATAGGGGTTATATTTAATCCCCAAATTAGACAACCTTGAACTGGTAAAAATTTACAAAAATACACCTGTTCAGAATTTGTGATAATTACTCCAGAGGAAACTAATGTTTGCCTTTGGGAAAGTCACAGTGGTTAAAAGCACGGACTTTAGAGCCAAGGTATTTAGGTTTGGATTCCAGTTCTACCACTTACCATCTGTGTGACCTTGGATAAATTTCTTAGCCTTTCTGGGCCTCAGTTCCCCATTTGTAAAATGGGAATTATCATAGCACTTACCTTAAAACAGTGAGAGTTAAGGACATACAAAGTGTTATATAAATATTTGTTACTAATCAAAAACAAGTAATATGGGAAAAAAGCAGAATTTTCCTATCTAATCCATTGAAGAGAGGCTAATGTTTTAAGAATTTTAGATCATTGATTGTAGCAGTGTCTGTCAACATGGGTGGGTGGAAGGAAGTGATGCGCATTTTGTCAACCAGGGACATTTAGCAATGTCTGGTCACATTTTTGGTTGTCACAACACGGAGGCAGAGATATGGGGGCTGGAGGAGCTACTGTCGTCTAGTGGGCAGAAACCAGGGATGCCTCCAAACATTGTACAATGCACAGGAAAGACTCCCACATAACAGAGAATTATCCTTCCCAAAGTCTTAACAATGTCAAGGTTCAGGATCCCTGGATTATGATGTGCATGTGTTGCTATTCATTACAAGCAAGAAATCTTCTTGACAAACATCATAGCAGGGTAGGGACAAAAGGAAAGTCCTGAATCCAACCCTCCATACACTTCTTGCACCCTTTACTTTCCTCTGCTAACCTACATTAAAACTATGGTTACTGATTAAGGTTTTCTATCGCAGTCTGTAAATAATGATAGAGTAAACAAGGAGTGAAAATTGGGGAAATATTTCTTTTTTTAAGTGAGTCCATCACTATGTGCTAACATCATCAATATTTCTACCTCTGCACCAAATGGAGTATGTTGTAGGGAAGGGGACAGAGTCACTGCCCCCAGGAATGTTCTCTTTTGTTGAAAAACAAAGAGTGACACTTATAAAATTGTTAGAGTGCCTCATACAAGTGTGTATGACTGAGATTGAGAGCACAGCTTGTGGCCTTCACAGAGTCGACCAAGTCCAAGTAGAGCTTGACAAATGAATGAGATTCAGATGGATGAGGGAAAGGACATTCTCTTGGATGATGCTGGATTATCAGAAAGATGGCGGTGGGAATATTCAGGTGTCTGGGAACAGTGAATAATTCTCTCTGGAAGGTCTGTTTCAGGGGCTGGAGATAAGGGGAAACTTGGCGAGAAAAAGAAATAAGTTTGGATAAAGATGTAGACAGTTAAGGCATTTGTATCTGTCCCTGATAGTTATGGGGAAATATATGTTCAAGTTCTTCATGCAAGGAAACAACAAAAGGAAAGAGGTGTTTAAAAGGCTAAGCTATTTCAGCTTGAAGGTAGACTTCAAGGAAAGAACAGGGGTGCATCATGCATCCTGACCCAGCTATGAGATGAGTAGAAGGGCTTCTGCCTTAGAGACTAGTGCATAAAGCACAGACTGCTGTATCAACGTGCTTCCTGGGAAAGGTGTTATTTAACCTAGCAACAGTTTTAAGTTTGTACACATTTGTATGCCAAGATGTGCTACCACACAGTGCCATTTACAAACAGCACCAGGAGCCCAGCCTTTAGCTTGGGGTGGATATTCATGTTTACTTAGCTATCTGGGCTTTTTTTTTTTTTTGGTTACTAAATTATGCATGTAAATCAATATGTATCTTGAATTTACATACCAAATGCAAATGGTGTGACTGTCACTTTTTCTCCTGTTCCATATTTGTTCTCTGCAGAATGAATACCATATGCACCTTCAGTGAATCACTCAGGTCCTTTGCCCTTCTTGCTTCTCAGAAAATTATCCTGGGTAAAGTAGGGAGAAGAGTTCTCAGAACATTCCAAAGAGCAAAGCAGTGAGGGCTTTCTGCACTTGGCCAACCAGGAGTCAAGAGACAGATAGTTCATGTAAATGGAGGAAGCATGGTCAATATCAGACAATACAGGTGGTTGTAGCCGCTACAAGCCTGGGAATGAATGCCCTACTTAAAGATATGAAGTCGAAAAAGAGAATTAAAGCTGCTGGGAGATGGGGAACAGAGCTGGCCACAGGGCCCAAGAGCTACTGCTTGACTGCCATTGTCAAATGCCATATGTGCAGTCAGTAAAGATGTAGGACTCAGGCCATAGTCACTCAGAGACATCTATTCTCCTGTGCCCCAATGCCTTTGCCAAAGATAGTAGTCCTGGACCCCTTGTACAATGACTCTCTTCTCCTTGGCTGACGTGCCAATCTTTTGAGGGTCCATGACCCCAGCTGGTCTCTCCAGGTAGGGTCCAGGGCTTTCTCTTTCTATTTTCCAGCCCATCCACATTTGACTCTCAGATGGCATGGCTCATTTGGCCTTCTGATTACTCAATTCAGTGGTTACAATTCAAACTCCATCCAGAAATCTCCCTTAGAAAATCCTACTCTACCATTACAGGAAAAGAATCAAATAGACCCCAAGATATGACTGTGGGAAATATTTTGGAGCAGAAAAGAAAATTAGCTTCCCCCTTTTGCACTCTTCTAATTCTACTTCCAAAATTCCACCCTGCTATTTCTGACATTGTCCCTCTCATATTATGTAAAATAATTTCTACTATTACCTGAATTAAATGGGCAAGATTAATTCTAAGGTTTTTAAAGAACTAAATTTGAGTTTGATCCTTTTCACCAAATCTCATTGCTTTTTTTTTTTTTTTTTTTTTGGCCAGTTCAGTACAATTTCCCATTAAGAGCTATCAAATTCAATCAAGGTACTCATTTCTTATGGTTCAACTTTCCTGAAATTCAGTGCTCTTCTCTCCTTCTCAATGAACTTTGCTAACTACATTCATAGAGTTGTCATTCAATTCTGGTTACATCAAACTGATGTGTTTCAAGTCTTTCTTATCCAAGATAGAAGAAATAAGACCTTAATCATTTCCAAATGGAAACAATGTTCTCTGGTCTTTGACAGCCGTGCTGTGCCAGCATCATAGATTCTCTTGTCTTTCCATCCAACTGGTGGAAAGAGCTCCATTCCTTTTCATTCTGACCCTTCCATGTTTCTCACTTATTGAAGGGTTGCCCTGGGAATCCCATTACATTTGAAGTGCAGTGGCTAATTTCAAAGACTGAAACATTTCATAATTCTCACTTCTACCTTCAAGAATGAGAGTTAATGCTCAGAATAACCTAAAATAACTTGAGCTATGTTTATTTAATTTACTTCCTCCATACCCACATACACATATATCACTTTTTGGTGCTAGGAGAGCAAGCAAACCAAAGTCACTCTAATGGAACCACTAATGAGCTGATGCTATCTGCCAGCCTCTTTAAAATGCTGTTCTCTTCCTGTTTTGCATTTGTTGGGTTATAATTTTAAATTACGTATGCATCCCCAACTCTCCTCAACCCCCCTCTCGAGAGCTTTCCTTTCTCTCTTTCTCTCTTTCTCTCTGTCATCCAAGAGTCACACTTCTTTAGGGATTGATAGCAACTCACATGTTTATTACATGTGAGCACACACACACACACACACACACACACACACATACACACACATAAAGCCATAATTCAGGACCAGGTGATTTCAAATTTTAGATAGAAAAAGGCATGTGTGTGCATGCACAAACTCTCCTTTTTGCATATATGTGCATACATACATTCATCTTGTATTGCCCTTCTTCAAAATAACTTTTTGAGCTTCAATTTCCTGACATTTAGAATTCTTTATTTCCTAGGGATTCTTTGTTTCCTAAGAGATAGGTTTCTTTTTGTTTGTTTGCTTAAACAAAATCTTCAGTGTCTGATGAAGGTGCATGATGAAGCTTCCTAATTTGGAAAATAGAAAAACTTATGATGTGTTGAGGAAAATGGTATCTTATGGATGGGGCTATTATACCTCCCATTTCCCCTGGACAAGCTTGATTTTCAGCTGTTATCCTTTATCATTGTTAGTAGCTCCTCTTTTACTCTC
Source organism: Stenella coeruleoalba (assembly GCF_951394435.1). Classification (NCBI taxonomy): domain Eukaryota; kingdom Metazoa; phylum Chordata; class Mammalia; order Artiodactyla; family Delphinidae; genus Stenella; species Stenella coeruleoalba. Next base: position 37,490,426 of record NC_137160.1, read on the forward strand.
AATAGTTTCCTGGTTTGGGCCATAAATTATATGGTCAGTGTTATGCCTAGCTCTTATGTGCAGTGTAATTACAGTTGCTGATGAAATGTGTTTGCTGAAATAGTAGGATATACAAAAATGAAGAAACTCTAGATTTTTCTTCAGAGTGGGAAGAACATTTCAGAAAGGCCAACTCTAGTCCAGATTGGAGAGTAAGCCAATAACCTCTATACCCAATGCTAAGCAGCCACCCTTGTTTAAGCCACCTTTGGCCTCTGCCAATTATCCCCATATACCCAGGATCTTCATACTAGTCCCTGACTTTCCTAGTCAACCTCCAACTTTGCTATTTGTAATCATACTAAAATATAGTGAAAAATTTCTTGGGCCTAACACCAAAGTCAAATAGTGTCAGAGAGTTTTCCAAATTCAGAGTTCTAGTGAATGACAGAATGAGGATTTGGATCCAAGACTCTTGACCTCAGGTTTAGTGGTTGATCTACCGCCTTGTGAATGCTTAATCTCAGATGAGGTTTCCCAGCATGTAACCCCTCAACATGGTGGTTTCTGGATTTGAGTACCTTATGTCGCTCATCTCTATTGTCTCAACATAGTCAACAGAGGTTCATTAAGGCCCTTGCTGTGTCAGAGCTTTGCACCTACTCCTCGTGTGTGTGTGTGTGTGTGTGTGTGTGTGTGTGTGTGTGTGTGCATGTGTGTGTGTGATTGTTCAGCTATCACCCACCAGGAATCAAGACACAGGAAGGGACAGATGATGTGGATAAACAGAGTATTTGTTATTCAAGACCCAGCTCACTCTTCCCCTTTGCCTCTGGCCATTCAGCCCACAGAAAGCTCGAGCTCCACTAACAAAGCACTCTTGGTCTAGAGCTCTAAGACTTAAGATATAAGGGCTTAGTGACATCTTTTATATTTTATCATTTTCCATGCGCTTATGTGACTCCGTGATTGAACTGCAAGCTCCTCAAGGGCAGGGACAAGGCTGTCCTTTCAGAAGTTATGAAAGGGCTGGACATACAGAAGTAGTTGAATGGATTTTGGCTGATGACCACTCTATACCATGGGAACGAAACCCTAGAGTTACCTGCTTTAGGGAATTCCCTGGATGTCCAGTGGTTAGGGCTATGCGCTTCCACTGAAGGAGGCATGGGTTCAATCACTGGTCAGGGAACTAAGATCCTGCAAGACACATGATGCAGCCAAAAAAATGTTATCTGCTTTAGTAAACTCATACCAGCTTCAGCGAAATGGAAATGCCACCTAAGTCAGCTTCTTAGCCACTGAGTAAGTGTGTGAATTAGTCTTTGCACACTCAATATCATGGAGTTCATCAGATATCAAAGGTGGAATGGACTTTACAGATTGTCTAACCACAATGCTTTGCTTTACAGATGGAAACTAGGCTGACAGATGTGAAATGACTTGTTCAAGGACACGCCACAAGTTGGTGGTACAATTGAATCCTAGAATGGACACTGATGCCACCTCCCCTTCTGCCAACTCCCCTGGAAGCCGAGCCCGCCTTTCAGGAAAGAGACCGTGAAGCAGAATATCAATTTCCTAGTCAGAGAGTTTTTGATTTGGCCGTGAAATAGAGGTTTGTGCTCCCTCAATATCATTTCTCAGCTTTTTTTCTTGTAATTTTAGGATTATTTTTCCCCCAAGTCATCTCCAGACCTGTAATCTCCCAAACTGCTTGTCCACAATCACTCCAGCTCTCCACAGGGGGGACTCCTCCATGGAGTAGCTGCCAAAAATCAAAGAATATTCTTCACAGCCTCCTCTGCCAGGATAGATCTCCAGACACTGCTCTCCCCGCTCTTTCTCCCCGCTTTTCTCTTTCCTCATCTTTCTCTCCATACTCACTCCAGGGCCATTCAGCATTGTGCGTGTGTGTGATTAGCTTCTTCCTCTCCCCTCCTTCTTCCTCTTTGCTTTCTCCCTCCTCTCCCCCGCAAGCAGACTTTTGTGCTCAGAGGTGCTCTACCGTCCCTGGCTCCAGGCTTTTCACAGCAAATTCCTCCTTCCCAACCCTCAACCTAAGAGTCCCCTGTCCCTCTCCCTGCCCAGGAGTTCCTCGGCTATTTCTTCCAGGACATGATCCCCTCCTTACTGACAAAGAAGCTCCTCTCCAGGGAATTTCTTCTAAACAATCAAATTGAAAATCATGTGGGTTTATTGGTTGTCTTTTGCTTAGTTGCTTTACATAACATTTGGTAAAACTATACTATTATTTATAATTTGGAGTACATTTCTTACAGGGTATGTGGTAATCTTTATAAAAACTATTTGGATTATCAGTCTAGTGGTCCATATCACAACACTGTATTATAATATTGTACTCAAGGTGGAATTAGATTAAATTTTGACTCACAATGCCTCAGGAATGTGGTTTCTGTACCACTTTTATATTCTATAAAAGATGCTATTGCAGCAGAAAAATTCTGACATGAGCCAGCATTCTGGACAAGGTAAGGTATGAAATTTAAATGTTAAAAAGAAATATACCTAAAATGGCAGCTTATTAAAGAGAAAGAGAAAGGAGTTAAAGAGAGTCTATTTATGCACATTAGCTATTCATTCTTACAAAGAGAAGAAAGAAAGATGAATTGTTTTACAAGGTGCCCAGCCTGTAAAACACAGTCCTCACTGTCCTCCCTCAACACGCTGAGGTCCCTGGCCATATGTGTTCCTCCCACCCTCCGTCCCACATTAGCTGTTACCCACTTCAAGGTGACCCTTTGTCTTCTACTTGCTCAAGGCACATCGTATTCATTCCTTCCCTCTTTTCCTGAAGATACTTTCTCAATCTTGGCTTTCATTATTACCCCATTTCAAAGCTGAAGGTTTTCTGAACAACTGAGTCAAAGCCCTTTCTTCCCTCTTTCATTCCTTCCCCAAAGGTCATAACTTTTCCTCCACGCCAGGCCTCAGGAGCTTCTTAGCCATAATTGCCAGCTTGCCAGGTGCAAGATAACCAGTGTGTGTGTGGCTGATTTCAAACAACACCCTACCACCTTCATCTAATCAATCACTTGGGAGGGCAAAGCGTCTTCCCATTTGTTGGTGGACCACATACGAGCACGCTCTTTGCATTGTCCTCCTTTAGTAATTACAAGGTAATAATACAAGAGAAACCCTGCCTTCAAGCAGCTTACAGACTAGGTAGAGAAAAGTCACATACACATGGAAAAAGCACACAGAGGAGAGAAGTACCATGTAGGGTACAGAACAGTATAGGCAGTGGGGTCTAGAGCATGGAGAGAAGAAAATGATCCACACAGGAGAAATGGGCAGGAAAGGCTGAATGGAGATGGGGCTTCAAGGCTGTTGGCTCTCAGAACAGGTGACTTGTTTACCTGCCCAGAAAGTGCAGGAGAGCCCAATGCCATGCCCTCCATGGCAGCCTTCCTCCTGGCACCACCTGGCAGACTTGGGAAAGCTACAACAGCTAAGTACAGGCAGAAGGAGTTTTGGGGGTTAATGAGTTTTGTTAGTGTGTTACTTTAATTGCTGTCATTATTTCTGTACATACGCCTAGAGGCTTGCAGTGAATGCATTTTATTATTAATATTAAGCATTTTGTACAGCACTTTCTGTTTTCAAAGTGCTTTACAATCATTGATTAGTTATTCCTCCTGACACCCTGTTGAGGTGATCCAGGCCTTATTTACTCTCCTGCTCACTTATAAATGGCGGCCCAGTGTGTTAAGATTAAATGACTTGGCCAAGGTCACCAGGCATATCAGGGAATTGTTGGGATTAGAATGCCCCGTCTCCCTTCAGGCTGGAGCTGATGCTGTGAGACTTAGCAGTGTCCTTGGATGGAGCTCATAAATGTTACAATAAATAAATAAATGGAGCTGAGGCACAAAATAAAAAATGGCTCCAAGGCCTCATGGTTAAGGCCTGGGGACACCCCTGTCACAGTGGCATGGAACTGGAAATTTCTGAGAGAATACCCAAACTGAGCTTTTGTCCTAACATCGCCTTCACCTCCTCGGAGCCTGTTTTAACGGGTCCTCCCAGAGACCTTCGCTGTCCTTGTCGCTGGCTCCTTTGAGTGTCCTTTTCACATTCCTTTTTAACTCTGAAGGCATTTACTGCCCAAAAGGGCTCCAAGATGTATAATAACACGGTGATGCCTGGCAAAACAGCGTGTCAATTTAATTTGAACCAATTTGACAAGTCTGGTACACTTTCAGGACAGCAGCCCACCACGTGACAACACAAGGCTTCTCTTGTTAGGTTCTCAGCCTTGCTATTTCTCCTGCAGGTAATTACCTCTGATCAAGAGACCAATTGTAAATGCATTACGTTTTGCTGACAATACAAAGCTGGGGAGAAGCAGGAACTCCAGTTTGAGAGGCAAGGAAAATGCAACATGATGTGCTTCCCTCTCTAAGCTGGGATGCAGCAAATAAAATTCAGTATTGACAAATGAACTTTAATGCCATTGGCCAGGGAGAGGGCAGGTGGGAAGTGCTGACCTGCAAAAGAACATTTTCTGAAGGTGTCCCTGTACCGCACTGTTGGGAAAATCACAGAGGGGATCATTAGAGCCAAGAGCCTCTAGGAGTCGTCTTTTTATTTTAAAATAATGCATCAGCTTGGAAAAGAGGATATTTTTCTCCCCCACTTCTTTCCCGACACCTGCCCACGCCCACTCTTGGATACTTCTGCCAATTGGAGTAGCTCTTGAAGACATTTTCAAGGGATTAGTGATCAAAGCCGACATCCTGTAAGGAAATAGAGATTTTCTAAAAGCAGGAGTACCCAATTTAAATCCCCTTATGGCAGATGTTTTTTAAAGGAAAACCTGTTTCACCTCAATGCGGGCAGGACAAGCCCAGCCTTGATTTATGCTCATTACTCTCTCAATCTTCCTTTCGGATGTGAGAGGGGATCATGACTGTTCAGTTCGTAGCACATTTCTCACTATCGTTTTGATGGTATTTCCAGAAAAATGTCACAGAACCAGATGGGCCACCTTCCCCCGCAACTCCCCAAGTTAGCTTTACCTTCAAGGAGAAGAAAACACCATCAATTGTTTAGCACATACTTTGCAAGATTTCCTTTTTGGGGTTTGTTTACTTGTTTGAAGCACTTTTTCTATTTTCTGAAATGAGTGCATACTAAGGATCTATCACCCTGCTAAGTGTTGGGGCTCAATTGGGCTTGGCTGAAGTTAGGGGACACACGAAGAAAAGATAGCAGATGGTGTCCTCAGGGAATTTATCATCTAGGTGAGTAAAGAGTATAGATTTAAAATCAACAGCTCTGCTAAGATCTCCTAGAGATGGGTCAGATTGCCAATAGACAATCAGGGCTACGGGGATTTGTGGGTCAGGCGTAAGAATAATCTACTGGGAACTCATGGAGAAAGAAATGTTTGATCAAGGCATTGGCAAATAAATATAATATACCTACACACACACACACACACACACACACAATTTTTTTGTTCTAGTCTAAAAGTCTACTTGACCTAGAATTGCTGACCTGTGACACTCCTCTTTGAATTCTATTTGATGCTCTCAAGGTTCTAGAAGCTGCAGAGGAATTGGGACTGGGGTTTACTTGGTTCGCCCTAAAGACGTCCCAGGCTTCACTCTGTAGTTTTTTCCTCAGCACCGGACCTCATTGCTGGACACGAAGAACTCTGTTCTCTTCAATGTGTCTGTTTCTTTGGTGAGGTTCAAATTCCCTGAGTGGATCCCCTAAAGCTCCCTCAGCTCACATCATAAAGCTCTCACAGGGCTCTGAAGCTCCCAAAGGAAGGCAAGTCGTGATTCCTCTGGGAGACCACTCATTGTCACAGCCCCAGGAAGGTGGCAGCCTTTCCTGGTGGCTTTTCTCCATCTACCATGGATTCCTACTCAGGTCTTTTCAGAGTAGCAGTGAGTGCCTGACTGTACAAATTCTTGTTGAGTGTCTGCAGTGTGCCAAAGTGTCATTTGTTTGAGTTGTCCTTAGTAATAATATGGAAAGACTAGCTAGTATTAATTAAACACCTATTGTTATTATATGTAATGTAGTATGCTAAGTGCGTTGCATAGGGCTGTTATCATAGTGATAACAGCCCTATGAAGTAGGTATATCTATTGTCCCTAGGTTTAATGTGAATAACCTCGGGCTTAGAGAGGTTGCCAAGAATTTCAAGGTTGAACAACTAGTAGCTGACTATGGTAAGCTTGAAAGCATCTCTGGCTGACTCTAAACTTTTGCTCTTAATCTCTGCGTCCCTAACTGAACACAAAAGAAGATGATAATATGGAATAAATGCAAAAGCGTTGTTCTTCCGTTCAACAGTTTTTAACCCAGATGAAACCTTGGAGTTGAGAAAAAATACATGTAAACAACCAAAATAGATATCAAAAATCCCATGCATGGATGCACTTTTATTCTACTAATAGAAGAATCATGCAGGCCCTCATTAAACGACTATTGATTTCTGTTTTACAAATAATCATTATCTTTTGTTCCTACCACTTCCCAAAGCAGATCAGAAAGAGCAATCACTCCCATTTTAATTTCCTGTTAGGAAATTGAAGTTGGTAGATTTTATTTTAATAGTAATATTCCCAAGGAAATAATGCTGGTAAGTAGAGGAGTCAGGGTACATATCCCAGTTTGTCTGAGTTCTAACCATGATTTTTGAGGGGATTTTTTCGTCAAAAACATTCTCTAAAAGCAAATTCAAATGTCAAATTAGTCTTCAGGATTGTAAAGGGGATCATAAAGTATGGCTTTTTAGAATTGCAAAAAGACTCCTCAAATCTAAACGCTCATTTAATGGTTGAGCTCTAAGTCTTCATGAAATGTGATAAACGTGGTACTTAAAGGATTCTGGACTTTTTAATGCAGTTGTACAAAGCAGACCAAAATCTGTCCTTAACCTAAAATGCGACTCTCCCATGGGTTAGCTATAATTAACCCAAAATATAGAAAGATATAATCCCTGAGAAGCTTTTCATGACTTAACGGACTGTACCATGACTAGAATGGAATCTTAAATCAATAGAGTGGTTTTCAGTCTTTTTGTCTTAACTTTTTTCTAAATAAAGTAGTTTAAAAGCTAGTATCAACATTGTACTATTATGAATATCCATAAAAACTTTGAATAATCATGTATCAACAGGCATAAAATAAAATACTGTCACAATAATGCAAATGAGTTGTTTTGAAAAGAATTTTCCACAGTCTGAATTAATGACTACGTTAAAAAGATATGAAGCCTTATTAAAGAATATTTTTCAGGTATGTAAACTCATAGTTCTCTAGCAGAGGCCTTACATATTTTTTTCCAATGCATAAGTAGCAAACATGTAGTTAATGCAGGCCTTACAGCTGAACCTCAGAATAGACTAATTAGCCTTCCATCTCTATTCTCAAACCTGTTTACACTATAACTCTTCCTCAAACCCATTTTCTTTGAGGACTAAGGTCTTTAAGCACAAAGTTTTCTGTGTCTTTATCTGAGCCACTTAAAAATTTTATCATAAGAAATTTACATTCTATGAGGTCCATACTAATGACATGTTTATGACAAAACTCATGAAGATTTAGTCTCAGTAGAGGAATCTATAGAATTTACCTATTTCTCTCTGGATATGAGGGATTTAAAATATCCCCACAAGATATTTGTACAGCACATACAGCTTTGAAATCCCCGGATCTAATTTAATTTAATTCAACATGTGTTTACAAAAACGTCTGCAGAGAGGAACTTCAAGATGGCGGAAGAGTAAGACGCGGAGCTCACCTTCCTCCCCACAGATACATCAGAAATACATATACACGTGAAACAACTCCTACAGAACACCTACTGAACGCTGACAGAAGACCTCAGACCTCCCAAAAGGCAAGAAACTCCCCACGTACCTGGATAGGGTAAAAGAAAAAACAGAGACAAAGAATAGGGACGGGACCTGCACCAGTGGGAGGGAGCTGTGAAGGAGGAAAGGTTTCACACACTAGGAAGCCCCTTCGTGGGCGGAGACTGCTGGTGGCGAAGGTGGTGAGCTTCGGCGCTATGGGAGAGAGCCCAGCAACAGGAGTGTGGAGGGCAAAGCGGAGAGATTCCCACACGGAGGATCAGTGCTGAGCAGCACTCACCAGCCCGAGAGGCTCGTCTGCTCACCTGCCTGGGCGGGCGGGGCTGGGAGCTGAGGCTCAGGCTTCGGAGGTTGGATGCAGGGAGAGGATGGGGGTTGGCGGCGTGAACACAGCCTGAAGGGGGCTAGTGCACCACAGCTAGCCGGAAGGGAGTCCGGGAAAATATCTGGAGCTGCCGAACAGCCAAGAGACTTTTTCTTGCCTCTTTATTTCCTGGTGAGCAAGGAGAGGGAACTAAGAGGGCCACTTAAAGGAGTTCCAGACACGGGCGCGAGCCACGGCTAACAGCATGGACCCCAGAGCTGGGCATAGGACGCTAAGGCTGCTGCTGCGCCACCAAGAAGCCTGTGTGGAAGCACAGGTCACTATCCACACCTCCCTTTCCGGGAGCCTGTGCAGCCCGCCACTGCCAGGGTCCCGTGATCCAGGGGCAACTTCCCCGGGAGAACGCACGGCATGCCTCAGGCTGGTGCAACGTCAACCGCAGGTTCGGCCCACATCAGTACCCCTCCCTCTCCCCGGCCTGAGTGAGACAGAGCCCCCGAATCAGCTGCTTCTTTAACCCCGTCCGGTCTGAGCGAAGAACAGACACCCTCAGATGACCTACATGCCGAGGCGGGTCCAAACGTAAAGCTGAACCCCAGGAGCTGTGCAAACAAAGAGGAGAAAGGGAAATTTCTCCCAGCAGCCACAGGAGCGGCGAATTAAATTGCCACAATCAACTTGATGTACCCTGCATCTGTGGAATACCTGAATACACAACGAATCATCCCAAATTGAAGAGGTGGACTTTGGAAGCAGCATATATATATATATATATATATATATATATATATATATATATAAAATTTTTCCCCCCTTTTTCTCTTTTTGTGAGTGTGAATGTGTATGCTTCTCTGTGTGATTTTGTCTGTATACCTTTGCTTTTACCACTTGTCCTAGGGTTCTGTCTATCCGTTTTTTTATTTGTTTTATGACTTAAATTTTTTTTTCTTAATAATTATTTTTTATAGTTTATTTTCTCTTATATTCTCTTTCTTTCTTTCTTTCTTTCTTTCTTTCTTTCTTTCTTTCTTTCTTTTCTTTTCTTTTCTTTTCTTTCTTTCTTTTTTCTCACTTTTATTCTGAGCCGTGTGAAGGACAGGCTCTTGATGCTCCAGCCAGGTGTCACGGCTGTGCCACTGAGGTGGGAGAGGCAAGTTCAGGACACTGGTCCACAAGAGACCTCCCAGATCACTGTAATATCAAATGGCGATAATCTCCCAGAGACCACCATCTCAACACCAAGGCCCAGCTCCTTTCAATGACCAGCAAGCTACAGTGCAGGACACCCTATGCCAAACAATTAGCAAGACAAGAACACAACCCCATCCATTAGCAGAGAGGCTGCCTAAAATCATAATAAGGCCACAGACACCCCAAAACACACCAGCAGACATGGACCTGCCCACCAGAGAGACAAGATCCAGCCTCGTCCACCAGAACACAGGCAATAGTCCCCTCCGCAAGGAAGCCTACACAACCCACTGAATCAACCTTAGCCACTGGGGACAGACACCAAAAACATTGGGAACTACAGACCGGCAGCCTGTGAAATGGAGGCCCCAAACACAGTAAGTTAAGCAAAATGAGAAGACAGAGAAAAACACAGGAGATGAAGGAGCAAAGTAAAAACCCACCAGACCTGACAAATGAAGAGGAAATAGGCAGTCTACCTGAAAAAGAATTCAGAAAAATAATAGTAAAGATGATCCAAAATCTTGGAAATAGAATGTAGAAAATACAAGAAATGTTTAACAAGGGCCTAGAAGAGCTAAAGAGAAAACAAAAAGAGATGAAAAACACAAAAAAATGAAACTAAAAACTCTCTAGAAGGGATCAATAGCAGAATAATTGTGGCAGGAGAATGGATAAGTGATCTGGAAGATAAAATAGTGGAAATAACTACTGCAGAGCAGAATAAAGAAAAAAGAATGAAAAGAATTGAGGATAATCTCAGAGACCTCTGGTACAACATTAAACGCACCAACATTCGAATTATAGGGGTTCCAGAAGAAAAAGAGAAAAAGAAAGGGACTGAGAAAATATTTGAAGAGATTATAGTTGAAAACTTCCCTAATCTGGGAAGGGAAATTGTTAACCAAGTCCAGGAAGCACAGAGAGTCCCATACAGGATACATTCAAGGGGACACATGCCAAGATACATATTAATCAAACTATCAAAAATTAAATACAAGGAACAAATATTAAAAGCAGCAAGGGAAAAACAACAAGTAACACATAAGGGAATCCCCATAAGGTTAAAAGCTGATCTTTCAGCAGAAACTCTACAAGCCAGAAGGGAGTGGCAGGACATATTTAAAATGATGAAAGAGAAAAAACCTACAACCAAGATTACTCTACCCAGCAAGGATCTCATTTAGATTTGATGGAGAAATTAAAAGTTTTACAGACAAGCAAAAGCTAAGAGAATTCAGCACCACCAAACCAGCTTTACAACAAATGCTAAAGGAATTTCTATAGGCAGGAAAGACAAGAGAAGGAAAAGACCTACAATAGCAAACCAAAAACAATTAAGAAAATGGTAATAGGAACATACATATTGATAATTACCTTAAATGTAAATGGATTAAATGCTCCAACCAAAAGACATAGGCTGGCTGAATGGATACAAAAACAAGAACCATATATATTCTGTATACAAGAGACCCACTTCGGACCTAGGGACACATACAGACTGAAAGTGAAGGGATGGAAAAAGATATTCCATGCAAGTGGAAATCAAGAGAAAACTAGAGTAGTAATTCACATATCAGAAAAAATAGACTTTAAAACAAAGACTATTATAAGAGACAAAGAAGGACACTACAAAATGATCAAGGGATCAATCCAAGAAGAAGATATAACAATTGTAAATATTTATGCACCCAGCATAGGAGCACCTCAATACATAAGGCAAATACTAACAGCCATAAAACGGGAAATCGAGAGTAACACAATCATATTAGGGGAATTTAACCGCCCACTTTCACCAATGGACAGATCATCCAAAATGAAAATAAATAAGGAAACACAAGCTTTAAATGATACATTAAACAAGATGTACTTTATTGATACTTATAGAACATTCCATCCAAAAACACCTGAATAATCTATATTCTCAAGTGCTTATGGAACATTCTCCAGGATAGATCATATTTTGGGTCACAAAACAAGGCTTGGTATATTTAAGAAAATTGAAATTGTATCAAATATCTTTTCCAACCACAATGCTATGAGACTAGATATCAATTACAGGAAAAAACTCTGTAGAAATACAAACACATGGAGGCTAAACAACACACTACTTAATAACCAAAATATCACTGAAGACATCAAAGAGGAAATCAAAAAATACCTAGAAACAAATGACACTGAAAACACGACTCAAATCCTATGGGATGCAGCAAAAGCAGTTCTAAGAGGGAAATTTATAGCTATAAAAACTTAACTTAAGAAACAAGAAACATCTCAAATAAACAACCTAACCTTACACCTAACGCAGTTAGAGAAAGAAGAACAAAAAAAAAAAAATTAGCAGAAGGAAAGAAATCATAAAGATCAGATCAGAAATAAGTGAAAAAGAAATGAAGGAAACGATAGCAAAGATCAATAAAACTAAAAGCTGGTTCTTTGAGAAGATAAACAAAATTGATAAACCATTACACACCCTCCTCAAGAAAAAAAGAGAGAAGACTCGAATCAATAGAATTAGAAATGAAAAAGGAGAAGGAATAACTGACACTGCAGAAATACAAAGGATCATGAGAGGTTACTACAAGCAACTGTATGCCAATAAAATGGACAGCCTGGAAGAAATGGACAAATTCTTAGAAATGCACAACCTTCCGAGACTTAACCAGGAAGAAATAGAAGATATGAACACACCAGTCACAAGTAATGAAATTGAAACTGTGATTAAAAATCTTCCAACAAACAAAAGCCCAGGACCAGATGGCTTCACAGGAGAATTCTATCAAACATTTAGAGAAGAGGAGCTAACACCTATCCTTCTCAAACTCTTCCAAAATATAGCAGAGGGAGGAACACTCCCAAACTCATTCTATGAGGCCACCATCACACTGATACCAAAACCAGACAAATATGTCACAAAGAAAGAAAACTTCAGGCCAATATCACTGATGAACATAGATACAAAAATCCTCAATAAAATACTAGCAAGTAGAATCTAACAGCACATTAAAAGGATCATACATTATAATCAACTGGGGTTTATCCCAGGAATGCAAGGATTTTCAATATATGCCAATCAATCAACGTCATACACCATATTAACAAATTGAAGGTGAAAAACCATATGATCATCTCAATAGATGCAGAGAAAGCTGTTGAGAAAATTAAACACATATTTATGTTAAAAACCCTGCAGAAAGTAGGCATAGAGGGAACTTTTCTCAACATAATAAAGGCCATATATGACAAACCCACAGCGAATCTCATCCTCAATGGCGAGAAACTGAAACCATTTCCACTTAGATCAGGAAAAAGACAAGGTTACCCAACTTACCACTGTTATTCAACATAGTTTTGGAAGTTTTAGCCACATAAATTGGAGAAGAAAAAGAAATAAAAGGAATACAAATTGGAAAAGAAGATGTAACACTGTCACTGTTTGCAGATAACATGATACTATACATAGAGAATCCTAAAGATTTTACCAGAAAACTACTAGAGCTAATCAATGAATTGGGTAAAGTAGCAGAATACAAAATTAATGCACCGAAATCTCTTGCATTCTTATATATTAATGATGAAATATCTGAAAGTGAAATTAAGGAAACACTCTCATTTACCACTGCAACAAAAAGAATAAAATATCTAGGAATAAACCTACCTAAGGAGACAAAAGACCTGTATGCTGAAAACTATAAGAGACACATGAAAGAAATTAAAGATGATAGTAACAAATGGAGAGATATACCATGTTCTTCTATTGGAAGAATCAACATTGTACAAATGATTATACTACCTAAAGCAATCTGCAGATTCAATGCAATCCCTATCAAACTACCAATGGCATTTTTCACAGAACTAGAACAAAAAAATTCACAATTTGTATGGAAACACAAAAGACCCTGAATAGCCAAAACAATCTTGAGAAAGAAAAATGAAGCTGGAGGAATCAGACTCCCTGACTTCAGACTATGCTACAAAGCTACAGTAAGCAAGACAGTATGGTACTGGCACAAAAACAGAAATATAGATCAGTGGAAGAGACTAGAAAGCCCAGAGATAAACCCATGCACCTATAGTCACCTTATCTTTGATAAAGGAGCAAGAATATGCAGTGGAGGAAAGACAGCCTTTTCAATAAATGGTGCTGGGAAAACTGGACAGGTACATGTAAAAGAATGAAATTAGAACACTCCCTAACACCATACACAAAAATAAATTCAAAATGGATTAAAGACCTAAATGTAAGGCAAGACACCATTAAAACTGTTAGAGGAAAACATAGGCAGAACACTCTATGACATAAATCACAGCAAGATCCTTTATGACCTACGTCCTAGAGAAATGGAAATAAAAACAAAAATAAACAAATGGGACCTAATGAACCTTAAAAGCTTTTGCACAGCAAAGGAAACCATGAACAAGACGAAAAGACAACGAGAATAGGAGAAAATATTTGCAAATGAAGCAACTGATAAAGAATTAATCTCTGAAACATACAAGCATCTCATGCAGCTCAATATCAAAAAACAAACAACCCTATCCAAAAATGTGCAGAAGACCTAAATAGTCATTTCTCCAAATATGATATACAGATTGCCAACAAACACATGAAAGAATGCTCAACATCATTAATCATTAGAGAAATGCAACCCAAAACTACAGTGAGATATCATCTCACACCAGTCAGAATGGCCATCATCAAAAAATCTACAAACAATGAATGCTGGGGAGGGTGTGGAAAAAAGGGAACCCTCTTGCACTGTTGGTGGGAATGTAAGTTGATACAGCCACTATGGAGAACAGTATGGAGGTTCCTTAAAAACTACAAATAGAACTACCATATGAGCCAGAATTCCCACTACTGGGCATATACCCTGAGAAAACCATAATTCAAAAAGAGTCATGTACCAAAATGTTCATTGCAGCTCTATTTACAATAGCCAGGACATGGAAGCAACCTAAGTGTCCATCAACAGATGAATGGATAAAATGTGACCCATATATACAATGGAATATTACTCAGCCATAAAAGGGAACAAAACTGAGTTATTTGTAGTGAGGTGGATGGACCTAGAGACTGTCATTCAGAGTGAAGTAAGTCAGAAAGAGAAAAACAAATACCGTATGCTAACACATATATATGGAATCCAAAAAAGAAAAAGAAAAAGAAAAGTAAATGGTCAGAAGAACCTAAGGGTAAGTTGGGAATAAAGACACAGAACTCGTAGAGAGTGGACTTGAAGATATGGGGAGGGGGAAGGGTAAGCTGAGACAAAGTGAGAGAGTGGCATGGATGTATATACACTACCAAATGTAAAATAGATAGCTAGTATGAAGCAGCCACATAGCCCAGGGAGATCAGGTCGGTGCTTTGTGACCACCTAGATGGGTGCGATAGGGAGGGTGGGAGGGAGGGATGCAAGAGGGAAGAGACATGGGGACATTTATATGTATAACTGATTCACTTTGTTATAAAAACAGAAACTGACACACTATTGTAAAGCGATTATACTCTAATAAAGTTGTTAAAAAAAATCTGCAATGTATTTAACCCAGTTCTGTTGAATGAGAGATACAAGAGGAAGTGCAGAATATTTTCTGGGTAAACGTAAGCTTAGCTGAGAATAAGGTATTTGTACACATGAAATAACAAACAGATAAAGGCGAATGTGAAGTACAAATATATGATTAAATGTGTTGTAGCAAGAGTGTATATTGGAATATCAGAGGAGAGGTCAAAATTGAAAATAGCATTGTCCTGGGATATTGAATGGCTGAACTCCTACCTGGGCCTCCACTGTGGAGAGCAGTGGTCATATAGAGATGGATGAATGGTTTTCCACCAAAACGAAAGGGAAAGCCATGGCCAGCATTTGGGCAGAACATAGCAAGATATGAAACAAACTGATGTGAAAAACACATTACAGAGGAGGAAAGATGAGGTTGGAAAAGAAGTTTGGTGCAGTAGATAGATGGTCATCCACATGCACTTCAGTACAGACTTATACGGTGTTTTTCCCTTATTCACAGAAATAACAATGGGCCCCAACTGTAACTTGGAGGGACTCGCCAGAGCTCCCTGCAGATTCCCATTGAAACATTTCTCATCTAGAGAACATTTGAAAGGATAGAGAGGGGTGCAAATTGCCAATAGGAGGACTTACTGAAATGAAAGCAGCAAAATAATTTCCCAGATTGCCACTGACTATTAAAATAGTCCATGAGGGTCCATGGTTATTACTTTAACAATTAGTTAATTTTAGCAGCAGGGAGGCCATTAGCTGACCAGCTCACTCCTCTGCCCAACATATCCTAACCAATGAGCTGTGATTGGGGCAATAAAAATGAGATTATGCCTAGGCAATAAAATATTTAGACTTTTAATATGTTGGTGGAAATGGACTATATTTTAAAGTGACAGAGCATTATATTTCCCTTCTCTTTACTTTCCCGAGGCCAATATGCCCCATCGTTGCCTCAGCAATCTGAGAGAAGATATGATAAAAGCAAAGAGTGTGAGAAGAAACAAAAATTAAGGAAATTATAAAGGAAATATGCAACCATGTCTTGTGTGCTAGAGTGAGTAAAAATACTTGGGTTTTATTTCTAAAATGGAAAACAGTATATATGGAAAATTACCACATAAAAATAAAATTGGCATAATTTATAAAGAATATGTGAATTAATGACACACATGTAACTTTATCTGTGAGTGGTATCTATGGCTAATATCTTTATCAATAAATGCCACCCAAATGTAAGTCAATTGCCAATTTTAAATTAATTTGCAGAACACATGTAAACAATTTAAACATTCTAAATGCAAGTGAATGTAAATATTGCCAAACCCCTGAGAATGGAAATGAGTATGCATAACTTCCTACACCAATGAAGCCAATATTCCTATTCCTATTTTCTTTCAACTGAGGTTTTTCTACACCAAATGATAAGTGTAATGTAAACTTGAGATTTATCCTGAGGTGAGCATCCTGAGCTTTATCTTTCTTAAAATTGTCCCCACTGCATATGTACAGTAATGACCATCCAGTCAGAACTGGTTGCTCTTCACCCACTTGAGCATTGGTCTACACTTGAGCATTATTTTCTTACCTTATTGGGAATGTGCTTTCCCATTTTCTCTCTTTATACCAAGGGTACTTACACATATAACTTATTTTGTCTGTTTTGAAATATTGCACTACTTGCTTGTAAGTGCACTAATTTCTTTCAATATATTAAAGATTTTCAATATTCTAAATAGAGCTGTTTGTGAAATGAATCAGTCAGGGGAGACTTTACAATGAGGTCAAAACTTGAGCATCCCTTGAAGGTCGAATATTGTTTGGATGGGGAAGAAGAGAGGGCAAAGATCTATGACTGAAAGATTAGATCCAGATGAGAGAGAGTTTAAGGAATATAATTGCTAATTCTCCAAAGTCAAAGACTACTACTTGGCATGAGGGAGGCTCAATACAAACAATGGTAGAGAAACCTGCACCTTGTTAATGGTCCTCCAAACCAGCTAGGTAAACCATGGGACACAACCATCTCCAGATCAAGTATGCATTCCCTGGACCAGGAGTTGTCTTTGCTTCAGCCTATTGGATGAGTAGTCCTTATTGCTTTCATGCATTACATCATCTTTGAGTTCTTGGCACATCAGTTAGCTTCAAATTTACTAGTATTCATTATTTGTTTAAAAAAAAAAGGAAAATGGAAAGAAAGAAAAAGGATAATTTACATTTCCTGATTCAAAGCCAGGGACTATTCATCATCGCTTGCACATCGCTTATAAAGATGATAAATGAATGTATAGTAACTGAACCCTAAAACAAAATAATGTGTTTTTCTTAAAGCTTCACAGGACTGCATTTCCGTTATAATTAGTTTACTTTTTTTAATCAAATTCTGTTAAGTGGCAGTCAAAATGAAAGCTGATTTTCAGACTGCTAAAAGCAGCTCAAAAAAGAGAAGAGAGAAAACAAGGGTATTTTTTCACACTTAATACTACAAAAATATCAAGATAATTGCATAACTTTCAGAAACAGCAAGTATATAATCATGTCCTGATGATTGTATGATATTTAAATATAGGATGCTATAGGAAAACCTACCATTTGATAAAGAACTGGTTAAATTGCTATTCCATCTTTGGAAATTCATATAGAGAAAGACATCTTCAAATTTCTGTTGTTCTACATTATCCATAGGATAAATTTCAAATCCCCAAATGTTACCATTTAACTTCAGCACTTCATCCTAAACTTAATCCCTTTTCTCTCAAATGTATCTACATATTCCATCATGTGGTTCCTTGTTTTTCAACTTCGTGTTATTTTCTCTACCTGCAATGGTGTTACTGCTCAATTCTTTGCCTACCTAATTCCTACTTCTGTCATCCTAGTTTACATCTCTTCTCTGAAAACCATCCTGCTGTTTCTGCTTCACAATGGCAGCTCATTCTGTAGCTACGCACATTTAACTTAGAACATATACACTTGTGACATTGTCTGTATTATATTTTTAGACTTTGAATGGTTATTAGCATCTCAGGTGGTTTCTGGTGTGTATTCCCCTATCTAGATTTCATAATCCTTAAGAGTGGAGGGGTCATGTCTAATAAAAGTTTTTATTGTTCATTGACTAACAACATTATGGGAAAGAAAGTGAACTCTCATCACACTATAGTAATAGTACTACCTAAGCAGTGTGAGCTCCCATCCACTGAATCTCAGCCTGGGAGGACCTGGGAGTCCAGGTTAGCCTCACTGCTTTCCTCTTACCTAGAAGTCAAGTGGAGGGGAGGAACGTATGCCTGCTGCTGTATTTGATATATGTTGAATATCTTTTTCTACACAGGACCTGGAATCAAGGACACAGTACTTGGAATGCATTTGAAGTATTTGAAAATCTTCTAAATAACCATGTCTTTTTATTTTGCATTCTTTCTTGCCACCATACTCTAATGTTCTGCAGCTCCTGTCGTCAAACCACATTTTCCTTCACACAAAATGTTCTGAGACCATTATGCTCTTAACCTTCCTTTTCATTTATTATTAGGACTTAGTCTCAGATCTTGCCCTCTTTCTCCAAGCTAAACATTTGTTAATGACTTAGTCCCTAGAGTGTGACACCTTCCAGAGATGAGTCAGGTGTTCACCGTTCATGTGTTTGGTGCTCTGATAATGGGTAAGTGCTAGCGTTGAATGAGCGTAAACCATGTGCCAGGATATATGTGATTTACAAATTTCTAATCTCATTTAAATTTTCAATATTTGTACATAGCATGGCATCCTTACTGAAAGCCTTGGAGGAAGAGATGCCTATCTTTTATGTAAACCTAAGTTTTTATTTCAACTCTATATCTGCCCCCTCTGCAAGGATTTTTAGTCTTAGAGGCAGCCTCTCTCTCTCTCTCTCTCTCTCTCTCTCTCTCTCTCTCCTTCTTTCTTTCCCGATGTTTATAAGATGTTTGTTCTTATATAAGATCTTATTTTCCCCCAAAATTAATTAGCTGTGAGTCTTCTTGTTGATTTTGTCTGTATCGCAGAAAGCACTTTCAACCTGTATACATAGGTCTTCCTTCACTTTAAGAAATGCTTCCTCTATTTTATTTGTATTCATACATTATGTTTGATATTCCTGTGATGCTCTTCTTTGGGAAAATCAGTTATCTAGGTAACTATGGCCATTTCTCTCATTTGGGAGTGGGAAATTGAGGCATACATGATCCACCACTAGCAGAGTCTTCACCTCTACAAACTTTGCTAAACTTTGTGTGTCTGTGGAGCATCAGCAGATAAGGGATAACTTATGTGATCAGTAAGCTGCCTTACTCTCATCACAGTAAGGATACAGTCATTCTCCCAATCTTTCAGCTTTCAAAATCGAGCTGCATCAGCATCATCATTAGGGCTGGTTAAAACACAAATTGCTTGGCCTGACTCCTCAAATTTCTGATTCAAATGGGTTGAAGTAAGGCTTGAGAAGTTATAGCTCTAACAAATTTTCAGGTGATGCTGATGCTGCTTGTCCAGAGATCACACTTTGTAAATCACTGTCCTAGATAACTAATTTAAGTGATCTTCACTTGTCATTGTGACAAAGATTTGAAAATTGGTTCTTTTTTTTTTCAGAAATTACAAACAAATACATCTATCTACACCATCCAGTAGGGTATTTGATTGCTTGTTTGTGTCTATATTGGCTTCCAATGGCAGTCAGAACAGGACAATCTACATGGTGGAAAAGCTTTTCAAGTTCATCTTTCCCATTACTAATTAAGAAGATTCTAATCCTACCTTTATTACTGTGAATGAGAACCTTGTTTTAACTGCTGCAATTTCTAATTTTTTGACATTCTTTCTTTGCTTATGGAAATTACCTTCTTATCCATATTATTATTTATTTCATCACATTGTAGCTTAATTTTAGAATTTTCAGCCGTTATGGATCTCTTTCCTTGCTTCACATAGGCTATGTCTTAAATCTTATTAAACATATCATGGAGTTTTCCGAATTGTTTTCTGGTTATTTTAGTAAATCATTGTCAAAAAGTGTTAGTTTTCTATTAATATTCGGGATAATTATTATGTTATTTTGCCTTCAGTATTTTCATCATAGGTTCTGGTCTGCTTTAGTTCAATAAAGACACTTAGTGCTCTCTTTAGCTCTTCCATATTTGAACAAGTGATGGTCTATTTCAATTCAAACCTTTTCAAGACACATGATGTGTAATTATCCTTTGCATTACTCACTATTCACCTTGTGCTTGTAAAACAACTAATAAGAACAACAACAGACTTCAGTTAGATGCTAATCTGACACAAAATCCAACCAGCCCAAAGCCATATTTAGAGCTCACTTACAGCAAGGGCTGCTTTGGTGGATTGAGATGATTAATATTTTACCCTTTTGCCTGATTCTTAGAACGGACATCATATATTTTAAATAAATAGATAATAGATATATAAGTAGATACACTCATACATGCATACATATATTTCAAATAATAAATAAACAATGAAACATAATAAAATAATCCCCAGTGTGCATTACTGTTAGGAATTTTCTCTGCTATTGCCTAGAACATTGTATGTGTGGGATTTACCAATCAAAATACAAAAAAACAAATAGACAATCTTTCTTTGCACCACTATCCCACTCTCCTCTTGTCCTGCTGTTTAAAGATGAAAGGGATCAAACTCTATTAAAAAACGCTGCACAAAAGCAGTGAGTTGGGGACGATCTCCTAGTGTTATGACAATATACGCACTATAGACACTAGGTCTTGAACCCAAGGAGAAGACCACAGACAGGGGTAAATGAGTACCCTTAGTGTGGGGCCACATGAATGGGCTGCATTATTTTTTTCAATCCAAATTCATGAACCGTATAGATACTGAACTATCTCCAAGATTCTGGCAATGACTTTCTGTCTGTCTTAGTTCTCCCAGAAGATATGAGTACTCGTTTTTAATTTGCTGTCATAAAATTTCCACTGGCAAATGTGCACAGAATATTCCAGGGATGCTATACTCAATTCTTTTTTACAGAAATCAGAGTAAGCTTTCTCATATAAGTTTTATTTTTTTTCATAGTTTAAACCCTTCACTAACTCTCCATCACTGATCCCTTAAGCATGAGATCCAGAGACTTTCACATTCTGTTGTGGGCCTGTCGAAACTCCTGTCCTGCCACTCTCACTCACTGTTATGGACTGAAGAATGTCCTCCAAAAATTTCAGATGCTGAAGCTCTAAGCCCCAGTGTGGCTGTATTTAGAGATGGGGCTTCTAAGGAAGTAATTAAGATTAAATGAGTTCATAAGCATGAGACCCTGATCCTATGGGATTAGTGTCCTTATAAGAAGAGACACCAGACAGCTCATGCTTGCTTTCTCTCTCTCTCTGTGCATGTCCGTGCATTAAGGAATGGCCACTCAAGGACACAGTGGAAAGGCAGCCACCTACAAGCCAAGAAGCCAGAAAGGTGCTGATTTTTTCAGCACCTTGACCTTGGACTTTCCAGCCCCCAGAACTAAAAAACAGAGCCAAAAGAAGATATCTATATCTATCTATCTATCTATATACACAGAGAGAGACAGAGACAGAGAGATTATAAGGAACTGGCTCATGAAATTATGAAACTAAAAAGTCCCAATATCTGCAGTAGGCAAGCTGGACACCCAGAAGAGCTAATGGTGTAGTTGCAGTGGAAATCCAAAGGCCTGAAAACCAGGAGAGTCAGTGTAAGTTCCAGTCCAAGTGAAAGTCCAAAGTCGGGAGAAGACTGGTGTTTGAGCTTGAAGACAGTCAGGAGAAAAGAGTGAGTTCTCCTCTGCTCAGCCTTTTAGTTCTTTTCATATCTTCAGTGGATTGGATGAAGCCACCCATGTTGGAAAGGGCAATCTTTATTCAGTCTACTGATTTAAATGTTAATTTCATCCAGAAACTCCCTCACAGAAATACCCAGAATAACATTAACCAAATATTGGGCACCTTGTGGTCCAATCAAATTAACACAGAAAATTAACCATCACAGCACTCTGCTAGCCATCGTACTAGTTATCAAAAACAGCATGGATTGTGTGCCATTCTAATTCAGCTCGATGTCTCTTGTCTTATCATCTTGGTGTATATGTTTCTTCTGCCCTGAATGGCTTCCTTCTTTATCCCTTTATTTGTGTGTTCATCTAGAAAACCCCTACCCATTCTTTAAATCTCAACTTGTATATGTTTCTTCTGCCCTGAATGGCTTCCTTCTTTATCCCTTTATTTGTGTGTTCATCTAGAAAACCCCTACCCATTCTTCAAATCTCAACTCAAGGGCTAATTCCTTTGAATCTTCTGAAATCTTTAAGTAGAATTAATGTTTTCTCTCATTGTCACTTTAAGCAACAGATGAGAAAGCCCATATCATGTTATATTGTAATTTTTTTACTTATAAATATTAGGCTTGTTTCTCATTGGACTGTGAACTCCTTCAGCTCAAAATATGTGTCCTTATTTTTTTAATGTTTTTGCACTTATTACAGACCATTATGTAAAAAGTGTTTCAATAAATCTCTGATGATTGAAGTAATGCATAGGTGATAAAGAGCAGGGTTAGAAATCAAAAGACAGGACAATGAAGCTGTGACAGGAATTAGCTAGGGGCATTTTTCCAGGACTCCTGATGGCAAAGCATAAGGTGGCTTCTTCTCGAGGCAAGCATGAGTACTCTATCCAGTTTCTGCTGCATTATCCCATCTTCCCTCTGTTACAATTCCCTCTATTTTGTCAGGTAATGGGTGAGCTCCCATCAGAGAGTTCTGTGGAAGATGTGAACAATCTTAGCATCAGACATCTGAATAATATAATTCTCCTGAATATCTCCATGTGTAAGAATGTGGAGTGCAAAGGAGAACAAGACTGAGTACACAAAATACTTCAAATGTCATTACTCAGGCCGGATAGAGCACAAAACCCACTGGAACCAGACACAAAAGGCTGGTGGATGACAGGGGGATGAAGAGGGAAGGAAGGATAGGTAGACAAAGTCTGTGGAAACAGAGATAAAGGGAGCTTTCCTGCTTGAGGCACAGTGCTCCTCTACTTTGCCTGACAGGCAGGGGCACAGGTACTGAGCACCAAGGCATCTGAGTAAGCTCATTCACAATGTTGGAGAAGCTCTTACAGTCCTGGTCTGAAAAACCCCTCTCAGGAAGCAGAATGTGAGTTTGGAGTTCTAGGACAGAGACAGGCAAGAAAAGTGGGAGTTTGTGTGGGGTTTAAGGACTGCCTTTGTCAGAGCTCCTTGGTAAATGAAGGGTAAGGTTCTCCACTTATAGATGGAAAATACTGAATGGAAATACAGGCACTCAATGTGGACCTCCCACCATGGGATCCTATCTTTATGTCCAGGTTGATGGCCATCATACTGTGGGTCACAGAAATGCACAACTCCCATACTTGTGTGTCTTACTTACATGATAAGAGAGGGCTAGAAGGGTAGCCTGCTAGGTTTGAACGTGGTCCCTTGTCTTTTCTGCTCCCAAATCACCTTGCGTAGGTCTTAGAAGCAAATACTCATTTTCTCTAATTTTTATGGAACTGAGAACTTTCCTGGCTGGAAAGTTTACAGCCAGTTCCCCTATAGCAATTTTGTGGCAATTATATGCATATTGGCCTACATGGCCACAATAAGCATGCTTATCCTGACTGGTGGCAAAACCATATTTCAGGTACCAAGGGGCTGCAGGGGAAGACATAAATTACTCTCTTCCTGTTCTCATTGCAGATATGTGTGCTGTGGAATGCAGGGAAAAATTTCAATGACAGCTCCAAGGAGAATTGAATCCACAACCAAATCTCCAAGCCCATATTCACACACAACACAAGGTCACCCTACAAATCCTGGGGGTCAAAGCATTTGGATGTGTTAGCCAGTTCAGCCTGAAGATGTTTTCTGGATCAGTCCATTCTTAGTACTGCTTGAAGTGGTGGAAACAGATTTCACTGGCCCTGTCATGTGCTGGGTTTTTGAGGTGATGTCTTCCATGTAGCAGGTAGGGCTCTGGAAGGTCCACATAGACCTAGTGTAACTGGTTTTGTGGTTGTTGCTGCAGATCATCTCACCACTGGATTTTAATCAACTGGTGAGAAATGAGCACTATGACCACCCATGTTTTCTTGTGAAGTGTGATCTCTGCAGAGCCAAAGAGAATACCATCTCATCAGGGGCTAGAAAATCTACAGGCACTTCTATTGTCTCTACTCTGAGGAAAGATTGTCTGAGATGTGGGAGAAGCTTTGTTCAAGGAAACCAGTGAGGGCAGCATAAGTACTACTTCTGAGTGCAGTCATCTGGAGTGTGAAGGTTTCTTCTCTCACCACTCCTGCTGGCTTACATATTTGTAAATTTCATTAATGCCCATTTAACAGTCACTTGAATTCCCATTCTACTTGAGTTCATAAGAAGTGCAATACTTTACCAGATATTCATCCCAAGGAATTCTGGGAATTTTCAAAGAATGCTTTCTATCTGTCACTTAAGCAACTAGCTTTTTCAGAGGATAATATTTCTTTCTCCCCTTACATCACCTCTCTCCAAACCAAACCTGGGTCCCACAATGGACCACTGCTGTGCCTTGACTACATCATCTGAAGCAGGCATGGAGCCTACTCTAAACAATAGATAAGACCTGACTATAGGAGTTGAAGATTTTTTTTATCAAAGACTTCAACATAATAGATTTACAATAGAGAAAATCTCTCAACATTTGCTACAAAATGTGAGAATTTCTAGATTGGATAGGCTGTACCTCCCATATAACCATGCCCCCAGTTGGAATGCTTAGACTTTTTCCTCCTATTTGAAGTACTGACTCTTCCCCAACACCTCAAGATGCAGAATGTGTGTATGTGTGTGTGTGTGTGTATGTGAAGGGGGTTGGTTCTTCTCATTCTCAGCCTCACAGTCATGCCTGGGTCAGCATAATAATCTGTAGACATACAGCTCTGTCAAAATGACACAGATTTATATCATGATACTAAACAGATTATCCCCTCTGTGTTACCTATATATAATCCACAAGCTCACCAAAATATTTCCTGCCCTGAAAAATATTATTAGATAAGGTAACAGTGACTTCATTTCATTGAGACATTGCTAGTCTCCAGGATTACTATCCTAAGAGTATTACATGTGTTAATGCATTTAATCTTCACAATAATCCTATGAGATAATAATAATTCCATTTCTCTAATTAGGAAAATTAGATACAGATAAGTTAAATACCTCCCAAACAAGAAAATAAAGTAGCAACTAAACAGATGTAAATACTGAGAAACAGGACAAAAAATTTGCTGAAGTTTTAGAATAGTAGTATCTTTATCTCCTATCCTTCCTATAGCTTGCCCTGTACCCAGCTCTGCCTCTAGCCATAAAGTGTAAATGATAATTGTATCTAGTCTCATAGCCTCCATAGAATCCTGAGAGCAACTTGGTAAGACCTTGTCCTGCTGTATGAACATTTCCATTGGGGTGAATGGCCCCTTCCACAGACAGGACATCCTATCACTAGGCCTGGGCTAGGTCCTGAAAATGGATGATCCTCCTCATAACCAACAGCATGGTGGAGTTGGCGCCACTTGGAAGCAGGCAAGTTTATTAGACTCCACTTAGTCAATTGATCACTGACTCTCCATCCTGGTTTTCCTTCACTCCATTTCTGCCTCCTTTTAACATGTCATTGCCCAAACAAAGTTCCTAAGTGTAGAGAGAACATAATACTCTGAGACCTCTTTTCCTAGTAAACTTATTTGGGCTCAAAGAAGGGCTTAAGATTGTCCATAGATGGGAAAGTCTTTCCCCTAGGTTCCTGATTCAGCTATACCCACCTGCAATAGGGAATATTGGTCACACCTCTAAATCTCCGAATTCCATTCCATGCAGTAGGCAGAAAGATTCTCCTGGTCCTAGTAGAAAAAGTATTGGTTACTTCTTCAGAATGCCCAAATTGATAATCATTGGAAAGTCTTTCCTGCATGCATACATAGCTGGATGTGGGTCATGGAGGGCCATGGCTGTGATCTACTGAGCCAGGGAGAGGGCAGTTAGGTTTCTAATTTTCTCCAGTACACTGCACTATCTAAGCCCAGTTGCTTAATTGAGCCCTGTAGGCTTAGGTGCTAGTAAAAGTCTTGCTGACTTAAGGCTTTTAATGAAAGTGAGGGGGCTCTTAACCTGAGAAAACATCTGATGTTGAGCAGGGATTCAAAGACTGGTAAGTTGGATAACAGATTAGATACACAAGACCTTTTTATTGTTTATTTGAAATAGAGAAGCACCATATATATTTTTTCTTTTTTTTAAAGAAGATATTGGGGGTAAGAGTTTATTAATTTATTTATTTATTTTTGCTGTGCTGGGTCTTCGTTTCTGTGCGTGGGCTTTCTCTAGTTGCGGCGAGCGGGGGTCACTCTTCATCACGGTGCACGGGCCTCTCACTATTGCGGCCTCTTCTGTTGTGGAGCAGAGGCTCCAGATGCGCAGGCTCAGTAGTTGTGGCTCATGGGCCTAGTTGCTCCGTGGTATGTGGGATCCTCCCAGACCAGGGCTCGAATCTGTGTCCCCTGCATTAGCAGGCAGATTCTCAACCACTGCACCACCAGGGAAGCCCACCATATATTCTTGATCCATTCACCAGTTATACACATTTGGGAATACCACTCAGAAAAAAAAAGAACAAACTACTCATATATATATATACACAATGTCATGGGTCTCAAAACAATAAGCTAAGTGAAAGAAGCCAGACACAGAGATGACATCGGCAATTGCCTGGCCCAAAGCTGGAGTGGGAGGGAGAATTGACTGCAGTGATACAAGAGGAAACTTTTGGGGGTGGTAAAAATGTTTAAACCTTCAAAGTTATGATGGTTTCATGACTGTGCACATTTACTAAAACCATCAAATTGTAAACTCAAAATAGGTGAAGTTTAAGGTATTTAAATTATGCTTCCCTAAAGTCACCTGCACACACATACATAAATCCAAATCCAAAAGAAAGTTCTGAAGCAGATATCAAAAACTAGAGAATAAATAAGAAGAGCCAGATGATACAGAAAAAGAGACAATAGCTTGCAGGCTAAAAAAATGTCAAGAGTTCTCTCCTGGGTTTGGGATTGACATGTACACACTGCTATATTTAAAATAGATAACCAACAGGGACCTACTGTACAGCACAGGGAACTCTGCTCAATATTCTGTAATAACCTAAATGGGAAAAGAATTTGAAAAAGAATTGATACATGTATATGTATAACTGAATCACTCTGCTGAACACCTGAAACTAACACAACATTGTGAATCAACTATACTCCAAGATAAAATAATTTTTTTTTTAATTTTTAAAAAATGAAGGAGTTCCCTCTTGGAAAACTAGATGTCACCCACAATTCTTTTTCAAACTTCCAATTGGCAGAGACTACTGAAAACTGACTTGAATTCACTTGAGAGCAAAACCAGACCTGAGCTAACATTAAGCTGTCAATACAGTATGAAAATTCAGAGGTTTGACTCCAGAATATTAATATGTTTATAGGTTTGTGCTCCAGACATTGCTGTATATACTGTACTATCATTCTAAAATTCAGAAACATATCTGATCCTAAGATTTTCAAATAGACTGTGGGTCTGTATCTAAAATGGTATATAAAACCCAGTTCAGTCTACCTCCTGAGTAGGGAAAAACCCACTTCCTCCCTACCATGTTTCTTCCTTGTCTCCTTTACCTTCATAGAGAACACTTCACTTCTGACACTTGTGCTCACCAAACGTGTGGGAGTTTTTCCCCACACCAAGCAATTCTTTGCAAAACTAGCTGGGTGTTATATAATTCAACTCAACTCTGACACTATCTACTGGAGATAGCATTAGACCCACAGGTTAAGACTTCAGTCCCACAAGGCTGCCCCCCGCCACACACACACGTACACACACACACACTTTCGACAATAGTCACAAGTCCAGGGTATCACCTGTAGTTCTGACCAACCTGCTATAGATTGAAGGTTCCAACAACCCCTTCTTTGGGGTTCAGATGCCAGTTGCAAGTCCAAGTTGTCACCTGCACTTTTGACTGACTGGCTGTAAATCAGAAGTTTCCACAACCTCCTCTTTGGGTTCCATTAATTTGTTAGAGCAACTCACAGAATCCAAGAAACGTTTTACTTGCTAGATCACAGGTTTGTTACAAAAGGATGTAACTCAGGAACAGCCAGATGGAAGAGATGTACAGGGCAAGGTAAGGGAAAAGGGTGCAGAGCTTCCATGCTCTCTCAGAGCATGACATTCTCCCCAAATCTCCACATGTTCACAAACCAGGAAGTTCTCCAAACTCTGTCCTTCAGGGTTTTTAATGTAGGCTTCACTACATAGTCATGATTGATTAAATCATTGGCTTTTGGTGATTGATTCAAACTCCAGCCTCTCTCCCCTCCCCAAAGGTTAGGGGGATAGGGAGCTGGAGGCAGTACTGAAAGTTCCAAACTTCTAATCACCTGGCTGGTTCCCCTGGCAATCAGCCCTCATCTTTAGGTCACCTAAGGACTTTCTAAAAGTCACCTAATTACCATAACAAAAGACACCTTTAACACAGGAAATTCCGAGGATTTTAGGAGCTCTTGCCAGGAACTGGGACAAAGATCAAGTACATATTTCTTATTATAAGTCACCATATCACAGTATAACATTATAGAAATTCAATTAGCTTCAAAGGCTGTAGTAGAGCTTCCCTGACCTACACTGATGAGTCACTAGGAGTATGGTGTGAACACATACACACACACACACACACAGACACACACACACTCTCTGATTGACAAATCCTTAAAAAGTACAAGAGCACTGTATTAGTGAAATCTGATAGAGAAGAGTGAAGGAAAAGTGAAGATAACAAACAAAAAAAAAAAAGGCAAACTGATGGAGTGAGGATGATACAGTGGTAAAGTCTGACCTTCTGAGGAAACAATACCATAGATCAGACATAATTGGCACCTAAATTCCCTAAAGAGAAATGGTATAAGACTGAAGAAAGGAGGCACATTTCTACTCAATTAGAATCATAACAAATGTATGTCTGTTATGGCATCATTCATACACAATATTGGTTTTGGGTGTCCTTATTTCTATATGGTTCCTATTGCAGACTATGTTTCCTCAGTGATGAATAGAACTGAGCACATTCAACCAGCATGAACAAAATGTACCCAGCACTGCTCTCTGTCAATTCAAGAAAACAGACCAGATTGGAAAATGACAAATGCAATTGGTGTGTATAACAGAAGAAATAGTCTGATAAAGAAGGAAGCATATATACCTATATACATGAACCTCATCTACAGAACTCCTTCCATTCAATTATATAACACATATAATAAGTCATTTCCTCAAATCTGTATTTCTCATCTTAGTTCCAAACCTTACTCGGAAATACCTTCTATTATTGTGAGGCTGAAATTAAAAAACTAATATAAAAGGGTTTTCTTTGATAGCAATTAGCATACATCTACAGAATCATTTTTAATGACCACTATAGGGATATACCCAACTTACTGATACAACAAATTATTGTTAATCATGTCTATTTTTTCTAGGTATATCTCTCATATGAATAATGGAATTTAAAAATTTCATACATATCTTTAGTTTCTTATCTAAATATTTAATTTGGAAACAAAAATCATAAAAATATTATTAATATGTCTTTGAGGTTTTTTTTAAATCAACATTATTGAGGAAAATTACATAATATAAAATGCACAATTTATAAGAATATAGTACACTGCATTTTAACAAATGTATGCATCCATGAAACCACCATGACAATTAAGGTACATAATGTTTCTATAAGCCTACACAAGTTGTCTTGATCCCCTTGCCAATAAATTCTCATCCCCTGCTCCTTGCCCCAGAAAATCACTGATCTGTTTTATATCACTTAAATTAAGATCTATATTTATAAATGAAAACATACAGAAAATACTGTTTGCATTTAGCTTCTTTTGCTCAGCATTATATTTTTGAGATTTATCCATATTGTTAAATTTACCATGAGTTTGTTTCTTTTATTACAGACTAGAAGTCCAGTGAATGGATATACCAGAGCTGCTAAGAACAAGTCTTTGGGTAGCATGTACTTTCATTTTTCTTGGGAAAATACCAAAAATTAAAATTGTACAGTCATATAGTAAATGTAGAACTTTATTAGAAACTGCTTAATTATTTCCCAGAAGAGTTGTATCAGTTAACAGCTGTCACCGGCAATGTATGAGAGTTCCACTTTTGTTCCTCATCTTCAACAAAACAGTATTATCAGACTATATATATATATATATATATATATATAGAGAGAGAGAGAGAGAGAGAGAGAGAGAGAGAGAGAGAGAGAGAGAGAGAGAGAGAGAGAGAGAGAGATTACCCATTCAGCTTCATTTATAGTAGCTATCTCATTGTGGTGTAAAATTTCATTTCCCCAATGACTAAGGTTGTTGAGCATAATTTCATATGCTTACTGGCTCTTCATAGCTTTTTTTTTTTTTGAAGTATCTTTTAAATACCTCTGCATATTTTTAATTGGATCATTTATCTTCCTAGATTATTTGAGTTATTTATATATTCAAGATACAAGTATCTTTTTTAATATAATAATTGTTACTCTCTTATATCAACTATATTTCAATTCAAAAAAATAAATAAGATAAAAAAGAATTGTGGGAGGAGACTCCTTCAAGCTGGCGGAGGAGTAAGATGTGGAGACCAGCTTTCTCCCCACAAATACATCAGAACTACATCTACATGTGAACAACACCTACATAACACCTATTGAACACTGGAAGAAGACCTCAGACTTGCCAAAAGGCATGAAACTCCCCAAGTATCTGGGTAGGGCAAAAGAAAAAGAAAAAACAGAGACAAAAGAATAAGGATGGGACCTGTACCTCTTGGAGGGAGCTGTGAAGGAGGAAAACTTTCCACACACTAGGAAGTCCCTTCACTGGCAGACATGGGGGGTGGGCAGGGGGAAGCTTCAGAGACACAGAGGAGAGCACAGCAACAGAGGTGCAGAGGGCAAAGTGAAGAGATTCCTGCACAGAAGATTGGTGTCAACCAGCACTCACCAGCCTGAGAGACTTGCCTGCTTACTTGCTGGGGTGGATGGGGGCTGGGATCTGAGGCTGAGGCTTTGGAGGTCAGATCCCAGGGAGAGTACTGGGGTTGGCTGTGTGAACACATCCTGAAGGGGCTAGTGCAACACAGCTAGTCGAGGGGCAGCACAGAGAATAGTCTGGGACTGCCTAAGAGGCAAGGAACCATTGTTTTGGGATGTACAAGGAGAGGGGATTCAGAGTACCACCTAAACGAGTTCCAGAGATGGGTGTGAGCCACAGCTATCAGTGCAAGCATGAGACGGGAATGAGGCTAAAGATACTGCTGCAGCTACCAAGAAACCTGAGTGCAAGCACAGGTTACTATCTACACCTCTCTTCCTGGGAGCCTGTACAGCCTGCCACTGCCAGGGTCCAATGATCCAGGAACAACTTCCCTTGGAAAACACATGGTGCACCTCAAGCTGTTGCACAGTCATGCTGGTCACTGTCTCCAAGGTTCATGGCACATTCCATACCCCTCCTTCCCCCCAGCCTGAGTGAGTCAGAGCCCCCTAATCAGCTGCTACTTTAACACTACCCTTTCTGGGGGTGGAACAGATGCCCTCAGGTGACCTACACAGAGAGACAGGGCCATATCCAAACCTGAACCCAAGGAGCTGTGTGAACAAAGAAGGGAAAGGGAAATTTCTCCCAGCAGCCTCAGGAGCAGTGGACTAAATCTCCACAATCAACTTGATGTACACTGCATCTCTGGAATACCTGAATAGACAACAAATCATCCCAAAATTTAGATGGTGGACTTTGGGAACAACTGTAGACTTGGGGTTTGCTCTCTGAATCTAATTTGTTTCTGGTTTTATGTTTATCTTAGTTTAGTATTTAGAGTCGATTATCATTGGTAGATTTGTTTATTGATTTGGTTGCTCTCTTCCTTTTATATATATATATATATATATATATATATATATATATATATAATTTTCCTTTTTCTCCCTCTCTTTTTTTTTTTTTTTTTTTTTTGTGGTACACAGGCCTCTCACTGTTGTGGACTCTCATGTTGTGGAGCACAGGCTCCGGACGTGCAGCCCCAGCAGCCATGGCTCACGGGCCTAGCCACTGCACGGCATGTGGGATCTTCCTGAACTGGGGCATGAACCCATGTCTCCTGCATTGGCAGACGGACTCTCAACCACTGCGCCACCAGGGAAGCCCTCCTTTCTCTCTTTTTGTGAATGTCTATGTGTATGTTTCTTTTTGTGATTCTGACTGTATAGCTTTGCTTTTGCAATTTGTTTTAGGATTCTGTCTGTCCTTTAATTTTTTTTTAACGTTTTTACTGCTTGTTATCACTGGTGGGTTTGTTCCTTGGTTTCATTGCTTTCTTCTGTGTTTCTTGATTTTTTAAATTACTTTTTTACTTTTAATAATTATTTTTATTTTAATAAATTTATTTATTTTTTCTTTATTTTGTTTTTCTCCCTTTTCTTCTGAGCTATGTGGCTGATAGGGTCTTGGTGCTCTGGTTGAGTGTCAGGCCTGAGCCTCTGAGGTGAGAGGGCCGAGTTCAGGACATTGGTCCACCAGAGACCCACTGGCCCCACATAATATCAAATGGCAAAAGCTCTCCCAGACATATCCATCTCAAAGCTAATACTCGCTCCACTCAATGACCAGCAGGCGACAGTGCTGGACAAAAAATGAGCAAGACAGGAACAAACACGCCCATTAGCAGAGAGGCTGGCTAAAATCATAATAAGTTCACAGACACCCCAAAACACACCACTGGATGCGGTCTTACCCACCAGAAAAAAAATATCCAGCCTCATCCACCAGAACACAGGCACTAGTCCCTTCTGCCAGGAAACCTACACAACCAACTGAACCAACCTTAGACACTGGGGGCAGACACCAGAAACAATGGGAACTATGAACCTGCAACCTGATGAAAGGAGACGCCAAACACAGTAAGTTGAGCAAAATGAGAAAAAAGAGAAATACACAGTAGATGAAGAAGAAAGGTAAAAACCCACCAGACCTAACAAACGGAAAGGAAACAGGCAGTCTACCCGAAAAAGAATTCAGAGTAATGATAGTAAACATGATCCAAAATCTTGGAAATAGAATGGAGAAAATAAAAGAAACGGTCAACAAAGACATAGAAGAACTAAAGAGCAAACAAATAACCATGAACAACACAATAAATGAAATTAAAATTCTCTAGAAGGAAACAATAGCAGAATAACTGAAGCAGAAGAAAGGATAGTGACCTGGAAGATAAAGTAGTGTAAATAACTACCACAGGGAAGAATAAATAAAAAAGAATGAAAAGAATTGAGGACAGTCTCAGACACCTCTGGGGCAACATTAAATGCAGCAACATCCGAATTATAGGGGTCCAAGAAGAAAAAGAGAAAAAGAAAGGGAATAAGAAAATATTTGAAGAGATTATAGTTGAAAACTTCTGTAATACGGGAAAGAAAGTAATCAAAACCAAAAGTGCAGAGGGTCTCATAAAGGATAAATCCAAGGAGAAACGTGCCAAGACACATATTAATCAAGCTATCAAAAGTTAAACACACAAAAAAATATATGGAAAGCATCAAGGGAAAAGCAACAAATAATATACAAGGGAATGCCCTTAAGGTTAACAGTTGATCTTTCTGCAGAAACTCTGCAAGCCACAAAGCAGTGGCAGAACATACTTAAATTGATGAAAGGGAAAAACCTACGACCAAGATTATTCTACCCAGCAAGGATCTAATTCCGATTTGATGGACAAAATAAAACCTTTACAAACAAGCAAACGATAAAAGAATTCAGCACCACCAAACCAGCTTTACAACAAATGCTAACAGAACTTCTCTAGGCAAGAAACACAAGAGAAGGAAAAGACGTACAATAACAAACTCAAAACAATTAAGAAAATGGTAATAGATACATACATATGGATAACTACCTTAAATGTAAATGGGTTAAATGCTACAACCAAATGACATAGACTGGCTGAATGGACACAAAACCAAGACCTGTATATATGCTGTCTACAAGAGACCCACTTCAGATCTAGGGACATAAGCACACTGAAAGTGAGGGGATGGAAAAAGATATTGCGTGCAAATGGAAATCAAAAGAAAGCTGAAGTAGGAATTCTTATATCAGAAAGAATAGACTGTAAAATAAATACTCTTACCAGAGACAAAGAAGGACACTACATAATGATCAAGGGAACAATCCAAGAAGAAGATATAACAATTGTAAATATTTAGGCACACAACATAGAAGCACCACAATACATAAAGCAAATGCAAACCAGCCTTAAAGAGGAAATCAACAGTAACACGATAATAGTAAGGGACTTTAACACCTCACTTTCACCAATGGACAGATCATCCAAAATGAAAATAAATAAGGAAACACAAGCATTAAAAGTTACATTAAACAAGATGGATTTAATTGATATTCATAGGACATTCCATCCTAAAACAACAGAATACAAATTTTCTTCTCAAGTGCTCATAGAACTTTCTCCAGGATACATCATATCTTGGGTCACAAATCAAGGCTTGATAAATATAAGAATATTGAAATTGTATCAAGTATCTTTTCTGATGACAACGCTATGAGACTTGATATCAATTACAGGAAAAAAATGTAAAAAATAAAAACACATGGACACTAAAGAGTATGCTACTAAATAACCAAGAGATCACTGAAGAAATCAAAGAGGAAATAAAAAAAAAATACCAGAAACAAATGACAATGAAAACACGACTAACTGACCCAGAACTTATGGGATGCAACAAAAGCAGTTCAAAGATGGAAGTTTACAGCAATACAATCCTACCTCAAGAAACAAGAAACATCTCAAATAAACAACCTAAATTTATACCTAAAGCAATTAGAGAAAGAAGAACAAAGAACCCGCAAAATTACCAGAAGGAAAGAAATCATAAATTTCAGATCAGAAATAAATGAAAAAGAAATGAAGGCAACAATAGCAAAGATCAATAAAACTAAAGGTTGGTTCTTTGAAAAGATAAACAAAATTGAAACACCATTAGCCAGACTCATAAAGAAAAAAAGGGAGAAGAATCTACCCAACAGAATTAGAAATGAAAAACGGGAAGTAACAACTAACACTGCAGAAATACAAAGGATCATGAGAGATTACTACAAGCAACTATATGCCAATAAAATGGACAACCTGGAAGAAATGGACAAATTCTTAGAAAAGCACAACCCTCCAAGACTGAACCAGGAAGGAATAGAAAATATAAACAGACCAATCACAAGCACTGAAATTGAAACTGTGATTAAAAATTCTCCAACAAACAAAATCCCAGGAACAAATGGCTTCACAGGTGAATTCTGTCAATCATTTAGAGAAGAGCTAACACCTATCCTTCAAAAACTCTTCCAAAATATAGCAGAGGGAAGAACACTCGCAAAATCATTCTACAAGGCCACCATCACCTTGATACCAAAACCAGAGAAAGATGTCACAAAAAGAAAACTACAGGCCAATATCACTGATAAACATAGATGCCAAAATCCTCAACAAAATACTAGCAAACAGAATCCAACAGCACATTAAAAGGATCATACACCATGATCAAGTGGGGTTTATTCCAGGAATGCAAGGATTCTTCGATATACACAAATCAATCATTGTGATACACATATTGACAAATTGAAGGAGAAAAACCATATGGTCATCTAAATAGATGCAGAGAAAGTTTTTGACAAAATTCAACACCGATTTATGATAAAAACCCTCCAGAAAGTAGGCATAGAGGGAACTTTCCTCAATATAATAGAGGCCATGTATGACAAACCCACTGCCAATATCATCCTCAATGGTGAAAAACTGAAACCATTTTCACAAAGATCAGGAACAGGACAAGGTTGCCCACTCTCACCACTGTTATTCAACATAGTTTTGGAAGTGTTAGCCATAGCAATCAGAGAAGAAAAGGAAATAAAAGGACTCCAAATCTAAAAAGAAGAAGTAAAGCTGTCACTCTGCAGATGACATGATACTACACAGAGAATCCTAAAGATGCTACTAGAAAACTACTAGAGCTAATCAATGAATTTGAGTAAGTAGCAGGATACAAAATTAATGTACAGAAATCTCTGACATTCCTATAAAGTAACGATGAAAAATCTGAAAGTGAAATCAAGAAAACACTCCCATTTACCATTGCAACAAAAAAATAAAATATCTAGGAATAAACCTACCTAAGGAGACAAAGGACCTGTATGCAGAAAATTATAAGACACTGATGAAATAAATTAAAGATGATACAAATAGATGGAGAGATATACCATGTTCTTGGAATGGGAGAATCAACATTGTGAAATGACTCTACCACCCAAAGCAATCTATAGATTCAATGCAATCCCTATCAAACTATCACTGGCATTTTTCACAGAACTAGAACAAAAAATTGCACAATTTGTATGGAAACACAAAAGACCCCGAATAGCCAAAGCAATCTTGAGAATGAAAAACGGAGCTGGAAGAATCAGGCTCCCTGTCTTCAGACTATACTACAAAGCTACAGTAATCAAGACAGTATGGTACTGGCACAAAAACAGAAAGATAGATCAATGGAACAGGATAGAAAGCCTGGAGATAAACCCACGCACATATGGTCACATTATCTTTGATAAAGGAGGCAGGAATGTACAATGGAGAAAGGACAGCCTCTTCAATAACTGGTGCTGGGAAAACTGGACAGGTACATGTAAAAGTATGAGATTAGATCACTCCCTAACACTGTACACAAAAATAAGCTCAAAATGGATTAAAGACCTAAATGTAAGGCCGGAAACTATCAAATTCTTAGAGGAAAATATAGGCAGGACACTCTATGACATAAATCACAGCAAGATCCTTTTTGACCCACCTCCTAGAGAAATGGAAATAAAAACAAAAATAAACAAGTGGGACCTAATGTAACTTCAAAGCTTTTACACAGCAAAGGAAACCATAAACAAGACCGAAAGACAACCCTCAGAATGGGAGAAAATATTTTCAAATGAAGCAACTGACAAAGGATTAATCTCTAAAATTTACAAGCAGCTCATGCAGCTCAATAACAAAAAAACAAACAACCCAATCCAAAAATGGGCAGAAGACCTAAATAGACATTTCTCCAAAGAAGATATACAGACTGCCAACAAACACATGAAAGAATGCTCAACATCATTAATCATTAGAGAAATGCAAATCAAAACTACAATGAGATATCTCACACCAGTCAGAATGGCCATCTTCAAACATCTAGTAACAATGAATGCTGGAGAAGGTGTGGAGAAAAGGGAACCCTCTTGCACTGCTGGTGGGAATGTGAATTGGTTCAGCCACTATGGAGAACAGTATGGAGGTTCCTTAAAAATCTACAAATAGAACTACCATATGACCCAGCAATCCCACTACTGGGCATATACCCTGAGAAAACCATAATTCAAAAAGAGTCATGTATCAAAATATTCATTGCGGCTCTATTTACAATAGCCCGGAGATAGAAACAACCTAAGTGTCCATCATCGGATGAATGGATAAGGAAGATGTGGCACATATATACAATGGAATATTACTCAGCCAGAAAAAGAAACGAATTTGAGCTATTTTTAATGAGGTGGATGGACCTAGAATCTGTCATACAGAGTGAAGTAAGTCAGAAAGAGAAAGACAATTACTGTATGCTAACACATATATATGGAATTCAAGGAAAAAAATGTCATGAAGAACCTAGGGGTAAAACAGGAATAAAGACAGAGACCTACTAGAGAATGGACTTGAGGATATGGGGACG
Source organism: Stenella coeruleoalba (assembly GCF_951394435.1). Classification (NCBI taxonomy): domain Eukaryota; kingdom Metazoa; phylum Chordata; class Mammalia; order Artiodactyla; family Delphinidae; genus Stenella; species Stenella coeruleoalba. Next base: position 37,528,259 of record NC_137160.1, read on the forward strand.
GGGAAGGGTAAGCTGTGACAAAGTGAGAGAGTGGCATGGACATGTATACACTACCAAACGTAAAATAGATAGCTAGTTGGAAGCATCCGCATAGCACAGGGAGATCAGCTCCATGCTTTGTGACCACCTAGAGGGGTGGAATAGGAAGGGTGGGAGGGAGATGCAAGAGGGAAGAGATATGGGAACATATGTATATGTATAACTGATTCACTTTGTTATAAAGCAGAAACTAACACACCATTGTAAAGCAATTATACTCCAATAAAGATGTAAAAAAAAATGTGAAGCTCATTAATGGGTAAGATATGACAGATCTAAACTGTCTTATATAACATAGAAGTTCTCCTTTACAAATATAATCTTCATCTGAATGAGCTGTTTTAAGTCATGACATCCTGATGGTTCCTAAGCAGTCACCTAAAATACCATTTCTTTTAATGAAATAATACCAATGCACACCTTCTCAAACCATGCAACCCCTTCTCTTCAGTCCCAAATTTATATTGGTATGTTTCTCATCTTAACCACCTCCTGCCACTAAATGTTCTCTTCTCAAAATCAATTTATTTCAGTTTGACATGGTCCTAAACTCCTTGGTTTGAAGAAAGAGACAAAGTTGCCAGGACTTGCATTAGAGACTTCCCACAGCCTTCCAAGGCACATTTCATTCTGTTTACTGCCTCTTCTCTGCCTACGGTACACCATAAGGAAAAGCAGGGACAACTATAAGTCACATAATGCCAAATACCATTTATTGTGTGAAGAGTAACTATGCCAATTTCTTACCTAGCATCTTTTTTTTAACACCTTTATTGGAGTATAATTGCCTTACAATGGTGTGTTAGTTTCTTCTATATAACAAAGTGAATCAGCTATACATATACATACATCCCCATATCTCCTTCCTCTTGCATTTCCCTCCCACGCTCCCTATCCCACCCTTCTAGGTGGACCAAAACAACACATCGAGCTGATCTCCCTGTGCTATGTGATTGCTTCCCACTAGCTATCTATTTTACCTTCAATAGTGCATATATGTCGATGTTACTCTCACTTCGCCCCAGCTTCCCCCGCCCCCTGCGATGTCCTCAAGTCCATTCTCTATGTCTATGTCTTTATTCAGAGGTTCTTCCCGAGTCTTTTGGGCCTTGATTGTTTTCAGCTTAAAATAATCCACATGCCAAAGAGACATTTTGGGGTGGTAAATTTTGTTTCCCTATAGTACACTTGCTGTGAGTATAAATATGAGAAGGGTATTGATATTCATCAATAGGTGAATGCTGAATAGCCCAATAAATAAACTGGGGTAGTTACTGACCTACTGCCTCTTAGTCTTATATCTGGTCTTCTCAATTTTGCTCAGTAATGACAGGGCTGGGAGTCTGTTTTTCCAGAACACCTGGTAGGTGGAGCCAGTAGGAGGTGTTGGGAGAGTGAGACACAGGGAAAGGGAAGAAGCAGCATTTCTTCCTCCCTCTCCCTTTACCTTTAGTGGCATCTCAGGAAGTGGCTGTGACCCTGGTTTCAGCCATGAAGCCCTCTTCTTGGTTCCAGTACTGACATGTGGCCTGTGCTTTGTACTCCTGAACTCTGGTAACACAACTTCCTCCCTTTTCTTTCACCAGCAGTAGAAGTGTTGAGTGTTTCCTACAATTATTAATTTCTGGGTTAGCACACTATCCCCATTCACTCTCTCTTTAAAACATGTAGAGTGTCTCTGCTGGACATAGCCTTCCTTTTGTCATTCTTTCCTGGATATTTAAATATCTCAATTCACCTGAATCAGTGATTTTCACACAGGTTCTTGGAGGCTGGGGATTTCCACAAGCCCCCTAAAGGCTGCTGCTTAAAAAAAAGTAAAGGAGAGAGAGGATCCATATTGTTTGGAAAACACTTCCTCCCTTCAACCATATTATTTTTGTTTCATGTTTTGTTTATGTTTCTCAGAGGAATTCCGTCACAACAAAGGCTTTTGTATATTAAAAAATGATTGAAATCATGGATTTTTACCACTGGCAAACATGTTGAACAAATCTTGATCAAGGATAAAAATCCAGCTATTGCCTCAGTAGAAGTTGCTGTATTCTAAACATAAGGTGGGGGTGGGGGTTGGGGTGTGTAAATTGGGTGCCCCCAATTTACTCCCTTTCCTTTCACTCACTCCACCTCATCACCTACAATTCTGTCCCAATAGACCTGACACTCTGCCTCTTGTTTCTAGGGTACTCTTGCTCTAAGGAGCCTGGCTGAAAATTTTCCTGAACTCATTGTGTATCAAAAGACTAAATACATCCATAAAGCCTGCAATAAAAATAACCCAAACAAATGACTATCCCGTCACATGTCCTATTAGCAAAGTACTTGTGTAGGAACAAAATGTTGTTGTTGGTTTTGTTTTCATTTTTCTAATACAGTCAAGTCCCCAGTGAGACATGAATGTGGAATATCATCCCACTTTATAATATATGCACCATAATCTTCTTAAAATGAGTTTTCACTTCAAGAAACATAAGGACTTAAATATGAGCAGCCTGTTTTGTGCATTTGTGTGTTTGGCATCTCATTACACTTCAGACCATTTTGTCTTCTTAGAACAATTGAATATCATTAGTGGAGGCATATTTTGTTGCCAGAACATTCTTAGTTGACTGTGCTTGTTAAAATGTGTCCTTTTGCCAGCTGATGGATGGGAATTCTGAAGGGTGCCTGGTGGGTGAGCATTTGAATATCAGAACTTTCATCTCTTTCTTCCTGAGAGAAAAATAGCTTTGCTACCAACCAACACAAATTGTCCTTGACTTCCCCTCCCTCTTTTGTCTTCTTTGTGTAACACTCTGTTTAGCTCACATTTCTATCAGGCATCCAGACTATGCAAGATATAAAAGCTTCAGAGCCAGGCAAGCCTTGGAACAAATCCAGACACCTCAGCTTTATTTACATGGTGACCTTGGGCAAATCACTGAACCTCTAGGGTTTTAATTTGCAAAATGGGCTTCCTAATGCTTATTTTTCAGGGTCATTACAATTAAAATTCCTCACCTGGTTTGGGCACCTAGTAGATGCTTAATGATTGGTAGCTGAACAAAATAATAGACAACAAAAAATGCAAAAAACAATTAGAGAAGAGCTGAAAAGGAAATATAATGCAGCATTAATTAGAATATAACCAGGCACTAAAATATAATGTACCCCAAGATAAATAACTTTAGAAGAAAAACCTAGAAGTTACAGGAGTTTCTTTTTACGTACAGTAGTTACTTTCTATAAAGTCACCAGGGACACTCAATTTAGTAACACTGAACCATTGCTCCTATGGTAAAAACAGGATTAGGTTCCTGTGAGCCTTTGGTCACAACATTTTCATAAACTAATCAATGAACAACCTTATGTTATGTTTGTTTCTTTTAAAGACACCTCATTTAAAATATATTGTTGATTCATTTAATATGGCACTCACATCCAACAGCCTCTAACTCATGGCTGAATGAAGTTTACCTAGACATGTATTTTCTCCATGAGGTACATCCCAACCTTAAGCAGAAAGATAACCTTTCTGCTTATCTTACTTAGGAATAAGAGACAGAAACTCAATATGCTTAAAGGCTATCTTAAACATGTAAAGGCACAAAATACATAAAAATGTGAAATATTTCACACAAAATAGACCACAAAGAGGAAATGTGTTTACAGTATGAGAGCTTGTCTTGTTCAGCCTCAGCAGGGATGCACACAGGGCAACTAAAATTTTTCACCACTTTGTGCACGTGCATGTCCGTGGATGACCATGAATATGCCATGAGTATTGATTGACTTGGGGATTACAAATAATTTTAGCAAGTAGGCAAATTAGAAAAAATAAATCTGTGAATAAGAAGGATCAACTGAAAATATAAGCAGGGACCCTTGGACCCAGGAGGGATGCCTTAAAATGAATGATGAGAGGAGAGAGTCCAGGCAGGAATTGTCAAATCAGCAGGGCCAAGATCACTGAAAGTCGGGAACAGTGTATGGGAACAAATGATAAGCCAGGAATCCTCTGGCCCAGATCCCACATGATGCTCCTGCTCACTTCCTTCAAATTGAACGTGCCCTGCTCGGAGCAGCTTTTCCTGGCCTCTCCATCAAAACAGCATCCAGGGACTTCCCTGGTGGCACAGTGGTTGAGAGGCCGCCGGCCGATGCAGGGGACAAGGGTTCGTGCCCCGGTTCGGGAAGATCCCACATGCCGCGGAGCGGCTGGGCCCGTGAGCCATGGCCACTGAGCCTGCGCGTCCGGAGCCTGTGCTCCGCAATGGGAGAGGCCACAACAGTGAGAGGCCCATGTACCGCAAAAAAAAAACAAAACAACAACAAAAAAAACCCCAAAAAAACCTTCCATTGTTCTTTATAGGCTTCCCCTACTTTATTCTCCTCCAGAACACACCTGCATGACCTGATATATGTGGGGTTTTATTTGTGAATTGTCTGCCTGTCCCTGACAGAATGCAAACTCCATGAGGTCGGGACTTTGTGGACTTTATTCTCCAACCTCGGGGACCTACAGAACACCTGCCACAGTATGGTTGTTACTATCTGTTGAACGAGGACAGGAATTTTAATGACTCTGAAGAACACATTGAAAAGTACACATTTTGTCTAAGAGGAAATAAACAGTCATTTGAGTGAACAGGCCTATCAGATATGAAAGATTTATAGTGCTTCTGATGCTATATGCAAAATTAAAGAAGAGAAAAATTGTTCCTATACTCATGGGGTAATCGATATAAAAAGAGAGGAGAAATGGGCTTAAGATGGAGACCACTCTATGCTGGCATCAGGAATTACAGCTAAGCATGATTGTTTATATATATATATATATATATATATATATATAGAGAGAGAGAGAGAGAGAGAGAGAGAGAGAGAGAGAGACAGGGATCTATGGGGTTGTGGAAAAAAGGGATAGAGAATGTACAGATTCGATTAGTGTACAGATTCGATTGCCTGCATCTAAGTGTCAGACCCAAATAAATACAAGTTTCTCTGTCTTGAAACTTTGGGGGATGTTGACACTCAAAAGCATCACCCCCTCCCAACTCTAAATTGCAGCATGTAAAGCATGCTTGACTATCCCATGTTAGTTCTAGGACCTTTCTTACTCTATCTACATCTTCACAGAAATCATCCAAGCATCTGTCCTTAACAAAACAACCTTCTGGCCATTTTTCTGTCTGCCTCAACTGGAACTGCAATCTACATGGTATGATTTAAAGGAAACTGGAAACTTCTCTACATTGTTAATGATGTCCAAAATGAGAATATCGCAGAATCTTTGGGGTCTAAGAGCTTTCAAAATTCTTCTGTACCTGGAAAACTAACAATTAAACTACTGTCAGTCATTAATACTTCAGTGTAAATTAGCTTATCCTGGAATTTTAAGCAGTAATCGTGTAATTTCAAACTAATTTTATAGAATGAGAAAACTGAGATTCATAATGGGAATATAGTGTTATAACTAATTTAGTAATTTGAGACAGGAAAAAAACCCAGGTCTCCTGGCATTCAATTAACTATAGCATTCTGATCTAAAACCTTTTCAGTACAGGTGGTTGAGACCATCTCTTAATGAAATTTCCAATTAGTAAATTCTTATGAGGAAAAAGTATAAGCCCTTAGTAAAATGCAAATATCTTAACAGAAATAAATGAAAATAACTTGAAAAGGTATTATCCTTACTTGGTTTATCGAATTAGCTGTTCCCAGAAGTCAAGTCGCATCTTCGGACACACTATCCATCTATGAAAGAGAAACTAGACTTAAGAGTTCCCCAAAGCAACCATCAACCTTGCCACTCTTCTACATTTGACTGTGGCATATCTACAGGAGTCCAGACCCCACAGAGGCTGGCAGGCAGCTATAGGGAGCTTTCTCTCTCTGAGCTGATTATGGTGAGTCCCTGAGTCATGTAGAAGCAACTTTGAATCCTTGTGACTGCAAATGTTAGTCAAGAAACTGATTATACCCCACTGGGACCTGAAAAATGATTCCTTAATGGAAGAGCTGGGTTTGACTAAAATGCCTTTGGGAATGTTTCATTTCAGTGCTGCCTATTTCTTTAATATATTCCTCTAATGCTTTCCCAACCACATTTTACACACACACACACACACACACACACACACACACACACACACACACGAAGAAATTTATAAGCAATTACACTTAGCTGTTAATGCTTGATGCTAACTTAAAATAATCTCCATGTTCTATCTTCAACCCATTTTTCCTGTAGATAAGTATTGCTTACCTTCTCAGGAGTATTTAAGTTGTCAAAAGGAAATTTGCTTTTCTTACCCCATGAGGGTGGGAAAAATTTTTTCTTTTCTTTAGTTTGCATAGTGTCAGGAAACATATTGCTATGAATTGAAGTGAAGTACCAAAGGTGGAATTTCTGACATGAGAGCAGGAAAGTGAGTGAGCTACTTGGGGAAATGTGATCCCTTTCCAGTTACTTCCAAGAGAAACTACATTTGCTGCCACAGTTTTGTACACTCATATTCCAGCACTTTTATACACAGAGATTTTGAGCACCAATAATAACATGATCTGCAACACTATAGGTGATTAGAAGAAACATCTGGTTTTCTATTTTAAAGTCCTATGTTTTGCACAGCTGCATTAGACCACTGTGTTGGGGGAAGGAATGACATTCTTCTAAACCAGGGGTCAGGAAACCATGGTTCATGGGTCTAATCTAGCATGCCACCTATTTTGTAAAAAAAGAAAAAATATGTATTGGGACACACTAACACATTTATTCATGTATTGTATTGTGTATGGCTCTTCTTATGCTAGAACAACAGTGATGAGTAATTGTGACAGAGACCATATGGCTCACAAAGCCAAAAAAACTTACTATTGGCCCTTTATACAAAAAGGGCTCTAAACCAGTAGATTTACTTGCTCTAACCAGTGGATCAGGTTTTAAACATAAGCATTTATGTTTTAACAAGGCTTCCAGGAAAGGTTGCTACCTATGGATGTTTGAGAAATTCACATGGAACTCTATTTGTGCCAGGCTTCGAGGAGGGTCAAGAAATGAATGGAGAAAGGACAGGTTCAAGACTGTTGCCCAATACTCAGGCTCTAAGGAAATTCTACACGATAGCTTCCTCTTAACTTTCTGAGTCTTGTGTTCCCTCCAGCTTTCTGACTTAGCCTCATATTTCCTAATACTGATTTTGGTACATTTCCACTTGGCTCTTGGCATCCTCTATTTAGACAGTATTTATTTTTGGCATCACTCTTTGGGACTACCCTTGCCACTAATATTGTATATGATATTTATCTGTTCTTGCACCACTGCTGGCTCCAGACATCCTTCTGGTTTTGGTCTATTCCCATCCCAATTTGAGTACAAGCAAAACAACAACAGCAAACATTATTCTCAGCTGAGTGATTTATCTCTCAGGAGGTCTCCAATTCTTAATGTTTGATCCCAAAACAAACATGAGATTGAGACACCTAGACAACTGTTTTTATCCCATATCCCAAGGTCAAGCAGTGCCCAAGGAGTTGTTAAATGGGATTGCCCAAGGACACATAATTCGATAGCCTCGGGAAAAGCACTGTCACCAAGTCATGGTATGGGATTACCTGGTGTGCTATTAAACTAATAATCAACATCATCTTCAGATTCAGGAAGGTGGCATTCTTCTCCAGTTCCATCTATTTTCCCAAAGACTTGGAGCAAAATCTGCACTAGGATTTGCCTTTAACAGTGAAAATATGGGTGATAAGTTTCTCTGCACACATCACACCCACCTGTCTGTCCTTCTCTTGGCCATGAAGCCAAAAACAGTTTTATTTTGATGGTACAAGTTTACCAGAATTTGTAACATTAAACTAAATGCATTGACCTTTGGAGATTTAAAGACTCTGAAAATTAGTGATACATCTATTTTCACAAACTAAAAAAAGTAAAGTATGGGTATGTCACTATATATGATATATATTCATACACACATAAACATATATATGGTATCATTCTGATATATATGACAATAAAACAATAAAAAATAGTTTATAATATTCCAAGAATTAATGTAATATGGAGTCATTTATAGTGACTCCAAATAGTGAAATGGGTCAGATAGCCCCATTTACCTTAAAACTTCCCCAAAATACCACTGTTAAAAATGTAAAATTAAGCATTTTGTTATGATGACTTTGAAAATACAGTAAAAATCTGAATTATTTTCAATATCTCTTCCTGAAAAGTTAAAACATACATAAAACTTGTATAAACTTAATATCTAAAATATTTAGATAGGAACTTCTTAGCAATAGAACACAGCTCTGTTTATGTGCACTAGTTTCCAGAAAGTTTGCAAAACCAGGATTCTTGCAGATAGCCATTTAGATAGAGACTGATGAAACATGACCCTCTGTGAGCTCCATGAGACCTGATCTGTGTCATATTCATGACTGTATCATCAATATCTTCTGTCATAACTGGAACCCAACTCCTTCCAAAAAAATGTCTGTACCTTTGTTTTCTTGGATACAGTACCCTTGGACTCAAGCTCCAGATTGCAACAGGTAGAGTTATTATTCACCTTTGAACACTGGGCCTTAAGAAGCCAGTCTGTTCCCACTAGGGGCCCTTGGGTCAACTCAACTTCTTCCAGCCCTGGTCTATCCCAGCACTGGCTTCCTTCTCATCAGTATCAAGAATGTCGTGCAGCTGTGCTCATTCATGTTCTAATGATTCTCTCCTCTGTAAAATTTGTATCACCCAATTGTTACCACCTCTGGGAAACTGTATGAGCTACTTCCAGCAGTTCTTTCTAGGCCTCTGTAGTTCTTCTCAGGGAGATGATGAAGATATGTGTCAAAGTTAAATGAGGGTAAAACCCCAGGGGGTAAGAGCAAATGCATCCATTGAGAGTGATAGAAACAAAGGCTGTAATGTAGGGACCTGCTGCGGAGGGCACTGGATGATGTAGATATAGGGAGTATCTGGGAGGAGAAAAAAGACTAGGACAGGACAAGACTTTCATCAAAAGGAAAATAATAACAGAAAAAGAAAATAACACAACAACAGATGGTTATTGCCAACAGTGGTGAAGAACCCCTCCAGTCGGTGATGATGAAGGAACTACTCTGAAGGAATGCCTTGAGTGAAAAGCAATGAGACAGAACATCTTGTTACAGCTACTGACCTTCCTCAAGATAGGAGGGAAGGGAGCACAGACATCAGGTTGGCTAAACCAGAAGAAAAGAGAAAAATATCGAGGTTTGAGTGAGATGGAGCATGGTTGAGGATACATTTACAAGAGTAAATTTTAATTGTTTCCATTGGGTAAATCTTGTTTTCCCATCTAGACTGCCAGATCCCAAAGGGTAGAGACAATGTTTTGTAAGTGTTTTGAAAACACAGCATGTCCAAAATCTTGTCCAACTCATAGACAAACTTGTCTAAAATCACAAGGCTAGTAAATGTCAGGACACTTTGTCATTACAGTTCTATTGGCATCCCTAGATCAAATGTATGCTTTTTTTATAATGTGCATTTTAGATTTGCTTCAGTCTTAGCTTCATTTGAAATCTTTTCTGTTGTACATTCTTTTTTCTTACCTATTTTTAATGTCTTATGTTGTTATAGTCTATGAATCTCTATAAATCATCCTATGTTCTTTCAAGTACAAAGCAGTTAAATGAATCAAGAAATAATACTATTTATATGATACACACAGACACACACACACACACACACACACACACACACACACACATTTCCCCTTCAGTGGAAAGATTTGCACTGTGTAGTTATAGGTTGGTTAACCTGCCCATCTACTTCTGGTAATTCTGAAAGACAAAATTCTATCTTTACATATTGTTTAATAAAGAAAGTACTTATGAACCCAACTAAATGTAAGCCCTCATTAAGGTCTGGGGTCCCTCTCTAGTATCCTTCTCTTTCATATCCTCTCAACGTAACAATTTTTTGATTGCCCACTTCCCCTGGGTCTCTCGTTTCCCACCAAGTCTCCACTACCTCATGCCAAGTTCAAAGGACTCAGAATGAAGACAGAGGCACCCCCTTTCCTTGGGTCTTAAGCCAAGTATTTCTGTTATTTACTGCAGTTTCATTACTTTTGATCATTAGGAGGAATGTTGGCATATAGGAATGGAAATTGAGATGGAGTAACTTTCAGCAACATGAAATGAGCTATTAGCAGAACCCAATTCTATGGTGTCCTAGTTGCTCTTGGAATATGGATTTCTGTGTTTCAGCCACACAAGATGATCTCTTGAGTTTGAGGGAAGTCTACGAATAAAAGGTTAAAAACAAGAAATAATAAAAATGACTTACTAAGGAATTTAAAATCATAAATGCATGCAAATTCATCCCAAAGAGGATGAATTTAATCAATCATTAAATAATTAATGAGGACTTAATGTTTTGTAGAACTCTCCTAGGCACAGATGGGAATGAAGAAAAAGGGAAACTTTAAGTCTTAATTGTCAAAAACATGGAAGACATACAATATGTTGCATTAAAAATAGGGTGAAGTTGGGAGAAAAGTAAAAGTGTTAATATACATGGTAAATTTTACATACATTGATATGGATATATATTTTTATATCTATATGGATCTCATTACCCTAAGTAGTACAAGATGAAAATATTAATGCCTTTGAAATGGAACACTGAACCAAGCATAGATTGGGGTGTAGGAGATAAGACCAGCTCTCACTTGGCTACAAATAAGCTTTGTGACTCTGGGGAAATTAATGTCTATATTTAGCTCTTTCTTCATCTGTGAAATGAGGGTAACTGGATTATTTCTAAACTGAAAGAATACGTTAATTTATGAATATATAATACACTTCTTCATATTAAACACTAACATATTTACCAAAAGAAATTAGAAATATTTGAGATTTGCTTCTAAATTTAGAGGGTGATATCAACAGAGGCAACCATGATCTCCCCAACCTGTCCCTCAATAAACTGAGATAAAGCCCAGGGCAGAAGAACAATGAGACCAAGTTTAAGAAGGATATTTTAAAGTGCTTGTATTTTGAAAAAGTTCAAGCAAGAGTATAAGTGAAAAATCATACCATTGGATTGTTGGCGGAGGTCATCAAAGGAGATGACTGCCAGTTGACCCAAGAACTGGCCCCAGGCTCCTCAGCACCCCCACCCAGGCATCCTTGGAATGTATGTTCCCTCCACCATTTCCAAAGTGGGAACCGTTTTCTATGACACAGCCTTGAGGGAGCAACATATCATTGAGACCATGTGGATGGTATATGTGACTGAATTCTGCTTCGGCCTCTCCGTAAACATGTAAGATGCTGGTAGGTAAGGGTAGGATCTATTCATCTTGCAGCTCCTGAGACAAGCCTCCTTTGTAAATTTCCTTCTTCTTAACAGTGCCACCTATCAATCTGGGGTGGCTTCCTCTTTCCTGGTCTCTCCTTGCTCTTTGTATACAGGGGCAAGTTTCAGATTTCACCAGGGAAGCCCCTAAGCTTTCCAACCAACATGGATTAAAATTTTTATAACACATTTCTCCTTTGCCTTTTGCAGGGAAGATGCATAACACAACTAAGACTCCAGGATCTAAAGCTGGACCAAAAACAAGTTCTAGTATTTATTAGCTGTTTCACTGTGAGCAAGTTAAACTCTCTAGGAATCAATGACCTTACTAGAGAAGCAAAAGTAAGATTTTCATCAAAATAATTTTTGTAAGGAGAGCATTAAATAAAATAAGCATTTAATAACAGGTAAATTTTCTGATATTCTTATTTACTCAGTTCTGAAAGAATAAATAAAATGTTTATTACTGAATTGGAAGAGATATCACCACACCCAGGAAAAATTAGTTGTAATAACTATATTTAAAATGCTAACATACTCATACCAGTGGGTCACAATTTAAATGCAATCTAACCTTATTCCTAAAATTAACATTATCCAAAAGTTGGTCATTAAGAAGGACAGTGAGTTTAGTCTTCACTTTCACCTATCTTTCTGAGTGAGGTCTTCATGGTTGGTCCTACCCACCTTCATTGTCTGGCCTATGCAATGTGCCTATGGCTTCTCCTTAATGCACAGGTGCAGGTGATTTCTTCATCTAACTGTCTGCAAGGGTTTTTTTTTTTTTTTTTTCTTTTCCTGTCAAACTCTTTGAGGGCATTGGACTGACAATTCTGGGTCGGACTGAGTTTAACCTTTTCCTTTCAAATCAAATTATGGGGAAAATGCCAGGGAAATGGCTCCCTAACAGCTGGCATTGTTCAGAAATCACTGAGCTTGGTGAATTTGTAAGATAAGTGTCTAAATTGTGAGGAAAGGCAGACAGCTTCCCCTCTCAGGCTGATATCTGAGGGACTAATGACTAAATGACTCCATTTTGCTCTCCACACAATGGCCTGTCCCAGAAGACTTAAGAGGCTCTTGGGGCTCAGTGGCCTCTCCAAAAATCAGCCTGCCTAAAAGCTGGTTTGGGGTCTTCCCTACTGCCTCTTCTTCCTATTTAGTAATCTTATAACTTTTAAAACTGGTGAGGAGAGGAGAGGGTAGATTCTAGCCTTGAGTAATGTGAAATCCAATGAAAGCTCCCTATCATGACACTAAGAAAAATGACTAAGGAAATAAAAAGTACTCACAGGACAAAAGCCAAAAATGGAGAAGCAAATTTAAAGTATTATTAGAGAGCCACCAAATTACATTAAATACTAAAATATTAAAATTGATTGAGGTTGTGAAATAAGTGAATTACTTAGTCTCCCATGCATTAAAACTAATTTTTCATCTCCTTCTCCAGGCCACTTCCCACTGGCTTTCGTTGAGCCCTCTTAATGTTTTATTTGCTGAAGGGAAAAGGTTTCCTTTTGACATATTGGCATCCCTGGGGTTGGTTGGCTACCTCACTGCCAACTCCATGAGCAGATTTCTCAGTCTAAGTGAAGCAACAATAAAAAATGAAAGATTTTATATACCTCTTAAACTCAGCAGATTTTTCAACCAGTGCTCCCCCAAATACTTTTATCCATGAAGCCACCCCCTTTGTACTTTACATTTCTACCTTTCTAATTCCCTTTCAACCTCTCCAACCATTTGATGGTAATTCATCAAAAAAAAAAAAAGCCAAAAAAAAGTTGAGGTCACTGCATTTGAGCAGTCAAAACCAGCTTTTACTTTTCTTAGGTTGGAGTTCTGGGGAAAGAGCTTGCCTGTTTGGAGATTTAGATCAGCCAAGGTATGGTGGTCCCTGATTTCTGGAACTCAGGAATTAATATGGCAGATCCTCTTAGTTAGGAGGTGAACTCAATACTGGTATACAGACATCAAAACAGATGCTCAAAACAGAGCAGACAAATGCTCCAAAGAAGTGCTCAAATCACTGGAGATGGGCTTTGGAGGCTTACCAGAGTATTAATCATAAAAACCTCCAAGTTTCCCGTCTTATACTAACATGCTAAATCTGGACTCTTTGCTGTAAGGAAAGTTTATACGTGTGAGGGCAGAGCTAAGATCAGTAACACTCAATGTCTCTTCAGAATGAAGTGGGATTCCAAACTCTCCATCACTCCCTAATGTTCCCTTCTTCAGGATCATGAGATAAGAGCAATGGTTTTGTGCACTGATAAAGAGAAATTTGACACTGGTCTAGTCTAAACTCCACTTTCCCACGTCCTGAAACTGCAGCAAACAGAAGGGATCTGACTTGCTCTAGTCAATACTGAGAGCCTGGTTTCCAAGGTGCCCAATTCAGAACCTTTGTACAGAACATTTTTAGGGCAGCTAGTGGTAGGAATGTTTTCTTAATCTTAAGGCTCATGCTTCTTTTTTCAGATCATTCAAGATTAGGGGCTAAGGCAAAAGCCATGCTATTTCACTTCATTTGAATCAAAAGGAAATGGTACAAAGGTATTATCTTGTTATTAAATTAATACACTCAACCTGGTTCAGAATTCAGGCTCAAGCTTCAGTGTATAAAACCAATAACTATCCTTGTGTATTCAAAACTATCAATATGTTAGTTCAATCTATTCCTGTGATGCTCTTAGAAGAAAAGTCAGAAGTCATCAGCCCCACTCATTCTATGAGAAAATGTTTGTTCAGCACCATTATTCATATAAAATCACACTGCTGGTCAGTACTGAGGACCAGAACTTAGCTGCCCCATTGCTAGTTCTGTGCTCTGCCTACTGTCCCCTAAAGGAAGAAGATATATTGTAGCATTTATTTAATGAAGGACATCAATTAAATAGAAGATTCCCAACACTTCAACAGAAGGGTACAGTAACCCATGTGATAACAGTAGTTCTTATAGGAATCAAGGGAAATTCCATAACAATAAGCTTGGGAAGATATACTAAATAGAGCTAAAAGCATTTTTGTGTGGCAGAAATTTTCAAAGACTTTAATATCTTGTTGACTTTTGCAAACATTTAAGACAGGGATATACTAGACCTTTCACAAACATAGATGACCCTGGAAGTCATCAATTGAGAAGCATTTGAAGTGAATACTGAGACCCAGAATGTACCCCTGGAAACACCACGTTAGTGCCGGCACAGCCCGTGATTTATCCATCAGAGTTGCCAGATTAGCAGGTTGGAACAGGGAGTCAAATGAGTAGTCCTCTCAAACACCAATTGCTTTTTCAAGGCTACATTGAAGAGCCCCACAATTCTCAAGGCTTTAACCATCAACTCATTGTGAAAGTGCTAACATCACAATACATAATTTTTTTTTCTCAGAGCTGACCTATCACTTTAAACCTCTTAACCTGTCCACCACTCAGCTGCTCTCTATTTTTTTCACATTAATTGCAATCATACTCCTTTGCTCTTATCACACTTGTGCATTTTCTGTTTCCATAATGACCATGGCTCTTTTAATATCTTGTCTTTGCTTATACTGCTCTTCTTATCTGTAATGAATTATTTTCTCCTTCCTCTCGGTCTAACACAAGCCTCATTGAGATGACTTTACATCCTATCTCCTCCCTAAGTCATCAGCATCCCCAGTTCAGAAGTGAATTTCTTCTGCTATAAACATGCACTAACTGCCTAATTCTGCTAGTTATATTTTCACAGATTTGTGTTTTATCTGCTTATTTAGGTTATAATCTCTTTTACTCATCTTTGCTTCTCCATCAACATGGAGCTTGATGTCTGGCATATAAAACATTTCAAATAATTGATTGTTAAGCTTAAATGAAACAAGAGTTGAGTTCTATCAGTATGTTGAGATCAGATTCAAGAGTGCTTTTAAGCCATATAGAGGACTTTGGACTTAATCTGATAGACGTCTGGAGTTGTTCTGGATTTCTTCTTGAAAGAAGCGATATGAAAAAAAGGTAGCATCACCCCTAGTTGGACAAGTAATGTCCCATATGTAAGCTTGGTGGTCATAGTTAAGCATTCCGAATCATACTTCCTAGGTCTGAATTCCAGCTCAGTTCTTACTACCTATGTGAAGGTTACTGAATCTCTCTGCCTGTCAGTTTCCTCATCTATCAAATTAGAATAGCATTACTGCATTGCTCCTAGGATCACTCTGAGGTTTGCATGAGGTAACCCATGTAAAGCCCTTAGAGCAATGTCTGGCACCCAGTGATCCCTCGAGAAACATTAACTAGTACTATAACTAACAACATGGAGAAGTGAAAAGAGAGTTGATCTGGGAATCAGGAGGCCTTGGCTGTTCTGCAGTTTGAAGAAAACTTACAAATGAGGTTAAGTATTGCCAGTGAAGGCACCTGTTTTGTATTTAAGTAAAAAGAGCATGTGTTTGGTGAATTCACCATTTTCTGAATCCTAGACTTACAGGCTTGAAATCAGACTGGTAGCACAGCAAATGCATGAAACAAGCTTACAAAGACAATCTATTAAACACAGAAGCCCAATTCACTAATTTACAATGAGAAATATAACTATTAATTAGACAGAATGTCAATGTTTATGGATAAGCATGTTCTCTCCTGTGAACGAGTATGTATAGGAAGCCAAATTATAATCCAAGAGCTGTTTGATGAAAGAGGAACAGAGCAGGGAGAGAAAGGGGACAACCTTGATCACATAATCAATTTCACAACCAGATGCACCCCACTCTGTGACAGGCATATACCTACCACTCAAGAGATGCCAAAACAGACTCCCCACTTCATCTTTCTAGGGACAGAGAACATTCCATTTCTTTGGCTTCTGATGCATCCCTTTATAGATGCTATGCACAACACAGTTTTCTTGTTACAATGCAGTCATTTGGATGGATGTTTTTTAACTGCAATCAATTTTACCTGGAATTTTGCCTGAATGCTATGATTGAATTCTTGATGTTTAATGATAATTTATTAGGACAATTTTAAGATAGTTATATTCTCCATAAACTTTTTTGGTGAGCCTCTGGTAACCCTGAGAGACTCAGCAGAATGGATTTCTGTATGCTTTCCATCTGGAGTCTTCCTAAATCTATCCTTAGATGATATATCAATTAGCTGGTGTTGAGTAATAAACAACCCCAAAACCTATTGAATCAAATGTTTATTTTGAGCCCATTGTTTGCTAAAGACCCTGTGCCTCAGCATTTGGAGCTGGGCTCAGCTGAGCCCATTTCTATCCACATGGTGTCAGCTACATTTACACACATGTCTGAGCTCAGATATGATGGAGATGACTGGGGCAATTGGATCTCTCTCCATATGTCTCTCACCCTCCTTGTTCTTTTATGTTAAATCAAGTGCTAAGTCAGGGGCAATAGACTTCACTTCTTGATGGAAGAAGCTGCAAAGGATCTATAGCCATATTTCCTAAAACCTGCCTTGAATAGGAATAAATTATGACTGAACAAATGAATGAAAGAATGAACTAATGAATGAATGTGTCTTCAAGCAGAGAAGTCCTACCTGTTGCATACTCTGGGCAGTGAGTCTCTGTAACCCATGAGTCCAGAAAACCTAACTGGAGGGGCCACAGTGAAAGGGACTCAGTCCCAGAAAGAAGTTTGAAGCAGGCAGCATGAATTATTCTCTCCCGACACTCAAACTTTATGGTCCTAAGAACACAATCAGCAGGGGAGGCGAAAGCCCCTGAATGGAGGCTGACATCGAGTGACCCTTGCTGAAGAAGCTGACGCTGACCACTTCTGCCCAGTGATGGAATTTGATGGGTTTCATCATCTTCCTCCTGTGTCCGCTCCAGTTCTATCGATTGCATCGCCTTCAATATCTCTTTTGTGGTTAAAGGCTGCTCCCGAGACTGCCCTCTCTGAGTTGCCCAGTTTTGTCAATTCCAATTGAGCCAGACATCCTTTTACCCTTTCCTAGACAACAAAGCTTTCTGGTCGATGTTCAAAAAAAAAAAAACAAAAAACAGAAAAGGAAAGACAACTCATAGAAGGCTTAGAAGCCTCAGAAAGTCTTACTAAAGCCTTCTTTCCTTCGGATCTATTCTCCCCTGCCTGGGTTAAGGAGGGCAATTCTCCTTCTCTGCCAAGAGCTCATATTTATCTTCTCCTCAGCATTTTACCTCTGCCTTGGGATCTCAGACAGAAATCTCCTTTTTATTTTCCCCTTTCTTCTTCTAAAAATTAAAGATGCTTTATTGAACATAAAGATAGCCTGTACATTTTAACCCTGTGCATCTCTTTCATCTCTTTTTTTCTTTTTAGCATCTTTATTGGAGCATAATTGCTTTACAATGGTGTGTTAATTTCTACTTCATAACAAAGTGAATCAGCTATACATATACATATATCCCCATATCTCCTCCCTCTTGCGTCTCCCTCCCACACTCCATATCCCATCCATCTAGGTGGTCACAAAGCACCGAGCCCATCTCCCTGTGCTATGCGACTGCTTCCCACTAGCTTTCTCTTTTACATTTGGTAGTGTATATATGTACATGCCACTCTCACTTCATGTCAGCTTACACTTCCGGCCCACTCCAACACCCCCACCCCCCGTGTCTGCAAGTCCATTCTCTACGTCTGCGTCTTAAATCTGTTTTTCTTTTTAATTAATTAATTTATTTTTGGCTGTGTCAGGTCTTCGTAGCTGAGCGTGGGCTATCTCTAGTTGGGGCGAGCAGGGGCTACTCTTTGTTGCGGTGTGTGGGCTTCTTATTGCAGTGACTTCCCTTCTTGTGGAGCACGGGCTCTAGGCGCGCGGGCTTCAGTAGTTGTGGCTCACGGGCTCTAGAGCTCAGGCACGGTAGTTGTGGTGCACGGGCTTAGTTGCTCCGCGGCATATGGGATCTCCCGGACCAGGGCTCGAACCCTTGTCCCCTGCATTGGCAGGCGGATTCTTAACTACTGTGCCACCAGGGAAGCCCCTACGGCTGCGCCTTTATTCCTGTCCTGCTCCTAGGTTCTTCAGAATCTCTTTTTATTTTTTTTGATTCTATATATATATGTTAGCAAACATTATTTGTTTTTCTCTTTCTGACTTATTTCACTCTGTATGACAGACTCTAGATCCATCCAACTCACTACAAATAACTCAATTTCGTTTCTTTCTATGGCTGAGTAATATTCCATTGTATATATGTGCCACATCTTCTTTATCCATTCATCTCTCAATGGACACTTAGTTTTTGTCCATGTCCTGGCTATTGTATTCTTGATTTTTGGGTTTTTAGAATATTTTTTAACACCTTTATTGGAGTATAATTGCTTTACAATGGTGTGTTACTTTCTACAGTATAACAGATTGAATCAGCTATACATATACATATATTCCCATATCTCCTCCCTCTTGCATCTCCCTCCCACCCTCCCTATCCCACCACTCTAGGTGGTCACAAAGCACTGAGCTGATCTCCCTGTGCTATGCAGCTGCCTCCCACTAGCTATCTATTTTACATTGGTAGTGTATATACGTCAATTCTACTGTCTCACTTTTTCCCAGCCAGACCTTCCCCCTCACCGTGTCCTCAAGTCCATTCTCTACGTCTGCATCTTTATTCCTGTCCTGCCCCTAGGTTCATCAGAAGCTTTTTTTTTTCTTAGATTACACATATATATATGTTAGCATACGGTATTTGTATTCCTCTTACTAACTAACTTCACTATGTATGACAGAATCTAGGTCTATCCACGTCACTACAAATAGTTCAATTTTGTTTCTTTTTATGGCTGAGAAATATTCCATTGTATATCTGTGCCACACCTTCTTTATCCATTCATCTGTCAGTGGACACTTAGGTTGCTTCCATGTCCTGACTATTGTAAAAAGTGCTGCAATGGATATTGTGGTACATTACTCTTTTTGAATTATGGTTTTCTCAGGGTATATGCCCAGTAGTGGAATTGCTGGGCCATATGGTAGTTCTATTTTTAGTATTTTAAGGAACCTCCATACTATTCTCCATAGTGGCTGTATCAATTTACATTACCACCAACTGTGCAAGAGGGTTCCCTTTTGTCCACACCCTCTCCAGCATTTATTATTTGTAGCTTTTCTGATGATGGCCATTCTGACAAATGTGAGGTGATACTTCATTGTAGTTTTGATTTGAATTTCTCTAATGATTAGTGATGTTGAGCATCGTTTCATGTGTTTGCTACCAATCTGTATATCTTATTTGGAGAAATGTCTACTTAGGTATTCTGCCCATTTTTGGATTGGGTTGTTTGTTTTTTTTTTAATATTGAGCTGCATTAGCTTCTTCTATATTTTGGAGATTAATCCTTTGTCCATTGCTTCTTTTACCATTTTTTTCTCCCATTCTGAAAGTTGTCTTTTTGTCTTGTTTATGGTTTCCTTTGCTGCGCAAAAGCTTTGAAGTTTCATTTGGTCCCACTTGTTTATTTTTGTTTTTATTTCCATTTCTCTAGGACATAGTTCAAAAAGGATCTTGCTGTGATTTATGTCATAGAGTGTTTTGCCTGTGTTTTCGTCTAAGAGTTTTACAGTGTCTGACATTAAATTTAGGTCTTTATTCCATTTTGGTTTATTTTTGTGTGTAGTGTTAAGGAGTGTTCCAATATCATTTTTTTTTTACATGTAGCTGTCCAGTTTTCCCAGCACCACTTTTTGAAGAGACTATCTTTTCTCCATTGTATATTCTTGCCTCTTTTTATCAAAAATAAGGTGACCATATGTGTGTGGGTATATCTCTGGGCTTTCTATCCTGTTCCACTGATCCATATTTCTGTTTTTGTGTCACTACCATACTGCCTTGATTACTGAAGCTTTGTAGTATAGTCTGTAATAAGAGAGCCTGATTCCTGCAGCTTTGTTTTTCTTTCTCAAGATTGCTGTGGCTATATGGGGTCTTTTGTGTTTCCATACAAATTGTGAATTTTTTTTGTAGTTCTGTGAAAAATGTCATTGATAGGTTGATAAGGATTGCATTGAATCGGTAGATTGCTTTGGGTAGTAGAGTCATTTTCACAATGTTGATTCTTCCAGCCCAAGAACATGGTATATCTCTCCATCTGTTGGTATCATCTTTAATTTCTTTCATCAGTGTCTTATAGCTTTCTGCATACTGGTCTTTTGTCTCCTTGGGTAGGTTTATTCCTCGGTTTTTTATTCTTTCTGTTGCGATGGTAAATGGGAGCATTTCCTTAATTTCTCTTTCAGATTTTTCATCATTAGTATATAGGAACACAAGAGATTTCGGTACATTGATTTTGTATCCTGCTACCTTATCAAATTCATTGATTAGCTCTAGTAGTTTTCTGTGGCATCTTTAGGATTCTCTATGTATGGTATCATGCCATCTACAAACAGTAACAGCTTTACTTCTTCTTTTCCAATTCGGATTCCTTTTTTTTTTTTTTTCTCTTTGTTCTCTGATTTCTCTGGCTAAAACTTCCAAAACTATGTTGAATAATAGTGGTGAGAGTGGGCAACCTTGTCTTGTTCCTGATCTTAAAGGAAATGGTTTCAGTTTTTCACCATTGATAATGATGTTGGCTGTGGGTTTGTCATACATGGCCTTTATTATGTAGAGGTAAGTTCCCTCTATGCCTACTTTCTGGAGGGTTTTTATTATAAATGGGTGTTGAATTTTGTTGAAAGCTTTTTCTGCATCTATTGAGATGATTGTATGGTTTTTCTACTTCAATTTGTTAATATGGTGTATCACATTGATTGATTTGTACATATTAAAGAATCCTTGCATTCCTGGGATAAGCCCCACTTGATCATGGTGTATGATCTTTTAATGTGTTGTTGGATTCTGTTTGCTAGTATTTTGTTGAGGATTTTTGTATCTATGTTCATCAATGATATTGACCTGTAGTTTTCTTTCTTTGTGACATCTTTGTCTGGTTTTGGTATCAGGGTGATGGTGTCCTAGTAGAATGAGTTTGGGAGTGTTCCTCCCTCTGCTATATATTGGAAGAGTTTGAGAAGGATAGATGTTAGCTCTTCTCTAAATGTTTGATAGAATTCACCTGTGAAGTCATTTGGTCATGGGTTTTTGTTTGTTGGAAGATTTATGATCACAGTCTCAATTTCAGTGCTTGTGATTAGTCTGTTTATATTTTCTATTTCTTCCTCATTCAGTCTCAGAAGGTTATGCTTTTCTAAGAATTTGTCCATTTCTTCCAGGTTGTCCATTTTATTGGCATATAGTTGCTTGTAGTAATCTCTCTTGATCCTTTGTATTTCTGAAGTGTCAGTTGTTACTTCTCCTTTTTCATTTCTAAATCTATTGATTTGAGTCTTCTCCCTTTTTTTTCTTTATGAGTCTGGCTAATGGTTTATCAATTTTGTTTATATTCTCAAAGAACCAGCTTTTAACTTTATTGATCTTTGCTATCATTTCCTTCATTTCTTTTTCATTTATTTCTGATCTGATCTTTATGATTTCTTTCTTTCTGCTAACTTTGGGGGTTTTTTTGTTCTTCTTTCTCTAATTGCTTTAGGTATAAATTTAGGTTGTTTATTTGAGATGTTTATTGTTTCTTGAGGTAGGATTGTATTGCCATAAGCTTCCCTCTCAGAACTTTTGTTGCGTCCCATAAGTTTTGGGTCATCATATTTTCATTGTCATTTGTTTCTAGGTATTTTTTGATTTCCTCTTTGATTTCTTCAGTGATTGCTGGTTATTTAGTAGTGTATTGTTTAGCCTCCATCATTGCTTTCACCTTATTTCCTAGATCTACATATATATATATAGTGCATGTGTATATATATATATATATGTACATATATATATATACACACACACACACACATATGTATGCTTATCAATATAGAGAGAGTGAGAGAGACAGAGAATTCTCATTAGGCCTAAATTATGAAACAAGGACCTTCCATTTTATGCTTCAAATGCTACAGGTCTCTTTAAGATGCTGCAGAAAGACTTTCTCAAAACAGGGGACTGTTACTATTGCTTCAGAAAGAATGGTCTGGTTATCACATGTCTCACATGCTATCATGTCTGCACCATCTTGATAGACGTGAATCAGATTTTCGAAAATCATTGTTAGACAGAGGTCCCCAAACTACAGGGTAAAATCCAATCTCCTCACTCTAAGAATAAAAATGCTAAAATAAGATCTTTTCTGTACCGATGTGTCCAGCTTCAGCCTCCCCCCCACTCCCCACCCCAGCCATAATTACTTTGCTCAGATGCCACACCAAACCACTAATCCCAACTCTGCATTGTTCACCTCTGTGAGATTGCATCTGTGAGTCCTCTGCCCAGAATTGCCTCCCCATTAGTTTGCTTGGAAAATCCCTTTCAGATTTCAGTTCAGATTTCAGTCTTATCCTTACCTGGTAAGCCTTTCCTGATGCACTTACATAGTTCTGAGTCCCTCATTTATATGATTTATATATATGTATTTTATCCCCAGTAACTTCATTGCCTTAAAACATTGTTCCTATCTATATATATCTATAGATCCTCTTGTAGTAGAGGTTGCAGAATCCTGTGTCTGTGTTTTAATACATCTCTGCTTTTGTCTTAGAACTTTCCCTGCTCTTCTGGGGCAGATATTTGTATTATTTGCCTTTGCTTTTTTAGTACATCTTCTCAACTCCCTAACTCTTCCTCTTCACCTTTCAATATCCCTCTCCATTAGCATGCTACTTTCAATTATAAACATGATCTTGTCTTCTTTATGTTACAAAATCTGTCTTGGTCCCCCCTTGCTCCTCCACTGAACTCCTTATCATTCTCCTTTACCTGGGCTCCTAATTCAAGAATAGTCCACACCTGCTATTTCAACTGCCTTGCCATTTAAACACTCCTTAATTATTTGCAATCTGGACTCTAACTGCACCTCTTTACTTACAGTTGCCTTCACAAAGATCATTATTTCTTTGCAATATGTGCACACACACACACATACCCTTTCATGCACCTGCCTGCACACATGTATGTATATACACCAGTAAGCATATATAAATATAAGATTTTAAGCAACTCTTATCACCCTTCATCATTCACCACACTCTCTCCTTGAATTCTTGATCCCTCATCCTTCAGGACCTTATAATTTCTTCCTTCTGGCTGAGAAGCAGTGTAGTGAACGACAGGAGATGACACTTACCTCACACTTAGGATTAATTGTTGTTCTCTCTTATTCCCAGAGCAAACTAAAAGCAGCTGACTGGGAGGAGATTCCCTGGTTTGCCTACATACTTCTGTTCCCACCTGTGAGTTCCATACTCACAACCAAGAGTCAGTTGTGTTTATGACCAAACACATTTTTGCCATTTTGGGCTTTTTATTATAATGACACATTTTAACTAAATAATATGTAAACCAATAAAGTATGAATTCAAAAGAAATATAATTATTTCTTTCATGGAAACTAAATCGAAAAGATTTGAGGAAGACAATTTGTAAGAGACAGAACACACAGATCCTATTGAATTTGAGTGAGACATTAGTTGTAGAGGAAAAATATCATAAAATTCATGACTCAACACTTGGTTGTGCTCTCTGAATTCTCATACATCCTCTATATGCCTCCTAGAATCCCTTGCTCTGCTTGCCCTGTCTCATGACCATACCTTAACTTGGGTTCCAGTACTTCATGGTCCCTGGGCTCCTGGCCTGAGAACTTGCACACATATCTGGAATGTTTGCACACTGTGTTGTGTCATCTGCCTGCTCTGACTGCCTTCTGAATGCCTCACCCCACCGTATACTCCACTGCTGGTAGATGCACTACCTGTGAAATGTCTTCAAGAGCCACTGCTATTACTTTGGCTTTCTGGAAATATCACCACTGCCTGAAATTCCCTACTGATGATTTTTTTTTTTTTTAACCAGACTAGGCCTTTTGCATGAGTTGTGGCCCAAATATGCAACAGTGCCCTCTGGATGCCAGATGGAGGACTGCCTTCCCCCTTCCTTCATCTAGCTAGGTTGATACCCTACTCTATCTACCACTAGCTTCTTCTCATCCTGTGTCTCCCTTGTTGCTGAGAGCTCAGCATGGCTTTGCCTTTATTAACTCATATGTGATAGTTAGCAGCTGCTACATTATTAATGATGAATTTGTTGATCCCATTTAATAAACCCTAAGGGCAGGTAATATATGGGACAGCCACACTCAATAGCAGGAAGAGAGTGAAAGCAGGGCTTAGCTGCAGCTTGACATTGAAACAGGGAGAAAGCCAGAGAGAGGTCATGCCCTGGGTCGGCTCATGGTGATCTTGTGGACCAAGAGGTAGGGAAGGGTAGGGTCTGCAACGGAGAGTGCCCATCAAAAAGAAAACACAGAACCATCAAAATCAGGCATCCCTACAACTCTAGGGTACATGAGTGTTAACATTCCCCATTAATAGGGAAACAAATAAAAAGAGGGAGGGATGAACATATGGAAAAATCAGCAGGGAAAACACAGTGATTCTTTACTCATGAGGAGCTGAAAAATTAATAGTAGGTGGTGGGGTGTATTGTTAATGAAGTAAATAGTAAAAGAACCTTATGGAAAATGTCAGTGAGGTCAGTGATAGGAGCTGAAGGGACTTTAGAACCACCCAACATCTTCACGGACACTGAAGTCAGGAATAAAAGTTTAGGAACCATACAGAGTGCAATTATGTGTGATACTAATGGAAAAGGGAAAAGCAATCTTTTGGGGGTGATTCACACAGTGAGTAATTGACTCTGGGTTTGGACTGTAATTGCAGCAATGGCACCTCTGGACAAAATTAGGAGGCTTTAGGGGCTGCAATCAGGCAGGTCTCTGATCCAGCAGCTTCCTGGGGGATCCAGTGTAGCTTTACAGGGTAGAGCTTTGACCCTGTCCTTATCTGTCCTCCTGAACCCTGAGCCTGAAAACCCAAATCCCTGTCTACAGCCTCACAAAAGCAGGTCAAAACAAGAATGGGCAGAGGCAAACCCCCTGTAGTGGAGATTGAAACAGTAATCTATGTTTGTGTGTGTGTGTGTGTGTGTGTGTGTGTGTGTGTGTGATGGGGCCTGGAAGAGTATTCAGAGCAGCTCAAGAATTTGAGCACTCCTGTAGGTTTCCATAATTCCTGCTTCAATATGGCTGCACTCCTTGTTACTCTCCAAAAGCTTCAATTTACCCACTTAGTGCCTTGGCTCACACTATGCTTCCCAACCTAAAATGCACTCCCTTCCTCCAACAAGCCTCTCTCAAGATTATGAACAACTATGACTCCTTCAGTAAGCCTTTTCCAGATCTAATCCACAGGGCACCTCTCTACCAGGGTTTCCTACAGTCCTTGGGGTCTAGTAAACAACAGTACTACCTTGATTATAGGTTGAGTCTTATCACCCTAAAAGATCATATAAGCTTCTTAAAAGCCAGAGCCGTATCCCCAACAATATCCAGCACACACTAGAGGCATTAATTGCCCAGTGAATACATATTGATCAATTGATTATTTAACTCACTTAGCACTTCCACATTCCTTGGCTTAGGTATTTGATGGTTAGGAAAAAATTTGGTGGAAGTCAAACTGATTTTATTCTAATTAATGAGAAATAGAAATGAGACAAATGGTTTCTTTGGAACCATAGAAAAAAGACTTGAAAAACATAAAATGGCCAATCACATAGAAAAGATGTTAAACCTCATTAGTAATCAAAAACATGTATTTTTAAACAAAATACCATTTCTCACCCATCAATTTTGCAAACAGAAAAATCGGGGATTTTCCCCAATGTAGGGAAGTGGGTATTAACACATATTATATACTTTGGTGGGATGTGAATAGAATCTTTTTGGAACTTAATCTAATAGCTTTTCTGTTTTTCAAAATTAACAAGTCTACTTTTATGAACCTGTCTTACAGAGAAATGAATACTTGGTACAAAAGCATAAATATCAAGATGATTTTTGCCCTAGGGAAAAATTGAAAACATGCTAAATGCCCATCTGTAACATATTGGTTAACTAAACCAAGGGATGTCCATTATTATAGGACACTGTGGAACAAAAAAGAATGAAGGCAACTGATGAGGCAATATCATCCATGTACATGTGTAGGCAATAAATTAAGCAGCTCATAAGAATTGTATACATATAAATGACCCCATTAGGTTTAGAATTTGTATGAATGTATGTATATATATGAATATGTATCTGTATCTACATATATAAGTGAATAGAAAGAGAGCTGAAAGGATACATAACAAAGTGTCAACAGCAGTTAGCATCCTCTATAGAATGGAATGAGGAGGGGAAATGGAGAAGTGCTCTGTACGTTTCCATACAAAACATAGAGTTGAACACAAAATAGTTGACCAGATCTAAGGGACTTCAGTGCAAGCCCTCAAGACAAGTTTTCTCCCCATGCAATGAATGCATCAAGGACAGTTTGCCCAGGTGTGGTATATATTCTGCTTCAGTCAGCGTCTGCACTGCCCCCTATTGGGAGCATCACGGCACTGTGAATTCATGTCACCCAGAGGCCACCTTTGCCTTCCCACCCTCATGAGAGAGTGGCACGGACATATATACACTACCAAACGTAAAATAGATAGCTAGTGGGAAGCAGCCGTATAGCACAGGGAGATCAGCTCAGTGCTTTGTGACCACCTAGAGGGGTGGGATACGGAGGGTGGGAGGGAGGGAGACACAAGAGGGAAGAGATATGGGAACATATGTATATGTATAACTGATTCACTTTGTTATAAAGCAGAAACTAACACACGATTGTAAAGCAATTATACTCCAATAAAGATGATTTTTTAAAAAAGCCGTTCCTGCCGTTTCACACTTCAGTCCTAGTCTTTGTTCAGGACCCTTGTGTTGCCTCAATCCACATTGATCTCACCTCCTCAGAACTCCTATGACATATGCTTGCATCAATCAATTGACAATTAATTATGAATGATTTTGTGACTTTGGAGGAGTAACTTTCAAATGAGCTACTAAGCAATTCCTATATTGTAATGTTTACAGTTTTGTTATGTGACTCTCTAGCAAGTAGCAGAAATACAGAAACTGAGTCTCTCCTTTCCCCCCCACCCTTTGTATCCACTTTTCTTAATTCCCATTCCCCCACCATTCTGGACTTGCCCCACTCAAAATGAGAACGCACAATACTCATTTAGGTGGAAAGCATGGATCTTTCTCCCGACTTTGGAAGTCACAGTTCCCCCTGAGATACAAAGGCAATGCGGCACTTTAATTAACATTAAGGCCTTCTCCTCTGATGGACCTCATGGCAATAGAGGAACTAAACTGAACTGCTTGTGACAAACTGAACTCGGCAAATTAGAGAGCCTAAAATCTCATAGGTGAGCTCAGCTGGAGTTAATGTAACCATATGAAAAATAAACACTGTAATAACTCCATTGCAATAATGAAGTCCCATTTCAAGTTTTAATTTGGGGTATTGTGCCTCTGAGTTTAAAAAGCTGGGAAAGTAGCTCTTGTGAGCTGGTCAGTTAGTTTGAATCCATTACTCGGTCTCCACTCAAAGGAAGGTCAGACCACCTAGGATTACAATTTGCCCGGGACAGTGTGGACTCTGCTCAGTGGGACCGTTCCCCAGGGCTTCTGATTGTTATGCTCCTGTAAAGGAAGGGGGGCTGCTACAGAATCTCAAGGTCCTCTGGGTCTTCTCTGTTTCCTACTCTCTCTGCTCTTACTCAACCATCTTCACTCCCCCACCTCCTCCAACTCCTAGAATTTCATTATAGATACACAATACATTTTTAATGAATTAAATTAACATTTTGGCAACATTAGAGAAATAAAATATCTGCCTTTGACTAAATGTGAAATAAAGAGTGACTGCCTAAAATTTAGGTGTTATGGGAGAAAGAGAGAGACAGAGAGAGAGGTTGAGAGAAATTTTTGATTTGAAATCTACAAGTCTATAGTTGAAAAGTAGAAGATAATAAACAGGTAGACATGAGGAAGATCATAAGGGTTATATACCCATGCTGAGAAATCTGAATTGATCATTTAAAGAGCCAGTGAATGATTTTAAATAAGGAAATGGCATGACCAAAAGTTTGTTTTAGGAAGCCACCTGTGCTAAGGCAAGTCCAGGGGTTGCAAACGAGGGGCAATTTGGAAGATGTTGGGTAGGATCCAGAGGGCCTGGAGCCCAGCCTGAGGGCTGGGAGGGTGACTGTAGTGCACAGAGACGGAGAGTCCAAGGGGTTGTTTGGATGGGAAAGAAGGGGGTTCTGTTTGGGACATGGTAATTTTGAGGTGCTCCTTGGGAAAAAGTAAGGCAGGGCACTGAAAGCACAAGTCCAGAATTGTAGGCTGCACTGAGTTGAGAGATGTAAGAGTCAGGGATTAAGAGGCAGAGCTGAAGCCCAGAGAGTAATGAGGCCACCAAGAGGAGAATCAAGTAGAAAACATTGAAGATGCAATCCTTAAGAACACTCAATTTTTAAGTCAGGCAGAAAATAGTCCCTTTTGACTTTTCCTTTCATCCTCTCATTTAATTTAAATTTAATGAATGTCCCGGCTTTCTTTACATCTGAGATGAATCACCTCCCCTTTCGAGCACCCATGCCACCTCACACCTCGATGCGTTTCTCAGGCTCACTTCTCATTTCTGCCAACACCATACATTGACACATTCTTTTTTCTTTGTGCCTCCTCTGGTTTTGCATTAAGTCCCTCTGAATATTTCTCATTTCCTTGGAGTGTTTGCATGTGGATGGGGTGGGGGTCTCTGAGGCAGGAGAGGTCAAGACAGGAAGTCAGTCCCATTGCTTAGAAATTGGTATCAAATAAGAAACAATTCTCCACCCCGATCCTTCCTGGTGATAGTTTATAATCTACAGCCAATGCTTTCTCCATCTTATAGGTACTGTTACATCTACATCAAAGGTTCCTCATCCCAAGGAGCAGAAACCTCAGGTGTTCACAGTATGATCAAGGCTTCTGACATAATTTCTAGGCACTCTTTAGATAAATTAATGCCAATTCATCTGAATCTACAATACTAGGATTTAAAGCATTAATGAAATATAGCAATTGAACATTTCAGTGTAAGATTTTCAGGTGCTTCCCCACACATTCAGAAGACACCCAGGCATGTACACAACTCAGAGATGGTTCTTCCTCCAAAATTCTACCTGGAGCAGAGCCAGGGCTGCCACACAAGACACAAGCACAATAGCAAACTCACCCGGGCCGACTTCCAGAGAAATAACCTGTGAACATTCTGTCTGTCTGTCTCTCTGCTTCCCTAGCTGAGAATGAGAGTAAATCCTTCTGTAGCACAAGCATCAGAAGGCAGCTGGTATCTAAATCTACTCAAGTGAAAACTTTACCCTCAGGTGGGCCCAGGAGGCAGAAAGATGTAACTGCAGAGGCAGGGTTGGCAATCCTTTGTTCAAGTGGAGGAGGAGTGTTTCTACAGAGGAGCAGCAACACTGAAACACAAAAGTGAAGAGCAAGACGAGGAACTGGTTAGAAATCTAAACATGCCATGGAAAAGAAGAACAAGAGGAAATGAGAAGGACATCTCAAGTATCTGAAAACCTGATTTGAGAAAGCACGTTGAAAGGGACTCGGCTTAATAGTGCAAAAGGAATACATTTTCTAGTAAGTGGATGTGATGAATTTTAAAACATGAGGCTGTGAGACCGAAAAGACATCAAGTATTGGCAAGTGGTGAGGAAGTACCCACCACTCCCCTGATTGGGGGTGGAGTCCAAGTCCAGAGCCTCAGGGAGCAGCCCAGAGCCCCACCTGAGCGGTCCAGGTATGCCCAGCATCAGTGGCCTCATTCCCCTTTGAGGCTGCCTGTCAATCACACCCCTGAGGGAGCTTGACTGTGTGAGAACCATCCTTCCCAAGGCACTCCTTCCATTATCCTCACTAAACCTGCCTCTGCTGTAGGGATGCACACAGATTGCTCACATTAAGAAGTAAATTGATTATGAACTGAGTTTTGTCTACCAACAATTTTTAATATGTAATCTTGTCATGAGTGAACGAAAGTCATTAATAATACAGTAAGCAAAATGTGCTACAGTTAACCTTAAATTATAACTTACAAAGAGCATTCTTGCAGTTTCTTCTTTGATTTATGAGCTCAGTTTATTCTATGCAAATTCATGCATAGTTTCTAATAAGAGGGAGGAGGAAAGATAAAGGAGCTTTGAATATTTTATAAGCTTTTTCCACTTACCTTAATTTAGAATTATGAGGCTGAATATGTAAGTAGAGAATAATTACCTATTACTAGTCTCCACATAGTTTATCTATTTCAGCTCTGAACATCCTGAACGACGCAAAGCATAACTGTTGTACTACCTGGACCACTGCGAATATGATAATTAGGCCTCCTTCAACGTTACTTGTTGCTGACACATGAGAAGATAGACATTGTAATATAACCAGACAATCCTGCGCTGTTTTTAAAATAATATACTGGACAGTCAATATTTCATTCATTGCACATAAAATGAACTTTTTAAAGAGGTTTGTGCCCTGAAAAATTTCCTTGCCATTCTCCTATTGCTGCATTCTGTGAGCTCCAGGAATAAGGAATTAAGTAAATGGAATTATATTGAAAGAGGTGAGATTGATGGTCTGGCAGATAGAGAGCACATTCCAGGAGCAGGGCACAGCCCTACTCATTCCTTCCCCCTCCTCTCCACCCACAGCAATCCCTCTTCATACACACATACTCCATGTCCCAACTTTCCACTCACCACCCACAGGCACAGGCCATGTAGATATCAGAATAAACTTTAATTCAAAAAGATACCTGCACCCTGTGTTCATCGCAGGATTATTTACAATAGCCAAGACATGGATGCAACCTAAATGTCCATCGACAGATGAATGAATAAAGAAGATGTGGTATATATGCACAACGGAATATTACTCAGCCACCCAAAAAAATGAAATAATGTCACTTGTAGCAACACAGATTGACCTAGAGATGAAGTCAGACAGAGAAAGACAAATATATGATATCTCTTATATGCAGAATCAAAAAAAATATGATCCAAATGAACTTATTTACAAAACACAAGCAGACTCACAGAATTAGAAAACAAACTACTGGTTACCAAAGGGGAAAGGTGGCAGGGGAGGGATAAATTGGGAGTTTGGGATTGACATGTACACACTACTATATTTAAAATAAATAACCAACAAGGACCTACTGTATAGCACAGGGAACTCTGTTCAATATTCTGCAGTAACCTAAATGGGAAAAGAACTTGAAAAAGAATAGATACATGTATATGTATAACTGAATCACTTCGCTGTGCACCTGAAACTAACACAACATTATAAATCAACTATACATCAATTTAAAAAAGAATAAATAAATAAATAAAATGGGGGGGGGGAGAAAGAAAGCACAGGGTTTAGGAGATCTGCCAAAGAAAAGCTGAAATGGATGAGGTTAGTGATGCCTCCAGGTACAAAAATGGCTGCTCAATTATTAACTGACCACAAGGGAAAGGAAAGGCTATTCAGGGATCACCAGACCTTGACTAAGTCAATAGGAGGACTTGGGTGACTGGAGAACCCGAGGCAGTGAGGCAATTTTCCACAAGAGGCAGCGGGTGCTCTGGGAAGGACTCTCCAAGCACTCCTTAGATGTGTGCTTAGAATCAGAAGCCTGCACTAGGAAGCAGCTGGCAGTTCCCAGACTTCTGGATTCACATACACACTCTTCAGGAAGTCTCTGGCAATGGTGACTTTGTTTTTAAGAAATCTGGACCTGGAAGGAATATTGAAACTGACCAGCCCACTTAATTTAGGAAATGGGAGGAAACGGATTCTCAGCCCTTCAGTGCCTGTGCACACAAATGGATTCAAAGGCAGAAGATCCTGGCCTCTGCAGCTCATCATCTGAGTCAGCAGAGCCCCCACTTGAAGGGATACAGAATCTCAGATTTGTTTTTTCTTCTTAGATTACCAGCAGAAACTCTTAAGTACCCAGTAATGTGCTGAATTATCTGAAAAATAACATGGATTGAGAGTGAACTGTTCTTTGCATTAGTTAGGGCTCAAGTCAAATATGGTGCCATGGTTTCCTCTTCTATCACAGTAAATGCTGACCAAATTTAAGAGAAGGAGCAGGCTGCTTCCAATAAAGAAAGAAAAAAGGTTTTTCTCTCCCGGTAAATTGTATCATTGGATTTTGTGATAATTAGCACTTCATATTGTATTATAGTGATGGTGTCAGACCAACAGCCAAACAGAATTAATGAGTTAAATATCTGTCAGCAGAAAGCTTCTGGTGTGATTAAGTGCACTGCAGGTGTGTGTGTGCGTCTATTTCTTTTATTTTTCTTTCATTGTGGTCAGTATATTGAATTGTCGAAGAGACCATCATACTATTAGCATCAATTATCAATGAGTGAAGAAAATTATAATCCCTTCTCTTGATCACGGGAGAGAATAATAATTGACATAATAAGAAAAGAAGGCACAGGAAAATGAAAATTTTAAACATCCTCTTTAGTGTCGAAGTGAATGAATGAATGATGCCTCAAATCATTCATTCCTGTTCAACTTCTACTTCAAAATAACTTGGTAGTTTTGTGACATAAAAATTTCCATTAGTGAGTTAATTCTGGGGAAAGTAAAATTTACCAAGTTGTGCTCTGTCTTCCACTTTACATACATTGTTCATTTCATCCTTACCTCAGCCCTATGAGTATATCCTTTCATTCTATTTCAACTGAGGAAAGGCAACATCAAACAGAACTGCCTATCCTTTATTTTAACAACTAATATTTATGAAACACCTTCCCTGAGTCTAATTACATACTGAACACAGATTAAGAAAATGTGTATCAGAAGGGAAAAATGCCAGCCGTACCATAAAGGATGTTTGAATGAAGTTTCAGTTATAAAGAAAAATATGAGGGGAAATAGATAAAAAATGAAAAACAAAAGAGGGAAATAACGATATGGCACAATGTAATATCAGAGCTGTCACAATGCATTATAGAGTTGATTGTCAAATGAGTGGCAGAGATAGAAACTGCTATTAGTTTAAAAAAGAAAGAAGATTGCAGGCTAAAGTGGTCTGAGAAGGTTGTAGGAGGAGAAGAGATTTGACCTTGGTCAGGAAGGATGATCAGGATTTGGATACAACAAGAAGATCAATAGGACACAACAGGGCATTTCAGAGGGGGAATGGGAAAAAGACATCTGCACGGAGCAGGTACCAACTCTATTTTGGAGGCAGAGAGCCTTCAGGCTGGAGAGGAGGATTTGTACAAATACACACTGAGTAGTAAGGCAGAAGAGGCTGGGGGTGTGCAGCACAGCCTTGAAGAGAAGAGAGAAGAATTTGAATTGTATTATTTTAGAAAAATTAAATCATCCCCATTTAATCAAATTTCTTTTCGCACCTGCTTACATTTAATTGCCCTAACTGATCATATGGGCTAGTATCTTTATACTTGGCCTTTCAGATAGCACTCTCTATCATTACTACTATGCTCATATAAAATATTTTCAAAAGTAGCTTTATATTCCACAAATCCAGTGGCTTCCAACAGTTTTTGATCATATATACTTTCCAGGAAAAAAATTGAGCTAACTGACCCCATATAAATAAATAAACAGATTAAACAGACAAGAAAACAAACATATATATATATATATATATATATATATATACACATATACATACTATAAATATGTACACTCATTATAAAACTTATATTAAACCATATTTTTTAAATGAGAAAAAAATGAAATGACCAATATTTACATTTTAATTTTATTATGTAATTATAATTTAATGTTAGCCTTTTGCTGAAATTGAAAATGTTATTCATGCTAATATTTTCAGCAAAAGGCTTCAGACTAAATATGCTTCCCATTTCAGAGAGTCTTGGTTTAATACGTTGTGATAGAACAATTGTAAGGTCCAGCAATGATTTCAGGTTTGTTTTTTTTTTTAACATCTTTATTGGAGTATAATTGCTTTACAATGGTGTGTTAGTTTCCGCTTTATAACAAAATGAATCAGTTATATATATACATATGTTCCCATATCTCTTCCCTCTTGAGTCTCCCTCCCTCTCAGCCTCTCCCTATCCCACACCTCCAGGCGGTCACAAAGCACCGAGCTGATCTCCCTGTGCTATGCGGCTGCTTCCCACTAGCTATCTACCTTATGTTTGGTAGTGTATATATGTCCATGCCTCTCTCTCGCTTTGTCACAGCTCACCCTTCCCCCTCCGCATATCCTCAAGTCCATTCTCTAGTAGGTCTCTGTCTTTATTCCTGTCTTAGCCCTAGGTTCTTCACGACATTTTTTTTCCCTTAAATTCCATATATATGTGTTAGCATACAGTATTTGTCTCTCTCTTTCTGACTTACTTCACTCTGTATGACAGACTCTAGGTCTATCCACCTCATTACAATTAGCTCAATTTCATTTCTTTTTTGGCTGAGTAATATTCCATTGTATATATGTGCCACATCTTCCTTATCCATTCATCTGATGATGGACACTTAGGTTGTTTCCATCTCTGGGCTATTGTAAATAGAGCTGCAATGAACATTTTGGTACATGACTCTTTTTGAATTATGGTTTTCTCAGGGTATATGCCCAGTAGTGAGATTGCTGGGTCATATGGTAGTTCTATTTGTAGTTTTTTAAGGAACCTCCATACTGTTCTCCACAGTGGCTGTATCAATTTACATTCCCACCAAAAGTGCAAGAGGGTTCCCTTTTCTCCATACCCTCTCCAGCATTTATTGTTTCTAGATTTTTTGATGATGCCCATTCTGACTGGTGTGAGATGACATCTCATTGTAGTTTTGATTTGCATTTCTCTAATGATTAGTGATGTTGAGCATTCTTTCATGTGTTTGTTGGCAGTCTGTATATCTTCTTTGGAGAAATGTCTATTTAGGTCTTCTGCCCATTTTTGGATTGGGTTGTTTGTTTTTTTGTTATTAAGCTGCATGAGCTGCTTATAAATTTTGGAGATTAATCCTTTGTCAGTTGCTTCATTTGCAAACATTTTTTCCCATTCTGAGGGTTGTCTTTCGGTCTTGTTTATGGTTTCCTTTGCTGTGCAAAAGCTTTGAAGTTTCATTAGGTCCCATTTGGTTATTTTTGTTTTTATTTCCATTTCTCTAGGAGGTGGATCAAAAAGGATCTTGCTGTGACTTATGTCATAGAGTGTCCTGCCTATATTTTCCTTTAAGAATTTGATAGTTTCCGGCCTTACATTTAGGTCTTTAATCCATTTTGAGCTTATTTTTGTGTACGGTGTTAAGGAGTGATCTAATCTCATACTTCCACATGTACCTGTCCAGTTTTCCCAGCACCACTTATTGAAGAGGCTGTCCTTTCTCCATTGTATATTCCTGCCTCCTTTATCAAAGATAATGTGACCATATGTGCGTAGGTTTTTCTCTGGACTTTCTATCCTTTTCCATTGATCTATCTTTCTGTTTTTGTGCCAGTACCATACTGTCTTGATTACTCTAGCTTTGTAGTATAGTCTGAAGTCAGGGAGCCTGATTCCTCCAGCTTTGTTTTTCATTCTCAAGATTGCTTTGGCTATTCGGGGTCTTTTGTGTTTCCATACAAATTGTGAAATTTTTTGTTCTAGCTCTGTGAAAAATGCCAGTGATAGTTTGATAGGGATTGCATTGAATCTGTAGACTGCTTAGAGTAGTAGAGTCGTTTTCACAATGTTGATTCTTCCAATCCAAGAACATGGTGTATCTCTCCATCTATTTGTATCATCTTTAATTTCTTTCATCAGTGTCTTAGAATTTTATGCATACAGGTCTTTTGTCTCCTTAGGTAGGATTAGAAATGAAAAAGGAAAAGTAATAACTGACACTGAAATACAAAAGATCATGAGAGATTACTACAAGCAACTCTATGCCAATAAAATGGACAACCTGGAAGAAATGGACAAATGTTTAGAAATGCACAAGCTGCCAAGACTGAATCAGGAAGAAATAGAAAATATGAACAGACCAGTCACAAGCACTGAAATTGAAACTGTGATTAAAAATCTTCCAACAAACAAAAGCCCAGGACCAGATGGTTTCACAGGTGAATTCTATCAAACATTTAGAGAAGAGCTAACACCTATCCTTCAAAAACTCTTCCAAAATATAGCAGAGGGAGGAGCACTCCCAAACTCATTCTACAAGGCCACCATCACCCTGATACCAAAACCAGAAAAGGATGTCACAAAGAAAGAAAACTACAGGCCAATATCACTGATGAACATAGATGCAAAAATCCTCAATAAAATACTAGCAAAGAGAATCCAACAGCACATTAAATGGATCATACACCATGATCAAGTGTGGTTTATTCCAGGAATGCAAGGATTCTTCAATATATGCAAATCAATCAATGTGATACACCATATTAACAAATTGAAGGAGAAAAACCATATGATCATCTCAATAGATGCAGAGAAAGCTTTTGATAAAATTCAACTTCCTTTTATGATAAAAACCCTGCTAGAAAGTAGGCATAGAGGGAACTTTCCTCAACATAATAAAGGCCATATATGACAAACCCACAGCCAACATCGTCCTCAATGGTGAAAAACTGAAAGCATTTCACTAAGATCAGGAACAAGACAAGGTTGCCCACTCTCACCACTCTTATTCAACATAGTTTTGGAAGTGTTAGCCACAGCAATCAGAGAAGAAAAGGAAATAAAAGGAATCCGAATTGGAAAAGAAGTAGTAAAGCTGTCACTGTTTGCAGATGACATGATACAATACATAGAGAATCCTAAAGATGCTACCAGAAAACTACTAGAGCTAATCAATGAATTTGGTAAAGTAGCAGGATACGAAATTAATGCACAGAAATCTCTGGCATTCCTATACACTAATGATGAAAAATCTGAAATTGAAATCAAGAAAACACTCCCATTTACCATTGCAACAAAAAGAATAAAATATCTAGGAATAAACCTACCTAAGGAGAAAAAAGACCTGTATGCAGAAAATTTCAGTTTGTTTTGATCATTCGTTTTCATAGCTGCTCTAACTGTAATAGGAATCTCATGAAGATACAGAATGCCCATCGATGAAGGCATAATCTCAACTCTGCTGGCTCGTCATGAAACCACTTTTCAATCCTATGTACCCAATGAGCAAAAGTATGGAATTTTGCTACTCAACTTCTAGCTTATCTATAGTCCAAGCAGGTTAGAGAAATTTTCTTGATATTTCCAATGTTCTTATGTGAGAGTTTTTTTTTTTTATTTCATATTGGAGTATAGTTGATTAACAATGTTGTGTTAGTTTCAGGTGTACAGCAAAGTGACTCAGTTATACATATACATGTATCTGTTCTATTTCAAAATCTTTTCCCACTTAGGTTGTTACATAATATTGAGCAGACTTCCCTGTACTATACAGTAGGTCCTTGTTGGTTATTCCTTTTAAATATAGCAGTGTGTGCATGTCAATCCCAAACTCCCTAACTACCCCTCCCATTTTCAAGAGTTGTTTACTTTCCCACTCATTGTCTGACCAATGAGTGGGAAGATCAATTTTATTTATTTAATTTTTTTTAAGTTTATTGATTTAGATCAATTTTAGATCTTCACCTGGCAGAAGGCTGAGGAAGACTGAGGCTCTACCATGTCCTCACCAGGAAGTTCTCTGGGGCTTGTACTGTTAACATGACTTTTAATGCACAGTATCCTCACAGGATTATTATTAGTCACTAGTCTATGAAGTGTGGTTTAGGTAAAAGAAGATAATGTAATTCACAAATCCACTTACCTGGGCATATATAAACTAAAAGAGAATAAAGCAGCAATGGTACCCAATCCAACCCTCTGAACTATGGAATGAATCCACATCCTCCTCTCTGGATACCTCAAGGCCACTGTGAATCACATGACTGACTTAAGGACTGAGAAAGGCCTCCCATGTCAAATGAAAAATTAACTGTTAGTACTTTTATCCTTTTGCTAGTATCAGTTTTGATATTCTCTTTTCACACCTCAATGAATCATCTTATTTTGTGAGCACCTCTGACTGTGAGCATCACTCTGGAAACAATTGCTCTGTACAGGTTTTGAGTGTGTGGCATCTAAAGACAAAGAAGTTTGT
Source organism: Stenella coeruleoalba (assembly GCF_951394435.1). Taxonomy (NCBI): domain Eukaryota; kingdom Metazoa; phylum Chordata; class Mammalia; order Artiodactyla; family Delphinidae; genus Stenella; species Stenella coeruleoalba. The sequence goes on from NC_137160.1 coordinate 37,566,738, forward strand.
GATTTGACCTAATATCACAGTCATTCTGTGCTGATGTCCACATTATTAGAAACAGGTCTCTCCACTCACAGCCCTTGTGCCCGATAGGGGATATATACGCAGACATGAAAGAATCTCCAATGATATTTCTACTTCATTTTTTAAGTGTCTTTTTCCATTCCCTGACCACCCCACTCCCACAAACTTAGCACAATAACATACCTTTAGTATACATTCAATTTATATTTTAGACTTAATTTTAATCTAATGTGCTTCTCCAGAGCAATGAGTGGTTAGCTCAAGCAAATGCTCACAGGCACACACACAAACCAATGTAGAAATGCAAGTTATTCTTCAGACAGAAATGTCACCTAAGGGAACCCTAGCCCAAATATAGCCAAAGAAGATGCAATACAATGTCAGAAAAGTCTACTACCAGTTATTCTTAAAAGGCTCTTTTTTTTTAACTTCTTTATTGGAGTATAATTGCTTTACAAAGGTGTATTAGTTTCTGCTTTATAACAAAGTGAATCAGTTATACATATACATACGTCCCCATAACTCTTCCCTCTTGCATCTCCCTCCCTCCCACCCTCCTTATCCCACCCCTCTCAGTGGTCACAAAGCACCAGGCTGATCACCCTGTGTGGTGCGGCTGCTTCCCACTAGCTATCTATTTTACATTTGGTAGTATATATAAGTCCATGTCACTCTCTCAATTTGTCCCAGCTTACACTACCCCCTCCCAGTATCCTCAAGTTCATTCTCTGGTAGGTCTGTGTCTTTATTCCTGTCTTGCCCCTAGGTTCTTCAAGACCACTTTTTTTTTCTTTTCCTTTTAGATTCCATATATATGTGTTAGCATATGGTATTTGTTTTTCCCTTTCTGACTTATCTCACTCTGTATGACAGACTCTAGGTCCATCTACCTCACTACAAATAACTCAATTTTGTTTCTTCTTATGGCTGAGTAATATTCCATTGTATATATGTGCCATACCTTCTTTAACCATCCATCTGTTCATGGACACTTAGGTTGCTTCCATGTTCTGGCTATTGTAAATACAGCTGCAATGAACATTTTGGTACATGACTCTTTTTAAATTATGGTTTTCTCAGGGTATCTTCCCAGTAGTGTATTGCTGGGTCATATGGTAGTTCTATTTTTAGGTTTTTAAGGAACCTGCATACTGTTCTCCATATTGGCTGTATCAATTTACATTCCAACCAAGAGTGCAAGAGGGTTCTATTTCTCCACACCCTCTCCAGCATTTATCATTTGTAGATTATTTGATGATGGCCATTCTGACTGGTGTAAGATGATATCTCATTGGAGTTTTTGTGTTTTTGTGTTTTTTGTGTTTTTTTTGCAGTACGTGGGCCTCTCACTGTTGCAGCTTCTCCCGTTGCAGAGCACAGGCTCTGGATGCACAGGCTCAGCGGCCATGGCTCAAGGGCCCAGCCGCTCCGCGGCATGCGGGATATTCCCGGACCAGGGCAAGAATCCATGTCCCCTGCATCGGCAGGCAAACTCTCAACCACTGCGCCACCAGGTAAGCCCTCATTGTAGTTTTGATTTGCATTTCTCTAATGATTAATGATGTTGAGCATTCTTTCATGTGTTTGTTAGCAATCTGTATATCTTCTTGGCAAAATGTCTATTTAGGTCTTCTGCCCATTTTTGGATTGAGTTTTTTGTTTTTTTGATATTGAGCTGCATGGGCTGCTTGTAAATTTTGAAGATTAATCCTTTGTCAGTTGCTTCATTTGCAAGTATTTTCTCTCATTCTGAGGGTTGTCTTTCCGTCTTGTTTATGGTTTCTTTTGCTGGGCAAAAGCTTTGAAGTTTCATTATGTCCCATTTGTTTATTTTTGCTTTTATTTCCATTTCTCTAGGAGGTGGGTCAAAAAGGATCTTGCTGTGATTTATGTCATAGAGTGTTCTGCCTATGTTTTCCTCTAAGAGTTTGATAGTGTCTGGCCTTACATTTAGGTCTTTGTTTCATTTTGAGTTTATTTTTGTGTATGGTGTTAGGCAGTGTTCGAATTTCATTCTTTTACGTGTAGCTGTCCAGTTTTCCCAGCACCACTTATCAAAGAGCCTGTCTTTTCTCCACTGTATATTCTTGCTGTCGTTATCAAAGATTAGGTGACCATATGTGCATGGGTTTAACTCTGGGCTTTCTATCCTGTTCCATTGATCAGTATTTCTGTTGTTCTTCCAGTACCATATAGTATTTTTTTTTTTTTAGTAAATGTTGAATGAATGAATGTTTTTTTTAATTTTTGAATTTTATTTTATTTTATTTTATTTTTTATACAGCAGGTTCTTATTAGTCATCAATTTTATACACATCAATGTATACATGTCAATCCCAATTGCCCAATTCATCACACCACCATCCACACCCCCTGACAGCTTTCCCCCCTTGGTGTCCATACGTTTGTTCTCTACATCTGTGTCGCAACTTCTGCCCTGCAAACCAGTTCATCTGTACCATTTTTCTCTGTTCCACATACATGCGTTAATATATGATATTTGTTTATCTCTTTCTGACTTACTTCTCTCTGTATGAGTCTCTAGATCCATCCAAGTCTCAGAAAATGCCCCAATTTCCTTCCTTTTATGGCTGAGTAATATTCTATTGTATATATGTACCACATGTTATTTATCCATTCATTTGTCGAGGGGCATTTAGGTTGCTTCCATGACCTGGCTATTGTAAATAGTGCTTCAATGAACATTGGGGTGCATGTGTCTTTTTGAATTATGCTTTTCTCTATTTAAGTCTTCTGCCCAATTTTGCATTGCATTGTTTGTGTCTTTAATATTGAGGTGCATGATCTGTTTATATATTTTGGAGATTAATCCTTTGTCCATTGATTCGTTTGCAAATATTTTCTCCCATTCTGAGGGTTGTCTTTTCGTCTTGTTTATGGTTTCCTTTACTGTGCAAAAGGTTTGAATTTTCATTAGATCCCATTTGTTTATTTTTGTTTTTATTTCCATTACTCTAGGAGGTGGATCAAAAAAGACCTTGCTGTGATTTATGTCAAAGAGTGTTCTTCCTATCTTTTACTCTAAGAGTTTTATAGTGTCCAGTCTTACATTTAGGTCTCTAATCCATCTTGAGTTTATTTTTGTGTATGGTGTTAGGGAGTGTCCTAATTGCATTCTTTTACATGTAGCTGTCAGTTTTCCCAGCACCACTTATTGAAGAGACCGTCTTCTCCATTGTATATCCTTGCCTCCTTTGTGATAGATTAGTTGACCATATGTGCATGGTTTTATCTCTGGGCTTTCTATCTTGTTCCACTGATCTATGTTTCTGTTTTTGTGCCAGTACCATATTGTCTTGATTACTGTAGCTTTGTAGTATAGTCAGAAGTCAGGGAGTCTGATTCTTCCTGCTCCATTATTTTCCCTCAAGATTGCTTTGGCTATTCGGGGTCTTTTATGTCTCCATACAAATTTTAAGACTTTTTGATCTAGTTCTGTAAAAAATGCCATTGGTAATTTGATAGGGATTGCATTGAATCTGTAGATTGTTTTGAGTAGTATAGTCATTTTCACAATATTGATTATTACAATCCAAGAACATGGTATGTCTCTCCATCTGTTGGTATCATCTTTAATTTCTTTCATCAGTGTCTTATACTTTGCTGCATACAGGTCTTCGGTCTCCCTAGGTAGGTTTATTCCTAGGTATTTTATTATTTTTGTTGCAACGCTAAATGGGAGTGTTTTCTTAATTTCTCTTGCAGAGGTTTCATCATTAGTGTATAGGAGTGTAAGAGATTTCTGTGCACTTATTTTGTATCCTTCAACTTTACCAAATTCATTGATTAGCTCTAGTAGTTTTCTGGTAGCATCCTCCAATTTGTATTCCTTTTATTTTATTTTATTCTCTGATTGCAGTAGCTAGGACTTACAAAATTTTGTTGAATAATAATGGTGAGAGTGGACATCCTTGCCTTTTCCTGATCTTAGAGGAAACGCTTTCAGTTTTTCACCATTGAGAATGATGTTTGTTGTGGGTTTCTCTTATATGGCCTTTATTATGTTGAGGTAGGTTCTTCTATGCCCACTTTCTGGAGAGTCTTTATCATAAATCAGTGGTAAATTTTGTCAAAAGCTTTTTCTGAGTCTATTGAGTTGATCATATGGTTTTTATTCTTCAGTTTGTTAATGTGATGTATCATATTGACTGATTTGCATATATTGAAGAATCATTGCATACCTGGGATAAATCCCACTTTATCATGGTGTATGATGCTTTCAGTGTGTTGTTGGATTCTGTTTGCTGGTATTTTGTTGAGGATTTTTGCATCTATATTCATCAGTTATATTGGTCTGTAATATTCTTTTTTTGTAGTATCTTTGTCTGGTTTTGGTATCAGGGTGATGGTGGCCTCATAAAATGAGTTTAGGAGTGTTCCTTCCTCTGCAATTTTTTGGAAGAGTTTGAGAAGGATGGGTGTTAGGTCTTCTCTAAATGTTTGATAGAATTCACCTGTGAAGCCTTCTTGTCCTGGACTTTTGTTTATTGGAAGATTTTTTTTAAGATGTTGAGAGTAGGAGTTTATTAATTAATTAATTTATTTTTGTTGTGTTGGGTCTTCATTTCTGTGTGAGGGCTTTCTCTAGTTGTGGTAAGCGGGAGCCACTCTTCATTGCAGTGCACAGGTCTCTCACTATCATGGCCTCTATTTTTGCAGAACACAGACTCCAGATGTGCAGGCTCAGTTGTTCTGGCTCACGGGTCTCTTTGCTCCATGGCATGTGGGATCCTCCCAGACCAGGGTTCGAACCCATGTCCCCTGCATCAGCAGGCAGATTCTCAACCACTGTGCCACCCGGGAAGCCCCTATTGGAAGATTTTTAATCACAGTTTCAACTGCATTATTTGTCATTCATCTGTTCATATTTTCTATTTCTTCCTGGTTCAGACTTGGAAGGTTATACCTTTCTAAGAATTTGTCCATTTCTTCCAGGTTGTCCATTTTATTGGCATAGAGTTGCTTGTAGTAGTCTTTTAGGGTGGTTTGTATTTCTGTGGTGTGTGTTGTAACTTCTCCTTTTTAATTTCTAATTTTATTGATTTGAATCCTCTCCCTCTTATTATGAATGAGGCTGGCTAATGGCTTATCAATTTTGTTTATATTCTCCAAGAACCAGCTTTTAATTATATTTATCTTTGTTATTGTTTTCTTTGTTTCTATTTCATTTATTTCTGCTCTGATCTTCATGATTTCTTTCCTTCTGCTAATTTTGGGCTTTGTTTATTCTTCTTTCTCTAATTCCTATAGGTGTAATGTTAGATTTTTTATTTGAGATTTTTCTTGTTTCTTGAGGTAGGCTGTATAGCTATAAACTGCTTTTGCTGCATAAAATAGGTTTGAATCGTCCTGTTTTCATTGTCATTTGTCCCTAGGTATTTTTTGATTTCCTCTTTGATTTGTTCAGTGATGTCTTGGTTATTTAGTAAAGTATTGTTTAGCCTCCATGTGTCTGTCTATATTATGTTGTTTTTTTCCCTGTAATTCATTTCTAATCTCAGAGCATTGTGGTCAGAAAATATGCTTGATATTATTTCAATTTTCTTAAATTTACTGAGGTTGATTTGTGACCCAAGATTTGATCTATCCTGGAGTATGTTCTGTGCACTCTTGAGAAGAAAGTGTAATCTGCTGTTTTTGGATGGAATGTCCTATAAAAATCAATTAAATCTATCTTGTCTATTATGTCATTTAAAGCTTATGATTCCTTATTTATTTTCATTTTGGATGATCTGTCCATTGGTGTAAGTGAGGTGTTAAAGTCTATCAGTATTTTTGTGTTACTGTCAATTTCCTCTTTTATAGCTGCTAGCAGTTGCCTTATGTATGAGGTGCTCCTATGTTGGGTGCATATATATTTAATACTGTTATGTCTTCTTCTTGGATTGATCCCTTGATCATATGTAGTGTCCTTCCTTGTCTCTTGTAACATTCTTTATTTTAAAGTCTATTTCATCTGATATGAGTATTACTATTCCAACTTTATTTTGATTTCCATTTGCAAGGAATATCTTTTTCCATCCCCTCATTTTCAGTCTGTATGTGTCCCTACAAGTGGTCTCTTGTAGACAGCATATATGTCCCTAGGTCTTGTATTTGTAGCCATTCAGCAAGCCTCTGTCTTTTGGTTGGAGCATTTAATCCATTCACATTTAAGATAATTATCGATATGTATGTTCCTATGACCATTTTCTTAATTGTTTTGGGGTTTGTTTCGTAGGTGCTTTTCTTCTCTTGTGTTTCCCACTTAGAGAATTTCCTTTAGCATTTGTTGTAGAGCTGGTTTTGTGGTGCTGAATTCTCTAAGCTTTTGCTTGTCTGTAAAGCTTTTGATTTCTCCATCAAATCTAAATCAGATCTTTACTGGGTAGTGAAATCTTGGTTGTGGGTTCTTCCTTTTCATCACTTTAGTTATGTCATGCCACTCCCTTCTGGACTCTAGAGTTTCTGCTGAGAATTCAGCTCTTAACCTTATGGGAGCTCCCTTTTATGTTATTTGTCATTTTTCCCTTGCTGCTTTCAATAATTTCTCTTTGTCTTTAATTTTTGCCAAATTGATTACTATGTGTCTCAGTGTGTTTCTCCTTCAGTTTATCCTATATGGGACTCACTGTACTTCCTGGATTTGGGTGGGTATTTCCTTTCCCAAGTTAGGGAAGCTTTCAACTATAATCTCTTCCAATGTTTTCTCGGGTCATTTCTCTCTCTCTTCTCCTTCTGGGACCCCTATAATGCAAATGTTGTTGCGTTTAATGTTGTCCCAGAGATCTCTTAGCTGTCTTCATTTCTTTTCATTCTTTTTTCTTTATTCTGTTCTTCAGCAGTGAATTCCAGCATTCTGTCTTCCAGATCACTTATCCATTCTTCTGCCTCAGTTATTCTGCTATTGATTCCTTCTAGTGTAGTTTTCATTTCAGTTATTGTATTGTTCATGTCTGTTAGTTTGTTCTTTAATTCTTCTTGGTCTCTGTTAAACATTTCTTGCATCATCTCGATCTTTGCCTCTACTCTTTTTCCGAGGTTCTGGATCATCTTCACTATCATTATTCTGAATTGTATTTCTGGAAGCTTACCCATCTCGACTTCATTTAGTTGTTTTTCTGGGGTTTTATCTTGTTCCTGCAACTGGTACATAGCCGTCTGCCTTTTCATCTTGTCTATATTTCTGTAAATATGGTGTTTATTCCATAGACTGCAGGATTGTAGTTCTTCTTGCTTCCACTGTCTGCCCTCTCGTCCATATAGTGTTGATTACTGTAGCTTTGTAATATAGTCTGAAGTCAGGGAGTCTGATTCCTCCAGCTCCGTTATTCTTTCTCAAGATTGCTTTAGCTATTCAGGATCTTTTGTGTTTCCATACAAATTGTGAAGTTTTTTGTTCTGGTTCTGTGAAAAATGTCAGTGATTGTTCGATAGGGATTGCATTGAATCTGTCGATTGCTTTAGGTAGAATAGTCATTTTCACAATGTTTATTCTTCCAATCCAAGAACATAGTATATGTCTCCATTTATTTGTATCATCTTTAATTTTTTTCATTACTGTCTTATAATTTTCTGCATACAGGTCTTTTGTCTCCTTAGGTAGGTTTATTCCTAGATATTTTATTCTTTTTGTTGCAGTGGTAAATTGCAGTGCTTTCTTAATTTCACTTTCAGATTTTCCATCATTAGTGTATAGGAATGCAAGAGATTTCTGTGCATTAATTTTGTATTCTGCTAGTTTGCCAAATTCATTGATTAGCTCTAGTAGTTTTCTGGTAGCATCTTTAGGATTCTCTATGTATAGTATCATGTTATCTGTAAACAGTGACAGCTTTACTTCTTCTTTTTGAATTTGGATTCCTTTTATTTCTTTTTCTTCTCTGATTGCTGTGGCTAAAAATTCCAAAACTATGTTGAATAATAGTAGTGAAAGTGAGCAACCTTGTCTTGCTCCTGATCTTAGTGGACATGTTTTCAGTTTTTCACCATTGAGGATGATGTTGGCTGTGGGTTTGTCATATATGGCCTTTATTATGTTGAGGAAAGTTCCCTCTATGCCTACTTTCTGGAGGGTTTTTGTTATAAATGGGTGTTGAATTTTGTCAAAAGCTTTTTCTGCATGTATTGAGATGGTCATATGGTTTTTAGTCTTCATTTTGGTAATATGGTGTATCACATTGATTGAGTTGTGTATATTGTAGAATCCTTGCAACCCTGGGATAAATCCCACTTGATTATGGTGTATGATTGTTTTAATGTGTTGTTAGAACATGTGTTTGATAGTATTTTGTTGAGGATTTTTGTATGTATGTTCATCAGTGATATTGGCCTGTAGTTTTCTTTCTTTGTGACATATTTGTCTGGTTTTGGTATCAGGGTGATGATGGTCTCATAGAATGAGTTTCAGGGTGTTCCTCCCTGTGCTATATATTGGAAGAGTTTGAGAAGGATAGGTGTTAGCTCTTCTCTATATGTTTTATAGAATTCACCTGTGAAGCCATCTGGTCCTGGGCTTTTGTTTGTTGGAAGATTCTTAATCACAGTTTCAATTTCAGTGCTTGTGATTGATCTGTTCGTATTTTCTATTTTTTCCTGGGTAGTCTCAGAATGTTGTGCATTTCTAAGAATTTGTCCATTTCTTCCAGGTTGTCCATTTTATTGGCATATAGTTGCTTGTAGCAATCTCTCATGATCCTATGTATTTCTGTAGTGTCAGTTGTTCCTTCTCTTTTTTCATTTCTACCTCTATTGATTTGTCTTCTCCCTCTTTTTCTTGATGAGTCTGGCTAATGGTTTATCAATTTTCTTTTTCTTCTCAGAGAATCAGTTTTTAGATTTATTGATCTGTGCTATCATTTCCTTCATTTCTTTTTCACTTATTTGTAATCTGATCTTTATGATTTCTTTCCTTCTGCTAACTTTGGGGTTTTTTTTTTATTCTTCTTTCTCTAACTGCTTTAGGTGTAAGATTAGGTTCTTTATTTGAGATGTTTCTTGTTTCTTAACGTAGGATTGTAATGCTATAAACTTCCCTGTTAAAACTGCTCTTGCTTCATCCCATAGGATTTGGGTTGTGGTGTTTTCATTGTAATTTGTCTCTAGGTATTTTTTGATTTCCTCTTTGATTTCTGCAGTGATTTCTTGGTTATTAAGTAGTGTATAGTTTGGCCTCCATGTGTTTTTATATTTTACAAATATTTTCCTGTAATTGATATCTAGTCTCATGGTTTTGTGGTCGGAAAATATACTTGATACGATTTCAATTTTCTTAAATTTACCAAGGCTTGATTTGTAACCCAAGATATGATCTATCCTGGATAATGTTCCATTAGCACTTGAGAAACACATGTATTCTGTTGTTTTTAGATGGAATGTCCTATTAATATCAATTCAGTCCATCTTTTTTAATGTATCATTTAAAGCTTTTGTTTCCTTATTTATTTTTTTTTGGATGTTCTGTCCACTGGTGAAAGTGGGGTGTTAATGTCCTCTATTATGATTGTGTTACTTTTGACTTCCCCTTTTATGGTTGTTAGTATTTGCCTTATGTATTGAGGTGCTCCAATGTTGGGTGAATAAATATTTACAACTGTTATAACTTCTTCTTGGATCGATCCTTTGATCATTATGTAGTGTCCTTCCTTGTCTCTTGTAACATTCTTTATTTTAAAGTCTATTTCGTCTGATATGAGTATTACTATTCCAGCTTTATTTTGATTTCCATTTGCATGGAATATCTTTTTCCATCCCCTCATGTTCAGTCTGTCTGTGTCCCTACGTCTGAAGTGGTCTCTTGTAGACAGCATATATGTCCCTAGGTCTTGTATTTGTATCCATTCAGCAAGCCTCTGTCTTTTGGTTGGAGCATTTAATCCATTCACATTTAAGGTAATTATCAATATGTATGTTCCTATGACCATTTTCTTAATTGTTTTGGGTTTTTTTTTTTTTTTTGCAGGTCTTTTCCTTCTCTTGTGTTTACTGCCTAGAGAAGTTCCTTTAACATTTATTGTAAAGGTGGTTTAGTGGTGCTGAATTCTCTTAACTTTTGCTTGTCTGTAAAGATTTTAATTTCTTCTTCAAATCTGAATGAGATCTTTGCTGGGTAGAATTATCTTGGTTGTAAGTTTTTCTCCTTCATCATTTTAAATATGTCCTGCCACTCCCTTCTGGCTTGCAGAGTTTCTGCTGAATGATCAGCTGTTAACCTTATGGGGGATTCCCTTGTGTGTTATTTGTTGTTTTTCCCTGCTGCTTTTAATGTGTTTTCTTTGTATTTAATTTTTGACAGTTTGATTAATATGTGTCCTGGCGTGTTTTCCTTGGATTTATCTTGTATGGGACTCTCTGTGCTTCCTGGACTTGATTAAGTATTTCCTTTCCCATATTAGGGAATTTTTCAACTATAATCTCTTTGAATATTTTCTCAGTCCCTTTTTTCTTCTCTTCTTCTTCTGGGACCCCTATAATTCGAATGCTCATGCATTTAATGTTGTCCCAGTGGTCTCTGAGATGGTCCTCAATTCTTTTCATTCTTTTTTCTTTATTCTGCTCTGCAGTAGCTATTTCCACTATTTTATTTTCCAGGTCACTTATCCGTTCTTCTGCCTCAGTTATTCTGCTATTGATGCCTTCTAGAGGATTTTTAATTTCACTTATTGTGTTGTTCATCATTGCTTGTTTCCTCTTTAGTTCTTCTAGGTCCTTGTTAAACGTTTCTTGTATTTTCTCCATTCTATTTCCAGGATTTTGGATCATCTTTACTATTATTATTCTGAATTCTTTTTCAGGTAGACTGCCTATTTCCTCTTCATTTGTTAGGTCTGCTGGGTTTTTGCCTAGCTCCTTCATCTCCTGTGTTTTTCTCTGTCTTCTCATTTAGCTTAACTTACTGTGTTTGGGATCTCCATTTCACAGGCTGCCAGTTTGTAGTTCCCATTGTTTTTGGTGTCTGTCCCCAGTGGCTAAGTTTGGTTCAGTGAGTTGTATAGGCTTCCTGGTGGAGGGCATTAGTGCCTGTATTTTTGTGGATGAGTCTGTATCTTTTCTTCCTGGTGTGCTGGTCCATGTCTGGTTGTGTGTTTGTGGTTTCTGTGGCCTTATTATGATTTTAGGCAGCCTCTCTGCTAATGGATGGGTTTGTGTTCCTGTCTTGCTAGTTGTTTGGCATAGGGTGTCCAGGACTGTAGCTTGCTGGTTGTTGAGTGGAGTTGGTTGTTGGTATTGAGATGGAGATCTCTGAGTGATTTTTGCCATTTGTTATCACGTGGAGCTGGGAGGTCTCTTGTGGACCAGTGTCCTGAACTTGGCTGTCCCACCTCAGAGGCACAGCCCTGATGCCTGGCTGAAGCATCTATAGCCTGTCATCCACATGGCTCAGAATAAAAGGGAGAAAAGAAAGAAAGAAAAAAGAAGAAAAAATAAAATAATATAAAATAAAATAAAGTTCTTAAAATAAAAAAAGAAGAAATAATTATTTAAAAAAATTTTTAAGTAATAAAAAAAAAGCAAGAATGAAGAGAGCAACCAAACCAAAAAACAAATCCACCAATGTTAACAAGTGCTAAAACTATACAAAAATTAAAAAAAATTAAACAGACAGACAGAACCCAGGACAAATGGTAAAAGGAAAGCTACCAGCAAAATCACACACAGAAGCAGACACATACACACTCACAAAAAGAGAAAAAGCCAAATATATATATATATAGATAGATAGATAGATAGAGATATATCTATATCTATCTATATCTATCTATATCTATCTATCTATCTATCTATCTATCTATCTATCTATCTATCTATCTATATATATATATAAATTCCTCCCAATGTCCATCTCCTCAAGTTGGGATGATTCGTTGTCTATTCAGGTATTCCACAGATGCAGGGTATATCAAGTTGATTGTGGTGATTTAATCCACTGCTCCTGAGGCTGCATGGAGAAATTTCCCTTTCTCTTCTTTGTTCACACAGCTCCTGTGGTTCAGCTTTGGATTTGGACCCGCCTCTGCATGTAGGTCACCTGAGGGCTTCTGTTCTTCCCTCAGACAGCACGAGGTTAAAGGAGCAGCTGATTCGGGAGCTCTGGCTCACTCAGGCTGGAGAGAGGGAGGCGTATGGTGTTCGGTGTGAGCTTGCGGCGGCAGAGGCCAGCGTGACATTGCACCAGCCTGAGGTGTGCAGTGTTTTATCCCAGGGAAGTTTTCCCTGGATCACAGGACCCTGGCAGTGGCAGGCTGCACAGGCTTCTGGGAAGGGAGGTGTGGATAGTGACCTGTGCTTGCACACAGGCTTCTTGGTGGCTGCAGCAGCAACCTTAGCATCTCAGCCCTGTCTCTGTGGTCTGCACTGATAGCCCCCGCTCACGCCCATCTTTGGAACTCCTTTAAGTGGTGCTCTTAATCCCCTCTCCTCGGACACTGTGAAACAAAGAGGCAAGAAAAAGTCTCGTGCCTCTTTGGCAGCTCCAGACTTTTTCCTGGAGTCCCTCCTGGCCAGCTGTGGTGCACTAGCCCCTTCAGGCTGTGTTCACGCAGCCAACCTCAGTCCTTTCCCTGAGATCTTCCCTCCGAAGCCAGAGCCTCAGCTCCCAGCCCCAACCCGTCCTGGAGGATTAGCAAACAAGCCTCTAGGGCTGGTGAATGTTGGTCAGCACGGATCCTTTGTACGGGAAACTCTCTGCTTTGCCCTCCGCACCCCTGTTGCTGCGCTTTCCTCCGTGGCTCGGAATATTCCCCCCTCCGCTGCCTGCAGTCTCTGCCCATGAAGGGGCTTCCTAGTGTGTGGAAACTTTCCCTCCTTCACAGCTCCCTTCCACTTGTGCAGGTCCCTTCCCTATTCTTTTGTCTCTGTTTTTTCTTTTGCCCTACCCTGGTATGTGGGGAGTTTCTTGCCTTTTGGGAGGTCTGAGGTCTTCTGCCAGCGTTCAGTAGGTGTTCTGTAGGAGTTGTTCCACATATCGATGGATTTCTGACGTATTTGTGGGGAGGAAGGTGATCTCCCCGTCTTACTCTTCTGCCATCTTGAAGCTCCCCCCTCCTTATCAAGCTCTTTTTATTACAAGCTTTTAGTTGGGATATGAGCTTGTGTACTTCGAGTAATAGTGCCTAACACATTATGTTAAAATCATATTATTAATGTCAATAGAATTGTCTATAAATCAGAATTATTGAGGACGCTTAAGTTCTAAATGCCATCAGAATTAGGGGAAAAAAGAGAGAGATGAGAATGGGCTGAAGAAACAAGGGATGTTTTTCTGGAGAAGGGTAAATTTATCTGGACCTTGAGGGATGATAGTGCTTGCAGAGCTAAACAGGGAATGAAGTTCCATGTGGACAGAGCAACAGCTGTGGCATGATCCAGGCACATGTAGATCTGGTGAGAAACTCACTGGACCAGGTTCAGACTCATGAAGTCCAGTGTGTTGTGTGTTTACATGAGCCTTTTCTCCTAGAGGTGTCTTCAGTGCCCATTTCAGATGAAAATACCTTCCTGGAAGTGACAACAATGTCAACTGAATTTTCGCATCTTCCCATTATACAATAAGGATGTGATTGGGTTGTTACATTTAGGAGACAGTTTTTGAAATCTCTTTGAAGATAATTGTCAGTTCCTGCAGCAAAAATGAGCCCTTCATGTGACTTTCCCCCCAAAGTTCCCTAATCTGGTTGAGTTTGCAAGTTTTGGCTCTATCATCATGTCCCATTAAGATTAAAATGTGGAGTGATTTCAAGGGGTCCAGGGCTGGGGCAGAAAATAAATGCATGATGTTCTAATTGCTATTTAACATCATGGAATTGGAAGGAATGAGGTTAATGGACCACCCCAATGCATATGCAATCTTCCTCATTCTGAATGGTTCTCTGGCACTTTTGATTACCCACTGAAGTAATATAGCCTCCTATGGAAGCTAATAGCATCCTCAGAGGCCTCTTTTCGTACCCTGTGATTTAACCATAATTTTTGAAAATATCCTTAACCTCTCTTCAGCATTGAAAATGGTCTAGCAAGATTTTGAAAATGTCTTGCCTTGGGCTGCCCTGGTGGCACAGTGGTTGAGAGTCCACCTGCCGATGCAGGGGACATGGGTTCGTGCCCCGGTCTGGGAAGATCCCACATGTCACGGAGCGGCTGGGTCCGTGGGCCATGGCCGCTGAGCCTGTGCATCCGGAGCCTGTGCTCCACAGTGGGAGAGGCCACAACAGTGAGAGGCCCACATACCACAAAAAAAAAAAAAAGAAAGAAAATGTCTTGCCTCCAGCATGCCCATAGGCATGGCAATCACCTGTCTTAATGTTTTCCAAGGTAGTTTCTATGTCTCATACCTTCTGCCATCATAAAACCTAGTCCAAAGATTATGGGCTGGAAAAGTTGGGCAAATGCACTTAAAGGAAACTGCCTTCAATGTGCTCAGTGAAATAGCTTTCATTTTACCACTAACATAAACCCATAATTAAACCTACTTATCTCCAGTCATAACAAGTCCTTCTGCTTCTCAATTCTGTTCCTACATCAAGCATGGGCTCAGAATCACTCTATACAGTGCTCCTCTCCTAGATAAAACTCTTCAAGAATCAATTCAAGACCTCCTGGACAGTCTAAGACACCAGGTCTTGACTTTTGCTCTTTTCCTTGAATCCTTCCTGTCTGATCCACATACCTTCACTCTTAACCAAGGTCTGTAATTTGTTTTTATTTTTGTTTTTCATTTGATGTGTGTTTCTGCTTTCACTCTATTGCATCATTCTAAAGGCATATGCAGAATTTTAGTCTTTTTAGTTCACAGTTCTTTGGATCAAAAATACTCCTAAGAGGATGGATCCAAGGACTCTCATAGATATCAGAACCTAATATAGATCACGACATCATGGATTTCTAACCATATTCTGCTATCAAATGAAGGTTTTGAGATCTTAGGAAGAGTGAGTTTATCTAGGAAGAGTAGAAGAGCTATGAATTACTAGGGCCAGAGTGTAGATTGTGATAAACTGTTATAAACCATGCATCCCTCTATTCCTGTTCTTTTACAGTGTTCTTTCATATTTATTCTTGGATTTTAGCTGTGATTTTCTTTGCCTATGGGACATCAGCAACTCTGAAAAACACAAAGGTATGAAAAGCTTGCAAAATGGGACTTGCTTTCTTGCAATGCTGCCACTTAAAAAAAAAACTCAGGATCACTCATTGGAGATAACATGACTCAGTAGACATCAAAAACAAACCACCAGACATAAGAGACCATCTAAGACCATCGATTCCCAGTTAGCTGCCAGGTGACTATAACTACAGAGTGAGACTAGACGAGACCAGAAGAAATCCATCCAGCTGAGTCCAACCCAAATTTCTGACCCACAAATAAAATGGTGGTTGTTTTTAAGCCACTAGTTTTGAGAATAGTTTATTTGACAGCAATGGATAACTAACACATATTTTAAGCAGAATAGTAACATGATCTAACTTAAGTTATAAAAGGATCTCTCTGACTACTGTGTGGAGTCTATGTCATAGAGGAATAAGGGTAGAAGCCTAAAGAGACGATTGCAATAGTTAAGGATTTATGTGCGATGTGAGAAGGAATCTGGACTAAAAGGGACTGAGATAATTCTGAAATCTAGCTGGACACAACTATTTTTTCAAGGATAGGAAATATATCCTGACTGAGTCCCAGGTATGCTTCCAGGGTGTGGCTCCTATTCCATTCTTTTGTTTGGTTACATCTTCTGAGAAACACTTTCATTTTTCCCCATGAAAAATAGCAAGTGGTTTCCTATGAATGTCTTTCTCAGGCTGCTTCCTGATCTTTGAAGTTTGAGGCCTAGAGTTCTCTTTTCATTTTGACTTATCTCAACCACTTTGGGTACAGACCATCAGTGTTTTCACTAATTTTACTAACGCAATCCTCTTAAAAATGTTGTGTGTTTCCTATAACTCTTATTTGTGTTCACCCAATGCCCCCAAAATCACATCCAGAATTCTTTTCAAAACAAACATCTCCACAATTTGAATGTGTCAAGCTACCATAGAACAGTATTCTTAAGATACTTGTTACCTGGGAAGTTCTACTAAGCACTGTCTTAAATCTTTCTGAAGTTTTAACAAAGAGTTTTACAAACCCTTTATTTGATCTTTACTGAGGCTATTTTTTACTTTGAGAATCTTTAGTCAACCAGAGAGACCAGTGATGTGAAAGTTTTATTTTCCAACTGAGCCAGTCCTGGCTTGTCTACATTTTATCTGAATTTTACTTGAAAACTAAGTAATCAACACTTTAGTTAGTCTCTTTCTTCCTATATTTTATCATATACAATTGAAATAATTAAATTGACATTGTTAAACTTCTGTTTGGAAATCTCCTTAGCCAAATCCACAAGGTCCCAAGTACTTTCTATCTTCCAATTACCACAGGTGCTCATCTGGACCATATTTTATACCTCCATAAATCACCATTTTCCAAGCCTCCAAAAGCACTTTACTCACCATTTTGCCTGCCTTCACTTTTTGGTTCATTCTTTTTCCAAATTCACTAACAGATTCCTTCCCACTTTTCTAGATTTCTCCTGCTGTCCAATCCCAAAGCCTATGCCACATGTTTAAGATTTTAGTTACTACAACACTCTGCTTCTAGATAATTTAATAGACTAGTAATGGCCCCCAATAAATCATATCCCTGTATCTACCACACCCTTGTGTAGTCCCTTCACACATGGACTCTAGGCTTGGCCATATAGAATATCAATAAACATGATGCAGAGATTTGAAAGTGTTTAAGCATTGGAGATGGCTCTCTTGAAATTCTGTCCCCACCATGTAAATCATCTGACTCTTCTGCTAGAGACACATGGCCCAGCTGACATCTTTACACAACCACCAGACATAGGAGGCCATTTAAGTTTATCCAGCCTAAGTTGTCAGAATACCATAGTCGTAAGAGTGACCTCAAGCAAAACTAGCAGAAGAAATATCCACCTGAGTCCAGCCCAAATTCCTGACCCACAGAATTTACTTTTTATTAAAAAGTAAATGAAACTATTGCAATTTTAAGCCATTATGCTTTGCAGTATATTATTAGACAGCAATAGATAACCAAAAGAGAAACTGGTACCAGGAGTGAGTACTATTATAATAAATACTAAAACATGTGACATTAGCTTTGAAACTGAGCAGCAGTTAGAATCTGAAAGAAAGAGAGGCTCATGTTATATAGCAGCAGAACAACTGACAAAAATATTGTTGGAAGAGATTTGGAACACAGAAAATGTACTTAATGAATTTATAACTCTGACTAGAACAATCTCTGGATAGAATGTTAAAAAATATCAGCTGGATATTTCTAGCTATGTATGATTACTGTAAGATAGGTATAAACTAAATATTGGTTTGTTTTCTGGTGAATTTGAAAGACATATGAAGGGCCCAAAATTTTTCAGATTGGAAAATTAAACTATTTTTCATCCCTAATCTCTCCAACCAGTCAGATATTCCCAAAGAAGGAAATGGCCTCTCTGTAAATATCAAACCAAGGGTATGGCTGTAACATCATTTGTTAAAACTTTAGAAAGATAGGGATAGCATCTAATAAAGTCTCACAGGTAGAGAAAATATATCTAGGAATCTAAATGTTGTGTCCATCACTAGCCTATCATACTGTAAATGGAGAGGACTTGACTCATAAAGAAATGTGGTTGTAGCATTTATCATATCTTAGTGGTGTGAAAATAATCTTATTGAGAAGCCCGCAAGGCTTTTAGTGTAATTTTATTAGCTTGAACTAAATGGAACAAAAAAAATTCAAAATAAAAAGAGACCTCTGATTGCTCAATGTGTACATGCAGGAAACAGCTTGAAAGAGCTAGCCATTTGCATAAATAGATTATTTGTTATGTAAAAGGAAATATGGACAGGTGAAGTCAAGTGCCTAGAGGGAAGAGCTAAAACTGGGAGAGAAAATAGATAAGGAAACTTATCTATAAGGGAGAGAAATAGATAAGGAAACTATCACTGGAAGTAGAATTATTCCCTAATTAGGGAATATCTCTTGTCCAAATGAGTGGAACTCAACAACATGTGCCTGGTTTTATTTCAGAATTACTACAGGCCAATTAATTATTCAAGAATTGTGTACATTCGTTGTTTAACCACTGGTAATTTGATGTCAGCCATAGTGGGTATATTTATACCACAAGTATCAGCAAATCTACAAATCAGATATTTTAATTTTTTTCAGAGACCCAGTTGATCAGCACCCCATGGCTGCCATGTAAACAAGCCGTCTTATTTACTGGAGGATGAGAAGCCACCTAGAACAGAGGTGAATCATCCCAGCTGCAGCTCACCTAAACCAACCAGTCTACTAACTGGAAGGTGTGTGAGTAAGGCCATGTGGGACCATCCACACCCAGCTGATCTGCCAGATGACTTTAGAACTCCCCAGTTGAACTGCAACCTTGTGGGCAATACTGAAATGCTTATTGTTTTAAGCCACTAAGTTTGGGTGGTTTGTTATGCAGCAATAGATAACCAGAACAACAGGTTAATAATTTCTCATCCCATTCAGTAAAATCCATAATTCTTAGTATGATATAGTAGTCCTATGTGATCTGACCACCCAATAGGTCCTAATCTCATTTCTTGGTACTCTTCCCCCTTGTGTAGGCTGCTCAAGCCACTCTGGTTTCTTGGCTGTTACTCAAATAGGACAAAACACTTTCCAACTTCAGAGATTTTGTACTTGCAGTTCTCCCTGAAACACTCTTCCAGGCAGATACCCACATGGCTCCCTCTTTTAGGTTTATTATCAAATGTCACCTCATCAGAGGCTATCCTTCATAAAATAGCCCCCTTCACTTCATTCCCCTTCACATTGCTCTATTTTCCTTCATAACATATATCTAATCACTTGTATTATTACATGTTATCACATAATATATATTTCAATAATCCATATGACTATATGCAATATACAGCAGGTACATACAATTATAATCACATGAATATATTACATATTACTATATTTTTTTATTTATCTGCTACCAATAAAATATAATTTCTTTGAAAGCAGGGCATTATCTCTTTTCTTCTCTTCCATATCTTTAACCCTTAGAACTAACCTGGCACCTAGAAGGTGCTTAATAAGTATTTGTTGAATGAATTATTTATGTGGAATACGTTACATATCACATGTATGGCACTCTATTATGTGCTTGGAAGAGAAGATAGAGAATAAGGCAAAAATACAAACTATGCTTTGATAATGATAATAATATATATACACACAGTGTTTCTAGGTACCTGGCACTGAAGTATGTGCTTTACATATGTGAACTCATTTAATTTCTCTTTAATCCTATGAAGTATGTACTATCATTATCCTCATTTTAGAAATGAGGAAAATTAGGTATGGGGGGGTTACATACTTGCTCAACATCCCACAGCTAATAAGTGTCAGAATCAGATTCCAACCAAGCAGTGGACTCGAGTTCAGTCAAGCTTTTTGCCAATATTTTATATGTCCCTCAATTAATTTATGGTCTAGCTGGAGAAACAAAAACATTCTTAAAACAGAAAATAGTTAAGTGCTGTGCTATGCCATTTAATTATAATTTCAATAAAAATTCAGAGAACCTGGGTGTTGATCAAACCTGTCATGGCCAGAAGAGATTTCCTGGAGAAGGCAGGGCTTGGGGAGCCCTGAATGCCAGCTGAGAAAGGCAGTCTCTGTAGGTGGAGGATTCAGCTTGAGTAATGGAGGAGCAGAAAGAAAGAACTCAACAGGAGCGGGAAAGAGTGTTGGTGACCAGTGGTGATCTAATGGACTGACCTAACATGTGGTTTTAGCGAAATCACAGGGCCTTGGAGGAAAGATCAAGCAGAATATGTCCTAAGCGGAGGAGTGATATTGTGAAAAATTCATCTTCTGATTATCAATTTATTTATTCTCTAAAAAAGAGTACCTCTGAGTACCTACTAGGTTAAAGGGACCTTGCGAGGTACTGTGAGAAGTGGGAAGCTACGTTGGATATGACCCTCAACTTGGAGAAAGTACATCCTAGTAAGGGAGATAAGGCTTGAACCCAAAAACCTGCTGGAGAAGGCGGATGTGTTGAGCGTCCTTGGGTTATTCACTGGGCTTCAGAATTTCAGAAAAAGGTTAGGATCCCTTCCTGCTGAGGAGTTTGGGAAGGATATTTTGTACTAGTAGTGCTGGATTTGAGACTTAGAAAACGGGTAGCCATCTTATACAATGAATTGGTTGAAGAAATTCTGGGTGGAAAAAGAGTGGTGGCTAAATTTAGACCTACTATATTAGCAAAGGTGGGAAATAGGTTTGAAGAATGAATAGATGGGGTTTAAAAACAAAAGAGGTGTTTCCTTAGATTATGTTTCTAGATACAGTAGATTCTCAAGATGTTAAATTAAAAATGGATTATTTTTATTGTTTGTATGTGTCTGTGTGCACATGCATGTATGTGTTCACATTTGAGCCTGTGTTTGTACATGTGTGTTGTGGGCAAACACACTGGAAAACTAAAATAGAGGATTTGAACAATGCAGATAGTGGCTACAATGGTAAGTTGACAACAGATTGCAGAAATCCTTGGAAAGATTGTGAACAGAGAGGTGACATGAAAATACCAGCATGTGAAATCCACCTGAATGAGAAACTAAAGGACAAATTAGATGCTGTTTAAAACACTCATAGAGTGTTCTAGATAGGAAACAACAAAAGATTTGTTTCCATAAATAACTCTTAACAGAAGGGTGATGCAAAGTCATTTCTGTATGTTATAGTTCATTTTTAAAACCCATCCCCACGCTTCTCTTACTTCTAAAATAAATGTATTACATGGAACAGGGTGACATTTTAATTCTCATTTCTTAGAGTATTGATATTCTGGGAATTCAGATTTCTCTAAGGTTGGAGGCACTAAGAGATGCCATCTAGAAATATTGGAAGCAAGATGAGTGAGTGATCACTGGTTTCTGCTCCTGTGGAGCAGGCCCCCAACTCTGAGTAGCTCAAATGATTCACAGCATCAGAGCCCAAACCTAAGAGAACACCTTGTTCATTGGACTTCTCATTCTCAGCTGGTTCTCAAGAGTATCTCATTTTCCTCTGCCAGGGTCATTAATGCTATCACCTTGAATGCCGGTTAAAGGGCATCCCTTGCATGACTTGGCATGGTTCCCAGATATGTATTTCATCCAAAATATAGAGAACAAATTACCAATAAAGACACTATGAGTGACTAACGATGCTCTGTCTCTGTCATCCTCCTCCACAGTTGAATACTCTTCATTGTTAGGGACTCGTTTTGCCTTGCAATTCAGCTTCAATTTTCCCTCACTTGGCTTCCTCCCATCACTCCTAATTACAGACTAATAAAGCCTTTGGATTACTGTGAACAATTTTCATCCCTCCTTTCTCCCACCTCAACTTTCCTCCAGAGGTTTCCTGAACCTAGAACTGTATCGTATTGAAGGAATGGTGACAAAAACCCACACATTTATTCCATGGAATTAAGATCTAGGGTTTGAGGATGTATGCTCAAGCATTGTTCTCTATTTTCACACATGATCCCTACTCCTAGTTTAAGGAAAGTATACACTATAAAGGCTGTCTAAGCCGAAGGCTACCTGGAACAAACTGGAAGGCACAGAAATGGATCTGTGGAAGGTGCTTGCTGGCCAAATTTCAGTGAATGGGGATATCTTCTGAATTAATGAATTCAGCTGTTCTTATCTGCCAACACTGGCTGGGGAACCGTTGCCTGATACCTACTGGAAGGCCTTGCTTTTACTGGTCCCAAAAAGAAAAATACAGCTCACTTGTATTTCCTAACCTACTCTAACTCACATCCTTAATGTAGTCTCTTCCCCCTCAAGATAAGACTACCCCATGGAGTCAAACATTGAAGGCACGTGTAGGAGCAAACTTGAGTTACTAATTGTGATCTTGGGCAAGATACTGAATTTCTCCACGTATTTATTTTGAATATTTCATTAAAAAGATACATCAAAGTTCAATGTGGTGAAGGATATGATAATTGTCAAATCAAATGCTATTAATATTCACTGGAACAGGAGTTCAAAAGAAGGAAGACTAAAGACTGGGATATTAAAAGTGGACTACTTAATCAAGAGAGGATTTAAGATAGACCCCCAAGGATGAGTAGTAACTGGAGACCCTGAGAGAGGGTCTTCCAAGCAGGTGAGCACCATGAACAAAGATTCATCTTTCCTAAGGAAAAAGACCTTAATTGGCATTGCCTTTTTCTCCTTATTTTATGTGCACACTGCAATTATTAAGGTGTAAAATACAACCCAAAACTTAAATTTTGGGGGTCATCTCAAATAATTTGGAAGTAAAGATCTACTATTATCTGCCCTCTATACACTTTATGATTTAAGAGTATAACAATTCTACTCCCTGATCCCTGCCACTATTACCCTTCTTATCCCACTCACCTCTAAATCATAAATACCAGCATAAATTGTATTTTGCAGAATGGATGAGTAGAGATAAATAGAGTTGGTTTTATTAATGACCCTGGATTGGGAGCAATGACATGGGCCTCTCAGTGCTATGGAAATCAATCAGTATGGGCTGACTCTGGGGACATTCTGACTGGCTCACAGACACCTCTGGATGACAAGGGAGGTGAGGTGAAAGCCCTCCCATTGGTTACCCCTGGCCTGGAAATCAAACATGATTTATCTACATTAGTGAGCTTCATTTTTGTCTTATTATCCCAGACACAGCTTGCAACCCAGGCCAACTCTCTTGCCTTTTAATAAACAGATTTAATAGGACTGATAGTTTGGCAATTTGTAGGGTAAATTAGATTTAATTTGCCCTGAATGCCACTGATTTCTCTTATTGCTCAAATCAAATCTTATGCAGGGCTGCATGTCATCTCAACACGTTCTCAACTGATACAGCTGAAAACAGCCAACAGACAGATTGAAATGAGTGAATGTTCTCCAATGAGGACATGACTTTCTCTCTTCTTCCTTGCTTCTTGTAACTTAGTTCACTTAGAAATAAGTCCAGTATGTGGACAGTGACTATGACAATAACAAAACCAGTGACAATCCCATTGTGTTGCCACCATTAGGTGTCTTGGCAGAATAAGCGGAACGTAGTGTCCTGTTACATACAAAATATCAATATTTTAGAGATTTTGCATAGAAATCATTCTGAAATATAATATAAATGCTCAAGCCCTCTTAAACAGATTGCACAGAACACAATTTTACTTTTTCCTTGCTGACTGGGAGCTGATTGGAGCATCATTTGTTATACTGTATTGGAGAGCAGTGACTACCTTGGGCCTGTGTAGCTGACCATCTGTGCTTAAACTAAATAGCTCTAATCATGCATCTTGACTTCTAATCTTTCCTTTGTCTCTTCCATGACAAACAGCTGTCATTCTCCAGTATGTGGAATACCCTGCCAGTTACAACCTTCCCTCACCTCTAGAGTACTCATTAGTTCTGGTCACCAAAACATTCTGGCTATTGTAGCCTTGAACGTTCTGGCTCCCTTGAGGTTTGAGGCATGTGGCCTGGGCTTGTCAATTTGATCACAAGTACAAGACCCCCATGAGGTTTCCTCTCTGAAATCATAACTGAGCACTCTAGAAAGTGCCTGCTTTGTCAAACTAGGTCTGAAGCAAAGACCCCATCCAACCTATGATGACAGCAAAGAGAAAGAAGCATTGTTATAAGCCATCAGGAATTTGAGGCAATTTGTTAATACAGCATAACTTACCCTAACCTGGGAATTTTACTTTCCCAATTTCTAATTTGAACATGCTAACATAGCTTGGATCTTGACATAAGATAACTAACCTTTTTTTTTTAATTGCTGTAATAACCTTTCAGTGGGCTCTCATCTACAGGCAAAACACTTCAAAATACATCAAATCTATGATTTTTGTTATTGATGTTTAGAATTCCTTTTTTAAACCTATGTATCAGTTGGGTCAAAACCATATATAGAATGAGTGCCTTTTTCACTGTGAACAATGTACTACTCCTTTATAATGGAAACAGGCCAGTGTAATCAACCTGCCTCCAGGTAGCTGGCTGGTCACCCTGGGGAATGATGCCATGTCCATGTTGGTTTTTGCTGCTGGCAGACTGAGCACTTAGCAGTAGCTGTAGCCAATCCATCCTTGGTCACTAGCAGTACATGTAGTTGAGCCTACATATAACTTCTATCCCTGTCACCATGGCCACTTTGTTGATGAACATATTAGGGAGTGACAGGAGTGGCTGCAGAAGGAGGCTGATGGGTGTTCACAGAACAGGTCATCCTGTCTTCTTGATTATTAAAATCCAACATTACGGCAACACCGTATGATGTGTATTCACATGGGACACAAATACACTAGGTGTTCATTCCAATAAGTCTAACTATAGGCCTTTTCCCCAGATCTTGTTGACACCAATTTTCCACTTGTGTTCTTTCCACGTCCTGACCAGCCAGCCAAACCTGCATAATCAATGAACTGGTATAGGTCTGAAACTCTTTCCATCTCTCCTGGACCCTATCCAATGTCCTACCACTGGGAAGATTTCTCTTCACTGTTGTCTTTGAGGACAAACTGGAACGAACATGTAGTGCAGCAACAATACACTTTTTAATGGTGACTATATCACATAGAACCATCTATAAAACACAAGTCCATGATTTTCTTCTTCAGTGGACTGATGGTAGAGAGCTCCCTATGAGACCATAGTTTGAGAGAGAGAAAAGAGTGTAGCAGAGGTAGAGGCCATGGGTAGCTGGGCCACCTCCACATGTAATACACTAGTGTTCTCAGAGCCTGCTTAAGCCCAGTCTCATACATATCACTTTCATTTCATAATGGAGACCTCCTGTCCACACTCAACATCATGGCTCACACAACACTAAATTGTGATGAGCAGCTCAGGTCACATGGTAATTTAGTGGGCTGTGGCCAAGCATTCAGTCTCTACTAAGGCCAAATAGGAAGTCAAAAGCTATAGGAGAATAATTATATAAAGAGATAATATGAGGAGCCTGAACCTATATGGCGGAGTAGAAAGATGTGCTCTCACTCCCTCTTGTGAGAGAACTGGAATCACAACTAACTGCTGAACAATCATCAACAGGAAGACACTGGAACTCACCAAAAAAGATACCGCATGTCCAAAGACAAAGGAGAAGCCACAATGAGATGATAGGAGGGGTGCAATCACAATAAAATCAAATCGCATAACTGCTAGGTGGGTGACTCACAAACTGGAAAACACTTATACCACAGAAGAACACCCATGGAGTGAAGGTTCTGAGCCCCACATCAGGTTTCTGAAGCATGGGGCCTAGCAACAGGAGGAGGAATTCCTAGAGAAGTAGACATTGAGGGTAGTGAGATTTGATTGCAGGACTCTGACAGGACTAGGGGAAACAGAGTCTCCACTCTTGGAGGGTGAACACAAAGTAGTGTGCACATTGGGACCCAGAGGAAGGAGCAGTGACCCCAGGGAAGACTGAACCAGACCTACCTGCAAGAGTTGGAGGGTCTTCTGCAGAGGCAGTGGGTGGCTGTGGCTAACCGTGAGGACAAGGACACAGACAGCATACGTTCTGAGAAGTATTCCTTGGCATGAGCCCTCCCAGAGTCCACCATTAGCCCCAGCAAAGAGCCTGAAGGCTCTAGTGTTGTGTTGCCTCAGGCCAAACAACCAAAAGGGAGAGAACACTGACCCACCCATCAGCAGTCAAGTGGATTAAAGTTTTGCTGAGCTCTGCTCACCAGAGAAGCAGCCAGCTCTACCCACCACCAGTCCCTCCCATTAGGAAACTTGCACAAGCCACTTAGACAGCCTCATCCACCAGAGTTCAGACAGCAGAAGCAAGAAGAACTACAATCCTGCAGTGTGGGAACAAAAACAACATTCACAGAAAGATAGACAAGATGAAAAGGCAGAGGGCTATGTACCAGATGAAGGAACAAGATACAACCCCAGAAAAGCAACTAAATGAAGTGGAGATAGGTAACCTTCTAGAAAAAAAAATTCAGAATAATGATAGTGAAGATGATCCAGGACCTCAGAAAAAGAATAGAGGCAAAGATTGAGAAGATGCAAGAAATGTTTAATAAAGACCTAGAAGAATTAGAGAACAAACAAACAGACATGAACAATACAATAACTGAAATGAAAACTACACTAGAAGGAATCAATAGCAGAATAACTGAGGCAGAAGAATGGATAAGTGACCTGGAAGACAGAATGCTGGAATTCACTGCAGAAGAACAGAAAAAAGAATAAAAAGAAATTGAAGACAGCCTAAGAGATGTCTGGGACAACATTAAACACAACAATATTTGCATTATAGGGGTCCCAGAAGGAAAAGAGAGAGAAATGACCCGATAAAATATTTGAATAGATTATACTCGACAACTTCCTTAACATGGGAAATGAAATAGCAACCCAACTCCAGGAAGCACAGTGAATCCCATACAGAATAAACCCAAGGAGAAACACACTGAGAAACATAGTAATCAAATTGGCAAAAATTAAAAAGAAAGAAAAATTATTGAAAGCAGCAAGGGAAAAATGAAAACATACAAGTGAACTCCCATAAGGTTAAGAACTGATTCTCAGCAGAAACTCTACAAGCCAGAAGGGAGTGGCATGATATACTTAAAGTGATGAAAGGGAAGAACCTACAACCATGACTATTATACACAGCAAGGTACTCATACAGATTCAATGGAGAAATCAAAAGCTTTACAGACAAGCAAAAGCTTAGAGAATTCAGCACCACCAAACCAGCTCTACAACAAATACTAAAGGAACTTCTCTAAGTGGGAAACACAAGAGAAGAAAAGCACCTACAAAAACAAACTGAAAACTATTAAGAAAATGGTCATAGGAACGTACATATCGATAATTACCTTAAACGTGAATGGATTAAATTCTCCAACCAAAAGACACAGCCTTGCTAAATGGATACAAAAACAAGACCTAGGTACATATATGCTGTCTACAAGAGACCACTTCAGACCTAGGGACACATACAGACTGAAAGTGAGGTGATGGAAAAAGATATTCCATGCAAATGGAAATCAAAAGAAAGCTGGAGTAGTAATACTCATATCAGATGAAATAGACTTTAAAATGAAGAATGTTACAGGAGACAAGGAAGGACACTACATATGATCAAGGGATCAATCCAAGAAGAAGACATAACAGTATTAAATATATATGCACCCAACATAGGAGCACCTCATACATAAGGCAACTGCTAACAGCTATAAAAGAGGAAATTGATAGTAACACAATAATACTGGTAGACTTTAACACCTCACTTACACCAATGGACAGATCATCCAAAATGAAAATAAATAAGGAAACAGAAGCTATAAATGATACAATAGAATGGATAGATTTAATTGACGTTTATAGGACATTCCATCCAAAAACAGCAGATTACACTTTCTTCTCAAGTGCGCATGGAACATTCTCCAGAAGAGATCACATCTTGGGTCACAAATGAAGCCTCAGTAAATTTCAGAAAATTGAAATCATATCAAGCATCTTTTCTGACCACAATGCGATGAGAATAGAAATGAATTACAGGGCAAAAATGTAAAAAACACAAACACATGGCAGCTAAACAATACGTTACTAAATGACCAAGAGATCACTGAAGAAATCAAAGAGGAAATCAAAAAATACCTAGAGACAAATGACAATGAAAACAGGACGATCCAAAACCTATTTGATGCATCAAAAGCAGTTCTCAGAGGGAAGTTTATAGCTATGCAAGCCTACCTCAGGAAACCAGAAAAATGCAAATAAGCAATCAAACCTTACATCTAAAGGAACTAGTGAAAGAAGAACAAACAAAACCCAAAGTTAGCAGAACGAAAGAAATCATAAAGATCAGAGCAGAAATAAATGAAACAGAAAAAAAAAAAAAAACAATAACAAAGCTCAATAAAACTAAAAGGTGCTTCTTTCAGAAGATAAATAAAATTGAAAAACCATTAGCCAGACTCATCAAGAAAAAGAGGGAGAGGACTCAAATCAATAAAATTACAAATGAAAAAGGAGAAGTTACAACAGACACTGCAGAAATACAAAACATCCTAATGGACTACTACAAGCAATGCTATGCCAATAAAATGGACAAGCTGCAAGAAATGGACAAATTCTTAGAAAGGTATAACCTTGCAAGACTGAACCAGGAAGAAATGGAAAATATTAACAGACCAATCAAAAGTAATGAAAGTGAAACTGTAATTAAAAATCTTCCAACAAACAAAAGTCCAGGACCAGAAGGCCTCACAGGTGAAATCTATCAAACATTTAGAGAAGAGCCAACACCCATTCTTCTCAAACTCTTCCAAAAAATTGCAAAGGAAGGAACACTCCCAAACTCATGCTATGAGGTCACCATGTCCCTGATACCAAAACCAAACAAAGATAATACAAAAAACGAAAATTATAGACCAATATCACTGATGAATATAGATACAAAAATCCTCAACAAAATACTAGCAAACACATTCTAACAACACATTAAAAAGATCATACACCATTATCAAGTGGGATTTTTCCCAGGGTTGCAAGGATTCTTCAATATACACAAATCAATCAATGTGATACATCATATTAATAAACTGAAGAATAAAAACCATATGATCATCTCAATAGATTCAGGAAAACTTTTGATAAAATTCAATACCATGATAAAAAGTCTCCAGAAAGTGAGCATAGAGGGAAGCTTCCTCAACATAATAAAGGCCATATACGACAAACACACAGCAAACATCATTCTCAATGGTGAAAACCTGAAAGCATTTCCTCTAACATCAGGAAAAGACAAGGATCTCCACTCTCACCACTATTATTCAACATAGTTTTGGAAGTCCTAGCCATGGCAATCAGAGAAGAAAAAGAAATAAAAGGAATACAAATTGGAAAAGAAGAAGTAAAACTGTCATTGTTTTCAGATGAAATGATACTATATATAGAGGATCCTAAATATGCCACCAGGAAACTACTAGAGCTAATCAATGAATTTGGTAAAGCTGGAGGATACAAAATTAATGTATAAAAATCTCTTGCATTCCTATATACTAATGATGAAAACTCTGCAAGAGAAATTAAGGAAACACTCCCATTTACCATTGCAACAAAAAGAATAAACACCTAGGAATAAACCTACGTAGTGAGACCAAAGACTGTATGCAGAAAACTATAAGACACTGATGAAAGAAAGTAAAGATGATACCAACTGACGGAGAGATATATCATGTTCTTGGATTGGAAGAATCAATATTGTGAAAATGACTATACTACCCAAAGCAATATACAGATTCACTGCAATCCTTATCAAATTACCCATGACATTTTTTACGGAACTAGAACAAAAAAATCTTAAAATTAGTATGGAGACAAAAAAGACCCCGAATTGGCAAAGCAGTTTTCAGGGAAAAAAACGGAGAAGGAGAAATCAGACTCCCTGACTTCAGACTATACTACAATGCTGCAGTAACCAAGACAACATGGTACTGCCACAAAAACAGAAACATAGATTAATGGAAAAAGATAGAAAGCCCAGAGATAAACCCATGCACTTATAGTCAACTAATATATGACAAAGGAGGCAAGGATATACAATGGAGAAAAGACGGTCTCTTCAATAAGTGGTGCTTGGAAAACTGGACAGCTACATGTAAAAGAATGAAATTAGAACACTCCCTAACACCATACACAAAAATAAATTCAAGATTGATTCAAGACCTAAATGTAAGACTAGACACTATAAAACTCGTAGAAGAAAGCATAGGAAGAACACTCTTTGACATAAATCACAGCAAGATCTTATTTGATCCACCTTCTAGAGTAATAGAAATAAAAACAAATATAATCAAATGGGACCTAATGAAACTTCAAATCTTTTACACAGCAAAGGAAACCATAAACAAGACGAAAAGACAACCCTCAGAATGGGAGAAAATATTTGCAAATGAACCAATGGACAAAGGATTAATCTCCAAAATATATGAAGCTCATGCAGCTCAATATTAAAGAAACAAATAACCCAATCCAAAAATGGGCAGAACTCCTAAATAGACATTTCTCCAAAGAAGACACAGATGGCCAAGAATCACATGAAAAACTGCTCAACATCACTAATTATTAGAGAAATGCAAATCAAAAGTACAATGAGGTATCACCTCACACCAGTTAGAATGGGCATCATCAGAAAATCTACAAACAACAAATGCTGAAGAGGGTGTGGAGAAAACGGAACCCTCTTGCACTTTTGGTGGGAATGTAAATTGATACAGCCACTATGGAGAACAGTATGGAGCTTCCTTAAAAAACTAAAAATAGAATTACCATATGATCCAGCAATCCCACTACTGGGCATATACCCAGAAAAAAACATAATTCAAAAAGACACATGCACCCCAATATTCATTGCAACACTATTTACAATAGCCAGGTCATGTAAGCAACTTAAATGCCCGTCAACAAACGAATGAATAAAGAAGATGTGGTACATATATACAATGTAATATTACTCAGCCATAAAAGGGAAAAAATTGGTTCACTTCTTGAGACATGAATTGATCTAAAGATTGTCATACAGAGTGAAGTAAGTCAGAAAGAGAAAAACAAATATCATATATTAACACATTTATGTGGAACATAGAAAAATGGTACATATGAACCGATTTGCATGGCAGAAGTTGAGACCCAGATGTAGAGAACAAATGTATGGCACCAAGGTGGAAAGCTGCAGGGGGTGGGGTGTGGATGGTGGTGTGATGAATTGGGCAACTGGGATTGACATGTATACACTGATGTGTGTAAAATTGATGACTAATAAGAACCTGTTGTGTAAAAATATAAATTAAAAAAAAAATTCAGAATAATGATAGTGAAGATGATGCAGGATCTCGGAAAAACAGTGGCGGCAAAGATCGAGCAGATAGAAGAAATATTTCACAGAGACATAGAAGAATTAAAGAACAAAGAGAAATGAACAATACAATAACTGTACTGAAAGATATACTAGAAGGAATCAATAGGAGAATAACTGAGGCAGAAGAACGGATAAGTGATCTGGAGGACAGAATGCTGGAATACACTGCTGCTGAACAGAATAAAGAAAAAAGAATGAAAAGAAATGAAGACAACCCAAGAGACCTCTGGGACAACTTTAATACAACAACATTCACCTTGTAGGGGTCTCAGGAGGAGAAGAGAGAGAGAAAGGACCCAAGAAATATTTGAAGAGATGATAGTCAAAAATTTCCCTAACATGGGAAAGGAAATAGCCACCTAAGTCCAGGAAGCACAGAGAGTCCCATATAGATAAACCCAAGGAGAAACATGCTAAGACACAAAACAATCAAGTTGGCAACAATTAAAGTTGAACAAAATTTATTGAAAGCAGCAAGGGAAAAATAACATACAAGGGAACTCCCATAAGGTTAACAGATGATTTCTCAGCAGAAACTCTACAAGCCAGAAGGGAGTGGCATGATATACTTAAGGTGAAGAACCGGAAGAACCTACAACCAAGATTACTCTACACAGCAAGGATCTCATTCAGATTCAATGGGGAAATCAAAAGTTTTACAGACAAGCAAAAGCTAAGAGAATTCAGCACCACCAAACCAGCTCTACAAAAAATGCTAAAGGAATTTCTCTAAGTGGGAGACACAAGATAAGAATAGGACATACAAAAACAAATCAAAAACTATTAAGAAAATAGCCATAGAAACTTACATATTGATAATTACCTTAAACATGAATGGATTAAATGCTCCAACCAGAAGACACAGGTTTGCTGAATGCATACAAAAACAAGACCCATATATATGCTGTCTACAAGAGACCCACTTTAGACCTAGGGTTACATACAGACTGAAAATGAGGGGATGGAAAAATGTATTCCATTCAAATGGAAATCAAAGAAAGCTGGAGTAGCAATACTCATATCAGATAAAATAGACTTTAAGATAAGGATGTTACAAGAGACAAGGAAGGACACTACATAATGATCAAAGGATCAATCCAAGAAGAAGATATAACAATTATAATATATGCACCCAACATAGGAGCACCTCAATACAAAAGGCAACTTCTAAAAGCTCTAAAAGAGGAAATTGACAGTAACACAATAATAGTGGCAGACTTTAACACCTCACTTATACAAGTGGACAGATCATCCAAAATGAAAATAATAAGGAAAGAGAAGCCTTAAATGACACATTAGACCAGAGAGATTTAATTGACCTTTATAGGACATTCCATCTAAAAACTGCAGATTACACTTTCTTCTCAAGTGCATACGGAACATTCTCCAGGATAGATCACATCTTGGGTCACAAATAAACCTCAGTAAATTTCAGAAAGTTGACATCATATCAGTCATCTTTTCTGAACACAACACTATGAGATTCGAAATGAATTACAGGGGAAAAAAACCTAAAAACCACAAACACTTGGAGGGTAAACAATACGTTACTAAGTAACCAATAGATAACTGGAGAAATCAAACATGAAATCAGAAAGTACCTAGACACAAATGACAATGAAAACATGATGATCCAAGACCTATGGGATGGAGCAAAAGCAGTTTTAAGAGGGAAGTTTATAGCTTTATAAGCCTACCACAGGAAACAAGAAAAATCTCAAATAAACCATCTAACCTTACACCTAAAGGAGCTGGAGAAAAAGAACAAGCAAAACCCAAATTTTGTAGGAGAAAGAAATCATAAATATCAGAGCAGAAATAAATGAAATAGAAACAAAGAAAACAATAGCTAAGATCAATAAAACTAAAAGCTGGTTCTTTGAGAAGATAAACAAAATTGATAAACAATCAGCCAGAGTCATCAAGAAAAAGAGGGAGAGGACTCAAATCAATAAAATTAGCAATGAAAAAGGAGAAGTTACAACAGACACTGCAGAAATACAAAGCATCATAAGAGGCTACTACAAGCAACTCTATACTAATAAAATGGACAACCTGGAAGAAATGGACAAATTCCTAGAAAGGTATAACCTTCCAAGACTGAACTAGGAAGAAATAGAAAATATGAACAGACAAATCACAAGTAATCAAATTGAAACTGTGATTAAAAATTTTCCAACAAACCAAAGTCCAGGACCAGATGGCTTAACAGGGGAATTCTATCAAACATTTAGAGATGACCTAACATCCATCCTGCTTAAACTCTTCCAAAACATTGCAGAGAAAGGAACACTCCCAAACATATTCAATGAGGCCACCATCATGCTGATACCAAAACCAGACAAAGATACTAAAAAAAAAAAAAAAAGAAAGAAAGAAAATTACAGATCAATATCATGGAAGAATATAGATTCAGAAATCCTCAACAAAATATTAGCAAACAGAATCCAACAACACATTAAAAGGATAATACACCATGATCAAGTGGGATTTATCCCAAGGATGCAAGGATTCTTCAATATACACAAATCTTCAATATATGCAAAACCATATTAACAAATTGAAGATGTAAAAACCATATGATCATCTCAATAGATGGAGAAAAAGCTATTGACAAAATTCAATGCCATTTATGATAAAAACTCTCCATAAAGTGGGCATAGAGGGAACTACCTCAACATAATAAAGGCCATATATGACAACCCCACAGCAAACATCATTTTCAATGGTGAAAAACTGAAAGCATTTCCTCTAAGATCAGGAACAAGACAAGGATTTCCAGTCTCACCACTATTTTTTTTATTGAATTAGTAAATCAATAGTTTTCTGTTTTTTTAAGCAGAAAAGAACTCTAATTTGATGGTCTCACAGAATCAAAAAAAGTAGAGTGTTTCAGGAAAGAGGAATTGATAAACAGTCTCAAATGGCAGTAAGATAAGTGTTGAAAACTGACCTTTGGATTTGGCTATTAGAGGTCTTTGATTTCCATAGTAAAAAACGTTATAGCAAAATGATTGGAGTTAAGAGCCATATTTAAGTGGATTGAAGAATAAATAAGAAGTGAGGACAAAGAAGCAACATGGAAGTTTTTTGTTTTGTTTTGTTTTTAATGATTTGAGGCTAAAGGGAAGAAACTATTGGAGAAAAACCCAAAGATTCTAGAGAAGGAAGTTTGTTAGCATAGGAAATTTATGCATTTGATTTGAATATAT
The DNA here is from genome assembly GCF_951394435.1 of Stenella coeruleoalba. Taxonomy (NCBI): domain Eukaryota; kingdom Metazoa; phylum Chordata; class Mammalia; order Artiodactyla; family Delphinidae; genus Stenella; species Stenella coeruleoalba. Next base: position 37,600,953 of record NC_137160.1, read on the forward strand.
CTAAGTGTTTCTACCTATGTGTCAGAATAACATATTCCTCCCTCTTCCACTTGTTTTTTTTTTTTTACATCTTTATTGGAGTATAATTTCTTTACAGTGGTGTGTTAGTTTCTGCTTTATAACAAAGTGAATCACTTATACATATATATATGTTCCCATATCTCTTTCCTCTTGCATCTCCCTCCCTCCCACCCTCCCTATCCCACCCCTCTAGGTGGTCACAAAGCACTGAGCTGATCTCCCTGTGCTATATGGCTGCTTCCCACTAGCTATCTATTTTACATTTAGTAGTGTATATATGTCCATGCCACTCTCTCACTTTGTCACAACATAAGCTTCCATCTCCCCATATCCTCAAGTCCATTCTCTAGCCACTACTATTATTGAACATAGTTTTGAAAGTCCTAGCCACGACAATCAGAGAAGAAAAAGCAATATAATTTGGAAAAGAAGAAGTAAAACAGTCACTGTTTGAAGATGAAATGATACTGTACATAGAGAGTCCTAAAAATGCCACCAGAAAACTACTAACTAATCAATGAATTTGGTAAAGTTGCAGGATACAAAATTAATGCACAGAAATCTCTTGAACTCCTATACACTAATGATGAAAACTCTGAAAGAGAAATTGAGGAAACACTCCCATTTACCATTGCAATGAAAAGAATAAACACCTAGGAATAAACCTACCTAAGGAGACCAAAGACCTGTATGCAGAAAACTATAAGACACTGATGAAAGAAATTAAAGATGATACCAACAGATGGAGAGACATACCATGTTGTGGGATTGGAAGAATCAATATTGTGAAAATGACTATACTACCCAAAGCAATATACAGATCCAATGCAATCCCTATCAAATTACCAATGACACTTTTTTCAGAACTAGAAAAAAAAACCTTAAAATTTGTATAGAGACACAAAAGACCCCAAATAGCCAAAGCAGTCTTGAGGTAAAAAAGCGGAGATGGAGGAATCAGACTCCCTGACTTCAGACTATAATACAAAGCTACAGTAATCAAGAAAATATGGTACTGGAACAAAAACAGAAATATAGATCAATGGAAAAAGATAGAAAACCCAGAGATAAACCCATGCACTTATGGTCAGCTAATCTATGACAAAGGAGGCAAGGATATACAATGGAGAAAAGGCAGTCTTTTCAATCAGTGGTGCTGGGAAAACTGGACAGCTACATGTAAAAGAATGAAATTAGAACACTCCCTAACACCATACACAAAAATAAGCTCAAAATGGATTAGAGACCTAAATGTAAGACCAGACACTATAAAAATCTTATAGGAAAACATAGGAAGAACACTCTTTGACATAAATCACAGCAAGGTCTTTTTTGATCCACCTCCTAGAGTAATGGAAATAAAAACAAAAATAAACAAATGGGATCTAATGAAAATTCAAAGCTTTTGCACAGCAAAGGACACCATAAACAAGATGAAAAACAACCCTCAGAATGGGAGAAAATATTTGCAAATGAATCAATGGACAAAGGATTAATCTCCAACATATATAAACAGCTCATGCAGCTCAATATTAAAAAACAAACAACCCAATCCAAACATGGGCAGAAGACCTAAATAGACATTTCTCCAAAGAAGACATACAGATAGCCAAGAAGCACATGAAAAGCTGCTCAACATCACTAATTATTAGAAAAATGCAAATCAAAAGTACAATGAGGTATCACCTCACACCAGTTAAAATGGGCATCATCAGAAAATCTACAAACAACAAATGCTGGAGAGGGTGTGGAGAAAAGGGAAACCTCTTGCACTGTTGGTGGGAATGTAAATTGATACAGCCACTATGGAGAACAGTATGGAGCTTCCTTAAAAACTAAAAGTAGAGTTACCATATGATCCAGAAATCCCACTACTGGTTATATACCCAGAGAAAACCATAATTCAAAAAGACACATGCACCCCAATGTTCATTGTAGCACTATTTACAATAGCCAGGTCATGAAAGCAACTTAAATGCCCATCAACAGATGAATGGATAAAGAAGATGTGGTACATATATACAGTGGAATATTACTCAGCCATAAAAAGGAACGAAATTGGGTCATTTGTTGAGACATGGATGGATCTAGAGACTGTCATACAGAGTGAAGTAAGTCAGAAAGAGAAAACCAAATATCATATATTAATGCATGTATGTGGAACACAGAAAAATGGTACATATGAACCGGTTTGCATGGCAGAAGTTGAGACACAGATGTAGAGAACAAACGTATGGACACCAAGGTGGGAAAGCGGCGGGGGGGTGAGAGGGGTGGTGTGATGAATTGGGCAATTGGGATTGACAGTATACATTGATGTGTATAAAATTGATGGGTAATAAGGAAAAAAAAACAGGTTATATGACTTTACTCCAAAATCTGAATCTGTTCTGTGATTCACCTCTAGGGACTTGCTAAAGACTGCAAACAGCATCCCTATTTGCCACCGACACTTCAATCACCACTGATCTGCTGGATCACATGTCCCAAGTGGCAGAGCAGTTTGTATGGTAGTCTGGACCTGTGGCAGAACCATCTCTTATTCTGATTCCTGCCCCAAATTAGCAGATTTTCATGTCATTTGGTATATGGGTTAAAGAAGCACACCCAAATGAGGTGTATGTTGCCTCCAAAATTCAAAGAGGCCCCCTAGGTATTGTGCCTCTTTCTCAGTGGTAGAATGGATCAGATACAGCAACTTGCCCTTCAATGTGGAAGGGGTATCTTGACATGGCTCCAGACCACTAGACACTTAGATCACCATGGCAGGCGGCCCTTGAATTTTTTTGTATGATTTATCTCCTACCGTCTAGTATGCAACTGTTTTACTAAGTTCTGTAGAGAATTTGCTACTTTCTGATGGCTAGATCCAATCAGCATAATACTATCCATGTAATGGGTGTGATGTCCTATGGAAGGAAAAGCAATAAAGGTCCTTGGATACTAGATCATGGCATAAGAATGGAGAGCAAGAGCAAGCTGAAATATACTAGCAGGAGATGGAGCCTATGAGTATGTTCTGAAACTTGTGTGAGTTCTTATTGCCTCTGACC